>NC_057343.1:58766071-59994642 GCF_016509475.1 Prionailurus bengalensis | reverse complement strand
AATATGATTCCTAGATGTAATAAGCAATCAAAACAAGAAAAAAGTAGGGAGAGTGAATGGAGAGTTACAAAATACGTGGATAATAAATAGAAATATTTACACATGAAAGTGCTTCAAGTATCATGTAATTTGTTATTTGGCTTTAATAAGGTAGTAACTACAGAGGAACTGCTTATCAAATAAAGCTTTAGGAAGCTAATTACACTTACATAAAATAACCCTTTCAGTTGTGAGCTACAATTGAGTGAAGAAATCTATCATTACATTTTTAATGATATACTCAAATTGAAATGTTTAGACATTTTTAGCATTTAGCAATTTTCTAAGTGTGAGTCAGCAGGTTAAAAATTAGCATACTTCTTCAATGTAGGCTAATTTAGTTATTAATATACATAATTTACTTAATGCAAGCCACTTTCTGAAACATTCAATTTCTTAACCTTTAATGAAAATCTAATGTCTTAATAATAATATAGTATTCTCTGAACACGACAATTTAGTGAAATTATCACATAATTTAGCTTTTTGCTTTCAGCAGTCAATGAGCTTCTATCGTGTTTGAGTGTGTTTTGAAAAACCAAAAGCTCCCCTGAAACTATGAAATGATTTAAGATTTTAAATTCTTTTATACAGTACTATTTCCTTCCAAGAGTACGATGTCACAGAGAAGAATGATCTTATAAATAAAAACATATTATTTTTAAAAACTATAACTATACTCAGTGCTAGTTTAATTTTTAACTGGCCTATGACTTTTTTGTACATTCTGAATTCTCTGGTTTTTTTTTTAATTTTTCTTATTTTAGACTTCTCTGGTAGAACATTTTAACTGTCTCACATTGGTTTTTGTTAGAAAAATGAAGCGAGGTAATTTACCTAGTGGTTACAATTAATGCCATAAACTTATAACAATCTATTTTAATTAATACTACATTAGATTCAAGTATTAAAAAACTCCGCTCTTATTTGAGATCTGCAATGGGCATATGGCAAATACTGTTGGTAAATGTTAAATGTTTTTGGTAGATCTCTATGATAATTCCAAACCAAACCTGCCGCATTAGAAGTAAAGCTTTTTTTTACCCGCTGGAAAACAAAAACAAAAACAAAAACAAACAAACAAAAAACTCTTCTCTTATAAATCACCATCTCTCTATCTTTATGTTGTTATCTAAAATCATAGTTTTATATCTTATGTGCCCATTAATCTGAAGTTACAATAGTGTTTTATTCATTTATTCATATTGGGGGAAAAAAGAGAAGTTAAAGCAAAATATAGTAATATTGGTAAAGGTAACTATATAGGTAGATACAAAAGGCAATTTGCCAAAATAAATTGATGACTTAATGGAAAAATTGATATCAAATGATAATAATTATCCATATTACCCATGGTTTGAGTTCTACGTGAATATGCAGATTTTTAAAAAATCTAGCATGGCTTTGGGCAATTATAAAATAAGCATCTCTTGAGCAGTTTCATGTAAGCAGTTTCATGTAAGTTTCATGTGAGCAGAAAGTATTTGGGCACAAACCATTTGATATATAATAAAAGAAGAACTTTTTAAAAATAATTCTAAAATTTCTAGTCATTTCTTAAGAGTTTTACAATTTCCAGGTGCTATGTTTCTAAAATCTAAGCATTCCAATTGCTATTTCTTAGACCATACCCTGCCAACTCTGGCCTAGATTTTTGTGTTAGTGCCTAAATCCCTTCCTCCAAATTATTTCTCCAAGATGTCTTAACACTACCTTTAAGAAAAGCTCTCATGCTTATCTGGACTCTTAGCCACGTTTGCTTGGCTTGAAACATATGTTATATCCCTCAGGAAAAGAGACTAACGACCCCTAGGTTGGCTCAAAGGTCAGTAGAACTGCCACATCCACCAATGTCCCAGAAGGTGTTGACCCAGTAGGTGAAGTCAACACCTTCATGGCTCTAGAGGCTAGAGTCACCTACTCAGTTCCAGAAGGTTGACTGTTGCTCCTGTAGGCCAAGCTGTGTGTATGCTAGGGGCAGGAAGCAGGGTGCATCAGTGTGGTGGTAATGACATCTGATAAACCTATAAACCAGTAGATAAAATTGGGAATCGAGAAGTATTCTAAAATACCTAGTCAACTGATTTTCCACAAGGGTATCAAGACATTTCAATGTGACAAACAGTAGTCTTTTCAACAATTGGTGATTGACCAACTGAAGAGCCACATGCAAAAGAATGAAGGTGAATCCTTCCCTGGTTCATACAATATAAAGAAATTAACTCAAAATGGATCAGCCACCTAAACATAAGAGCTGAAGTATAAAAGAAGAAACCACAGAAATAAATCTTCATGACACTGAATTTTGAAATGGGTTCTTAGATACAAACAGTAAAACCATGAGTAACTGAAGAAATAGTAAGTTAGGCCTCATCAAAATTAAAAACTTATGAGCACCAAAGCACATTTTTAAGAAAATACAAAACAATTTACAGAACAGAACCTATTTGCAGGTCACATGTCTGATAAGGGTCTAGTATCCAGAGTCTATAAAGAACAGCTACAATTTAAGAACAACAACAACAACAAAAATCCAATTTTAAAAAGGGCAAAGACAAGAATAGACATTTCTCCAAAGAAGACATACAAATAAAAATAAAGAATAAGGGCTTATAAAGATGCTCAACATCATCAATGCAAATCACAACCACAATGAAATACAACTTCACACCTATTAAGACAGATTTAAAACAACAACAACAAAGGAAAATAAGTGTTGGCAAAGATGTGGAGAAATTGGAACACTTCGATATTGTTGGAAGAAATGTAAAATGTCACAACACTTGTGGAAAACAGTTTTGTGCCTATTCAAAGAGTTAATCACAGAATGATAGTAGAAGCCTATAATTCTACTCTTAGGCGTATATTGAAAAGAACTGAAAATAAGGACTCGGATAAGTACATGTACATGCATGTTCATAGGTACACTATTCACAATAGCCAAAAGGCATAAACAACCCAAATGTCCATCAATGGGTAAATAAATAAGTAAATGATGGTATATGTATACGATGGAGTATTTCTCAGCTACGAAAGGATGATACATAACAGGTGAATCTTGAAAACATTATGCTACATGAAAAGATCCAAACACAAAGTGTCTCAGGTTATGTAATTCCATATATATGACATACCAAGAATAGATAAATCCATAGAGATAGAAAGCAAATTGGTAGTTGCCAGGGGCTGGGAGGAGGGAGGAGTAAGGAGTGACGGCTTAATAGGCATGAGATTACCTTGTAAGATGATGAAAATGTTTTAGAACTTGATTTAGGTGGTAGTTGCAGAACACTCCTGATATATAAATGTTATAGAAATGTACAGTTTAAAATGGTTAATTTTATGTTCTGTGGATTTCACCCCAATAAGAAATGAAAAACTATATGCGATTTATTTGAAATTCAAATTTGATTGAATATCCTGCATTTTATCTGGCAATCTATCTATATCATATTATCTGTATCACTTATTGAAATGACATAAAAATTGGAATTTAGTGAATTATTTTTTAAAATAGCAAATAGCTTATTGTTGCCCGTTACTCTTTTCAGTCACTGGAAATAAGACAATGATTCCACTGGCACATAATAGTCATTTTTGTTTCCCAGAAATTTATGCAGCTACAAAGAGCAGAGGTTAAAGATCCCTGTGTTTACATAGAAATGATAAAAAAAAATTCCGTATAAAAGTCACTGCTCTCTTCTTGATTTTTCTATTATTTATAAATCACTATTCTTATTCCCCTCCCTGTATTCCTAGGCTTCATATCTTATTTTTATTCCCAAAGGCAGCATCAAATTAATAATATATATACTGATTGTTTTAAACTTTGGTTTTAATGTCACATGATTTTCTCCAGCCACAACACCTGTGTTTCTCATATCTATTGCTTCTTGGGGTATATAACACAATGCCATAAGACAACTCAGAGAAAGAGTGAAAGCAAGACAAACATAAGACTGAAGTATTTATTTCCCTCTTCTTTTAATTTAATAGAAGTGACCTTACTGATAGTTTCTTTTTTCTAACAGAATAAAAAAAATAGCTGTGATTTTTACAATCTCTTTACAGTAGAACAAAACAGAGCCTAGAAGAAATGTCTGTGCACATAAGCTAAGCTTGAAGCACTGGGATGTTTATTAGATGGCGGGCTGGGGTTACATGACAAGCATCTTAAAACATGATTTGAAGTGAGGCTTAGTGAATTTTCCCTGCAAGATGATCCCACTAATAGGAGGGCAGCATGGATCAAGCACTCTCTGCCCACTGTGGAAGCAGGGCTAGCTGAAAGTGAGCACAGGCTTAGTGGAAACCATGGCATTCAAAGAGTGCCAACTGTGGATTTAAAACGAGAAAGAGATGAGCTCAGCAAGTCAGAGGGATCAAATCCTCTGGGTCCTTTGACTTCAGGAAGACTTCTAAAAAAATATTGTGAAAATAATTCCTGAAAGCAGTGGAGTTCAAATTTGAATTTTATGGATCCTCTATAATGGGCATAATTTCAGTAAGATAACTTATTTATTTTGCATTCCTACTTCTCATAATCTCTGTAAGCTTGAGTAACTGAAGAAATAGTAAGTTAGGCCTCATCAAAATTAAAAACTTGTGAGCACCAAAGGACACTATTTCTATTTCTTATTTCTCATAATCTCTGTAAACTTGATTTCAATGTCAGAAGAGTAGCCAAATGTTTGTCCTATATTTACACACACAAGTCATGTGTCTTTAATACAGCAATCAAGGTTTCTCTTTCTCTCATGCACAATATATTTTCAGAATACAGGTTTTTTCACTCAAACAATGAGTTTAAGAATTTAGTGTTAATACAGTAATAATCAAAAGCAAAGTAGTAAGATTCACAATATTGATTTACACAAACTTTCTGAACATTGCAATAAAATGTTCCCTATTTGGGAAATCAAGATATGCTATGTCTTTTCATAATAATAAAGACTGCATACTTCCTAGTTAAATTCCAGTAGATCTCATGTGGTTCACAGCATTGAGTTTTTAAACAAGTAATGGCCATGAGCTATTATTCCTAGGAAGGGTAAATTGCAATACCACGGCAGTACAAAACCAGGGAACATAATTCTGACATGTACACTGATCAGAAAGTAGCAAGTTCTTTCAGAGGGTACTTAACATTCCCCTCTCATTCCCATAACAACTGAAAGAATGCTGATGCTGCTTAGCAAATCCAGGCACCAAAGAAAAAGCATGAGCTAGAATCACACTAGAGAACTAGAATGATACCGATGGTTCCTGCAGGTAAAATGAATAAAAGCCACCATTTTGAAAAATGCAAAGTAGAGCACTGAAATTTTGAGTTGAAATCATTAGATTTGACTCAGTAATTAGAGTTAGCTATTTTTGTACCACATTACATGTGGCTATCCAAAGCCTGCCTCTGTTTTGGTATTAAGGCCACAATAACAAGCCAGACAAACAGAAAAAGCTGCTGCTCAGAGACTTAAACCTCATGAAACAGCTATAATACAGCAAAATAACAACAGTATGCAGAAAATACTACCATCAGCTTCAAAGGCCCCGGGGTGAAGGTCTGGTCTGTGTTTGTCTGAACAGTTTAGGATTGAGAAGGACAGAATGATGAGTCCAGAGAGACAAAAGCTGCTCTGCATGGCTAAAGCATAGGGTGTCTGTTAGGAATGGGAAAACTGGAAAGGAGATGTTGAAAATAAGAGGCCACCATGAAAAGCCTTGTATGCTGTGTAAAAGAAAATAAAAGAGGGTACCTGGGTGGTTCAATTGGTTGAGCATCCAACTCTTGATTTTGGTGGGGTCATGATCTAAGAGTTGTGGGACTGAGTTCTGCTTGGGGCTCTGTGCTTAGCATGGAGACTTCTTAGACATCTCTCTCTCTCTCTCTCTCTCTCTCTTTCTCCCCCCAGCTCACTTCCCCCCTCCCCCAATGTGTGTGTGCACTCTTTCTGTCAAGTAAAAAAAAAATAAGAGAATAACATGGAATCATTAAAATTTTAAATCAGGAAATTGACCTGAATGAACCTGTACTACAGAAAATGTAGAAAATGGTGGAGTTGTGTGTCAACAACAACAAAACAATAACAAAAATAGTACAATGTCAGTGGAGATAGAAATGAAAATATGAGTATCATAGAATTTAGTGAGTGGTTAGGTATAGGACTAGGTAAAAGGAGAGTCAAAATGGCATCTTGGTTTCTGAACTGGTCAACTAACCGGAGGGTGATATAATTCACTGAAATAAGGTAAATGGGAGAGAAGCAGGTTTGGTTTGGGACATGCTGAGTTTGTAATGTCTGTGGTTCATACAAAGTGAATTGACTCAGGCTTGATGCTCTAAGTGTGAACTAAATTCTCAGTGAATTAAAAAGACAAAGGTTTATTGCTCATTTGTATTACACACTCATTGTGGAAGAGAGGTGTTCTCTGATTTCCAGATGCTTACTTATTCCAGTGGGATCCATTCCTTATTCAAATGTTTCATGGAAAGAGAATCAGAGGCTCCAGTGAGTTCTCCAGAGGCATGGTTTTAGAGGCACTATGATTATTTTGTCAGTGCATGGTGCTTCAGAAGAAACCAGGCCTACCATCATTGATTGCATACTTATTGGCTTCTATCCCAGTCCCATTGTCATTACATTTTTCTGCATAAGAATCAAGAACAATAGTTCTTAAGAAGGGGAGACTGCTCAAGTAATATCAATCTCAACAAAATATGTTCCACACTTAAAAACTCAACAATAAATTCACAATTTCAGCCATTTGCTTAAGAGTAAAAACTTTGAACTCTCATTGAATCACTAGAGGGTGTCCCAGATGCATCTTGTAGTTCTCAAGAATTAGAGTTAGCCCAATGTATTTAGGCCCTGGAATTCATGCTGAATTAATTGCCAGATAAGAAGACTTCCTTATCTGTCAAGTAAGCACTTCTTTGGAGTGTTGTTCAATTCCAGTGTACCTGACTTGAGACAAGCTCAGTGCAGAGGTGCTATTACTAATGTTGAACACCCAAATGGAAACATTCAAATATTAGATATCTTTTCTTCCAGGAGTCTTCAAGATTGCTATACAATAACCCACTTTTTAAGGCCAGCTATGCATTAACAGAGTACCATGCTTCCCAGGGAGCAGAAAAGTCTGTACTGTTTACTAACCTGAGGGGTGGACTCCAAACACTACTGAGGCATTGGTTTCCAACGTCCATCTACTGCCCAACTACTGGGCATTGGTTTCCAACGTCCATCAGGTCTCTCCTAGCAGCTGATACAAGGCAATTTGCTGATTTGCCTGGACACATCTTCTACAGCTGACCCTCTCCCCTGTGGGGTCTGAAATACTGAAAGCTGCGGGCATGTCTGAGCACCACTGACATGTATCCTTACATTGAACACAGGAGCATACAATGAGTTCTAAACAGGGAAAGATATTCCCACACCAGGCAATAAGCTGGGCACAGACTCTTTAAGTGCTCTTTATCTCTTTAAGCATTCCAGGCCCACGACCTATTTTTATGTGACTAAGCAGAGGTCAAAAGACTGTATGTCTGGAACTGTACTTCACAAACATATTCCATGTGAATACTAAGAGAGGTTTTTTAAGATACATGGAAGACCTCCAGTAGAGGAAAAATGCCTTTATGTGAATCAGGATGTGATACTTCCTCACTGATCTGACAACTTAAGTAAATTCTATACCTCAGTTTTTCATTTCTAAAACGAAATGTTTCCAAATTCATAGAGTTATTATGGGGACTAGATGTGCTAATTCATGGTAAATGCCACACTATAAGGGCTAACAAATTTATCACTATTATTATTACTATTATTAACAATGTAGTCACTTGTCTTTCAAATAAAAACTAGAAGAGCTCAAAAAGATTTCTCCTGGATCAAATCATCGGCTACAGGATGACTGGCTGTAAACACCAACGGAGTAAGTAGTTGCAAATTCTATATTTTATTATGATTATTAATCATGAATTTATTAATATTGTATTACTAGTTTAAGTTTTTGTTTAGTTATTCACTGCACCCTTACGTTTTGGGTAAAGCATTCCCCATGCTATTATATTGTCACTTATAAATCTACCCTAATCTTCAGTCTCTGGAGCTAAAAAAGATATAAAAGCAAAAAAGAAATTTTAAATATCATCTCTGAAACTAGTTATCAGTAAACTATGCTCCATATGAGATTTGCAAACACAGTTTGAAAATGAATATGTCTGTCTATATATTTTAAATTTTCTCTGTTTTCTTCTGGAAAACTAACACAATAGTTTATAGAAAAATCTTTTATTTGGCTATGACCTATAAATTTGTTTAGATTACTTAATTTTGAAATATTCAATGATTTGATTTCAAAATTGGAGGAAAAATCACAATAATTATGTATTGTTATTGGATATTCACAAGTATAACTTAGTACACATAGCATATTTCATTCAAATTTTAATGATTATAAAATATTGACATATAAAATAATTAAAAAATTTTTTTTGACATTTATTTATTTTTGAGAGACAGAGAGAGGCAGAGCATGAGCAGGGGAGGGGGAGAGAGAGAGCAAGAGATACAGAATCTGAAGCAGGTTCCAGGCTCTGAGCTGTTTATTAGCACAGAGCCCAACGTGGGGCTCGAACTCATGAACTGCAAGACCATGACCTGAGCTAAAGTCCGATGCTCTACAGACTGAGGTGTCCCGACATATAAAATAATTTTTGAAGTGATTTTGAATAGTATTCTGAATTCAAGGTGCAAGATATTTTTTAAAAATATGCAAGTTCAGAAATGTTTGAGACCAATAAAAAATATAACATTTTATTAGATAGACAAAAATAGACATAAAATGGAAATAACTGTATTTTTTGTATAGGAAACACAGAAAGGATAATCATTAAAGTTTATTTACTGTTGGAAAAGACAAAAATAAATATGGGCCAGAAAGAAGCAAAGTGTGAAGAATACCTTAGAGTGGAATGACGTGATTTTTGAATAAGTGAGTTGCAATGCAGAAGACAGTACGAAGATGAAGTGACTCATTGTCCCATTGTACATTGAAGCATAAGTGACTTCTATAATAATCTTCATGTACTAGAGGACAGATTAGTTATCATCCGAGGAGACCCTGAACTGTCAGGAGAAATTCAGTATAATGGTATTTTTTTTTTAACCTTTCAAAAGCAGACACAGGTCTTTCAGTGTGGAGTGCTTACGTGGCAATCAAGTGAAGAGCAAGAGACTCCTCAAGGAATAACTACTGGGAAACTAACCCAGAATTATAAAACTTAGCTAGAAGCTTGGTGAAATTTAAACTCAAACAATAAATTACAGTTTAAAATGTTGAGCCATAAGAGAAGAAATATTGGTAGACATCATAAGCTACCCAATCATTCTCATTCCTAACGACACTGATGGCCAGCATCAGAGGAAGAAGCCAAGGTCACTTGACTTCAATCTGGGAAAATCACGGGTCAACCAAAGCAGTTCATAAATGTCCATCCATCTTCCAGGGTCAGTAAATCCAGCCCCCAAGGGGGAATATATTTCATACTTAGTAAATATTTACTCAAACATGAATATTTGTGGTGGTAGGTAAAAGCTGTAATCTTAGAGATCCTGAGATTTTAACTAAAAAAAAAAAAAAATTATTCGGTAATAGGTAATTTTTTTTTCCCAGTGTAGGTATGTTTTGAAAAGTCAGATTCTACCCTAAGAAATAATGGTTTATTTTGTAAGCAATTAATGGGATATAAAAGTTTGCTGTTTTCTGTTTTATAAAATTTTAGAAAATATGCAAAATCATTTGTGCTGGGGATTTAGTTTGTTTAAAGCCTGCAAGAAAGAAAAGAGCATATGAAATTAACATGAAGCTGCTGCAAAGTTAGGTTGGAGATAAGGTTTGTTATGTAAAGACTTTAAGTTTATTTTAAGAACAATAGCATATAACAATGACTTTCTCTTCCTAGAATTTTACTCCAAATATGGAGGATGTTTGGATTGGTAGGGAGAAAAATAGGAGGCTATTTCACTAAGCAAGAAATTAGAGGCTTGGAACAGGAAATATGGAGAATTAAAAAGGGAGGGTAATTGACACACACAAAAAACATTTCAAGAAGTCAATACATCTTTGCTAAGAATGGAAATTAAGGCCACATATTTTGTTAAACACTAAGTGATTATTTTAAAGACAAAATTGAACAATATTAAACACAATCCATACATTTCCAATAAGTAATGAAACATAATGTGTACTTCAACAGAGACCTCAGGAGGAAAGATAAAAATAAGTAAATATTAAAAAAAATAAATCAATACGGCAAATAATAAAGCAAAATAATTAAAAAAACAATGAAACTTAAGTGCAAACTAACAAATATGCATACATATGCATTTACAAGAAGGGACAATAATGGGAAAGCACTGAAAAACTGGAACAGCTGATCTTTACTTGTGTCCAGTTACTTCTACATGTAAGAACTCTGTGATGACATTAGGTCTGCCATAATAATCCAGGATGATGGCATTATTTTCAGGATTAGCATTATTAATTCCACATGCAATTTTTTTGTACTTTTTTCTTAGAAAGAGAGAGAAAGAGAGAGAATTTGAAGCAGGCCCCACGCTCAGCTGGACTCAGGGGTGGATCCCATGACCCTGGGATAATGACCTGATCTGAAATCAAGAGTCAGATGCTCAACAGGCTGAGCCACCAGGAGCCCCTATGTCTGCAATATTAATTCTCCCTTTCCATGTAGCATAAAATATTCATAAATTCTAGGGAGTAGGACATGGGCATCTTTGGGTGGAGGGGGCAGTAAGTGGCGGCATTATACTGCCTAGTACAAATATTTAGGATAGGTAAAACGAATATGTTAAATATGTTTCTATTTGAGGAAAAAAAAGGTAGTGGAAATGGAGAAACTGAATATATATATATATATATATATATGTGTGTATATATATATATATATATACATATATATATTTTAATGAACAGTTAATTGAATGAGATGAAATTAAGGATAGAGATGCAGGGCTTATTCTTGCAAAGCATATAATCTAATTCCTTAGATATCTCTTATCTATATTTAGACAGTCAGATCACATATCAGCAATTATCCCAAATAAAACATTTTTATTTTCTATTCAGTAATAAATAAACATTAATTATCCATCACCTAATTACATAATTAACTGTCAAATTATTTATTAGTGGATATCTACTTTTTTAAGCTAAGTACTGTGGTAAAAGATAAGTAAGTTATAAAAATTTGCTTCAAGAAATTTACTAGTTTATAGAAATCATACTACTCAGTTAAAATAAATATGTGAAATCACATAAAGAAGACATTTTAATTCTTGAAAATAACAGCCACAGCTCGAAGCCCCTAGCCTTTCATGAAAGGAAATATATGGCAGTTATTTGCCATTCTGACCATTGCAAGGCACTCACTGTAATTTCTTGTACACTGTATCTATGATAGAAAATGATGTATGTTCCAGGGAAAACCTCTTAAGCTCCACCATACACTAAATGGCATAAAGAAGGAAGGAACAGTAGACCCAATAAATGGTCCACAGAAATGTCCATGCCCTGATCCCCGATGCCTGTTACCTGGATAAAGGAATTTTACAGCCATAAAATTATCGACTTTTAATAATAGAGACAATCCTGGATTATCCAGGTGAGCTGTTTTTTTTTTCTTTTTTCTTTTCTAAATTTTTTAAATGTTTATTTATTTTTGAGAGGTGGAAAGGGGAAGAGAGAGAGAAGGGGACACAGAATCCAAAACAAACTCCAGTCTCTGCGCTGTCAGCAGACAGCCTGATGCAGGGGCTCTAACCCACAAACTGGGAGATTGTGACCTGAACCAAAGTGGAACACTTAACCGGCTGAGCTACCTGGGGGCCTATCCAGGTGAGCTCTTCAAAGCAGAGAACTTTCAGGGCGCCTGGGTGGTTAAGTGTCTGACTCTTGGTTTTTGCTCAGGTCATGATCTCAAGGTTCGTGAGATTGAGCTCCACATCAGGCTCTGCTCTGACAAAATGGAGGCTGCTTGGGATTCTCTCTCTCCCTCTCTCTCTGCCCCTCCCCCAGTCACAAGCACCCATACACGTGCACACTCTCTCCCTCTCTCTCAAAATAAATAAACTGAAAAAAATGCAGAAAACTTTCTCAGCCCGTAGGCGTAGAACATGGCAAAAAGTGAAGTCAGAAAGGTTCCCTGTGTTGAAAGGATTTGATGCATCATTGCTGAATCTGAAATAGGGATCAATGTGTAAGGACCAGAGAGAATGATTCTAGAGTTAATGGAAGCCATCAGCTGACAGACACCAAGGAAGCAGGGAGCTTATTTTTACTGCTTCAAGGAATCAGATTCTGCCAACAACCTAACTGACCTTTGAAGTAAATTTTTCCCAGAGCCTCAGCCCACCAATTCAGCCAGATAATGCCTTGATTTTTTTGGTGCTGTGAATTATCAAAAAGAAAAATTAATCAGGCTAAACTGGACTTCTGACCAACAGAACTATAAAAAAAAACAAACAAACAACAGTAAATCTGTATTATTTTAAACTTCCAAGGTCTAAGGAATAACATCAATCTTAAAATAAAAATAAATTGAAATAAAATACATAAATGGAAACATACTTAATAGGAGTATAGCCATCAAATAGAGTAACACTCAACAATAAAAAGGAACCATCTGCTGATGCAGACAACAGAAATAGTTAATCTTAACAGTGTTATGCTTGAGTGAAAGAGGCTTAAACAAAAGTGCATACTGTGTAATTCCATTTATAAGAAATTCTAGAATGTGCACAATTTACACCTGCGGTTGATAAAAAGTCATTCATAGGTTGCCAGGGTTGGGGAAGGGAGTGAGTTTGACTGCAAATGGGTGTAAGGAAATACTTTGAGATGGTAAAAATATTCCAAATCTCGATTGTGGTTCTCGTGTTATAGGTGAATCAATACTTTCAACTCCTCAATCTGTACAACTAAAATATGTATGCTATAGTTCATGCACATTATATTTAGGGGTTTCTCTATTTTTGTTATTTCACTCTCCAAATCCCTCTCCACATGGCAAAAATAAAGTAATATAAATTAAACCATCTTAATTCATGCTTTAAAAGTATTCAGTGCCTTGTCTCAATCCTTTTAAAAAATATTATATTTTTCATCAGCTTTCTCCATACCTGCAACATTCAATAATAAACATGATTTCATTTATTTGAAATAAGTGATGTCACCTCATCACTAGGTCTCCTTTCTTAGAGAGCCAAATACATAGAAAAAATGCTTATTTTTAAAATCATCACCTTCATTCTTTGACTCCTTCCTTATATATATCATGGATTGTAATTACAACTTTATTAACCTTAAGTCCAGTGTACTTCATAGTAAGCTGAGTGAGTCAAAACACTGTTTCCACAATTTTCTTGGCAATACATGCTCAGTGCCTAACACCTTACCTGCCACACACTTTTAAAAATATATTTGTTGAGTTAATCAATAAAAAGATAAATTTTTAAAAATTATGCATTGATATAAGGAAAATATACCTATTATTTTAATTATTCTCCACTCTGCTTTGTTTTTTAAGCTATTCTCTTATTTATAACTTATCTCTGCAAAGTAATAAGCATGTTCTGGGCAAAAGTGATACCTTTGTCCTTACCACTATGTAACAAGCACCAGGCAACTAGGCTTTCAATCAATATTTAAAATAAATAAATAAACAAAAAAAAAACAAATACAAACTCTAAGCCAAATGTAAATTTAAAAGTTGTAATTATGTTTCTTCTTCTTTACCTTTGCTTCCCTAACTCCCCCAAATATCTACTCTCTGATATTAATTAAATCTCTGAATTAATTAAAATATATGCAAACTGGAAACATTTCCAATTAAAATTGTAAAAAGCTTACACTTTAAGGCTCATAAAAATGGCTGAAAAATAATTTGACATAATTTGTGTCATTTATTGGTGTAATACATTATTATACAGCATCAAATTACAAAAAGTTATCAATCTGCTGGTTCAAGTGGATATAAACTTCTTTGTGGTTCATACTACTATAAACCTCTTTGTTGTTCAATGTAGAAATTAATTTTTAATCTCTAGTGACTCACCACCAAGGGAATTGTGGAATTGGAAAGTCATAAAATTAACCTAATTGTTTTAAAGAACATGACTATTTTTATACCTTAAATACTGGGGTAAGTAAACTGTTGTCTGCAGGTGTCAAGAGAATGTAACTTTTAGAAATATTTTTTAAATTATTAGAAAAAAATGAAAAAGTCAGCCTAAATTTTTATCTACTATATAGTTTTTTATTATGCTTATAATGGCTGCTTAATTTGTTTTCTTCAAGTAGTTTATATATTACATTTTCTATATTTCAGTTATAGTGTCAAATGTTCAGGATATCTTATTTGTATACATACTAAGTTTCATTAACATCCACTTTCAAGTGTAAGGTACTCATGCATTAGGTAAAGGTAATATTCCCTGAAGAATCTCAGATATTATTCAGGCAATGATAATGACTATAATGTTCTTTTGACAAGGAAATGTCATACCATAAATGTGTCATTTAGAATTCTACATTGAATAAGGTCATCACTGAGAGAATTTTTGTTTCCCTTTTTAGAAAATGACCTCATAAATGTCTTCCAGTTTCTATGTTCTGATATAAATGGCATTTCTTACTAAAACATGAACTTTTAGTAGGTCATTCATAAGCAATCCTGCAAAGTAGGGGCTCTAGACACCACTGCCATAGAGGCCAACACTTTCCCAGGAGAAAATAATCTTAACGGACAGAAGTATCAATCAGAAAAAGCTTTAAGAGTGTGCATATACTGTAGCACCAATTTAGTATGATTCAGGAATGATTTTATGTGCAGAAGATTTTTTTATAAAGCCAATAATAATAAAAAATAATAATAATTAGTTACCATTAGAATAAAGTGATCAAATAAATAAATAAATAAATAAGTGATCCAAAGGAGAAATGGAATGTTCTCTAATAACTTACCTAAGATAGCCTTAGGGAAGATGCAACAAGTTTGTAAAGAAACTCTTCTATTATAAAGTACTATTGCAACTTGCATTTTACATATGTGAATATAAGCTATGTATGTGGAGATAAGCGATGGGATGAGTGCCTTTGTGCAAGTCATAAAGCAGTGCCTAAAAAAATTCACAGAAGTTATTGGAAGTACCAGTTCACCTAGATTTAAATTAAATAAATGAATTATTGGAGACTTCTAACTTTAGGCATAATCTATTTACACTTTTATTAACACTTAAGTCAATATAGTGCAACTTTGATACAGTGATAACTGAACTCTGTCGTTCTGAGATTCCATCTTGAAAGCTTTATTACAAAAATTCTTAAGCTCACCTACTTACAATTTTTTACTATTAACTCCCAAGGTATAATCTGTCTATAGTAAAATGCATCCTTTTTAAGAGCACTATTTTATACTTTTTTAAAAATATGCACACTTAGGTCAACACTACTGAATTGACAGTATACAAATATTCATCACCAGTGGGGCTTCCCTCCTGCTCTGTGATTTTATGAGTCCATGTGAGGCAATTCTCCATGGGACTCATATTTCTTCATATCATGCAAGTGGGATATTGACTGTTCTTTGTTCCAGATTAAATTCTCAAAGAAGTTTTTAGAGCAAACAGTCTTGGGGGTGCCTGGCTGGCTCAGTTAGTTAAGCATATTGATTTCAGTGTCATGTGACTTTTTTTAATATGAAATTTATTGTCAAATTGGTTTCCATACAACACCCAGTGCTCATCCAACAGGTGCCCTCCTCAATGCCCATCACCCACTTTCCCCTCCCTCCCACCCCCCATCAACCCTCAGTTTATTCTCAGTGGGTGTCATGTGACTCTTGATCTCAGCTCAGATCTTGATCTCAGGGTCATGAGTTCAAGCCCTGATTGGGTTCTACATTGGGCATGAAGCCTATTTATAAAACAAAACAAAACAAAACAAAACAAAACAAAACAAAACACAGCCTTGGGGCAAAGAAAGAGTACCTCTCTCCAGAGTAAATGGCAGGCAGTTTACTGTCCAGTATAATAAAGATTATGTGTTCCACCAGGGGAAAGGACAGTCATGTATACTGCCCATTATAAAAGATTCCGGTTCCCTCTCCTGTAACACAAACAAGTGTCTGCAGGTGTCATCTGACCTATCTCTTACAGCCACATGAGCATTTAGGCTCAGGAAACATGAGGCTAAAATGCTGATACTCTGCCTACCACTATGTGAGTGTGGTGAATAATAACCTGAACTTCATCTCTGATCCTGGAGACTTATTTCTTCTACCAGTATTCATGAGACTTTGGCAGGCTCAATTTTTAGCTTGTAGGTAGATAACATCTCAAATCATTCAGTTTTTGACAGTTTTGGTGATAATGATGGGATGCTGGAAGAAATATGGCTTTCCAGAAAAGCAAGTTTGAGGGCCTTATAGACCAATGCTGGGCTTTGAGAGAAGGTCATGGGAATAGGCAGTGAACATGTTGATCAAACTGTATACTCAACCAGGCAACACATTGTCCTTGAATTTATTGTTTTCTGATGAGCAGGAACTGGGGAGGTGGATGTGGCAGATTACTGGAAGAAGGTTCAATACAAATGTTGCAAACTATTGGGGAACCTGGTTCAGTAGGTTGAGCATCTAACTCTTGATTTATGCTCCGGTTATGATCTCACAGTTTGTGAGTTCGAGTCCCATGTCAGGCTCTCTGCTATCAGCACTTGAGCCTGCCTTGGATTCCCTGTCTCCTTCTCTCTCTGCCCCTCCCCTGCTCTCTTTCTTTTTCTCTCTCTAAAATAAATAAACATTAAGATTTTTTTTAATTTTAAAAAACTTTAAAAAATATTACAAAATGTTACCCTGGCTCTGTTCACTCTCCTTGGGGTCTGAGGTCTTTCTTAATAGTCTGATGGTCACTCTTAGGTCCACCCCACTTTATCAAACAAGGCAAAGACTGCTCCTAAGTAAGAAGTTTCTGACCCATTTTCAAATCAAATTACAGACATATACCTATACTGCATGCAAAAGGAAGGAAGTCCGTGATTGCTGTGGGCAGAAACCAGGCCAGTTATCAGTACTTTTGATGTTTGGGAAGTGAGGAGCCAGAGTATGTAATTTGTGTTAAAGAAAAATGTAACAAGTGGGAAGTCTTACTGCTTCATCTCTCCTGGAGTTTTTCACACCAACAGTCTACCAACTGAAAGGCAAAAATGAACATCTCACTGGGATTTTTCTTTTCTTTTCTTTTTTTCTTTAGGAGTTTTTCTATGTTTTGTTGTTGTTGTTATTGTTATTAGTTTGCTTTATTTTTCAGTGAGACCTAGTCAATACAAGGGAGGTCTTGTCTTCCCGGAGATTTCCCTGAGACAAATGAACTTCTGTGGGAAAATACAGATGAAGCATTGACTAGTAACTATGTTCCTATTGCCCCAGATCAGGTTTACTATGATGATTAAATTGACCCACTGAATAATGAGAAACTGACACAAAGACATCTAGACAAAATCTTACAGTCAGTCCCCCTGCCCTGAAACATTATGTCAGTCATTATTTTGTTATCAGGCAAGAACTTAAGAGAGATCCCTTTGGTAATGCGACTGCAAATTACCTGGATTTAGTAGCCATTAAGAAAGTTTCTGCAGTGTGAATCAAGTTCATGTAAGTTAAGTTACATAAGTTATAAGACATGGGGCTTCAGCCAGAAAGGAATGTATCCATGGCTGCTATTTCACAAATACCCCCAAAACTAAAAGAGATGGTGACAGTCATGAGTATCTGAACACCTGATGAAGAGTGGATGGAGAGTCAAAAGTATTTGGAGGTTTGTTTGGTTATTACAAAGCTCCATCACAATATTTGCAACCAGAAGTGTATTTGAAAGCCTTCTTTAAGGGCATGGAGCTATGCTCTTTCTTCACTCCTGATCCCTCCTTTGCTCTTTTTCCTGATTTCAGCAGTCACCTTAAGGACAAAGATAATTAGAAGTGAGACTGAGATCCCTCTGTGCTCAAGGAAGATTAAAGATCACACGGACTGGGGTGCCTGGGTAGTTCCATCAGTTAAGCATCCAACTTCATCTCAGGTCAAGATCTCGCAGTTTGTGGGTTTTTATCCCTGTGTCAGGCTCTGTGCTGGCAGCTCAGGGCCTGGAGCCTGCTTCAGATTCAGTGTCTCCCTCTCTCTGCCCCTCCCCTACTCATGCTGTCTTTCTCTCTCTCTCTCAAAAATAAACAAACATTAAAAGAAAATTATCACACAGACCTACCTGAGTATGTTGGGGAATTTCAAGGAGGGAGAGACTCAAACATACAACTCCATTGCATATGAGCACAAAAATCAGGACTATGGGGAGGAAGAGGTAACTGAATTTAGCTAATAGGGCTTGTGTGGGATTCACAGTGAGGAGGGGAAATTTGGGAGAACTTGACTGTGGGGGCCTTGGGCCAATTCCATGTATTGTTTTTGTTTCTTCTACATCTTAATGTGTAGTTGGAACTTATGTTAATGTATGAATTTTCAGTCCCATAACTGTCACAGGGAATTCTGAGTGGGAAGACTCCTATGTAAACAAATACTGGTGAGACACAAATTACTTTCCAACTTCCTCCCTGTCCCTACCCAGGTGGTCAAGCAAAATTAATATAGAACCTCATAAGAAGAAAGGAAACTCATAGGCTTGGCTGGGACTTAAAATATGTAGGGGTATAAGAGATGCCGTATGTTAATATCACAGGACCCTAAGGTAGTGAGAAAGCCTAATAGGAGCTGGAGGATTACAGTGGATTATCTCTTTCTGACTTAATTTGTTTCTATTATAATTCTGATTCTTCTGGACACTGTGACTATAACTAAACCATTAAGAACAATGGAAAGTACTTCGTTTTTTTGGACACTTCCAACATCTTTGTCACATCACAGGTAATAGAAGATGAATATCAGTTTGCATTTACATGGCAAGATCTCCAACATAGTATTCTTGGTGGAACATAATTTAGCATGTGACCCTACAGTCTAATGTCCAAAGCACTCAAATTTAACTAACAGGGCTCACAGTTGAAAAGGGAGGTTAATATGCTTGTGAATTGTTTCCTTTTGGCTAATTGAATGTAATGTTGTTGCTTCAACACCTCAATGTGTCTCAGACACTTACTGTTTTTGACAGTTCTCTTATCCATTTTTCTAGGTAAAGGGTACATTAAAAAGGAGTATTAATTTAGGAATAAAAAGTGTTTTTTTAATTAATTTCATGTATTATTGCCACTCTGTTCTTATTAGCTAACCTCTACATTGCTATCACCAAGTAAAGATTTTACCTCATTTCTTTCTATATTTTAATAAATAGGAAAACTTTAAAGAGGTATGAAATGAAGTCACATACGTAGCTAGAAGGGAACAGTGAGAATAAGAACTTCATATTTTCATATTTTGTGGCTTGTGGGTTTTAATCATATGTGCTGTATAATAAGTAGAATCAAGGCCTCCCAAAGATCACTGCAAATCACTGGAACTTGTGAATATGTTACAGTCCCTGGCATAAGAGAATGAAAGTAGCAGATGGAATTTAGCCTGCTGTCAACTGACCTTAAAACAGGTAAAATACCCTGGATTATCCTTGTTGATCCAATGGAATAAAAAGAGTTCATAAATGTGGAGGAGGGTGGGCGAAAAATGCAATGGGGAAAAGACTTGATTGACTGGCCATTGCTGACTTTGAAGATGGAAGAGGGCACGGATGTGGGCAGCTGGGAAAAAGCTGGGAAAGGGAGGAAGGCAGATCCACCTCTAGAGCCTTCCGAAAGGAGCAAAACCCTGCCAACATTTTGGTTATAGCCCAGTAAAGTTTATTTTAGATGTCTGACTTTTCACAACTGTAAAATAATGTATACATGTTGTTTTAGGACACTAATTTTGCAGTAATACATTGCAGAAGCAAAAGGAAACCAATATATGCTCCTACATGCAGGCTACAGTCTTCAAATCCAATCTATGAAGCTCAATGTCTACAAAATCATGGTAAATAAACTTACATTTAAGCATTTTAATTAAGCTGTAGTGTGTGTATGTGTGTGTATGTGTTCATATGCATGTATTATGTGAATCATTTGAGTTGCATGTATAAAGTACTCCAGTACTCATGATTTCTGCTACAGCTGTGGAAATAGAGAGAAGTATATATAATTGTTACATACTTAGATACAGTGTTAGGATGATTAAGAGAATTTTAGATAGTCTTCCCAAGTCCTGTTATCTAACAACAATTAAAAGAAAGTGTTGTGAGAGAGTGAAGTATCAAGGATAATTCCTAAGCAACTGACTTGAACATTTGGATTGATGCAGATTCAACACAGAGACAAAGGACTAACTCTTTAATCAAAATAGCTTAAGAACTGTATAGTTTAAACTAATAGTAATTCAGTATCTTATTTAAAATTGGCATGCATTAAATGTACAAAGGGTCATAAATCCATATTAGATGCTTTGGGGCTATTCCACATTTCTTTGGTTTTCCTTGATGGAAAACAAAAACATTTCACTTAAACTTGTGTTAAGTGGAGTTAACGAAGGAGATGAGATGTAGGCGAAATTCTAAAAAAATGCAGAAATCTGCTCAATTCATGAATATAAGGGATCTCTGTCCTTACTCATTTGGGTTAATATACCTTATAAGAAAAATATGCCAGAATATGTGAGGACAAATATTAGGGCTTCAAATCATTAAAATCACCATTGCATGCTGACTCATTCATGAAAATATCCACGGTATAGGGAAATGTACTGAGCTGACTAAAAGATGATCCGTTATGAAACTAATAACTAAATGAATATGAGAAACATTTTAAGTACTGCTTTCCTCATCTATAATGTGAGAAATAAGCTAGACTACCCATAACACCCTTTAAATTCAGCCACACTTCACCAGTGGCTGTCTCATTTAGCGCCACAAAATTAAACCATGCCCTGGAATTATGTAAATCATTTCTAAAATGTCTTATATAAATGTATATAAAAGGGAGAACTAATATTAAAGGACTTCCAAAAATGATCTGATGTCATTTTCATTTTAATTAGTAAAAACAAACAAGTGAAAATTTGCTTGAAAAATATCTACTTATTCCAGTTTTCACTTGTTTCCCCTGAAGTGTTTTTCAACTATAAAATTATAATACAAATTAAGATTCATTTTCAAAGCATCCATCTTCCCTTCACACTGCCTTTCATCTGAGGATCTAAGAAAATTTCACATCTTTTCATGATTTGCCAGAGGCTCACAATGAGTCCAATCTCGACTCACTTCTGTGAAACTGTGTTCCCCTATTTGAATGAACACTTAGCTTTACTACTGTGGGGCCAAACTGCTGACCTGTTATTCTAAAAACAAAGCACTCAATTGCTCAGCAGTTACTGTCCCAACAGTTTTACTGTCCCAGCTGGTTAGGAACCTGTCTAAAGGAAAAAAAAAAAACATTACTTTTGTAGCATGATTTTTAAAACTTCCAATAATCAAGCACAGAGTTAAATGTAAGACTGTGATCATTTCTTTATTCTTTTTCTTAGGGATCTTTTATTATTTTCCATATGTCTTTCTAATCATTATCATTTATATTGGTATCTTAATACAATCTCCAAATGTCCTTTGAGCCATTCTTCTTAATTTTTTTTAATGTTTATTTGTGAGAAAGAGCGAGCATGAGCTGGTGAGGGTCACAGATAGAGGGTGCAGAGTATCTGAAGCGGGGTCACAGCAGAGAATCTGATGTGGGGCTTGAACGAACCTTCGTGAGATCACGATCTGAGTCTAAGTCGGACGCTTAACCAACTGAGCCACCCAGGCGCCCTTCCTTGGGGCCATTCTTATTGTTCTCTGGCCTGAGATGTTTATTAAGACTATTTCAACCTTTCTGTATACAACATTCAAGTACTGGGGAAGAAAAAAAATCATAAGGTTCAACTTTTCTTTTGATTATACAATTGTACCCCAGGAAAGTACAGAGGCATATATTTGCTACTCTCTGCCTGGTTATAACATCTTCTTGTTTTTGAAACTTAACATGCTCATTAAGGTCTAGTTAGAAAACCATAGTAATTAGAATCCCCAGTACATATTAAGTACTTGACTCAGTTATTATTTATTATTACTCATGATATACAGATCATATGATGTGATTATGCTGTGATATAATAAAATATAACAAAATAATACATTAGAAATACGCATATGAATAAGATACACTTCCTATGCATAAATAGTTGATATTGTGAGGCAGGAAAGGAGAAATGGTAGTGTAATATTTTATCATACATAATCATTATCCAAGAAAAATGTTTCATTTGACAAGAATGAGAAAATAGTAAAAGAAATGGTAATGCATATATAATCATAGTCATCATAAGAGCTATATGTGTTAGAAACCATGTCACTACTTAGCATGAATTTTCTTGTCTACCCATTATAAAGGAATTCAATTAGGAATTAGAATTGTGGATTCTTTTTATTTCTGTAGTGGGAACTCAGAAAATCCAGTAAATCTGAGTCTTAATGTGGCCTAATTGGTAAAACTGGTATCAATAATCTCACAAACTTTCATGAGAAATTGGTGATTTTGTGTGAAAGTACTTCACACCTTACAAGGTAATATAAAAATGTAAAGATCTTTAGTAGAGTTATTAACAAGAATTTACAGAATCCTCTGTTAGATGCAAATATGAACCAGGGAGCCCCAGAAGGAGGGGGAAATAAGAACGGATCATATGCTGAGGTTATGTAATGGAAAATTCTCTGCAAATGTTTAAACAGACTTTGCCAAATTTATATAAAAGATACCATGAAAATGTTTTACTCCAAAAGTCAGGAAAGTCATATTGTAAAACATGTAGAAGAGAGAATGAAGAGAAGCTGAAGCTGCAGTAAATGGGTTTCAGAGAGAAGCTGAAGAGATCAAGGGCTGCAAAAGAGGCATCTAAGAGGCTAAGGTGAGTGAGACAGGCCCCTCAGGGCCAGCTGGGCTCTCTGAGCAAGTCTGGGAACTCTGAGTGGGGAGCAGATCTCAGGATGAAAGCCTGGGGCTGAGTAAGGCAGGAAGCAGAAGGTGGCCTTCAGATACTTTGAGTGTTCATGTGTCCCAGACATCAGCCACAGACACAGTCGTTTTCAGTTGCTTTATAAACAAGATCACGCATATAATGATATAGTGATAAAGTAGCTAATATCTATAATAACTAATATAAAAATAGCACATGTATGTGCGTGTCTTACCATGTTTCTATCATTTACCTTGTGCCAGCTAATGAATGCTGTATTCAGATTATCTCATTAAATCCTAATAACATGCAAATAAAGAAACTGTTATTATTACTTTCATTTTAGACAAAGGGAAAAAAAAAACAACATTGAGTAATTTGCCCAAATTGGGTATCCAATAAATTTCTATAGCCAGAATTTAACACCAGTCAGTTTGATTTCAGAAACAGCGTTCTCAAGACATACCATTTCTCTTGATAGAGTCTAGTTTTCCTTTCCTTTCTTTTTATTTTTTTTAATAAAGGTCTCTTCTTTTTTTGTTTTTTTTTTTGTTTTTAATGTTTATTTTTGAGAGAGAGAGACACAGAGCACAAGTGTGGGAGGTGCAGAGAGGGAGACACAGAATCCGAAGTAGGCTCCAAGCTCTGGGCTGTCAGCACAGAACCTGATGTGGGACTCAAATTCACGAACCGCAAGATCATGACCCAAGCCGACACCGGGCACTTAACCGACTGAGCCACCCAGGTGCCACAGTTTTCCTTTTAATATTATTTACTTATATACTTATGATGTTGAGCTGTTTATCCCATTGCCTCACCTGGCGAGATTACACACACACACACACACACACACACACACACACACGTGTACACACACACACAAACATACACATGTGTGCACAATGGCAATAAGATAAACCCCAGGTAGCTGCAAAAAGAAAGTTGTTTAATAGACTGACAAGAATTATGCATTGCCTGAATCAATAACTTATATGCAGGGGACTAGAATTCAGGAGTGTTTTGCCTATGTCTGAATAGAAGCTATTCTTTTCCCACAAAATGTCAGTGTTATAGCACTCTTGACATTCAGTGGAAATTCCAGAGGGCAGAAGTGGCAAGTTTCAGATAAAGTGCAGGAATACATTAAGCACTGATACATCTCTTCAATCCCAACATTTTATTTAACAACAAAAAAGGCAATGATCCAAAGCGTAAATATTGAGGAATTTTTAATGAAGTAGCTGTGGTCATGTAATTGTTATTTACACTTTGGAAAAATGGAAAAAGCCTTCCAGATGGTAAAGGGTGTGAATTGTAAGGCACATTGAGTTTACAGTGTGTGGTGGAAGGAGAACGGGGGGTGAATTGTCCTAGAACAGAAACTTTTCTTTCAATAACATGGGAACTAGAGTATCTCCAAGTCTTCAATCTCTCAAATCAAAAGAGATTAAAATACAACAAAATAAAAAGTTTATCTGTTGTGTAACTTATAAATCTATTTGTATTTTATATATTCTCATCAACCTTTGACATTTCTACTGATTTCTTTCTCATGTTTTTTTATTTGAGTATATGACACACAATGTTACGTTATTTTCTGATGTACAACAAATTGTTTCAACTTCTCTATAGGCCACATTCACCACACATGTAGCTACCATCTGTGCCATACATCACTATTACAACATCGTAGACTATATTCCCTCTATAGTGCGTTTTATTCCCATGACTTATTCATTCTATTGATTTCTTGAATTTTCTTGAAAAACCCCTGCTTCCCTTCTTTCCCATCCCAATTCAGTCTTTCATTTTATTCAAGCACGCCCCGAAAGTGTGCTATTATTAAGTGGGAACCTGGGATTTAAAGCAGGGATGCCTACCTAAGTCCTTTACTCTGTCTTTATTTTTGTACATTCCCAGAAACAAAACTTCAAGCTACATATCTGAAAACATTACATATAGTAGCAGTATATCTTGGATAAATAGAATATTGTAGTTAACATTATATTTACTTAGCAGTGGCTGACATAAATATAAGGGGGTTTATTAAACAAGTGCATTTCTCACTCAGCATATATCAACTCAAAGAAATATTAAAGGCATTATATCTCTGTTTCGTGTGAAAGAATCTAAGTCCTTTGCCCCAAAGATAACAGGACTGCATCTCTTAGATATGAACTTTCCTTTATTTTCATATTACAGCGTTTGCTTCAATGAATGTAACTGATCAAGAGGGACCGGACTTTCTCCTAGAAAAAATAAGTCACACATATCATTCTTATTAAATAATAAAAAAATCACTTAAATGATTAAATTAAAATAAGGTCAGAATGCTTTTAACATAAATAGTAAAAACTAATTCTGAAATATGTGAAACCTTGATGTGAACTTATACAACGTTATTTATAACTATTATTTGGTACACATACATTTATACATTTTAAATAAAATTATTAGAGCACCCATTTATAAAATGGATTACCAGGGATCAAAGTTCTCTTTATATCAGTAAAAAATGATTACAACTAAATTTGCTACAGGAGCAGGAAGATGGTAGCTGAGTAGGAGGATGCTAGGTTTGCCTCCTCCCATGAATATAACTAGATAATTATAAAATCACCCTAAATACCCCAGAAGTTGACCTGAAGACTGACAGAACAAACTCCACAACAAAAGGGAGAGAAGAAGCTACGTTGAAGAAGTTAGGAAGTATGCAGATGTGGTTTAGGGAGAAATGGATTGTGGCTACTGGAGAGGGGAGGAAGCTGTGGTCAAGGAGAAGGGCAAGAGGGAGGAGTACACAGGGGGAAAACAAGAAGAAAGTTTCTTCAAAGCCATTGGCTTGGAAAATGAGAGAGGCTGAATTTTGTAGCTTCTTGTACCCAGCAGGTCTTAAAGTCTGAAGTTTGGAAGGGAGTGCCTGGGGCACACAGTGGGGAGATTATTAGCTCTTCTCAGAATGTTTCCCTGAGAGGCAATGTTTATGGATACACTTCTCCAGCACCGTTTCCTGCCCCTATCCCTCAGCATAAACACAGTGCCACCTGCAGAAAGTAGAGCAGCACTGACACTGGCTGCCTCACTTGCTTATAACATGCAACACAGCCCTATGCTGAGAAAAAAAGAATTATGCAAAACAAGAATAGACTTAGGGAACTCAGTGACTCAATCAAATGTAATAACATTCACATTGTAAGAGTCTTTGAAGAATAAAAGAGAAAAGGAGCAGAAAATTTATTTAAAGAAAAAATATCTGAAAATTTCTCGAATCTAGGGAAGGAAACAGACATCCAGATCAAGGAGGCACAGAGAGCTCCCATCAAAATCAACAAAACCAGGCCAACATCAAGACATAGTAATTAACTTTGTAAAATATAGTTATAAAAGAAAAAGTCTTAAAAGCAGCAAGAAAAAAGAAGTCATTAACTTATAAGGGAAAACCCATGAAGCTACTAGGAAATTTTTCAACAGAAACTTAACAATGGAAGGGAGTCCAATGATACATTCAAAGTGCTAAATGGGAAAAATCTGAATCCAAGAATACTGTATCCAGCAAGGCTGTTGGGAAGAAGAGGAGATATAAGGAGTTTCACAAACAGGGGCACCTGGGTGGCTCAGTCAGTTAAGTGCCTGACTTTGGCTCAAGTCATGATCTATCTCATGGTTTGTGAGTTGGAGCCTGATGTCAGGCTCTGTGATGACAGCTCAGAGCCTGGAGCCTGCTTCAGATTCTGTATCTTCCTCTGTCTCTTCCCTTCCTCCACTTGTTTTCTGTCTCTCTCTCTCTCTGTGTCTCTGTCTCTCTCTCTCAAAGATAAATAAATGCTGTTTTTTTTTAAAAAAAGAGTTTCAAAAACAAACAAAAACTAAAAGAGCTCATGACTATTAAACTATCCCTGAAAAAAATATTAAAAGGGACTCTGAGTGGAAAGGATAAACCAAAAGTGACAAGACAAATGCAGGAAACACAAAAGAAATAAAAATAAATAATTATGCAAAAATAAGGAACTCACACAGAAAAGAGGATGTGAAATATAATAATATATACCTAAAACACCAGGAGGAGAGGAAAATAGAATGGATTTAACTTGAATGACCATCAACTTCACACAGACTGCTATTTGCAGAAGTTATATACGAACCTAATGGTAATCATATATCAAAAACCACCAATAAACATGCAAAGAATAAAGAGCAAGAAATTCAAATATATCACTACAGCAAATCAGCAAACCGTGAAAGAGAGAAAGACAAGAATCAGAAAAAAATCTCCAGAAATTAACCACAAAACAAGTAATAAGATGGCAATAAACACATATCTATCAATAATTACTTTGAATATAAACGAATTAAACATTCCAATCAAAAGACACAGGTGTCCTAATGGATAAAAAATAAGACCCATCTTTATGCTGCCTTTAAGAGACACACTTTAGACCTAAAGATACCTGAAGATTGGAAGGAAGGGATGGAGAAACACGTATCATGCAAGATATTAAAAGAAAGCTTGAGTAGCAATACTTTAAAAACTGTAAAGGCAAAAGACAAAGAAAGTCATATTATAATAACAAAGGGGACGGTCCAACAAGAAGGTATAACAACTGTAAATATTCATGAACCCAACTTTGAAGCACCCAAATTTATAAAACAATTAAATACAAACATAAAGGAACTAGTTGATAATAACACAAAAATAGTAGGATACTTTAACACCCAACTTACATCCATGGACAGATCATCGAAATAGAAAATAAACAAGAAAACAATTGCTGTAAATGACACACTGGACCACATGGACTTAAGTGAAATATTCAGAACATCTCATCCGAGAAGAGTAGAATACAATTCTTTTCAAGTGCACATGGAACATTTTCCAGAACAGAACACATATTAGGTCACAAAACAAGCTTCAACAAATACAAAGAGTTTAAAGTCATACCATGCACCCGTTTTGAACACAACATTATGAAACTAGAAGTCAACCACAAGAAAAAATCTAAAAAGACCACAAATATATGGACATTAAACAGCATACTATGAAACGTGAATGGATCAACCAGGAAATCAAAGAAGAAATTTTAAAAATACATGAGAACTAATGAAAATGAAAACAAGATGGTCTGAAGTTTTGGGGGGAGCAGCAATTAAAAGTGGTCCTAAGATGGAAATATATAGCAAGACAGGCCTACCTCAAGAAGCAAGAAAAATCTCAAATAAAAAATCTAACCCTACACCTAATGGACCTAAAAATGAAACAACAAAAGCAGACTAAAGTCAGCAGCAGAAGAAGTAATAAAGACTACAGCAGAAATAAATGACATAGAAACTAAAAAAAAAAAAAAAAAAAAGAAGAAGAAAGAAAGAAAAAGAAAAAAAACAATAGAACAGAAAAATAAACTTTCAGAAGCTGGTTCTTTGAAAGAAATTAATACAATTGATAAACCTCTACCCATTTATATCAAAAATTAAAGAGAAAGGACCCAAATAAATACAATCACAAATGAGAGAGAAGAAATAACAACCAGTACCAGAGAAATACAAATAAGTATGAGAACATTATAAAAAACTATATGCCAATAAATTAGATGCCTGGAAGAAATGGACAAATTCCTAGAAGCATATAAATTACAAAACCTGAAATAGAGTATGCACAGACTGATAATCAGCAAAGACACTGGATCAGTAACCAAAATCTTCCAACAAAGAAAAAGTCCAGGGCCAGATGGCTTCACAAGCAAATTCTACCAGTTTGGGAATGCAAACTGGTGCAGCCACTCTGGAAAACAGTATGGAAGATTCTCAAAAAGTTAAAAGTAGAATTATCCAATGATCCAGCAATCACACTAGTAAATATTTCCCCAAAGAATACAAAAATACTAATTCAAGGGGATACATGCACCCTGATGTTTATCACAGCATTATCTACAGTAGCCAATTCATGGGGATAGCCCACGTGTCCACCACTGATGAATAGATAAAGAAGATGTGGTATATATGTACAATGGAATAGTACTCAGCCATAAAAAGAATGACATCTTGCCATTTACAAGGACAAGGATGGAGCTAGAGTGTATTATGCCAAGAGAAATAATTCAGAGAAAGACAAATACCATATGCTTTTACTCTTATGTGGAGTTTAAGAAACAAAATAAATGAGCAAAAGATAAAAAAAGAGAGAAAGGCAAACCAAGAAACTGATTCTTAACTGTACAGAACAAAATGATGGTTACTAGAAGGGAGGTGGGTCGGGGGGGATGAGTTAAATAGGTGATGGAGAGTAAGGAGTGCACTTGTGATGACTAAGGTGTTGCATGTAAAGTGCTGAATCACTATATTATTTACCTGAAACTAATATTATACTGTTAACTAACTGGAATTTAAATAAAAACTAAAAAAAAAAGTCCTCATCGCAAGAAAAAAATATATAACTAAGTGTGGTAGTGTATGTTGTTAATTAGACTTATGGTAATCATTCTGCAATACACTCAAATATTGAATAATTGTGTTGTACACCTGAGACTAATATACCTTTATATGTCAATTATATCTCACAATCAATCAATATGAAAGCCTGTATGCATGTAACAATTTGTGAAAAAAAGTAGGACATTATGAAAGACAAGCATTTTAGATTGAAAAAAATTAACTCTTTGAAAACAATTTGCTATAAATTATCAAATGAGTATTTGCATTTAACAAACTAGATATACGTATTATGTGCATACATGCATATATTATTATTCACACATATACATTACTCACATATGTATTATTCAGGTACACACACACAGAATATCTTAGACATTCTCTCTTAGAGCTTTCGATTATTTCTGTTATAAGGATAGTGAAACTATCTTGCCACTTGAGCACCAGAATAAAAGCTCTATGCTTCCTAGGAATAAAATACATATGCACAAGATGAAAAAACTATTATCTTTAGTGAGGGTATGGATTAATCACTTTCCAAAAACACAAGTTCTGAAAGAGGCAAAATTTTTCCTTTGGACACTCTTGTTTTACTTATTACATTTTATGCAATTTACTTAGGTATGCTATAATTTATAATATTTAAAATAGCACTTTTAAAAAAAAGAAAGAAAACTATATGTTCAATATTTATAACTTCTGCTTAAGGCCTGGCCAGAGAACTTGGCTATGTCAATGGCTTCTTCAAAATATATTATTTAAAATCACTGAGTTTCCATAATTAAGAATCTGATTCTGGAGAGTCTATTCTTAAAATACTGAATTAAACTAGCTGTATTCAAAGCGTCACAAAATTGGCAAGTGACATCTGAAACAGTATTTGAGGGAATTTGGAATTCCAAAATTTGAAATGGAGAAAATTACTTATTTATTTATTTTTGATTTTTATTTATTTTTGAGATAGAGTGTGTGGTGTGTAAGTGGGGGCAGAGAGAGAGGGAGAAATAGAATCTGAAGCAGACTCCAGGCTCCAATCTCTCAGCACAGAGCCTGGCGTAGGGCTCGAACCCAGGAACCATGAGATCATTACCTAAGCCGAAACTGGACAGTTAACACTGAGCTACCTAGGTGCCCCTGAAATGGAGAAATTTATTAAGATTCAGGTGGCTTTGATTAGCCAGACCTCCCTTTATACTAATAAGATTCAATTGAGAACTAATGGAGTGTTCTCTCTCTCTCTCTCTTCTCTCTCTCTCTCTCTCTCTCTCTCTCTCTCTCTCTCTCTCTCTCAGAATGCTCTTGCTATCTTCCTTAAAGAATCATCATCATCAGCTACCTCACCGGAGATGCTTAACTTAACTTAACTTAACTTAACTTAACTTAACTTAACTTAACTTAACTTAACTTAACTCCTCATTTAGAACCTCACCATCCTCATTCCTGCAGACCCACTCAGATAAATAAATCTCAGCCTAACAGACAACAAGTGGCCAAGCAAACTCAGAACTAAAAGTCTTATGTTCTAAAAAATTTCAATATCTGTATAATTTGTTTTAAGAAAACTAGATCGGGAACTAAACTTAGGCAATTCTTCAATTTATGAGTATGTGTAAACTTATACTCTGTTTTCAAGATATTAGCTTAAGCAAAATTAAGTCCAAATCTTTGCTACCATGGAAGCAACATCACAACATCCCTGAAGAAACCTCCAATGTAAGCCTCACTATTAAAAACATGAAGGATTCAGAAATGGCAGTTTCTATCTCTTCCCCACTTTGCCCCAAACTTGGCCTGTTCTGATTATCAGATGGTCCTTAGATTCTGGCAATGAATATTACAATCTTAATCAGAGGCATATCCAACTGTAGAAGTTCCCATAATTAGTTATGTTCTCTTTGCTGGAGAACATCAAAACAGTCCCCTGGACTCTGCTTCACAGTTGTGAGTGCCAAATGCTTTTTCAGTGAAAAGTAAAATAAGGTTAATTTTACCTAACAGTGCAGGAAGTATACGTTAATTGTTTTGTCTCAGTGCCACAACAATTCCAGCATGTGTTGTAATTTATTCACAGGGATTTTGAGAAATCATGCTGGTCCACTAAGTGGTAAAATGACGTTTGCGGAACCTGCTAGGCAGAAAGAATAAGCTACCCAGGGTGCCTCTGTCCAACGTCTTTGTCTTGGGTGGGATATATACCCATTAAATGTAGGGTCTTGCTGCCACCATGACCCACGTCTGTGGGAGGTCTAGTTGTGTAGAGTATATCAGGATGTCTCATGAAAGAATAAAAGTCAACTAAATCCACTTGTATCCTCAAAAGTAAGAAAGAGCTTGATGGTCTTTGAGCTTTGCTGGCAACATAACTATGTTCAATTCTGTAACTCCTGCTCCATTTCACTTACTCTTTAATATAAGGCTTGTTGGGTAAGATTGTAATTTAGTTCACAGATTACAGCAAGTTAGTTTGTGATGTTAATAGATACGTATGAATATTGCCTAAAGATGGATGTGGTGACCGGTAACACTTGGATTTTCACTGTTAAGGAGCTAATATGCTTCTAGTTACTTGAAGGAATGAGCTGTTATACCTGTGGGAGCATACTGTTGCTTATACAGTGAGAAACTGTAAGTAGGAAGTTGTCTACCTACAGACGTTTCAAAGGCAAATGTTTGGCTTTACTGCTGATTACTGCATATTGGCTCACTTAGTATCGATTCCAACTAACTTTATTCAATAAATCCCTTGCAGCTTGAATTCACATGACCTCGGTTTTGCCAAGCAGAAATACAAGAGAAAGATTAAAAAGATAGAATTGAGCAATATGAATTGGCGGCCACATCTGGGGAGACTGTTTCTTGCAAAAATAGTGTTTTGTGATCTTTGGCCACCTAGGGTAAAGGGACTACTATCCAGTCCCTAGTATCATGTCAGAAAGAAAGAAATAACAGTAGGAATGCCTTTCTCCTAAAGAGGACAGTGGGCTAATTAAGTGTTTCCTCCCGCTGCATTGTTACTGGATGAGAAACACACAGTTTGGTTTTCTTGCTCTCACTGAAATTTCAATAGCTGCATAATACAGCACATTAAGTTCACTAATGTCCAAATTAACTGATAGAGCTGCCTGTTATTAAGATTTCTGATTAATAAATTCACAAGTAGGCTACATTCCAGAAATTCAAGGATGGACTAGTGGTATAAATTATAATGTTGTATTTCCTTAAATTAAGCAGGTAAAGGAAAAAAAAAAACAAGCATTTCATCCATGCAATATGTAAAAATTAAATATGAATGAATTCCACAATTATTCAAAATGTATACACTAGATTTCTACTGCAACTATACATCAGAGATTAAATACTAATGGTATCATTAAAGTCAGAAAAAAGACAAGAATGCTTATAATCACAACTAATATTCAGCTTCCTTTGGAGGTCCTATTCACTGCAACAAAATCACACACAAAAAAATTGTAAATATACCAGTATAAAATATCACAATCTCACAATGTTGATCATTTTTCTATCTCAAACATCTAGGGAGATCAACTAAAACAATAATTAAGCTAGTTATAAATGCTGGGGAAATTGGCAAGATAAATGATAAACATAACAGAAGTAACCACTATTCTTTTATGCCAATAATAAATGATAGAACGTGTAATGAGAAAATATTTCCTATAGTCAAAAGAATTTTAAATCAGTCAAATGCAGGCTGGGTGTTGGGGCTTTGATTAGGGTGTGCAGGAGCTCAGAATGCAAAGGCAAATTGCTACATGATACTCCATATGGTTTTGAGATCCCAGCCTCACATCAGCAAGACACACTCATTTCACAGGAAAGCAATGGAGAAGGCTTGGACAACTCTGAAAACTAAAAACCAGGGGATGATAAAGCATGGATCCTGTTAAATCAGTAGGACTCTAGGGACAACAACAGCCTTTATCCTAATCAGCAAGATTTAACTGTCTACCACCACATTGTAGATCTATTTACCTGTCTGTGTGGGTTTGTATCCCATTTGTGTATTTGTGTATACACAAATATATATACTTGAGGCATACTGGGGTAACTGATGAACATTCTAGTAGCCCTAGGTATTTTAAACTGTAAGTTATTAAAAATTTAAGGGAGTTTATAACTCCCTTGATTACCACTTCATTGCTTAGTAAACACATTCAAAATTGCTCAATGTTTTATCTATTAAAGCTTACCCATGTATTTGAGAATTGAAAGTTTCAATCCCAATTAATTTACCCTTCCTGAAATTCTTTCACTTGAGAACTACCAAATAGCTGTTAAAATATTTTAAAATATTAAAAAATTAAAAATATTAAAAACATTATTCTATTAAGACTCAATATAACTAAAATTAAAGTGCACTTTTTTTGTACCAACTATGAGAACAATTTGAAGCAATGACCTTATTTTGTAAATTCTGTTCACTATGTCTTAAATCACATCTATCTTCAAATTATCTTCTAAAATCTGTGGAGAGCTCTTAAAAGCTAATGAGGCCTTTGATAGAAGATGTAAGACAAGAAGATTCACTCAATTACCCTGTAATATCAACTGACAAGACCAAACTTTTCTTAATTTTTTCTTGTGCCCCTGCTTGCCTGGTTAACTCTCTCTGTGCACATAAACATACATACATGTACATGCATGTGAGCATGCATATATACACACTCATAAATACTTGGGAGTTACACTCATTGCTATTGGGGAATATATTCACCTTGTCGTATTAAAAATGTACATTCAGCAAAAATTAACAGATATCATTTATTGGACTATCATGAAGAAAAGTACAAGCACACATTATGTGTCCCAAAATAATGGAATGTAATTGAGAGTGCTGAGTTAGGTATTGCACTTGTTCTATAACCAAAACAAGAAAGAAAAAGAAGAAAAAAGAAGGAAAAATTAACTGACAAAATTTCCTCCACGCCTAGGCTACAAGTTTTCAATAAATTATAATTTTGAAAGTGCTGCTTTAGGTAACATAATTGAGGATGCTTTGAAATTTAAGGAAAAAATACAGTTTTCTTATATTGCTTATGGTTAATTATGGTCACGTAAAATAGAGTTTTATGATGATACAGTCTATGCATTCAATCTTGAAATTAAAAAAAAAAGCACTATATAAGTCTTCTTGAGAGTTTATGCAAATAGACTATGCCAAAATATAAGGAAACAGAAAAATTCAAAGTAGGACTCTGGAATATCTTTAAGAAAATGCATCTATGTGTCAAACATCTATCAAACAGAATGCTTTATTTACAGTGCTACAAAGCATGTTATAAGAAGGGGGTGGGGGTGGGCAAAATGGGTGAAGGGAAGTGGGAGATACAGGCTTCCAGTCATGTAATAAATAAATCATGGGAATAAAAGGCACATCATAGAGGATATAGGCAATGACATTGTAATAGTGTTCTGTGGTGATAGGTGGTAGTTACACTTATGGTGAGCATAGCATAGAGAAGTTGAAACACTGTGTCGTACACCTGAAACTAATGTAACATCAGTGTTAACCACACTCAAAAAAAAATTAAAAAAAAAAGAGAAGGGCAGAAGAACTACTTTTCTTCCTAAATGTATAATTTACGTTCATTCTTTTGATGAGATATCTTCATTAAATATTGAATATATGCCACTGAACTAGGTATTAGGGACCCAATGAAAACCAGTCTCTGTCCCTATCCTCATAATGTATATAGTTTAGGGACAGGGGGGTTTAAGTATGCTGTTATAGTTCTTGGGTATACTTATTTGACCTAAAGAAGAAACACACACTCATGCACACTTACACATGTACACATTTCTGCTATAACTTTGCTTTGAAAATATAATTCTTAAAATTATAATCTATGTTGTAGCACAATTAAGTACTCTGGGTGAAGGAGGGATTGGAGTGCTTGTTTTTTATGCAGTTTTTGCTGTCTATTTTCTAATCTGACACCAAGAGTGAGCTTCTCTCCATGCACTTATTCACTACCAGGTGTATAATCACCCCCAACAAGCAGTCTGTCTACAGACTAGTATGAGGGGCTGCCCTTCACCTTACTGCACAGAATAGTCTCATGGACACTCAAGTGTTCAAATGAAGGTTCAATTCTGCATGGACCAGAGGCGAGGCACCGAGACACTTTCTTTCTACTCTCCCCCAAATTTAGGAGAGAAAGATTTATCTCTTTCTAACTTTAGATCTATTTTTTTTCAAGCAATTCAATAGACGGAAGATAAATTTTCCAACAAATGGTTCTGAAGCAATAGGACATTCACAGGGGGAAAAAAAGAACCTCAATCTAAGTCCCACGTGTTACATCAAACAGTTTAAAATGCATTACCCACAATAATGAAAACTTAAAACAATGTTTCTGTAATTAAGAGAAAAAACTGGATCTTAGTCTAGGCAAATAATTCTTCAAATTGATACCAAAAGTACATTTAAGGAAATTTTGAGAAGTTAGACCTTATTTTTAAAAAAATGTTCTGTGAAGAAACCTTTTATGAGGATAAAAAGGAAAGCTACTGACTGCGAAAAAATACTTACAAATGATGTATCTGAAAAAGACTTCAATAAATATATAAAAAGTTCTCCACGCTCATCAGTAAAGAAAAAAAACAATTCAATTAGAAATTAGGAAAGTCAGAACAGAAGAACATAAGGGAAGGGAAGCAAAAATAATATAAAAACAGGGAAGGGGACAAAACAGAAGAGACTCATAAAATGGAGAACAAACAGAGGGTTACTGGAGGGGTTGTGGGAGGGGGATGGGCTGAATGGGTAAGGGGCATTAAGGAATCTACTCCTGAAATCATTGTTGCACTATATGCTAACTAACTTGGATGTAAATTGAAAGAAGGAAAGAAAAAGAAAGAGAGAAAGAAAGAAAGAAAGAAAGAAAGAAAGAAAGAGAAAGAAAGAAAGAAAGAAAGAAAGAAGAGAAAGAAAGAAAGAAAGAAAGAAAGAAAGAAAGAAAGAAAGAAAGAAAGAAAGAGAAAGAAAGAAAGAAAGAAAAATTAGGAAAGTCAGGAGCAGACATTTCTCCAAAAGAGACAGCACTGAGATGCTGGGTGTCAGAGGAGTCGATTAAAGTAAAGACCAAAGTGAAAGTGTTCTTTCTGATGGTATAAGCAAGAAGCTAAAACCAGAGGACTCATTGATTCACCTTGTTCCATTTTTGTTCACGGAGTGGTGCACAGGTTGAGGGTCAGTTGGTCAGTGAAAACCTGGGAGCTTTTTCACTTTCAGGGGAACCTAGGACTTAAGGGCACAGCAGTTTTGTGGACCTTGGAGTTGCAGGAACAGTAGAGAGAATGTGGCAGGAGTGGAAAAAATACTGTCTGCTAAGTCAGAGCAGGGCAACATGTCATCAAGGTTTCCCCCATCCCTCCATTAGGAAACTTCAGTTGAGGTGCCTGAAGAAGACCTATGCCTCAGGCCTCAGATAAAGAGACCTAGGAATGGGCTAGAAATACAAATACATGACCTGCCAGAGAGGTCTGAACACTCAACTTTAGTTCCCTTCAGAGACTGTATGTAGTGTACTGGCTGTGTGCCAAATCTGGTGTGAGGCAGGCAGCTTTCCTGGGAAGACAGTTAGGTAAAGTCTCTGTAGTTGGCCTGTGAAGGAGGAGAGAGAGAGAAGGAGAAGGGGAGGGAGAGGGAGGGGGAGAAGGAGGAGGAGGAGGAGGGGGAGTGGAGAAGAAGGAGGAGAAGGAGGAAGAAGAAGAAGGAGGAAGTAGGAGGAGAGGAGGAGGAGGGGGAGAAGGAGGAGGCAGAAGCAGAAGCAAACACAGGGAAAGTGGTTACTGAATGAAATAAAAGAATGCTAGCAATGCTGGAGGCTATCAATCAAGTGAGAACTAAGAAAGAGGGAAGTTGCAAGGGCAGTAGCCAGGGTGCAGATGCTATTCACTTTAAGGATCAAGATGTTTGCAAAGTATTCTAAGGACAATGGAAATTCACAGATGGCTTTTAAGCTGAAAGGTTACATGCTTACATTGGTCATTTTACAAAGTTACACCGACTGCTTGTGGAAAGTATATTATACTGGCTTCAAGGCAAAACTGGAAGTAGGATGGCAAAGTAAGTTTATTTTGCAGTACTTTAGAAGACCTGCTAGTTTCTTAGATGGGAGGGGGTTGGCTAATTCAAGCAATATGTTCTGAATCACAATTTATATTCTTAATTTGGGGGCATTTGAAAGTAAGGGACAAAACAGGAATGACTTCTGATATCACGGCATAATTAACAGAGAGTATAGAGATTTTCTATTACTATTATTATTATTATTATTATTATTATTATTATTATTAGCTCTGGAACAACAAAACTAAAACAAATTTGGAGAAAAAGAAATGCTTTATTTTGGACATGTAGAAGAATGATCTAGGAATCAAAAAGGTAAGGGAAATCGACAATTTTGGAAAACATCCCTGTAGTAAATACTGAGTTAGAAAGAAATATTTAAACATATATAAAAGTATTTAATAGTTTAGACATATCTTAACTGGCATAGACCAAATCACTACTTGGTTTATTCCATTTATAAATTAAGAAATTTTAGAGCCTGCTTATAGCAATGAACTGAAAATAGTAAGGGTCATGCTGACTCTTAATTTATCAACTATTAATTTCTTTGTTTACTGGGGTTGACCACTGAAATTCTGAAAACTTCTAGAATGTCCATTTTGAGAATTCATGTCAAACAGTAAATGGAATGCTTTTGTTATGAGGCATGGACAAGGACAAAGTCAAGGTGTGATTTAATAGTTTCTATCCAAGTCTCCCTTGTAGCATAGGCCATGATACTAGGTGAAGAAAATATACTAAATCATTTGTTGACTATCCTTTTTCTGTCCCATGAAAATGTGTACTTATAATAAAATGTTCATCTTTGAGATATCTGTCAAATAGCTTTGTGGGAGAAAAAAAAGTTTAGGTGAAAGAGTAAGGTTTTATTTTCATATAAGCTTATCAAACTACTGATTTTTATTCCTATGGGTACCATGTTTATGGGTACTCCTTCTAACTGGGGAAAACTGCATGATAATTAAATAATGTAGGTATGAAAACCTGAAAACATATCATTGCATATTCATAACAAACTTGAAAGTTATTGTCATTTAATATTTTTTGACCGATGATGTATTTAAAGTATTTCTTTAAATTTTTTCATGTTTAGTTTTATTTATTTTGAGAGAGAGAGAGAGACAGAACACGAGCAGGGGAGGTGCAGACGGAGAGGGAGAGAGAGAATCCCAAGCAGCCTCTGCACTGTCAGCACAGCCCCCATGCAGGGCTCAAACCCATGAACCTGAGATCATGACCTGAGCCAAAAATCAAGAGTTGGACAGTTAACCAACTGAGCCACCTAGGCACCTCTGATGAAGGATGTAGCTTGTTCAATATCATAAAAAAAGGTCCATGACAGGATAAGGATTCAGAACTAATTCTCAGGTTTGGAATTTCATGTTCTTTCCATTACTCGTTTAGGTTTCGTAATTAAAATAATGTTAATAGAAACAGTAACAACAACAATATTAATTACTTCCAAGCTCTTTTTTGAGATTTGGATAGATTTGAAACTTCTTTAAATTTTTTTTAATGTTTATTTATTTTTGACAGAGAGAGAGAGAGAGAGAGAGAGAGAGAGAGAGAGAACATGAGCGGGGGAGGGGCAGAGAGAAAGGGAGACACAGAATCCGAAGCAGGCTCCAGGCTCTGAGCTGTCAGCACAGAGCCCGACAAGGGGCTTGAACTCACAGACCGCAAGATCATGATCTGAGCCGAAGTCGGACACTCAATCAACCGACTGAGCCAGCCAGGCACCCCCGGATAGATTTGAAATTTCTTAATAGAAAATATTCTTGTAGTTGATGTTATTCTGAATTTTTTTCTAAATATTTTGCAAAGAAAATGCACTTTTTTTAATGCATAGTGACCTACATGTATACATTTTGTTATTTGCTTGGACTTAATTTCTCTGCAGATTAACATTTTCCTGTTTATTTTATTCATCAAATATTTCTGGAATGCCTTTTACATTCTAGTCACTGTGACACATACTAGGTTTTGATAATTTCTTCATAGTAAATTCATTTGTTAAATGTATTTCAAAATTCACCTCAAATTAGGCACATATCAAATAATACTTATCTGATATATTCTAGTATATTTTTAATGTTTATTAATTTTTTGTGAGAGAGACAGGGAGAAAGAGTGAGAGAGACCACGAGTGGGAGAGGGGCAGAGAAAGAGGGAGACACAGCAGAATCAGAAGCAGTCTCCAGGCTCTGAGCTGTCAGCACAGAGCCCCAGGTGGATGGAACTCAAACTGGGAGATCATGACCTGAGCTGAAGTTGGAAGCTTAACTGACTGAACCACCAGTGCGCTCCGATTATCTGATATATCCTAGTTATTGTAATTATTTTATGCCATTTACTGGCTATCCATTTTTGAAAACATATAAGAAATAACAATAAGGCTCCTGGGTGGCTCAGTCAGTTGAGCGTAGGACTTTGGCTCAGATCATGATCTCCTAATGTATGGGTTCCAGCCCTGCAGCCAGCTCTGTGCTGACAGCTCAGAGCCTGGAGCCTGCTTCAGATTCTGTGTCTTCTTCTTTCTCTGCTCCACCCCCACTCATGCTCTGTTTCTCTCTCTCAAAAATAAATAAAACAATTTAAAAACTTTTAAAAAGAAATAACAATGTACCATAATAAAGTAAATGAATTAAGTGAAGTCTGATGGGAAGATACTGCATGCACAGGTGGCTTTGTCCTGCACAGTCTTACTTCCCACACCTCCCTGTTTCCCTGAAAAGGTTGGGGACTGTTCCCAGTATCTTGGTGCCAGTGGACCCTCCCAGCTTCCCCCACCCTCATCCCACCCTCCCTCCTGCTCCATCATCTCTGCGGCCCTGCACTTGAGTGATCCCTGAGTTGAGAAGGAAGAGGAACAGAAGGAAGAGGTTGAAGAAGGAAGAGGGTAGTGAGTTAGCTCATGTTCTGCCATCCGTTGGGCATGCCGGTAGGCCCAGGAAGTGTTGGGAAGGGCCAGGGATGCCATCAGTGGGGCATTCCAGGGGCTGTTCTAACCCCAACTGGAAGTGCCAAAGGCTTTCAGGAGACAATTTGGTGAGGTAAGCCCCTCATCCTCCTCTGATTCAGGTAGAATGCAGCCCAGCAGGGAGGTTGCAAGCTCTGTAGGGTCACCTATCCAGGAAGAGTTAGGGAGAGTGACTAACACACCTAGTGTGGCACCTGTGGAATTATAGGCTGGGGCCAAAGTGCAGTGGTGAAGGGTGTACATTCACCCTGAGTGTCCTCGTATGCAAGGCTGCATGACATTAAATACTAAGTTAAAAAATCAGAATGACAAGTGAAAAGAGAGACTGAAGAATAAAGAAAAATATAATGTCGCCCATACTTTCATTTTGCACTGAGTCGTACACACTATATAGCAGCTAGTACAGTTATTGTGAAGAAAAGATAATTCTTAAAATATAAGAATCTTTAAAATTGTATTGTACCCTTTGTTGGTTTTAAACCATTTTTCTATATATTATGTCATTAAAAATTCACAATATTCCCATAAATTAAGTTGATTGGATGTTACTATTTTTTGTGCTGTGAATTTAGGGAGAGCAGGGTCTATGTGGAAAAAAAAAAATCTGTGTGTTGAAAAGTGAGTGAATAAGAATTTTCCTAGTTGTTAATCATCTAAGATAAATTCATATAAAATAAATTACCCAAGTTCATTAGTGCTGTAACACAAATAATTGAGACTGCATTTTGTTTTATGATTATTATGATGCTTCTTTATAAGTCTACACTTTGCAGCTTCAGATTTAGCTTTTAAAATTTTCAAAACCAACAATTTTACCTTCCTCCCTAACTCTAATCTTTCCATCTTTGAGGATCACTGATGTTCTAAGGATTTGAATGATTTTAAAACCTGTACCAGCAATTCAAGCACATCCTTCTTTCATCCAGAAGAGAAAACAACAGATTCATAGATGGAAATAAAATCAAAATCAAATTAAAAGCAGAAAAAAATAGGGGCGCCTAGGTGGCGCAGTCGGTTAAGCGTCCGACTTCAGCCAGGTCACGATCTCGCGGTCCGTGAGTTCGAGCCCCGCGTCAGGCTCTGGGCTGATGGCTCAGAGCCTGGAGCATGTTTCCGATTCTGTGTCTCCCTCTCTCTCTGCCCCTCCCCCGTTCATGCTCTGTCTCTCTCTGTCCCAAAAATAAATAAACGTTGAAAAAAAAATAAAAAAAAACAGAAAAAAATATACAGACAGTCAGGGACAGAGACAAAGACAGAGAGAAGCTTTAATTTTTGGTGCATACAGTTTTAAATCTTGTAACTCTTACTTTCAATTTGCCATCCATTGATTCATTGTTATCTACAAATAAAAAACAAATGCCTTAAAGCCATCGAGATACCCTATACTGTTTCTAAAATCTGGTACTGAGGAAGCATACATGTATTCAAAATTAATAGATCCTGTGTATTCTTCCTTTATTCAATTATCTTCTGACACACATAAAATCCCCCCAACGGTTGGTCAACTCTGATCTGCGCCTGTTGTTCTTCTCCTTAGTGTTATTCTCAAAGCAGACACAGAGATGTCTTCTACATGCCTTTCTTTTTTATGGCCTATCCTTTTGATATTCACTATTTTTACCCTGTGGTTTTTCTCCTTTCCAGGATCTCCCCTTTCCTACATTCTCTCAAAGGCTAATTCTGTAAGTCTTCTTTGAATTTATACTTTTCATTTTCATGAATAAAGTGGATACTAGCATGAGATCCTTAGAAAAGAAAAACAGCAAGTTGCAGAAAATTATCCTATTAATTGTTGAGACATATTGTCCACTTGGATCAGAGGTTCCAAAAAATAATTATCATGTTCGATATAGGTAAAATAGGAGAGTTTAAACAAAAATAAATGCCAAAGTGAAAGAACTGGTTTATATCATCTTCTCTCTTGAAATGCTTCAATCAAGGCACACAGAATTTAATGCTGCTCCTTTCTTTTTCATACTGCATAAAGAGCAGAAAAGCCATTTCACACTTAACTTGACTCTAAATTTAACAAATACCCTTAAAGTGAATTTTGTGGATTGTCAGTAAAATAGATGAATGAGAATTAGCACTCACCTTTAAAAGTCTGAGTGGCAGTTAGGGAATTAGTTCACTCCAACTTCCAGATTTATTTGTATTATATAGTATAAGTAATAAGTGATTCATGATTATGATTATCTAAAAGAATAGACACTTTTGACACTAAAAGAATGATTTTTAATGGCTTCTCCATGTGATATACTGAAACCACTTTCATTGAGGCCCGAGGGAAGAATCAAAATCACCTGACAAAAAAGCAAATGACTAGTAAAGCAGCTTCAACATCATAAGGATGGTCATTGGTTTAGCCAGTGATTCATTATTCTTAATCTGTATCCTACTAACAGTGGAGAGCATTCATGAAATTGAACCTTGCATTCCAAAGAAGTCAGTGAAGTGTGTCAGACAGTAAGTAATAATGGCAGTCAAATGGCAGAGTCCCTAGTTTAAGTCATCTACTTAAAAAATATTTTAGTCAAAAACCGCTGGTGGTAAAGTAATACAGGTAGGGGTTAATTATGTATTTTCAGAAAAAAAATAGCTATTCTTTCCTGTTTTTGACAAGAAAAATTGACTTTCATTTGTTGAATTAGCTACTCCACACCTTGGACAGTCTTGGTGGAACTATCATTATTAGCTAACCTGCCAACTCCATAGGATAGCAGTGGCTGCCTAATTTGAACCGTTTCACAAATACTTTAAAACATACATATTTATAAGACAGGAAGAAAAACAGTCATCATTCAGTATTTGTTGTATTACCTTCCTTCTTTATAGAGAAAGTAATACAACAAACACTATTTTGGATATGACTAGGAAAGTAAATATCTGAAACCAAAAGACCAAACTACTGAGAACAAGCCTGATTTGCGATCAGGTGAAGACTGTGCATAAAAAGAGAAAAGAGCAAAGGCTTAGATACAAATAGAGAGACTCCTGAATGGTAACATTTGAGAACAGATCTGGGGATACTGGCCACTAGGGAATTGAAAATAGCAGGTTTAAAAGCAGGTAGAATTTAAAAATAAATCAAACAAAGAAAACAAAAGACAAAAAAAAGACTTAAATATAGAGAACAAACTGGTGGTTGCCAGAAGGGACATGGGTGGGGAGAAGGGTGAAATAAAGGGGAATAAGAGTACACTTATCTCCATGAGCACTGTAAAATGTATACAATTCTTGAATCATTATATTGTACATCTGAAACTACTATAACACTGTATATTAATTATACTTGAATTTAAAAAAAGCAGGTGGAAGCAGGGACAATAGAATTGAAATGCATGACTTAAAGGATAGAAGGATGTGGAATGAACACAAATGCAATCATTAGGGGTTTGATTATGAACACAAAGAAGAAAATATATTTTCTTGACCAATAATATGTAATATTAACATAAACATTAATACTCACATATTCAAAAATAAGTTTACCATAGAAATAGAAAAATAATCTGAAGACACACTAGCCACATTCATGGGAAATACAAATACATGAGTAGCATATATTATTATATTAAAATTAAAAATATTTTATTTTGTGTTTCTTATGTGTAGATCAAGTGTATGATTTTGTGGTGGTGCACTGAAATTGTGCTGGCCTAAATAACCACCAGTTGACTAAAAACCTCTTCTAATTAAGAAGTGATTGTGGTTATAACAAGTATGATAGCTTTAATTTCTTATATTTGATTTGACCTGAAAGTGAAATGTAAGAAAATTTAAAACAGAAACTGACTAAAATAACACTGTGCAGAAATAGCAACATTAAAACCGACAGGTATGTAAAGCAGTATTTAGAGAGGGTTTGTTGTGCATATAAGAAGTTGGCAAACAGCTCTGAAACTGACAACAGAATGAGGCTCAAAGGTATATTGTTACAGCACAGTTTATACAGTGAGAATGCAGAGCTCAGTCTTTCTTTGCAATGATTGGTTATAGCATTACAATTTTTATAGTCATTGAAGATTGGCTAAAAGTGGTTACCTCATGCTAATTTTGGGAAACAGATTAAGTTTCGATTATGATTTTCAGAGGCATTTAAGAACCAGTCTAAATTTCACTTGTTTTGCAGCATAAACCAGATTAAGCCTTGCTTACGCATTTTAAAAGGTTTTATCTGCTCAGGGAATTTTCAAATTGGTTTCTATTTTGTATTTTACTTTATTTTTTTAATGTTTATTTATTTTGAAAGAGGGAGAGAGTGTGTGTGTACACGCCTGAGCAAGCAAATAGAAAAGCGGCAGAGGAAGAGGGTGAGAGAGAATCCCAAGCAGGCTCCACGCTGTCAGCCCAGAGCCCAATGAGGGGCTCAATCCCACGAACAGTGAGATCTTAACCTGAGCCAATCAAGAGTCGGATGTTTAACCAACTGTGCCACCCAGGAAACCCTGTATTTTACTTTAAAAACACAGGAAACTGAATTCCAAACAGTATAATTAAGTCATTATTTTACTCATTCAGTCTTCACTTTAACAAATATTGCATTCCAACTTGTGTAGGCACAGAAGCATCAATATGAAATATGAGAAAGAAAGTATAACTAAGATTCTAATTTACTAACTCTAAATACTCTAATTACACATGTTCCTCCAACTATTAAAAGTATATTGTCTTTACTGAAGCAGATGTCTGGATATATCCGATAATTTTAGACTTTTACCACTGAACTCATATTTACAAAGAAAGTTACCATTTTGACTTCATTGGGGTAACTGAAATGTACTGTGGAAAAATTCTAATTTTATGGACATAAAATTATTTTTTCCAGGAATAAAATATATCGGATAATTTCAGAAGAAGTGTGTGATACTTTTATATTTAAAATTTCTTACTGATGTTTTTGACCTAAAGATATAGCATTAGTGGAGAAAAAATTAACATTTACAGATATGTTCTATTCCTTGATGCAATTATTTTGCTAAAGGCTCAAGTTGCCTATGAAACCAAGAAATTGAAAGTGAAATTCAACTTTGAATTCATTTTTAAAAAGCTCTCACATTGCTAAACACTTGTTTGCCAAAGGAATCAACATTTGTTTATCACATTTAATTTAATTAATGATTATCATTGATTTTCAAGAGTTTTCTTTCCCTCAAGATAATCATAAATGAAACGGCTATATTATTAGTAGCATGGTTGTTACTATTTGATAGGAATTCCACATGAAAAGAAGAGGAATTCATCAAGATTACAATCGTTTTACAATAATTAAAGATGCATACCTGTTGACATAAAAGTTGTGATTTTTGGCTAATGATCTGAGCAGGGTCATGTTGTGATTAGTGTGTATCAATTCTTCAACCTATATACCAACTGTTTCAGGTGTATATTAGTAAACAATCCTACTTTACATATGAGAAAACTAAGGCACTGAGAGGCTAAATAGCTTTTCCAAGCTTATATAAGTAAGAAATTTTAGATCCTGAATTTGAATCCAATATTACAATCTCAAAAGATCATCTCTATTCCTTTCTAAGCCCAATAACTAAAACTGCATACAAGCATATCAATGTACAAAGCAGTACAGTGGCACAGAAAAGGGGGTTAGTACATCTTCTAGAATAAAAAAAAGTAAATTATGGACTAAAACTTAAAACAGCAAAATACTTAATTTGCATTATTTTACAATAATCCTTAAAAGTAAAATGAAATTGGCCTTATTTGTATTGTCATGATTCTATACAGCATATAGAATACCAAGATTTGAAATTAGCTTCAAGAATACGAATAATAGCTTTTTGTCACAAACATTATATCTAAGACGTAGGACAGATTAGAATAATGTGTTATATTTTCATGTTTTCATGGCAAATTTTGATACATTTATGAATTAACCCAACTTTATACAGTGCATAACTTTTCCCAAGGACTTCAGTTATGTATTGAAATAATGTAGCCTATTCTTTCTTGAATTTCTTGTGTATGATACATCATCACTGATTTTATCATTACATCATTTTACTATGTATTTTTTTCATTGCATTGGATTATTTGATAATTATAATTGTCACGGCTTAAGTATCTTTCAATCTCTAGATTTCACTAAAAAGCTATTATGCCTTAAAAAGAAATATATGAATCTAATCATTATATGTATTTGTATTATTTAATCACTTTTATAAATTATATTTTTATTGTTACTCTTTTAGCAGTTTTATAACTAATAGGTAATATAATATATATCACTTTCAGATATAACAAATATCACTGTCTGATAATGATAATAGAAAAAAGTAACAAAACAACAAAAGAGATGCAAATGCTTGTTTGCAATTGTTTTATAAGAACTAAAATATAGGAAAGTTGTATTGTCAACATGTTAACATAGGGTCTTCAATCTCTATACATTGCATCACTTTATGCTCAGTGTTCCAAGGGTTTAAAAAACATTTTCTAAAATGAACCAGATACTAAATAGATCACACTTAAAAAAAATCAGGGTTATAGACCAAGAAACAAAATTGAGAATATTATGTAAGTTCTTATATAGGCATTTAGAATGAGCCATTTTAAAATGTTACATTAAAACAAAATATTCTTTGCTCACAAAACAAGTGGAATATTGGATTTGGCCACAGCCATATGGTTTACCTACCTCTGTTTGCGAGATTAGGTCAAAAAGTTAGTTAGGGGTCTCCTTCATTGACATATAAAAAGAGAAATCTCTCTTTACATTGCCTCAAATATAAATTTTTATTTGGGTTGGTGAGGACATATAAAAACTTCCCAAATTAGTTTACAAACTATAAAAAATAAAGGTCTCAAAACTGAACAATAAAGATTACTCAAAACCAAATTTTACAAATCTTTGTCATTATATTTGGAAGAATTAATTTTAATTCATTTTTAATTGAATATCTAAAAATATCATTATATAGTATAATTGTAAAAACAATTCACCTTCATATCTAGGTGTACTTCTTTGATTTTTGCTTCTGTGTTTTCTTTTTGTGTTTATTTAAATTTTTTTTTGAAGTTTACTTATTTTGAGAGAGAGAGAGTGAGAGCGCACGTGTAAGAGTGGAGGAGGGGCAGAGAGAGAGGGAGAGAATCCCAAACAGGCTCTGTATCATCACAGAGCCCAATGCAGGACTCCAATCCATGAACAGTGAGATCATGACCTGAGCTGAAATCAAGAGTTGGCCGCTCAACCAACTGAGCTAGCCAGGCTCCCCTGTTTTTGTGTTTAAATCCAAAACATCACATCCTGGTCTCCAAAACCTAAGCTTCAATGCATTTATAATTTATGAAAAAATATAATATGAAATTTAACATTTATAATTATATTAATAATATTATGGAAATAATTCATTTATAGTATTCCTTCATATCAAGATATGTTTTTATACTTTATAGGAAAAAATAAGAGACCATGAATATTTTCATACTAATTCATTCAAAGTATAGATATGTTCTGTGGTATCTAGGGGCAAGTGGAACTTCTAAGTTCCATGCAACACTGTAGATTATTAATTTTCTTTTTAAAAGTGTATCAGAATACCCAGAAAAACCTGGATAATGGTGAGATAATAAATTTGTGCTGATTCAAACCACTAAGTTTAGGGTAATGTTTCATGGTGGGCATTGAAAACTAATGCATATATCCACAGAGAAAATCAAATGTGGTAAGTTGTACAAGATGTTTAATACAAAAATATGCTGGTACTCTTTCAGGTAATTATTTATGGTAACCATAAACAACTAATGCATATACCCATGACCAAATAAAACATGGTAATTTGTACAAGGTGCTTAATAAGAAAACATGCTAATAATATTCTTTGATATATTTAATAAACTATATAAATATTAATACTAATACTATTAATATTAAATGATATATTGAATAAAATATTTCATTTTTAAAAAAATACAGGCTCTCAAGGAGAAAGACAAGTCAGATAAGAAAAGCACTTAAGATATATATATAAATGAAAATTTTTATTAGGCATTTTGTAGGCATTTTTTCACTTTATCCTGACATATTTTTAAGCATATTGTACATTAGCAAATAAAGTAAGAATGGTTTTATTTCCACCACCTTGCTTTGATATATCTTAAATATGGTAATATTTCCTATACTATAATTTATGTAGGAAGGTTTTCCAGATATATTTGAAGTCTTGAAACTAATTTCACTCCTATAATTCCTTGCAATACATTTTAAATATGGTATTTACTATCCTCATGCATATTTTAACATTTAACTGCATATGTAGCAAGACCTTCTCTCTTTACCTGTCACTATATCATCTGATAACATACACATTAGTAGATATGCTTCCATTTATGTCAATCCATGGTTAATAATATGGCTATACCATCTTATACTGATAAAACATTTCTATTGTCTCAATACATTTGGCTATTGTAAACAATGCTTCAGTGAAAATTCACACACTTGGTTTTCCCCCTTTTGGCACATACGTATAAATAAAGGAGTAGAACTGAGTACTGAGTGATATGCATGTCTTCACAATTTATGAGATCTTGGCATATTGTTTTTCCAATTTTTTTATTATTTACACCTTTACCAGCAAGTATGAAAATTCTAATTTATCCAATATGTGTCATCATTTAATTTTACCATTTACCTTAATGTTTTGTGTTTTTGAAATTATATATTAGTAGAATTTTCATTTATCTGAAATGAAGTGAGGTAGATTACATTCATTGCTATTTATCTTCTACACATTGTCAATTTACAACTTCTATTCATTCTTTCATTCTTTATAATGAGTTACCCCACTTTATTGATAGAGAGGTAGAAATTAAGATAAAGATAGATACAGAGATCGAGATGGAGAGAAAGACGGAATAAGAGAGAGAGCGATTCTGGATACTTATGCTTTGTGTTTATATGAGTTTCAATGATCATCCCTCAACACATTTTTTCTAACTTTATCTATGATACATTTGTTGAATACATATTACTAGCAAAAGCACATCAAAGCATCTGTTATTTTTTTAATGTTTATTTTTGAGAGAGAGATAGAGATCAGAGGAGAGGCAGAGAAATAAAGAGAGAATCTCAAGCAGACTTCACACTATCAGCATGGAGCCCGATGCAGGGCTCCAACTCACGAACCGAGAGATCATGACCTGAGCTGAAATGAAGAGTCGGACACTTAACCGATTGAGCCATCCAGGCACCCCTGTTCTTTATTTTTTTGTTTTGTGTAACATATTTATGGAGGACAAATGCAGGATATTAAAATAAAAGTTGATCATTGCCCTCTTACTCAGCCTAGAGAGGACAGGGGACTGTCTTGAGAAAGGCGGTTGGCTTCTAGATTGCAACAGAATGAAGATATATTTCCTGTGAACCAATTGAGGAACTGAGGTAGAAAGATGGAGTACGTGCCTCTTAAATAAGAGTCATCCCATTTGTGAGAGTCATTGCAAACATCAAGGAGACCATAAAAGAGAGGTCTTACTGGTGAGCGTTCTCTGAACAACATATAGAAAATACGACACACACACGTACACACACAAATCATTTTTTGAAACATGCCATAAGTAGAAACCACCAGTGAAGAGTCAAGTAACCCTGCCAATTATATCCCCTACCTCTGTCTGCTTCTTGTTCCAAATGTGATGAATCCCACAACAACAGCTAGAACAGAGAATGAAACTAGGTGAAGAAAAAAGACCAAACGTGTCCCCCCTTGCACTGTGATTTTTCTGGCTGAGGACAGCCTTGAACGACACTTAAGTTAAACAAGTTTGTAGTTTTCAAAGTTTTCTGGACTGTATTTTATTATTTGAACCATAGACTATTTATTGTCTTCTATTGATGGACAAAACAGATATTCCATTCTGGGTGAGAAAAACAACTTGGGAGAGTAAATGGCAAGAAGATGTAAAAAAAGAATAGAGTCGCTTTATGCTGGCACCCTATGTAGTTCATTCAGTTCATTCAATAAACTTATCTGTATGCATGGGCCAGGAAGTCACATAGAGTGTCACAGTCTTTCTGTTCCAAGCAGAAGGTTACCAGCATGTTTAATGGAGTTCTTTTATCTCTCTCAGGGTGGAAATCCCTTTGGGAATGAAGGGGTTATCTGTAGACACTCTGCTTCCTGAAACTTAAAACATTTTTGCTTTAAAAAAGACCTTCAAAATCTTTCTATTCTTTATAATGGAACTTAGCATCAGAGACATGACAAATGAGCTTTTCTGATGAGCCATGCTATATTTGATACTCTCTGATCAGCTGGCTCTTACCTGGGTGAAATAAATGAAATAACTTGTATTAGTAGAATTTTGTCCATTCTGCTTTCTTTTGAAAACATATTAAGTATACTAATTCCAGGTTTTGCTACACTGAATCATTTTGAAATAGATCAATGAGCAATGAGCAATGAGTTTGTGTCACTTTTTCTTCCTGAGTATCCACAGATATCTTGGATCCCTATAAGAACTTAGTTGGCCCTGGAATGTCCTATAACCACTTTCAAAACCTGGAAAAGATGTTTCTGAGGAAAACTATTACATCAATTTATTAAACGCTATGAGACCATATATGTTACCCCATTAATTTGTGATTTTTTATGCCATTCTTGAAAAACTAATATACCTTTGGAGAAAGCTCACATGTATAACAGAAATGCCTGTTGTGCTACTATTGCTGTGATTTTTGATTTGTTACTTGTACTCGTATCTTGGATATCTTATCTACTACTAATGCAACTCTGAATACTGTTCCTGAGATAGGTGATACAATTTCATTGATAACTGGCTAGTAGTTACATGTTAAGAATTTCGTATTAACAACCTCGGTGGTTACAGCCAAGTAAAAAGCTAGCCATATCCTTCCCAGATGGTCTTTCTACATGATGGAAAGTGGATGGGAGACACTGGCCATCAGGGGACGGATACAGAGTCTATATGTTGCAAAACATTTCTTGAACATTTCTATTGATTCATTTTCCAGGTCACAGAGTTTCCCCAATTAATGAACATCATCAGCAAGTTTCTTTTGTCTTTGTGTTCCTCTGTTCTCTTCTATCAGTTGCTTGATTTTTATTACATACAGACCCCATTTTATCTCACCTCCATAAGAGACATTAGAACTCTCAAGCCTAATGTGTAATTAGAAGATATATGACATCATTCATATTCTACTGTGTTAAGTATTCATAAACACACCCCTACACAAATACACACACACTTTCTTCTGCTAATATTCACTGTCCCACATAAAGATTAATATTCATAAATGTCATGCCATGAGATATCTGCTTAGTATGCTCTAAAAGTCTCCACATTGCAAAACCAAACAAAAATCAAAAAATTCAACTACAAGGAAGCAATGATGAGAAAACACATTATTTAAATAAAGATAGAAGAAATTTCTATGCTATCATAGATGCATAGGAATTATCATATTCAATTAATAATAATTGTAGAAGTTTTGGGGAAACTATCATTCAATGATTGTTTTAATTTTTGTAAGATCAAAATTTAACACAAATTCTGTATCTAAAAATAAAATACAGTTAATTAAATATGATACAACAGAATTATATCCAGTCCTTAAATAGTGTTTATTTGCATAGTGGAAAATAACCACAATTATATTTATATAATGGAAACTAGAAAAAAAGCATGATTATATATTACAAATTTTGGTGGAAGAAATATCTCCTTTTTGATATTTTTCTGGACTCTCATAAGAGGATTTGTAGCCAAATTTTATCACTTTACTCAAGTATTTAGTAACTTCCATTTTATGTTATTGTTGCATGTTTCTTCATTTTGATTAGTTGAAAATTAAAATAATGCTATTTTTATGAGATAAAATAAATTTAGTGATCAAATAACTGAACAGAGAAATGAAGATATGTTGATACACAACTCTGAAGAAAGACATAAATTAGATATATTCCAATGTTTATTTCAAATATTTTGGGGATTTGTTTTACTATTGCAAACACATCAATATGCAAGTAATCGTAATGTTTCTAAAATAAACATAATTCACCTCGCAAAACAATTTTTTAATGTGTATTTATTTTGAAAGAGAGAAAAAACAAGCAGGGGAGGGTCAGAGAGAGAAAGAATCCCAAGCAGGTTCCACACTGCCAGTGCAGAGCCGGATGTGGGGCTCCACCCATGAACCAAGAGATCATGACCTGTACTGAAATTAAGAGTCAGGACTTAACCCACTGAGGCACCCAGGTGCCCCTTAAATAACAAATCTGACCTAATTTCTTATTTGTTCTTTCCAGGGAATACATTTGATCATGTATATTTAAACTTTGGTGCAAATGAGTTTTATATATATATGTGATATAAATGTATCATTTATATATGATTATTTAGTCATATAACTATTATACATCAATTATATATAATTAATTATATGATATATTATTTATATCTTAATTATGTACAATTTTCTAATACATATTAGAAAAATCTGATAGTGAGTTTCTATAGTGATTTTTTAAAGAACATTTATTGTTTATTAAAAAACATTGGGGACCTTTTCCTTTTTCTCATACTTTGAATATTGACTGCATTTTTCCACAAAACTTTTGGTCTTAAGATACCTTCCCGTATTCTAAATATCTCATTCGTATTAAAGACAGGAAGAAGAAGGTGATTACGGCAAGAACACATTTTCTTCTCTAGCCCATGTCTTTTATAATGCAACAAAAACATCTTCAAAGGTCTTCCCTGACTTCATGAAGGTCTATGGGCCTTCTCAGAAGCAAGATATTGAAGGAAAGGGAAAAAGGAAAAGAATTGGGATGAAGGAAAGTGTGAGTGTGTTTTTGGTCATGTATTGACCTAAATAAGTCCTTGATGTTATATTAAAAAAAAAGGAATATTATAACTATGTTATATGAAATACTATTTATATAAAATTAAATACATAATGCATGAAATTTTATAAATAATATTTTAAGTTAATTCAGAAAATGTAAGAAATTTATTATTGTCTTGTTTGGCATTTAAATTATATGTAAAACTTCCATACTTTATTTCAATATTTTTCTTATTATTACTGAATGAACAGCATCAAGTTAAAGCTGCCTTTATTTTTAACGTTACGCTTTGTTCATTATTATTATGTAAGGTAAGAAAAGTAGAGGTGTGTTTTGTTATGTGTCTGCAACATCATCATAATTTACAACAGTGCCTGTAACAAATAACTATTAGACAGTTAAATGAATGAAAGCATATAAAATCATTATGCTGTTTCCTGGACCTTTACTATTAGCATTAACACTGTTATCTGTTCCTCATTTAATAACAGTTTTATTTCTACAACTGCCTTTAATATATAACAGTAAACCAAGAATTGTTTGGAGTAGGTTTTAGAAAGAAAATCATAAAAAAGGGGGAAAAAAACTAAAGAAAAATAGCAATTGGATTAAAAACTCTGATTAAATGATTTATTTTTTAAGCATTTGTATCAAATTTTTACACTGAATAAAAGCCACATATATTCAATAAAAGGTCAAATTACTAAACTGATTATGTGGAAGATAAGATAGTTATTATATTTGATAGTTTACATAATCTTTTCATGATACATAGTTCATTATAATAGCATTTTGAATTATTGTGTTGTTGACAATCTGTGCAAACCTCTGAAAGACAAATCAGTACATGGTTCCTGTCATCATTGAAGGTTAATAAGAGAGAATATTTCAAAGCTCTGTAAATGTAAAAAAGAGAGTAATAATTAAAATAAAATTTCAGCTATATTTCTTAAATCTTTTGTGCTGAAAAATTATAGTTTTCATTTTATTCATGTTTCATGTCCTAACCAGAGGCCTTTATAATACATACATACACATGACAGCAAGAAAGAGCTAAATGTCTGCAAAATAGTATCCTCTCAAACAGAATGCATCATTCTTTTAAAAATACTGCTTTACTGTGCATTTGATGCTGTATATAATGAATTGTTTTAGTGCTTAAATTATAGAGGAGTAGTATGTGTAGAGTGACAGACTGAAGAAAAATCATCAACATTAGTATTATTAGAGATGGAGAAAACAGATAAACAGATTCTAATAGGCACATATTGTGATATCCACGGGAGATAAGAAAATAGAAAATACCAAAAAACTTAATAAAGGCTTTCCTTTTCCTTTTCAACAATGCTGCACAGACACCCAGGCAAAATTACTTAAAAATGACAAAGTTCTAGAGCTATGTGGATGCCATTTCTGATTTCCATGTATAAAAAGGAATTCTTATAGTATGTATCCATAGACAGTAGTACTTACAAAACAATCAAACCTCTATAGAATTACAGCTTAATTTTTTTAAATGCTTGTTTATTTTTGAGAGAGGGAGAAAGATAGCATGAGCTATCTCTCTGATAGCAGAGAGAGAAGGAGACACAGGATCTGAAGTGGGCTCAGGGCTGACAGCAAAGAACTAGATATAGGGCTCGAACCCACGAACTGTGAAATCAAACCTGAGCCCAAGTAGGATGCTTAACCAACTGAGCCACCCAGGTACCCCTAGAATTACATCTTTAAAAATAAAAACTAGAACTTAATGTCACAACATTTGGTTTTATTTCAAAATAATTACCAATGTGTAAAATTGTTGCAATACTTGTACAGAGAACCTTTTTTGCTTGAGCAATATAAAAATAAGTCACTGACATTAAGCCCTACCATTTCATAACTCTTTAGTATGCATTTTCAACAAATAAAGAGAATTTTACATAATCAGAATAAATAAAAATTATGAAATTGGATTTGATCCATGTATATATTCTTATCTACACACCCCATTCCAGTTTTGGTAACTGTCTCACTAATCTTTATAGAAAAAGAGAAGCAAGGAAGTCAGCATTAATGGAAGGGATGGAGGGAAGGAGGGAGAGACAAAGGGAGAGCGGTAAGGATGAAACGTAAAAACTGATATATTATCAAGAAATATACCCAGCCAAAGTATTTTTCACCTGCCAGAACAGAGGTAAGAAACTTCCATACATGCAAATATGAGATAGCTACATAATTATTTGATATACTATAATCAAATGAAGATCAAATCAGAAAAAGAAGTTAATTGAAGACAAAATACAGAAAGAAGATTAGTATTTCTAATACTATGGCCTAAATCTAAAAACAAACAAAAATTAAGACAATAAGAGTGTGCACTGTAATATAACTGCTATAAAAAACAACTTCTCAGGGGCGCCTGGGTGGCGCAGTCGGTTAAGCGTCCGACTTCAGCCAGGTCATGATCTCGCCGTCCGTGAGTTCGAGCCCCGCGTCAGGCTCTGGGCTGATGGCTCAGAGCCTGGAGCCTGTTTCCGATTCTCTCTGCCCCCTCCCCCATTCATGCTCTGTCTCTCTCTGTCCCAAAAATAAAAATAAACGTTGAAAAAAAAATTATAAAAAAAAAAAACTTCTCAAGTAAAACAGTTCTCATAAGGGAAATCATAATAGTATTTTAAATTGTTTCTACCTGTCCCTGGGATAAGCAAGTAGACGGGAATTGGGTTCATCAGGAGAAAACATACATCATTTTAATTATGAGCAGGGTGTAGATTATAATATTGTACTGATATTTTGAAATGTTTTGATTTGGGAGGCATACTTCCTGTACAATATTAGAATTTCCATATAGAAATGCCAATTTAACTGTATCTGTTCAACCAGGAGGAAAACAATGCGAAAGGCAGTGGTCCTTCAACAAATACGATAAAATTTGGGAAATAGAGAAATAAAAATTCATTAATCTAGGATGGTGTAGACAATGGTTGAAAAGAACAACGGAATAAAATTCAGGTATGTTAAATGAGAAAGAAATGCAAACACTGCAAAATAAGAACTGTGAAAGAAACAACACTTACTCATTGGTTTCATTTTGTGTGTTCTTTGATTCTCACAAAACCCTTAGAATACTCTATTTTGTGGGTAACTATGGCCCTCCAGCCATCAGCACTCCCATTTTCTGAAGCGCTGAACTCATCTCTCTTCCACTGGGGTCCAGCAAGTTACTTTGGTTGACAAACACCTGCTCCACTTTTAAAAGTGCACCCACTTCCCTTGTATTTGAATCCCTGGTAAGAGAAGTTCACAGTTTATCTCTGTGAGAGCTCAAACAGTAATTGGAAAACACAAGCTGATTTTGATGCCTGAAATGCGCTCGAAAAGACTTTTGGGTACAGTGCTGCGGTTTCTGACACCAGTTATTTCCTTTAATCTATGCCATTCCTATGAGTTCTGTTCTTCCTACGCAGGCCCACTCATCACCAATGTCCTCCGATGATAATTGGCATCCCTGTCCATTTTAACAAACAAAAAAACCAAAAAGTTGTAGTAATCAACCTTCAGGCTCCTTTTTCTCACAACTCTATCCTTGCACACAGTTAATTCTCAACCAAATTATTGATTTTATCTCCTTAATAGGTGATAAATTCATAAGGTGTGTCCTTTTATTCCTCTTCCACACTGCATTGTCTGTTGTACAGAATGGTAAAATGTAGATACTTAAGAAATAACTGAGTAAAAGACTGTAGCAGTAAATGTGGAAAAGAAAAAAATAGCAACTTTCAATCAAGTTCATTTTCAGGTAATTTGAAAACAAAACAAATCAGCCTAATAAGATACTAAAATCCTCTAAAATTTTTTTTATTAATATTCCTCTTTTTTTCTTGTTTGGCTGCTATGCTCCCTGAACTTTTCTTATACCACTTTATATGCAGTGATTACCAGAAAAATTTTCAAACAGAATTTGTTGAGTTAGTGACTGATTGCTTACCTGAATACAGAGTAAATTTATGCACAGACATCCATAATTACAGAAGAATAAGATGGCCATAGTCTACTTTCTTCATTTAATTTGTCACTAAACTTGATGGAGAATAAGTGTTGAAGTAGTCTTCTAAACTATATAATTTTAAACTTTAGAAAACTGTACTCTTGGTAGTTCTAATATCTTTGACTTATGTCTATATATTAATACTCATGAAACATTTTTTTTAACTTTTTTTTAACGTTTATTTATTTTTGGGACAGAGAGAGACAGAGCATGAACGGGGGAGGGGCAGAGAGAGAGGGAGACACAGAATCGGAAACAGGCTCCAGGCTCTGAGCCATCAGCCCAGAGCCCGACGCGGGGCTCGAACTCCCGGACTGCGAGATCGTGACCTGGCTGAAGTCGGACGCTTAACCGACTGCGCCACCCAGGCGCCCCTCATGAAACATTTTTTAAACTCAATGCATATTAAAATATACGTAAGTGATGATAAATGTGAATGAGCGTACTTTTCATGTTTTGCTTTTAAAAAACTAAGAGTAGGGACACCTGGGTAACTCAGGTGGTTAAGTGTACAACTCTTGATTTCAGCCCAGGTCATGATCTCATGGCTCGTGAGATCAAGCCCTCCATCAGGCTCTGTGCTTATATTAGCACAGAACCTGTTTAGGATTCTCTCTCTCTCTCTCTCTCTCTCTCTCTCTCTCTCTCTCTCCCCCTCCCCCACCTCTCCTCTGCTTGCGTGCTCTGTTTCAAAATAAATAAATAAAAATTTTAAAAATTAAAAAAAAAACTAAGAGTACATATACTTTACATCTAAATGGATTTTCTATCTAAAATGTTTAGGAATGCCAGCCTTATGTTCAATCAACTGAATCAAACATAGTTCTAAATGTCACCAAATCATCTTATATATTTCTCAAGATATGAGAAGAAATTCCTTGAATATGTTATGATTTTTCAGTATTGTTATTTGGGGTATATAAAAATTTTATGTTATTAGAAGAAAAAAATATACAGTAAGACAAAGAATTTTTCACAATTGATGTTAAAATAATATATAATATTTTATCCCTTCTATTAGAATACAAATCTGTAAATTATACATGATTACTGAGCTGTAGAGTCTCTAACATACTGCTTTTTAATTGTACAAGAAAACTATAGGGACCACCTAGAACCCATACATGGCACACAAACACATACCCCCTCTCCTCTGTCTATCCATCTTTTCCTTTAAATTCAAATATACATAATTAGGCATGTAGACGGAGTTTGATCCTACTATTCCACTATGTAAGTAGAGTAACAACTAGGCTTTCCATATTATAAGTGCTTGCAAATGGTTTTATAATATGTAGTCATGATTACAGGATAAAGCAATGACCCCAAGCAAAGAGAATTTACCAGGAGAATAAAATAAAACATGAGACTGGTACTCCAGGGAGGAATCCATAGAAGGAATTGTTATGAGCTTATTGCTGTCATCTGGGGAGGATGAAGAATAATATTGATGGGAGAAGTCTTTGAGTGAGTAGAAATTGTTTTTTTATACTAGAAGACTGAAACAAAGTAACAAGTAATTTTAAATTACCCATTATAATTGCCTATTAGATATTTAAAATTTTATTTATTAATTAACACTTTATTCTTCCTATGAACATACAGAAATATACCATTTTCTGATTAGAGACCATGTTCTGCATTTTGTAACTTTCAATATCCTGTATAAAATTATATTAATTACCTATTATGTATAAAGGCACTTTACACATAATATTATATGATTCCTATAACAAACTAATGAGATATTTACAAAAAAGAAACTTCTAGTTTCATATGATAAATTCTTCCCAAATTACACAGCTTTTGGACTGTAATTGAGTTTAATCCCTTAGGCAGAGAGAATCAGTAGATAGTTACAGCAGCATGACTACACACGTTGTTTGGAGGTAGGAACATACCATATCCAAATGTGGCATGTACAAATTGTAGATGAGAAAACTCCATCCAGTGTGGGTTTCAATTTCTTCCACTTCTGCACAGGGATCACTCTGGGCTTTAGTCAATTTTGGGTTTCAAGATTCGGAGCTGTCTAGGGGAATTTTCCTGTGTGGTCCCACTCAGAGGGAGTTCTTTTCTCCCCTTTATAGATAAATATGAGCCAACTAGTTGTGTTGGGAAACTGTTCAATCTAACCATCAAAGTGAAAAACAAACATGATGAAACAAAAGCATACAGTGTAGTGGCAACATTTGGTTTTTATCACAATTTTGTTTGTTTTAAATAAAACTGAAACCATTTACTTTATGTTAATAGAGATTCTTTAAAAAATATTTTTCATGTGTTGATGCTGTTAATATAACAGCATGTGCTTTACCAGTAAAGCAAATGACTCTGAGAGAATCCCTTGCCACCTGCTGAAATGGCACCTTCCAATGAATAAACTTGATTTCTGAGTTTGGATTCTCAGAACCTTCCTTGTAAATTAAAAGTATAATGTCTGCTTCCATCTCAAAAACAATTTGACAGTCTTAAGTTGTAATGAATTACCACCAATGTCTGGAATAAATACAGCCAGGGCTTCAAGTTAAGAAATTTGACTTTTTTTTTTTTGCTTGTAAATTGCTCACCCTGGAAAATATAACCTCATTTTCATTAAGCAGACATTCTATTTTTGAAACAGTTCAGAGATTATATCTCGTGCTTTTGTTTAATGCAAACATAGAATATATTTCTATAGGTAATGATGGATGAGGAATATAATAATGGTAATGAACAATGAGATGAAGGATTATGACAATACATTTCAGGGACTAATACCACTAAAAAGCACTTTTCTCATCTGAAACATGGGGAGAAGAGTGGAAACTAAAGTGGGGATTAAAAAGAGCAATGCATGTAAACACAGCAAAAGTTTGAAAGTAAAAATTAAGTTAGAGAAAAGCATCATATTAAATGTAGTAATCTCAGGTAAATATTGTTACAAAATCTCAGAAGTAGAATGAAATATAACCCCAAACTCCCCCTTACTCTATGAAGCATTCTGGCTAACTTTTCATTTGGATGGATTGCTATGGACCTAGACTGTTAAGGCAAAATAGTACAAGAGAAAATATTCAGATATTTTCTTGTAGAAAATACACTCATATTTTAAAAGCCTTGGACTTGGAAATGAGAACTGAAATAATAGATCATAGCACAAACTATAGGTTACTTGTGAAGAAATAGTTACATGCTATCATATATATATATATATATATTTGTTAAAATATAAAATATATACATACGTATATATACGTGTGTATATATATATATACATGTATATATACGTATGTGTGTATACATGTGTGTATATATATATACGTATATACGTATGTGTGTGTGTGTGTATATATATATACATATTGTATATGTATATATATATTTGCTACTTTGGGAACAGAGACTCATATCTCAATTTCCATATTACCTTTTTTTTAACTATTATTTTCTAAGAGAGAGAAAGAGGCAGAAAGAGAGGGAGAGGGAAAGAATCCCAAGCAGGCCCCATGCTGAAGTGTGGAGCCGCCATGGGGCTCAATCTCACAAACCTGTGAGATCATGACCTGAGCCAAAATCAAAAGTCTAATGCCTAACTGACTGAGCCATCCAGGCGCCCACATAATACCTTTTAAAATTGCATTTGAGAACCATATTTAAGTATCCTGATGTATATGAGAAATGTTTTGCTCTTTACCCTCCCCTTACTTTTTGTATCTCCCATATTTCCAAATTATTAATTATGATATTAATTTTCCTTATCCATTTTTATTAGATTTATTCTTCTAAAATTGATTAATTCTTCTGTGCTTTACTGTTATGTAAATTTAAAAAATTGATAACAGTGATTACATGCTTCAGTTTATGAAATTATCAACCAGTACATGGTTTTACTGGATCCATAAATAGATTATCATGAAAAATGACTTTCAGAGGAGAAAACTGAAGCATACAAGTCAAAAGCTTTCTCTTCTCTTACATGTCAAAAGAATTCTGAGAAATATTCTGTAAGTTAGTTTGCTTCACCTCTGAGCCATCAATTTCTTACATAGTTCCTTTAACCAAGTTTACATCACCATCTTTCAATCTGCATGAACGTATAGTTTATAAATTCCAATCCGTTACTACTACTATATGTGAAAATATATAGTCTATTCTGATTTGTATTTTTAGCAGAAAGGACACTTATTCTGGGATGGCTGTCATTGTCCTCTTTGTGTAATTACACTCTCCTTGAAACCACGACTACTTCTTATTTAGGTTCTATTTTCATTTTGCTAGAGGGTGTCTTAAAATGAGATCTTTCCCAAAAATAACATATTTGAAGTCAATGTGTTTTTTTAATGTATGAATATGTACTTATTTTTCTACTTCAAGGGCTTGATATTTTTGGGATATAATTCTATGTTATAAATTGTTGTATGTTATTCTCTTTTTTTTCCTAAAGAACATTCTTTTTTTTTTTACATCTATTATTTTATAGGACCATTAAGCAATATCACAAAATGGTAAAATAGGGGAGATATCTTCCTACATTAATTTCCAAGTCTATATGATTTAACCTTTCACATTTTAATCTACAATTTACCTGGAATTGATTTTGTTTATGGACAATGATATGATTATGTTCTCTTCTTCCTTAATATTAATAACCCAACAAATCCAACACAATTTATTTGATAGCTTTTCATTTCCTTACTGTTTTCCAGTGCCAACTGGGTCAGTTCTTTTATGCATGTATCACTTCCACTGGTTAATTTGCCAATTACTGCATAAAACCATAATGTCTTAATTTCTTTATTGCCATAATTAAGGGTTTTTCCCCCCAAAATTATGTTGATGTAAAACACTCTAAATAATTCTTCACCTCAACAATATTTCTGGCTATTGGTGTTCCTTTACATTTCATAGAAATATTAGATTAGCTTTGCCATTTTCCACAGAAATTTCTCCTGAGGAATTGGTTTGATTGACATTGGCATCTGTACAGTTTAGATTTACTAGCACTATTGCTCCTATGAAAATTCTGCATATATTTTTCTTGCAAAAATGCAAACATTTCTGTTTCTTATAGATGAAATTGTATGGTAAGTAATATTTTCTGGATGGCTTCTTTTTTCGGTAGAGTGTATGGAAATGCATCTTTTTGTTTGTTTCAAGTTGTTTGTCCACATTCACTGTTCTACAGCTTTCCATTGACAATGAGATCACACTTTAAAAAATCATCTGCTTGCTTGGAAAAATCTAAACTACTGTCTATACCATACCATAAAGCACAACATGTGTTGTATGTCCTAACAGATGCTCCTACCCAAATACACCTTTGTATATAGATCTTTAAGTGACTTAATCTGCACTCTTACTTATAACTCTCTTGAAACATTATTATTCTCTCAAATCCTTCTTGTTTTATTTTATGTAAATTTGGGCTGATTTTAAAATACCTTTTGTGAATTCCTAACATTTTAGCCTCTCCAGCACGCTTGTTTAAATGGTTATATTCCTAGAATGACCAGTTAACTTACTTGATGCTTGAGATTATAATAAATTTTCATTTAGACAGCTGGTAGAGGTATTTACTCTTTTACCATTTTCATGTAGTATTCTGAGCACTTCTCAATCTTTGTTATTTTCCATTTACACATTAAAATGAGCTAAAATTATAACTTGTATTTCTAAATACTCGCTATGAATCTTTCTCCTCTGTCCTTTTCATTTTCACACTTTCAGTATTGCTATAGTGTAGGTAGTGGAAAGAAAGAAGGTAAAACAAAAATAGCTATTATTTCTGAGAATTCACTGAAAATTATTTGCTATATTAACCTATTATCAAAGAAATACCATATTTGTCTGACCTGAAATAGATTATAGAAATGGAACTTGCTTATTTATTTAATAGCATAATTTGATGTGGACATTTTAAAGTATTTGATATATTAAATTCAGCAAGAGGGGGAAAGGAAAATAACCTTGCAAGAGGTTATTGTAATAATTTTTATACACTTCACACTGTCTCTTTTAGTGCGTTCGAGCCTGCTGCACCACTTTCGATCTTTTATTGAACAGTTATCTTTAATAGTACAATGCATATATCTTTTAGTTAATGAAATGAAACTGTACTGATCAGGTATTTCAAACCCGAAAGTAAAAAACAAACTATAACTCACACAGTACTCAAATATTTATTTTGTTTCATGGTCTAAATCTGCACCAACTTTATTCATATACTAGAATCTACATTATTGTGAGAGCCCATGGTTTAAGTCTAATATGAATTTTTTTCTTGGTCTCATTTCACCATGCTTAATCTCTTCCTTTACTTCATTTACACTTGAAAAATATCAAGATAAATCGAAAGATCGGATACTGTCTACACTTCAACATATCTTCATAAAAAACAAAACCTTTACAAAAGTGAAAACAGGAGTTCAAATTTGCTGGATGCCACAATTTCTATACTTTAAAATATTTACAGAGATCGTTTTTGGTCATATTGTGCTATTTTCTTAGGTCTAACTCTTTGATGTTACTTGATGTATTAAATCCCAGACAAGTGCCAATTCTATTCTCTTTATGATGATCTTGCCTGAAACCATAGTGTTTGTAAGCTTTCAATACTTCTTAAGTTTTCACCATGCCCTACTGTTGTAGTAAAGTAGATATTCAGCAATGAAAAGCTTTCCAAAACACAGCATTTTCTTATTCTTGTTCAAGGATATTATTTTTTGGTAACTTCAACATTTTAATCTTATCAAATAAAAACTCCACAGCTTCTAAAAACAAAGTTGAAATTTATATAAGCATTTTAATTAAACTTTTTAAATACTCACAGCTAGATGCCTAAATTACTACACTTTATTAATTAAAAATCACTATTTTCTATTTTCCTTGTCCAGCTTTAAAAAAATAAAATTGCAGAAATTTCTCTAAAAATCTATCAATTATACTGAACATCAAGGATATTTATTCATAACAATTATTACTTTCATATAAATACTTAATGTCTTATGATATCCGGAAAATATCTTCTTTAAAATTAACATAACTTGTCTGTGACAGCTTTGAGGATTTTGTTTCAGCAGATGTGTTACAAATTAACATGAACAAAATTGTGAGAATGTGTTTCATTTTAAAAGCTTATTGGTAGCAATTTAAATTTTTTAAATGGTCCTAATTACTTAGAATACATGATGCTATTTTTACTAATTCTTGTACTTTCCCATGCATAGTGCTATTTACATTTGTAATCAATGTTAATCTTAATTGTATTATTTTCCTCCACAAATATACATTTATTTAAAATAAAAGAAGAAAATACCTCTAATGGAATTTAGGACATGTACCTGATATACCAGTATGCATAATACCACACATTTATTTTATACTTTGAAATACAATCCAATACTTTTTACTTTGTTGCTCTACCAATGGCCTCTGTTCTATGTGCCCTTTCAATTGGCTGAATGGAGAATGGCAGTGAAACCTAAAATGTGGGTGTGCTGTGTGCATTGTGTGTTCCTTGCTCTTTGATTGCCATTGTTTCTAGATTTTGAGAAGAGAGCAATGGATTATGTGTATGATCTAAATTGTACATATACATATATATCAATATTGCTATTTTTAAACATCTGCATGTATATTAACATAAATATAAGTTTATTCTGACATATCAAACTTGAATCCATGATTACATGGATTATCTTAGCCTCTACTTCTCCCCCCCCCACCTTTTTTTTTTGTAAATCTTGACACCAATAGTGAGAAACCTGGCTCCTATCACCAGCCATTCTTTTATAAAATTGTTCCATTTCAGCATGCATGTATAGTAGTATCAAAATTGTCAGCTCATACACCTATAGTAAATCTCTATATCAACTAGATTACAATTCTTTTGGTTTTAGTTTGGTTCCACTCGTTGCCAAAGTTACTTATGCCCACACCATTACCCAACCCCGGCAGTGATGCTATTTCTTGAATTTATAATATAAATTATTTTCTCCTAGTTTCATTCATCCCTGCGATCTCCCAACCTTCTTTATTCTTTTTAATTTTCCTTAAACTAAGATTTTTCTGTGCTGAAAAGTCCAATGGGTTTTGACAAATGCATAGTGTCATTTATCCACCATTACAGAATATATAACAGAATAGTACTACTGGCAGGATTAACACTTCTGCTGTGCTTCACCTGTTCAAACTTCTGTACTCCTCCCATAACTCTGGCAACCTTTGATCTTAACATCTTTATAGTTTTGCCTTTCCAGAATGTCCTAAGATTGAAATCATACAGTATGTAGTCTTGAATTCTTTTCTGACTTGCTTCTTTCAGTTAACAATGCGCTTTTAAGATTTCTCCATGTCTTTTGTGGTTTGATGTATTATTAACTTTATTGTTGAACAACAGTCCATAGTATTTATGTACAATTTGTTAGTCCATTTACCTACTGAAGCACATCTTGTTTATTTCCAGTTTTGGGCATTTATGACTAAAGTGGCTACAAACCACTTAGGTTTGTGGATAGGTTTTTGTGTAAACATAACTTCTCAAATCACTTGGTTAAATATTCAGGAGTAGAGTAGATATATCATATGATGAGAGAATATATAGAGTATATATATCAGTAAAAGAAACTGCCAAACTGTCTTCTAAGGTGGCTGTACCACCATTTTGTTCCTACCATGGCAGGTTAGATGATAATGAATTCTTCACTGGACTTTTGCTCCTCCTTCACTTTTTTTTTTTTTTTGAGAGAGAGAGAGAGAGGGAGACATAGGAAGAGAGACAGACTCTTAAGCAGGCTCCATGCCCAGCATGGTGCCCAGTGTGGGGCTCAATCACATGACCCTGAGATCATGACCTGAGCTGAAATCAAGGGTAATGGTTAACCAATTGAGTCACCCAGGCACACCTCTCTTAAATCTTTAGGATCATTTCACTGGATATATAATACAGCTCATATATTTCACTCCCCTCTCCTCTTGTTTGCATGGTTTCTCATGAGGATTTTATTGTAGTTTTTATGTATTTCTATCATGATGGGTTTTGGTTTCTTGCATTTCCCTTTGATTCTTTCTCACAGGTTTCTCTTTTTGCTCCCATTACACACTTGCTGTATATGTTTTCCAATACGTTTCTTAACATAGTAATCATTTTACATTTTAAATTATTTAAAATTTTCCGTCACAGTTTCAACATCTATGTCATATCAGAACATGTCTCACATTTGCTTTGTTTCTTCAACTTATTTTTATCTTCTCTTTTACATTTCCTTTATTTTTTTGTTGTTGTTGCAAGCTAGACATGATATTATTAGATCATAGGAACTGAGATAAATAGACTTTTAGTCAAAGGTTTTATGTTTATTTGGCTAGCAGTTGGCCTATGTTTAATGTTTGTTGTGGATATAGATGCCAGGGGCCTCGAACTCTTCTCCATTCTGATTTTGTCTCCTCTATTGACTTAGGATTTCCTTAAGTATTCTTACATCTGCATTTGGCAGCTCTTTCACCTCTGTAATTCATTGATACTAGAATTCTATTGGTGAGGTTTGTAAGGGGGAAAGGAAGGAAAATATTCTATACCCTTGTGATAAAATTTCCATATTTACTGAGCTTCTGTGACCTTCGGTGTTTTTAAATATTTTTTTTCCTTCTCACATGATACATAAAAAGCCTGAGGGCACTAGGGTGGGAGAATATCCACCTTTCAAATCATATAATACCCTGGTAAAGTCCTTTTCCCTGGAGAGTGTGTCATTTTATGGAGAATGCTCTGGTAGTGTTTCCTAGTGATTCCTCTTTCTCTTTCCCTACTAGGGCCATGACGAAATTTTTATTGGCTTTTCACTGACTGTGAGAATGTGGTAAGGTACCAGAAGGTAAAACCCACAAAAGTCTAGGAGTGGCCCTGTAAGACTAAAGCCTCCAAAATTTTCACTCTCCACTAATTTCACAATTACCTTACAGCATTTTGTCAAAAATCACCATGTACATTTCTTCCCAGTCTGTGCTTCCAAAGGATTCTTCTCCAGTGAGACAATTCTAATCTGTGACTTTCTAAATGGCTGTTTCTACAAATTTGGGGACAGTAGTTTTCCTCGTTACCGCAATTCTATCACAAGTCTAAGAAATTCATTGATTTTCAGCTTATTCAGCTTTTTCTTGTAAGAATGTATGTAAAGACTTCTGAACTCTTTGGAACTGGAGTTCAGAAAATCCAAGAATTTCTTACAGGGTTTCTTATTTCCCTTTTTAAGTTTGAGTGCAGCTGACACACAATGTTACCTTAGTTTCAAGCGTACAACATAGTGATTCAACAACGCAACATGCTATGCTATGCTCACCACAAGTGCAGCTTCCCTTTGCCACCATACACTATTACAATATAATTGACTGTATTCCTAATGTTGTATTTTTATCCCCATGACTTACTCTTTCCATAACTTGAAGGTTGTATCTCCCACTCCCCTTCACCCATTTTGCCCACCTTGCCACATCACCCTCCCCTCTGGCAACCATCAGTTTGTCCTCTGTATTTATAGGTCTTTTTCTGGTTATTATTTTCTGGTTTATTCATTTGTTTTGTTTTATAGATTCCATATATAAGTAAAATTATATGGCATTTGTCTTTCTTAGTCTGACTTATTTCACTTATACCCTCTGGGTCCACCCATGTCACAAAGGCAAGATCACATCCTGAAAGGCGCTTTTTTTTTTATTTTACCCCCCACTACCAAACTCCATGGTGTTGATAATTTCTTTTGTTACATAGATGAGAAAAATAAGGTCCAGTTATGATTAATTTACTTCCCTACAATGAAATAGCTTGTAAAAAGTAGAGCTGGACAAAACCAGACTCTAGTGCTCAATCTCCCAAGCATGGCACTACACTGCCTTTGAACTCCTTATAAGCACTTAAATCAGAAGGAGAGAATAAAATTCACTGAGATTGCATGCAATGTAGACAGTGTACAAGTCTTATTACTTTTCTGAACTGAGTACCCCATGTCATGGGCTATCATGTCACTAATTAATTAGCACTACTGAGGAAGTTTCTATTGTTGAAACTATCATGTGACTTGTGAATCTGTTCAGTAAATATAAGACATTTTCTTCCAAGAAAAGAGATACATGAGCATGCATGTAGTTAGCTCTTTGTATTATATGGACATAAGAGTATTTAGTATGATGTGATAGAACAGTGTATAATTAACTCACCAATATTTTCCAGCATTTTGGAAAAAAAAAAAAACAGAAAAAGGAAGAAACTGCTCTTTTTAGGGCCTAGTCAATGCATGTAACAGTTTTCTGTTCTAGACCATCATTCAGATGTTTATATGGTGAGTTAAATGTAAGAACAGATTAGGTCTCAAGAATCTAAGAAACTATTTTGTAATCACTCCTTAGAGTACCAGTTGATAGGGAAAAGTGAAAATATATTGATTTATTGCAGAATATTTTAATGTACCTGAAAACAAAATAATATAAAAAGATGAATCAGAAACCAATGGTAAAAATAAAAACTTGACCTTCAAAAACATGTTAAAATCATGACCAAAAAAATGTTAAAAATAATAAAACAAAACCCTAATATGTACTGATTATTTGTGAGTTATAATTTGCTTATAGTTGAATTTTGTTTAAAAGGTATTGAAGGAAATAAATCCCGAAACATAAAAATGCAATACATTCATATATGTAAAAATAGGAAACAGTAATGGATACCAATGCAATATTTAAAGTAAAACGAAGAAAGCAAATCTCAATGTTAAAAATATGAAAATGAGTACTAGACCTTGTTTTCAAGTATATAATATACATTATCTTAGGTTGAATAAAATTAGAAATATTGTCTCAAGTAAATGAGTTATTATTTTGCCAGTTTTCACTTTAGTTATGGTGTATATGATTATGTACTCTGGCAAACTATTCTTTTATATTTTTTTAATTAAAATTACCTTCAAATGTTAATGAAACATTTCTTTTTAAATTGAAATTAAAGATATGTAGTCTTTATTTTTGAAAATTAATTATACACAAATATAAACATTCAGTATTGGCAGGTTATTATTAAGATACTAACTTACTAATGCTGAGAAGCTGGTACACTATAATTTACAAAATAAGTGATGACCTAGACTTTATCATTGACATTTCAAAATTGAGTCTTATTTCTACATATACAGAGAACATAGTCACACACAGTGCATGCACCTTTGACACAGAGTTCATTATAGCAAGAAAAAATGTTGTAGCAATGCATAGAGAATCTTTGTCTGCATTAAATTAAGTAGAATACTATTTTTGTGACATTTTAGAAAAATGCATCTGTTGATATAGGAAGCATAATATTTTAGATTCTTATAACATTTTTTAGTAAGGGCATGATAATACAATAATTAAGGTATGTGGGATTGGTAACATGGTTTGAAAAGCAAGAAGCAAGCAAACTATGTGTGAGACAAATCAGTAAAACTAAATAGTACCATTGCCAGATAAACAACAACCAAGAACTCACTGGCTTTTACAACGTAAAGATTGCAATCAGTTTGTTTTTATTTTTAAATGAAAGCTGAATAATAACTGGGTGTTGCACGTAAGTGATGAATAACTAAATTCTATACCTGAAACCATTTTACCATATATATTAACTAAATAGATTTAAATAAAAACTTGAAATAAAAAATGAAAGCTGAATATTAATTTAATGAGAAAATACTTTTATCAGACAACACAATGTTTAAAAGTATTTCCTGAGGTCAGACTTTGTTCAAATATAGACTTATTAACATATCATTAAATGCATTTCTGCTTCAATGTTCTTTTTGTAAAATAGTGATCATCATAATGATGATAATAACATTATATAACTCTTACTATATGTGTCACAGATTTTGACTTATATGACTCTCTCTACAACTATTATTTCCAATACACAGTAGAAGAAATGAAGTTAAATATCTGATTAAAGGTCACCTATTTGATTATAATAATAATAATGCCTCCCTCAAAACATATGATGATGATGTTTCAAATTTTCATGTATGGATATGCAGGATGTGGATGGAGAATTCAGGAGATCTTCTTTAAATTGTACCAGCTATAAAACCAAAACCAATCTCTGTGGGCCGTGGATTACCAACCTAGTGAGGAATGAATGATTCAAAGTGTCATGGATCAGAAGTATGCACTTAGGTAAAGAAACAGAATGAAAGGTTCAGAATTCTTTGGGTAGTGAAATACTTGGAAAGGGGGAGAATATCTCCTCAAAACTATTCAAATATTGGTAAGGTGTCTTGAACTTAACTTCTACAAGTATGGCTTTATTTTTTAGGGAAAAAGAATACTTATTTTCAAATGGGTTTACTGGCTAGCATTAACATTAAAACACATATTTCAGAACTGAAAACATGAAACTTGAGCTTAAGAATTATCTGAAATTGTAGGGAAGACATGGGAATCATAGGTACGCAATTGGATGTTTGAGACAATATTTTTCTAATACTCTGAAAAAAAATGTAATGTCAGTACATAACCGGAGAACTTTTTTAATGGAAATGATGATACTAATATGTCATTACCTGCCATACACTAATGTATGTATTATATGTGTTGACCTTATTTAATTATCAAAATGAATACAGAAAGAAGACACTATAATCTTAATTTTATAGATGAGGAAACCAAGGCAAGACAGACTACGTAATGATTCCTAGGTCATACGGCTCTTAAGTAATTGGGACTAGGATTTCAATCCAGGCAGTATGGCTCTGGAAACTGATATTTGCCACTACCTACATAATCTTACATAATGTACTTATAGAGATTTGATAGGCAATTATATTCTTCCTACTAAATTTACTATAAAAATACAAAACATTATTACATAAAGTAATTTATAAAAAAATAATTTAGACATTGAGTCTTAACCCATTCTTTTTGAATTCACAATTCAACATGTAATTTCAGCACAACACCCAACACAGTGCTCCATCCCACAACCCTGGAATCATGACCTGAGTACAAATCAAGAGTTAGATGTTCAACGGACTGAGTCAACCAGGCGCCCTCAATAGTTTTCTTTTAACTATTTTTGATATATGTAGGTTTGCATGGGGTTTTCCTGAATATTCAGTAGAATATGTGCTTTACTTCTGTAACAGATAACCAAAATCACAGAAGCTTAAACAAATAAAATGTTTCTCTGTTATATAAAAATTTTAACACATAAATGGCTCTGTTCTTCAAAGAGCAGACACCACTGGTTAGTCACCCTTCCAGATGTGGTTTAAGAAGACTGACCAGCATCTATGTCATAATAGAACAGGGAAATAAGACATGAAGGCTACTTTCATTCCTTCCAAGGGCATGACCTGGATGTTGCATACATCATATCTGACAAGACCTTATCGGCAAAAATTTAGTGACATGACTCTACCAATTTGGTCTTCATGCTGACAGCCATGAACACGGAGAAAATTCTATTCATATGAGAGGAAACTACCAGTCTCTACCATATCCTCAAATAGAAAAAGAGAAATGAAGCAACTTTTCTGAGACAGAATTTTCTGGATTCTAGCTTGTCATAAAGGAATTGGCAATCAAATCAGACACTGCAGTTTCTGGTCAGAGTTACAAACTATTACGTCCAAGGCAGAACATCCTCAGGACTGGAGCAGAACTATTCAAACTTTATATATATCACATGCGATTGAGCTGGTATATGAGTGTGTCCCTTAAAGTGTGAGACTCACTGACACATAACAAAAAAGATTATAGGCCATCATTTAGCTATTATATGTCTCTTAAAGATATTATTGTACACATTTCTCTGGCAGAATATGAACAGATCCTTGACAGTATTCATAACTGTTAGAATATATCTGTCAACCTTTCTGACAACAGACCTAAAGCCTGGAGGAAAAATAACATAAAAGGGAAAATTCCACACATATATATTTTATAATTCAAGATTTTTTTTTGAGAAGCCATAATGGATGTCACTACATGAATTTTGGAAAAGCAGGAGTTTAATGCAAGATACTGAAGGATCAATTTACAGCAAAATGATACTGTTAGAAACAGTATGACACTGACTCCAAATTCTTTCTATTTATGAAAGTATGTTAGGATTAAAAGAAATTAAAATAATGATTTTCCTAAGAGGAACATATGAAATAGAAGAACCAAGAGGTGCTTGTTTGTTTGTTTGTTTGTTTTGTCCATACATTTTGGCTTGGGTCCTTGCAGAAGAATAAATGAAGGTCCTTAATTTGGTCAAAATGATTACTCTCTCAAGATCAATTACTGAACTGGTTAAACATCCATTAATTATTATACATGTTTGAGATTTAGTAGAAATGGAAGTGATGGGTCTCTCTAGGACTGTGGGTTTTCAAATTCAGTTCTAAGACCAGCAGTAGAAGCATTCCCTGGTAATTTGGTAGAAACACAAATTCTTAAACATCTGCCCAGACATATTCAATCAGAAGTTCTGTAACTAATAACCGGGCCCAGCAATCTGTGTTATATTGTATTCCAGGCAATTCTGACACAGCTAAAATACCAGAAAAACTCTTCTAGAATACACTCAAACATGAAGGACCACATCAGACCCGGATGTACGCTGGGCAAATTAGAGAAGAACCAAGAGCTTTTAGAGATTCTGTGAGGTCTATGTATTCAAAATACTATTTCTTTTCTTAATTGTACAGGTTGTAACTCTTGTATATTTCTTTGGATTTTACTTGGCCTAAATGGGTATTCTATGACAAGTGTTAATTTAATACAAAATATGACAAGTAAGACTTACTGAATAAACTATTGAGGCTTGTAAAATTAACTCTGGGAATATTTGTTTTATTAATTCATGACAACTCTAGATGACTATATGTCAAATAATGGTAATGCTTAGATCCCTAGAGTCACATATTTAACAAACAAAAACATGTAATCAGCTCTCTAATGTAGTGATTTATGTTTCTTATCTGATTGCCTTGGCAGTTTAGCATTATTGGACAGCGTAGTTTATCAATTTTTTAATAAGATGCTATTTTAAAATCAAACTTTTGATTATATTAACAGAAAAATAAAACATAACAATAAAAGCAATGTATATGTCAAATGTGATAACTTCAAGATTTACAAATAATAAAACATGTTACAGTTAAAAATGGTGGTTTTAAAGAACAGGTGAATGTACAAGTGGCCCAAAAGATTATAATTTGGTTTTTCATGGCCTCAATTATATGACACCATTTTGTATATGCATTTACTTTCCTACAGAAGTATTGCTTGATACTGTCATTTATATGCAGGACACACTTACTTTACTTATTTTATTTGATTTTACATAACTTAATGAAACTACTTCTTAGTAAACTTCTCAATATAGTGACAATTTCATGAATAGGAATATTCTGCTTGATTACTCTGATTATTAATATATATTCTGACAGCTGCATTTAATGAATTGTATGATCCTATTTTTTAGGCTTTTATTATTTTATTTATTTTTTACTTTTTTGTAAGTTTATTCATCTTAGAAAGAGAGAATGCTGTGTGAGAGGGGCGGGGTGGGGGGGAGAGAGAATCCAGAGTAGGTCCACACTGTCAGCACAGAGCCTGAAGCAGGGATCAGTCTCATGAACCCTAAGATCATGACCTGAGCTAAAATCAAGAGTCAGACCCTTAACCCACTGAGCCACCCAGACACCCTTATTCTTTTCTATTCTTATTTGCTGAGTTTTCATAAACAGGTGTAAAGTCTTTTAATATCATTCTTATATATAGTTGATGATCATTTATTTCTTCTGTAGGTTGTTAAACTCTGTTAACCTATTAATCTTCATTTCTTGTTTCACTATGGAGAATATAATCAATACTAAATATGTACCTGTTAAGCAAATTATGATAACATAGATTCACATTCAAATGTGAATGATTTAATCAATTTTTCATGATTAATTTTAGCTTACTATAATATCTGATTTACCTGTTTTAAGACATGTTTAGGATTTCTACATGTATGTCTATTAATGCAATTGCTTCATTTTTTTCCTTGTACATACTGTCTTTGTTTCTAGAATCAAGTTTATACAACCTTTGCAAAAGACAATAAGGGTTAAGAGTGTTTCTTAAAAAGTGTATGTTCTGAACTATATTAGACTTTCCTCTATTTTCAAAGGTGTATTTTACTTCTCTTTTTCTGTTTCCTGAAATTACAGAATACACACACACATATGCATCAGGAGTGAATTACTTATTTGGGGATAATAACAGTTGCATAATACTGGTTTGAGAACTTCAATCCCTAGGACAGGTATGGAGCCTGCTTAGGATTCTCTCTCATTCTCTCCCTCTCCCTCTCTGCCCCTCCATCTACTTACCTGTGTACATATATGCATTATCTCTCTCATTTTTCTCTCTCAAGAAAAATAAATAAAAACATTTTAAAAATTAGGTACTGTGATTTGTTTAAACTGAGGACAGGTACAAAGACATCTGCAGAATTTTGGTGTGGTTTTCCGAATTCCAAAATTCTTCACTAAGAATCTTTAACTAATGGGGTAAATATCAGTATAATTTTATAGTTCTCCACAGATGACTGTGATGATAAATTCTAATTATGCATCACTAGAATAAGCAAGCTACTATGGCTTTTCTGATTTTTTTTAAAAATTCTCTCTGCTTCATGAGGAACAACCAAACTGAATATGGTCAATCAATCAAAGTACCAGGGGACACAGATTACGTGGGGAGGGGGTGGGGATGACTTGGCCAATGTTATTAAACTTCCTATCTTTGCTTTTTGGTACTTATCAATTTAGGCTCCTACTCTCTTACAGAGACTGGGAGATAGGGTCCTTCTCTTTCTTGATGCATATATATCAAAGAGATGGCTCTAAGGTTCTTGATAATGACATTCTGTGGTATAAAACTGGCAAGAGCCTGAGAAAACACTTATAACCCGAAGTGGCAATGGTAAATTACAAGTTTTCTAAAGTAAAGGTTCTAAGAAAAGAGATGTCAGGGACCTAGACCTGGGAAGAAACCTATCTTAAGTATAATTAAACTGAGGGGAACATTAAGGCACTGTTAGTCATTACACAGAATGTCTAGAGTTAATTTCAAGCAAGCAATGATTACAGACCGAATTTCTATTTTTTTAATTTAAATATTAGTTCACAGATATTTTTAAGGGGGTTAGAATCCCATCGTGGACAATTTGGAAAACGCTGTCATAATTTACATGGTTATTAATAAAATATTACAGATCCTACCTAGGCAAAGGGAATAGCTAATATCTTTTTCCAGAAATAGTTTTTTTTTTTTTTGGTTTGTTTTGGTTTGTTTTAAATTTTATTTATTTATTTTGAGAGAGACTGGGGGAGGGGCAGAGAGAGAAGGAGAGGCAGAATCCCAAGTAGGTTCTGTGCTGTCAGCACAGAGCCCAACTCAGGGCTGCATTTCATGAAAAGTGAAATCATGACCTGAGCCAAACTCAAGAGTCAGACATTTAACTGACTGAGCCACCCAGGTGCCCCTCATCGAGAAATAGTTTTCCAATATAAAGCTTAATAAAGTTAAAGTTAAAAAAATACTAATTTTCATTTCTAGTACAACATTAAAGCTTATCTATTGTGGGGGCGCCTGGGTGGCTCAGTCAGTTAAGCTTCTGACTTCAGCTCAGGTCATAATCTCTCAGTTCATGAGTTCAAGCCTACATAGGGCTCTGTGCTGACAGCTCAGAGCCTGGAGCCTGCTTTGAATTCTGTGTCTCCCTCTCTCTCTGCCCCTCTGGCACTCATGCTATGTCTTTCTCTCTTTCAAAAGCAAACATTAAAAAAATGAAAAAAAAAAAACCTTACCTATTGTGAAAACATTGTTAATCCTTCTCAATAGTACTTTTTTTCATAACTGCTATGTGATCTCTCACTTTTTCTCATTACCTATATAATTATTCCTTCGCATTAAAAGCAAACAAAAATACATGCAAAGAAAAACAAGAGACAAAGTAGGAAATGAGCACGCTTGAGAAGACAGCGTAAACACATAGCTTATGTGGAAATGAATTTAAAAAACACATTTATTTCTTAATTCTTACACAGTCTGCTAGTTTCCAGCAATAATTTGAAAGAAAAATTTCAATCTTGAACAGTGGAAAATTCATACATATATTCATTCAAAAAGAGGACTTGTTACATGCAGAGTACACAATCTGTGCTTTCTCATGTATTGAAAATAAATTTACTTGCTAGGCATGTTTTATAAGGAAAGTTGAAAATATAATTGTATTGATATTGGAAATATTTTCATTAAGAATTTTTCATGTCAATGAACACAAAAAAGGAACTATCTTTAAAGATTTAACTTAGTAGGGCTAATAGAGAAATATAGTGTATAAATATATTTAATATATTTTTATATACATTTAATATAGTTATAGTGTATAAATATATTTTATATTTTATTTGTCTCTTAAAGTATCTCTCATACTCAGAGAACAAACATTTGGTGTTACAATCGTCCAGGTTGAAGTTGGATTAAAAACAAAATTTATACTTATTTTATTATGCTTCTGTTTAATATTATTACTATAACACTAACAATAATCCACAAAATTATTTGATTAATTATAAATCTTAAGGATATGGGCTAAGTGTAGTCTAGAATAGACACTTCCCTACTCAGCCCTAATATTTATCCAACAACCTTACTTACACTGTTTTCCAAGTAGGAAATAAATGTACTCTGAAATATACTTTCATGAATATATGGCCTAAAAAGTTTCATTAAAATATATTTTCTGAATTGCCAAATTTTAGGAGCATTAGACTCAGTCTCAATTGTTCTAATGTGAATGTAAGCATGGATAGTAAAGGGGTTACTAACATTTACAAGAAAGAATTAAGGAAAATTACATGGCAAATTATTAAGTAAAATTATAAGGTAATAATTTACTGGGAAAATACCAATATCGTCCAGTAATATATAGACAAGTGAGTGTAAGAATAAATAAATAAATAAAGGAAAATAATAAGTTTATAAAATTGTCAGAAATAAAGGCCAATACAGATGATTCTGTAATTCCAAAACAATCAAGTTACAGATAATCACACAAACCAGAAGACAAAAACTTCACACTACATATTTTAAGAAATGAACTGCCTAGTATTGAAATGATAGTCTAGAAAAAGTAGTACAATAATATTTTATTCTAGCATTAGCTATACACAAAACAAATGTAACAATGCTTTAAAATCATGGTATTCTATAAAATAGAAGGGTAAGTTTCTGAATACAAAGTTTAGTGTCACAGTATCTATTAAATCTTTAATCAGCATACCAGTAAGTAAGTATATTGAAAACAAATACACATGAAAAAATTACTTTAGAAACTTATTTAAGGGGTGCATGGGTGGCTCAGTTGGTTAAGCATCTGACTGAGGCTCAGATCACGATCTTACAGCTCGTGAGTTTGAGTCCTGCATTGAGCTTTCTGCTATCAGCACAGAGCCCACTTTGGACCCTGTGCATCCCTCTCTCTCTGCCCCTCCTCTGCTGTCTCTCTCTCTCTCTCTCTCTCTCTCAAAAATAAAATAAACATTAAAAAAAGAAAATTATTTCAATTCACATTGAAAAACAATATGGAGTAATATGGGTAGATTAATGTGAATATCCATATTTTTAAAAGGAAATATAATGGAAATATGGAATTACTACACCTAGAAAAACTATAACTCATTATTTACCACCTTGTGGATAAATATGAGACTTCTTCCCTGGCCACTCCATTCTTGATTATTGCACCCAGACCAAAAATGGCCATAGTGTAAGGCATAAATTCATAAACCTTTTCTTTCCTTCAACAAAGAAAATTGAGCTTTTGTCATAGCTGTATGTTTAACCTACCAACAACAGAAGACAAACCTGTGCTGTTGATATAACACCATCTCCCAGGTGATAAGTTACCTTGTTAGTGGCAGGTTTACACTCTTAGATTTGCCTTCTCTGTTTAATGTTTCTAACAACACTACTGTTTCTTGGCTGACCACTTCCTTTTTGACTGTCAAAGTAATAACCCAAACAAAACATTTTTATCTTGTATGTATACCAAATATTTTGGGGTCAATAAATTTGGATATTTTAAGACAAATGCATCCACTAAAAAAAAAAAAAAAAGAAAGAAAACATAATTATAGCTCTGATGAACCAGAAGCCAAGACTACTCCATGAAGCTCTTGGGTTTCTGATGCAACTGAGATGTTGAGCAGTAAAGGGGGTGACTGGAGTAAGGGAATAATTAATTCTCTTTACCAATGTTGTTTTGCTGAAATACAATTAGAGCAGGGAGGACTACATTTAAAACTGAAATTTCCTTTAGTTTTTCTCTTAAGTACTACAATAATTCACAGCAATGAGGAGTAGGGTAATATGATAAAAACAACATTGCTATGCCTTCAGATACTGCAGCAATAAATGGTTGGATTTCTGCCCTTGTAACTAATTTGCAAACCAAGGACAGGAGAATATCTAATGGGTGGTAGAAGAAGTCTATTATGATTACCAACTTAGACTTGTGACAAGCTTTAAGATGTACATAATATTTATGTTTACACCATTACTAATTATCCTTATCCCCTTATTTATTTGTTTATTTTTGTAACCCTATTTGAAGAACACAGTGATGGCTAATATGTTAGGCTTTAGTTGGAATAAGACTTGACAGCTATCCACCTGTCAATAAGAAGAATGATGATGATGGATTTTTGTGAATTTTTATCACTGGAAGCATATTATGTTTACCTGAACTAAAAACAGAGAGAGTGATAAAGGAAAAAGAGAGTGATTTTGTCAGATATTTTCCACTTGATTTTTCTATACCCACTCTTTTCTGTCCTCATTCCTGCTCTCCTCTGTGGAAAACCGATTTGTTTGAAACATATTGATGTGTCCCATGCTTTTTGACTTCACTTTGGTGTTAACGAATAAACATAGGGAAGCATTAGAAAAGAGAGGAAAGAGAGAGATCAGTGCATTGATTTTCCTTGCTTCCTTCCATAATAAGTGTTAAATAATTACTTTATGTATTGATTAATGAAGCAAATAAAATGTAGGCAAATTATAAAATGTTCTTACATCAAGAGTTCTTATCTACAAATATTTTGGTTAAAAAATAAAGAGTATGTTCTTTAAAAAAGCACCGTTTATAAATAGCCAATCATCTATGTATGATTCATAATTTATTTTCATATTAATGTTACAATGTATCAAAATATGTCAAATGCACCATGAAGTGAGAAGCACTAGTTTATCATTGATTTCCTTGTGGAAAAAGATAATAACAGTCAGGATACTACTCCCAATAAAATTAATTACTCACAAATCCTTATTATGCTTGTCACCTGATGCATTCTCTTCTAAACAATATTTTAAGAATGCCTTAAACCTTTGCTCTAATAGGGCAAAGTTTACCTTTCGTTACTTTCCTGATAAATTCCACTGCTTTTCTTGTAAGAAAAATAGAAGTAATGTAGTAAGAAAATGACGGAAATACAAAAAATTCATGCTGAAAGCTTGGGAAAAGAGTAAAATATAAGGTTCACTTACTATTAGGACATATGTATCTGGACTTCTGAAACAATTAGAACCAGTAGTTGAAGGTCGACAATAATCTTCCTTTCAATTCCACTTTTCTTTCGGTGTTTGCTTTACTTCTTTTAGACAAGCTATTTCTGTGTGGTTTGAACATAGCCATGAGTAGTTTTGTTTTGTTTTGTTTGTTTGTTTGTTTTTGAGAGAGAGAGAGAGCATGAACTGGGGAAAGGGGCAGAGGGGGAGAGGGGGAAAGAGAGAGAGAGAGAGAGAGAGAGGCTATCAAGCAAGCAGGCTCCACACTCAGCACAGAGCCCGACGCAGGGCTGGAACTCACAGACTGTGAGATCATGACCTAAGTCAAGATCGGACGCTCAACCAACTGAGCCACCCAGGCGCCCCCTAAAATAAAATGTCTTAAATATAGAGAAATTACTCTCTCTACACAATATAATTCCAAGCAAACTGGTGGTTTGCACACGTAGACATTTAAAGGCACTGTTTCAATTATTATCTAATAGGTGTCTTCACAGCATATATAATTTTATATTTATTATGAGAAGAGTGGACAGAGTAAAGATGGATGCAATGATCTGGTGCAGTATGTGTGTGCAATTCATAAATCCACTAGGAAAACTAATTGTCATATCAAAAAATAGACGGAAAATTTAAAAAACTGCTTTACAGAAGCATGTTTTCCCTTTGCTTTACCAGTGTCATAATATACTCAGAGTGGAAGTATTTTGTTTAAAACCTTCCTCTGATACATTTGTAGGTCCTGCTGATGTCTGAAAAAGGTTACGCCATTTTCTTCTGAGAATTGAGACTTGATGATGAAACTACCCCACTCACTTATCTATGATTTTACTTTATAATAACTTCCAGGATTTCAAGGGGGAAAGGAGAGAATTGTGTATATGATGCAACCATAAGTATGGTTCAGTAAACCAGTTAAATTATGGTTCTGATTCATTTAATTCTGTAAACTCCTCAGTTTGTAGCAAACTGCTCAGTCAAGAGATGATCTATTTCATTTCACTAAAATCTTTATATTTAAAAAACCATGACTTTATGCCCTCATTGTTTCTTAACATTCCCTGTCAGTTCCGGTAACAGCTTTCATGTGGGATAAACCAGGATACCATAGTGTTGCTCTGTTTTTTGCTTGTGTGTTTGGTTTTGGTTTGTTTTTTTTTTTTTTAGATAATCAGAAAGTTATGCTCTTTTTATAATCACTGAGTGCCAATGCATTGTAGCTTTTACAAAGTCAAGTACTCATCTCACACATAGAATATTGTTAAAAGAATTGCATAACATTTAATTTCTAAGCAGCTTATTTAAAAAGTTAATTACATTTTCCATATGAATGTTGTAATAAATAACACTGAAGTACCCAATATACACAACAAAAATACAGCATCCAAACAAGTACCCCCAGAGAGACAGACAGACAGACATACATACATACATAAATAAATAAACAAATAAATAAATAAACAGAAGAAAGGAAATACAATTGAATATACCTTTTTATTTGCTGTGAAATTTGGCACTTAAGGAAAATAACTGTCAATAAAAGATACTAATTAGATCAATATAAATACACATATGTTGTAAGAATCTGATATGTAAATTTGTAGTGAGACTTTTGGCTTTTTTATATGACTAAATAATTTATGATAACTTTGAATCATGTGTGTTCATATCATTTTTGACAACTTCTGCGGCTGAATTAGGATATAGTTACAAACCAAAGAGCACCAAGGATTGCCAGCAAGCATCTGAAGCCTAGAAGAAGCAAGGAAGGATCCTTCCTTAAAGTCTTTAGGGGGAGCATGACCCTGCTAACAACTTGATTTCTGAAATCTAGCCTCTCCTTATGTGAGACAATAAGTTTCTGTTATTTTTAGCCACCATGTTTGTTGTATTTTTTTTTTTTGGCAGCCCTAGGAAACAAATACAGCCATCATTATGAGGTCTGAAAATAAACATAGAATAGTGATTTGGGGGAAAACATACTGCATATTTTGTTAAGCAGTGATTAATTTTACTCTGACAAGTGCAATACAGAGGAAACTGGGAAGATGACACTAATATATATGCTCTGTGTGTGGATGTGTATGTATGCATATGTATTTTGAGAGACAGATTCATGCACTCAGGTCATTCATTGTGACTTTGATTTGACTTGCAAAATGAAAGGATGAATTGTCACGGGTTCATACAGGAAAATTTAATGATTCACTTACTATTTGAATATATAGATATTTGCAAGCCAGTTCTTAACATTTGAAGCTTTGATTTTCAATGCATGCCCAGTGAATAACTTATGGTAGCTCCAAGGTAATATCTTAATACATATCTGTGGACTTATACATATAGTAGTTATTAAAATAATTAAATTATGTTGAGTATTCAAGTGAAATAATATAATAAAGGCAGTTATAGGAAACCCTTCTTGCACAAATTAAGAAAAAAAAATAAAGCAAAGCTGCGTATTCCACCAAAGTTCAAAGAAAGCACAGTTTACTAAACCATCTCTTAATTTCCCCAATAAAAAACTATGATTTCTCTTTTCTGTACTTTCCAATATCATAATTACACTTATTCAAATGAGAATTGTTCTTGCCCATTGTTATTTGCACATAACACTCTCAATAACCTAGATTACTTCTGTCTCTGGAGTTTAACATTTTATAATTTTTTTAATGTCTATTTATATTTTTGAGAGAGAGAGATTGAGACTGAGAAAGAGAGACAAAGCATGAGCAGAGGAGGGGGGAAGAAAGAGAGGGAGACACAGAATCCAAAGTAGGCTTAGGGCTCTCCGTTGTCAGCACAGAGCCTGATACAGGGCTCAAACCCACAAACTCCAACATTATGACCTGAACAGAAGTCCTATGCTTAACCAACTGAACCACCCAGGCACCCCTGGAATTTCACATTTTAAAACCAATTCAAGTCCTCATTAACAATAAATTCACAAAAGCAGATCATTCACAAAAGCAGCTCAATGTGTTATTAACTGAATAAATTATTTTTACAGCCACCTTTAGAATCAATATGTATTCCAGATACTTCTTGTGCCATATACAATACTCCGCACTTACCCATGGGCATTATCCTCCAAATCCTCAAATCATGGATAGTACCAAACCCTATGTATACTATGTTTCTTTCTATACATGAAAAAATTTAATTTACAAATTAGGCACAGTAATATATTAGCAACAATAAATAAAATAGAACAATTATAACAATATAGTATAATTAAAGTTATGTGAATGTGGTTTCTCTCTCAGAATATTTTATTATACTGTACTCACTCTTCTTCTCGTGATGACGTGAGATGAAAAATGCTTACCTGATGAGATGAAGTGAAGTGAATAAACAGGGCGTTGTGATGAAACCTCAGGCTATTACTAACCTTTTGATGATAAATCAGAAGTAGGACCATCTGCTTCTGGTCAGTGGTTGACCGCAGGTAAGTGGAACTGTGGAAAGCAAACCCGTGAATAAAGGAGGGACTACTGTATGCTCTATAACTTAACAAAATTAAAATGATTAACAATGTGTAACAGGCATCATCAGTATTATTTACTAATTATTTCTAAGTTTAGTCAAAAGAAACATGTGAATGTCTATGTCACAAAATTCACTTAGGATTTCCTACTTTGTCACTGATTAGAAGTGGGTCATGTATCAAAAGTTACACTTTTTTTCAATCCATATGTTTCCTACCTCAAATGAATAACTATGATGACTACTTCAATTACATTTTGTAATATGCAATGTTTTTTTTTTTTTAATTTTTTTTTTCAACGTTTTTTATTTATTTTTGGGACAGAGAGAGACAGAGCATGAACGGGGGAGGGGCAGAGAGAGAGAGGGAGACACAGAATCGGAAACAGGCTCCAGGCTCCGAGCCATCAGCCCAGAGCCCGACGCGGGGCTCGAACTCACGGACTGCGAGATCGTGACCTGGCTGAAGTCGGACGCTTAACCGACTGCGCCACCCAGGCGCCCCTGCAATGTTTTATAAAATATACTTTTCTACCTATATAAACATCCCTTGTATAGCTATTATTTGATATTTGTTACATCATAAACTAGCTGGCTTTTTCTCTCATATTTTATTTTTTGGCTGGTCAATTTGCGCATTGTTTAGTCTTTGTACCCAAAGCATATATATATTTAACCTAATGTCAGCCAACAACATGGCTATATGTTTTTTGGTTTAGTTTTTTTAATTGCAATGCTGGGAACACAGTGAAGTTTAGAAACTAAAAACAGGGACACCTGGGTGGCTCAGTCAGTTGAGTGTCTAACTCTGGAGTTCTGCTAAGGTCATGGTCCCAGGGTCATGGGATGGAGTCCCGCATTGGGCCTTGTGCTGAGCATGCAGCCTACCCAACACTCTGTCTTTACCACGCTCCCTACCCCTCTCCTCCACTCATGCACTTTCTCTCTCTCTCTCTCTCTCTCTCTCTCTCTCTCTTTGGCTCTCAAAAAAAAAAAAAAAAAGATTTCTCGTTTTCAAATGATTCCTAGAACTGAGAAATATTTATATTTCAGCATCTTGAGCCTACAGATGACAAATACGAATTACAAGTATATTTAACATTCAAAATAATTTGACGGTACTTAGAATACCTACCAATAATTATATGAATCAACTTTTTCTTGCTTTTTGCTTATGTGCATTTAATGTTAATGGGAGCTTTGTAGAATTAGAAGATCTTGTACAGGAAAATATCTCAAGATTTTTCATAAAAGTTTTTATTTTTCGGTCTAATTTGGACCAGCAGATTATCTGACTCGAAAAGCATTATGAAAGTAATGTGACTAATCAGAATTATTAGTTACAAAAGAAAGTTCAATGTTTGCACATCTTCTTTTGGAAAACTACGAGCAAAAATGAGTAAGAGAACGGTTTGTTAGGATTATCTTGATATCAGTAACATATAAATTTATCTTAAGAATTAAGAAGTTATAAAATGTATTCATAAATTTGCCAATCTAAAGAATGCTAGTATAACAGTTCACAATTGCTTACTTAGTTTTCATTAAAAATTAAGATTTCTGGGGTTTAAGAATTCTAATAAATATACATAATTCAAGCTACTGGAAATAATAAGAGAAACAACTCTGCATGCAAAGAAAGTAAAATGTGCTTTTTTGCTAATAAAAGGTAGGAAAAATAAGAATTAATTACTAATTAACAGAGAATTTCCTTAACATTTATTTAACAATGTTATACAGATCAAATCATTTGTTTTCACAATAATGCAGAAATGTGATGGAAAAGACAACTAAGACTATTCTAATTCAGCCACTCATGCATTAATTCACAATATTTTAATACCTTTGCCATTATTAAATGTACTTGGTATATAAAGCTTTAGAATGAGATACTTAGGGAATATAAAATGATACATCAGGCTTTCTTCTATTGGTTGGATATACTTTTTTTTAAATCAAAATTGCTACTGTTATATGTAATCATTTTATATGCATGTAACAACGTAAATAGAAAAATTCAAGTGTCAAGTAGTTTTTCAAGTCAATACGCACACACATATTGAAACAGATTTTGCATATGCAGCTGTTAAACTCCTACCCAAGGGATTATTAATGCATCCTTAGCAGCTGCTACTTCTTTTATTTGAAGAAACTGTGAGAATAAAATTTGACATATTGCAAGTCACATGATCCAACCTAATAAGGCTAACTGAGGCATAAAAATGAGTCACTAATACCCAAATTAGTAGATTATTGAAAGAGATATGAATATGCATGTTGAAATGCCAAATATATTTCCAAGATTTCAAGACTTAAAATATCCTGAAAGTTGTCAATAAAAAGACATTTTACAATATTAAAAATCCACTTAAAATATTTCATAATGTTGACAATTTTATTTCCATCTAGCTTTTCACTTTGATTTCAAACATATTATATTACATTGTTTAAATATTATAGTAAAATTAGTATAAAATATTCAAAGTTTATTATTTTGAATCCAATTTTTAAAATTCAAGAATATGTAAAAATGTATCTCAAAAGGTTATTTCTAATGTCCATATATTTAATGTGAAGTTAAATTATTTAATTATAAATAAAATATTTTGTGATTCCCAATTATTTTAAATTGAGTATTAAAATATATAAGCCCTGCAGTCTTTGTGATATTAGCAATAAAATGTGAATATAACTTGAATACATAAGCAAACATTTAAAGTTTTTAAGTAATATTAAAAATACTAGGATATTTCAAGTGAATAGTGTTAAAAATATCTAGCTTTATTTTCAATTCATAATTATATACTTCAAATACTTTATATGATTTCTGGTTGCTTGTTATAGGAGCAAAATTAATAAATCTCATTGAAATATTTTAGTATATTAGCCATTTTTAAAATTTATTTTTGAAGCATTTTTCTTAGGATGTTTTTCTTTTGTGTATCTCACATGGAGTGTATGTCATACTTCCTGCTTTCTTTGTCCTTGGTTACTCATCATTACTAAAGAAAATAACAAATACTTGCTGACAGAGCTCACTATTAATTATATTTTCCTAATCTCAGTCATCCCTTCACAGATTATTCTGGATGTCTAATGTCATAGCAAACGCTACAGAACATAGTAGCTTAAATGATTTACTATCACAGATGGACAGTACTCTCTTGGGATCTCTCACACACATTGCAGGATAAAGTCACTTGAAGGTCCAATTCAGTCTGATATGCAAGATGCCTATTTCACTGACCTGTCTGGTGCCTGGAACCATGGCAGCTGTCCAAAAACACTATCATTCTCTCTCTGTCTCCCTTACTCCCTCTTACTCTTCTCTCTGTCTCTCCTATACTATTATAATTTCCCAAGAACTTTATTTACATTACTAAGTAATTGTAATTATGAAATATATCAGTAAAATGTCCAATGGATTTTGTTTCAAGCATTATATTCATCATTTCTAAAATTTATATTTCTGCATGGACACTGAGGACAACACTGCTTCCTTACTTATATTTTTAATTAGATTTTTTAACAGTATTTAAAACTTTCTTATGCCATATGTTATGTCAGATATTTCAAAATAGCATTACCTTCATTATTTCAGTTCCATGCAGCCATTTCTAATGTTTACTGATTGTGGATTATTAACATTTTGTATAAATTTTTCTTTCTATTTTTAATTTTTTAATGTTTATTCATTTTTGAGAGAGGGTAGGGGCAGGGACAGAGGGAGACACAGAATCTGAATTAGGCTCCAGGCTCTGAGCTATCAGCACAGAGCCCATTGCAGGGCTTGAACTCATGGACCACGAGATCATGACTTGATCCAAAGTCAGACGTTTAACTGACTGAGCCACCCCAGGGGTCCCAAATTTTTTTTCTTTCTATTTCTAAAAAATTTATTTATTTATTTATTTATTTATTTATTTATTATTTATTTATTTATTTATTTATGAGAGAGAGAGAGAGAGAGAGAGAGAGAGAGAACCAGCGGGGTAGGTGCAGAGACAGAGGGAGACAGAGGATTGGAAGCAGGCTCTGTGCTGACAGTCCAATGTGGGGCTTGAACCCACGAACCATGAAATCATGACCTGAGCTGAAGTTGGACACTTAACTGACTGAGCCACCCAGGTACCCTTAGTTTGTATAACTTTTAATTGAATGAAGGAATGTGTTTTTGACTTAATTTTTACTAAAATGGATTACTTATATATGCAGAAAAATCCTTTTAAAAAAAGACAATCTTAATTAAGGTTTCCTAGGAAGATGTCAGAATAGGGGGATCCTGAGCACACCCTGTCCCACAGATATACCTAGATAACACCCATATCCGTGTCAATAACTGAGAAAATTACCAAAAGACTGGCAGAACAGGCTCTCCACAACTAAATGGAGAAAAGAGGACATACTGAAAAGGAAAGAAAGGGTGGAGATATAGTCAGGAGCCAAAATGATCCACAAGGCTGTCTATAGGAAAAGGACACCATTGGCACAGGAAAGCAAGAGGAACACACAGCACACCAGGCACCTAGGGAATGGGAGCTCTGCACTGGGAAGACAGATCCCCAAAAGCCTTGGCTTTGAAAACAAGACAGGCTTAACTTCATGAGTTGTTACCATCAGTGAGGGTTAACATTTGGAACTTTGAAAATCAGTGAGCTCAGCTCTGGGAGAGCTGGAGGATAATAGGACTGAGCACCTGTGCCTAAAGAAGCAACATAACAAACAGTCCCTCTGAGATACAGCACAGAAGCAGAAGTTTGAAAAATGCCTGGGATATATCGAAAGGAGATTTATTTACTAATCTGAGAACATGTACTGGAAGGGGAAGGATCTTTAGGAGACTTATTCAAGAACAAAAGGGCTGGCAGGCACCATTTTCCTCCCCAGATGCACAGCCTAAATACACAGGAACTAGCAAAGCTTGAACACTCCATTTGCTTGCTAACAGCATGCCCAACTACCCATGTTCTCCTGTGGATGTTCCCCATGAAACGGGGTTTTAGCAGGAGTTCAACCAAAGCAGCTCCATAGCTTAGCAGTGGGTAAGCAGCCCCAACAAGGCTCCAAAGTGACTCCTGCTCCAGGGAGAAAGAAGAAAACCACACACACCAGTTTGACTGCAGTCAAAGCAGTGGGCTGGGGGCAGACATTTGTTCTGACTGTACGTCCTGCACATCCACAACAGCTTCCCAGAGAACAGCACAGGGAGAGCAAACTGTAGTTGAGTATAGCTACAGCTCTAGCAAAAGCTGACCCAACTGAAACCCAAGGCAGCCACAGATGGGCCCGTTAACAACACAGGAACAGATTCTGAACACAACAGGAAAAGAGATGCATTGTAGACAACTGGATTGAAGGTAAACGTGACTCAGTCACAAAAATAGGGCCCATGCAATACACATAGGAGATAGCTCTGAAGCGTTAAACAGGGGAAATTGCACTGCAGGGCACTATAGCAACTCTTCCACATAAAGTCACTACTTTCATGAACAGGAGACATAACTAACTTTCCTAACATATAAAAATAGACAGACAAAATGAGGAGACAGTGGAATTTTCCAAAATGAAAGAACAGGATAAATCACAGTCAGAGACCTAAATGCATTGGAAATAAATAATATGTTGGATAGAGAATATAAAGGAATGACCATAAAGAACTAAATGGACTTGAGAACAGAGTGGAGGAGCTCAGTGAGACCGTTGATGAAGAGATAGAAAACATAGAAAAAGAACCAATCAGAGATGAAGAGCTCAATAAGTAAAATTAAAATTACATTAGAGGGAGTAAATAGTAGACTAGAAGAAGCAGAAAAACAGATTGGTAACTGGCAGGACAGAGTACTGGAAAGGTATCAAGCTGAAGAGGAGAAAGAAAAAAAGACTAATAAAAAATGAGAATACATTTATGGAGCTCAGGAAAACCATCAAGCATAATAACATTCACACATAGTGATCCCAAAAGAAGAAGAAAGAGAAAGGGGGGGGGCAGAAAATTTATTTGAAGAAATAATAGATGAAAACTTCCTAATTCTGGGGAAGGAAACAGAAATCCAGATCCAGGAGGCACAGACAGCCCTCATCAAAATCAACTCAAGGAGGTCTACACCAAGACACATTGTAAGTAAAACGGCAAAAAGTAGTGATAAAGAGAGAATTTTAAAAGCAGCAAGAGAAAAGAAAATTATTACATATAGGGAGAAACCCGTAAGGCAATTAAGAAAACCCATAACCGATTTTCAGTAAAAACTTTGCAGGCCATAAGAAAGTGGCATGATATATTCAAAATGCTGAAAACACACACACACATTCACATACACATACACACACAACTCTGCAAGCAAGAATACTCTATCCAAAAAGGTTATCATTCACAATAGAATGAGAGATAAAGAGCTTCCCAGACAAACAAAAGTTAAAGGAATTAACGACCACTAAAAAAGCCCTACAAGAATTGTTAAAGGGGGTTCTTTGATTAGAAAGACCATACAAGCAAGAAAAGTAGAAAACAAAAAAGGAGTGAAATTAGGTATATCTATAAAAAATCAGTCAAGAGACTTACAAAATAAAAGAATGTATAATACCATACCCCTAAAATGTGGAGGAGCCAGGGATGAATAAATTGAATGGGTTCTAACTTAAGCAACCATCAACATAAAACAAACTGCTGTAGGCATAGAATGTTATATATAAACTTAATGGTAACCACAAATCAAAACCAGTGATAGATACACAAAAATACAAAGAAAAATGAATCCAAGTATATCACTAAACAAAGCCCAGCAAACCAGTACAGAAGAGAGCATGAGAAAAAAGAAACAGAGAAGAACTACAAAAACAACCATAAAACAAGTAACAAAATGGCAATAGGTACGTATCTATCAATAATTACACTGAATGTAATTGGACTAAATGCTATAATCAAAACTCATAGGGTGATGCAATGGATAAAAAACAAGACCCATCTATATGCTGCCTACAAAAGACTCATTTCACACACAGATTGAATACAAAGGAATGAAAGGCACTTATTCATGCAAATGGAAGTGAAAAGAAAGCTGAGGTACTAATACATATATCAGATAAAATACACTTTAAAACAGAGATTATAACAAGAGAAAAACAAGGCACTACATAATCATAAAGGGAACAATCCAATAAGAAGATACAGTAATTATAAATATTTATGCACATAGCACATAAGTACCCAAATACATAAAGCAACTAAAAACATAAAGGAAATAATTTATTGTAATATTGTAATAGTAGTAAGAGCACCCAACTAGTAATAGCAGTAACACCCACTTATCACAATGGATAAATCATCCAAACAGAAAATAAACAAGAAAACAGTGGCTTGAAAGACACATTGGACCAGATGGATCTAACAGGTATATTCAGAACATTCCATCCTAAAACAGCAGAATACACATTCCTTCCAAGTGCACATGGAATATTCTCCAGAATAAATCACATGTTAGACAAACAAGTCTTAACAAATTAAAAATTATCAAAGTCAGGGGCGCCTGGGTGGCGCAGTCAGTTAAGCGTCCGACTTCAGCCAGGTCACGATCTTGCGGTCCGTGAGTTCGAGCCCCGCGTCAGGCTCTGGGCTGATGGCTCAGAGCCTGGAGCCTGCTTCCGATTCTGTGTCTCCCTCTCTCTCTGCCCTTCCACCGTTCATGCTCTGTCTCTCTCAGTCCCAAAAATAAATAAACGTTGAAAAAAAAATTTTTTTTAAATTATCAAAGTCATACCATGCAACTTTTCTGACCACAATGCTCTGAAACTAGAAATCAACCATAAGAGAAAAATCTAGAAAGAATACAAATACATGGAGGTTAAATAAAATGCTATTAAGCAATGAATGGGTCATCCAAGAAATCAAAGTAATCAGAAAACACACAGAGACAAAGTGCAATGAAAGCACGATAGTCCAACATCTTTGGGATGCAACAAAAGTTTTTGAAGAGGGAAGTTGATGGCATAGAGGTTTACCTCCAGAAGCATAAAAAAACAAACAAACAAACAAATAAATCTAACAGCATCTAAAGGAGCTAGAAAATGAACAAAGAAAACTCAAAAACAGTAGAAGGAAGGAAATAACAAAGGTTAGAATAGAAATAAACGAAATGGAAACTAAAAAATCAATTGAATAGGACAATGAAACAAGGAGCTTGTCCTCTGAAAGATCAACAAAATTGATAAATTTTAGGAAGACTCATCAAGAAAGAGGAACGGGGTGGGAGGAACAGAGGTATGGAGAGAGAGAGAGGAGAGAGCTGAATACGTAAAATCAGAGATAAAAGAAAAGAAATAGGGGCACCTGAGTGGGTCAGTCAAATAAGCATCTGACTCTTGGTTTTGGCTTAGGTGATAAGCTCATGGTTTGTGAGTTCAAACCCCACATCGAAATCCATGCTGACAGCATAGAGCCTTCTAGGGATTTTCTCTCTTCTTCTTGCTCTGCCCCTCCTCTGCTCTCTGTCTCTAAAAATAAATAAAAATAAACAAGTTTTTTTAATGAGAAGAAATAAGAACCAACAACACAGAAATTAAAGGGTTATAGAGAATATTATGAAAAATTACATTTCGAGAAACTGGACAACCTAGAAGAAATAGAACAATTCCTAGAAACATATATCCTCCCCAAAATGAACCAAGAAAAAACATAAAATTAAAATAGACTGATTACCAGTGGTGAAACTGAATAAGTAATAAAAAAATTCCTGACTCACAGAAGTCTAGGACCACATGGCCTCACAGGTGAATTCTACCAAACATCTGAAGCTTTAATACTGATTCTTCCCAAACTATTCCAAAAAATAGAAAAGTCATTCTATGAGACCAGCAGTACTCAGATACTAAAACTAGATAAAGACACAACAAAAAGAGATAGAGGCCAATATCTTTGATGAACATAGATGCAAAATCCTCAACAAAATTTAGCAAACCAAATCAACAATACATTTAAAAAATCATTCACTATGATCAACTGGGATTTATTTCGAGAATGCAAAGGTGGTTCAATATTCACAAATCAGGGCGACTGGGTGGCTCAGTTGGTTGAGTATCCAACTTAGGCTCAGGTCATGATCTGGCAGCCAGTGGGGGGTTTGGGTCCCACACCAGGCTCTGTGCTGACAGCTCAGAGCCTGGAGCCTGCTTCAGATTCTCTCTCTCTCTCTCTCTCTCTCTCTCTCTCTCTCTCTCTCTCTCTCTCAAAGATGAATAAATGTTAATTTTTTTAATATTAACAAATCAATGTGATATATTACATCAGTAAGGAAGGGATAAAAACACATGATCATTTCAATAGATGCATAAGAAGCATTTCACAAAGTATAATATCCATTCATGTTGAAAACCTAAACATGGTAGGTTAGAGGGAACATACCTCAACATAAGAAAGGCCCTATATGAAAAAACCTATAGCTAGCATCATACTCCATGGTGAAAAACTGAGAGCTTTTTCCCTAAGATGAGGACCAAGACAAGAATATCCACTCTTACCACTTTCATTTACTATAGCACCAGAAGTCCTAGCCACAGTAACCAGACAAGAAAAAGAAATAAGTCATCTAACTTGGTAAGGAATAAGTAAAACTTTCACTATTTGCAGATGACATGATACTATATATAGAAAACCCTATAGACTCCACCAAAAATGTACCAAAGTTCATAAATAAATTCAGTAAAGTTTTAGGATACAAAATCAATATAAAGAAATTTGTTGCATTTCTACGCACTAATAATGCAATAGCAGAAAGAGAAATTAACAAGTCCATTTCAATGTCACCAAAATAATAAAATACCTAGGAATACACTTAACCAAAGACATAAAAAACCTGTACTCTGAACACTATTATACACTGACGAAAGAAATTGAAGATGACATAAACAAATAGCAAGATAGTTCATAACCATAGAGTGGGAGAACAAACTTTCACAAAATGACCATACTATGCAAAACATTCTACAGATTTAATGCAATCCCTCTTAAAATACCAACAGTTTAAGACTTAGAATAAATAATCCTAAAATTTGTATGGTACCACACAATACCCAAAATAAAGCAATACTGAAAGAGAAACATAAAACTGGAGATATCACAATCCCATATTTCAAGATATACTACAAATTTGTGGTATTCAAAACAGTATGGTACTGGCAAAAAAACAGACACAGATCAATGGAACAGAAAAAGAGAACCCAGAAATAAACCCATGATTATACAGTCAGTAAATCTATGACAAAGGAGGAAAAAATATGCAATGGAAAAAAGACAGTCTCTTCAACAAATGATTTTGGAAAAACCTAGACAACTACATGCAAAAGAATCAAACTGGACTACTTTCCCATACCATACACACACACACACACACACACACTCACGTACACACACACACACACACACACACACACAATGGATTAAAAACCTAAATATGAGACCTGAAATCATAAAATCCAAAAAGACAGCACAAGCTGAAATTTCTCTGAAATTGGCCATAACAACATTCTTCTAGATATTTCTCCTGAGGCAAGGGAAACAAAAACAAAAACAAAAACAAACTATTGGGACTACATAAAAATAGCAATCTTCTGCATAGACAAAGGAAACAATCAACAAAACTAAAAGACAACTTCCTGAATGGGAGAAGACATTTGCAAATGGCATATTCAATATAGAGTCAATATCCAAAATATACAAAAAAGCTGATACAACTACACACACGCGCACACACACACACACACACACACACACACACACACAAATAGCCCAATTAAAAAATGGGAAGAAGACATGAACATTTCTCCAAAGAAGACATACTGATGACCAATAGACACATGAAAAGATGCTCAACATCATTCATCATCATCAAAGAAATGTGAATCAAAACCACACTGAGATACCTCACACCTGTCAGAATGGCTAAAATAAAAACAAGAAATAGTAAGTGTTGTTAAGGATGTGGAGAAAAAGGAACTCCCCGGCACTGTTGCTGGGAATGCAAACTGGTGTAGCCACTGTGGAAAACAGAATGCAGATTCCTCAAAAAATTAAAAGTAGAATTACCATAAGATCTAGTATTTTCACTACTGAGTATTTTCCCAAAGAATATGCAAATACTAATCCAAAAAAATATATTCACCTCTATGTTTACTGTAGCATTAGTTACAACAGGCAAATTATGGAAGAAGCTGAAGTGTCCATCAGCAGACTGAATGGATAAGGAAGATGTGATAAATATGTGTGTGTGTGGAATATTACTCAACCATTATTTAGAATAAGGTTTTGCCATTTGCAACAACAAGGATGGATCTAAAGTGAAATAAGTCAGGTCAGAGAAAGACAAATACCATTCATCTGTGGAATTTAGAAACAAAACAAATAAAAGAAAAAAGAGACATACAAAAAAAGAATACAGGTTTAACTATAGAGAACAAACTGATAGCTACCAGAAGGCAAGTGAGTTCGGGAATAGATGAAATAGGAAAAGGGATTGAAAGTACACCTATGATCATGAGCACTGAGTAATGCATAGAATTGTTGAATCACTCTTGTACACCTGAAAATTTAAAAAAAAAGCCACTTTATTATATTGGAATTCTAAAAAATCTTAGTCAATATTTTCATTAGTGAGTTCTCTTATGCTTTATTTAAAACTAAATATATGTGTTGAGACATTCAAAGCTTTGCCTTTAATATCTGGTACAAAGGAAGGATGTCCCTCTCACCAATCATTTTCCACATTGTACTGCAAAGTCCTTGCTAATGTAATGAGACAAGAAGTGGATTTATTTAAGTGGCTTAAAGATTTCTGCAACAGAGATTTCTTTAATATGTATTTTCATTACTTAATATCTCTTTTATTACTGAATACATTTTTATGTAAAATTATAAACTATTTGTTTATACATGTACTTGTAAGAATAGCATTTTAGCTCCTCCCATATATTTTGCAATTAAAGTGGCTATGAACATTTATGTGTGTGTTTTCTATAAACATAAGGTTTCAATTCAATTGGGGTATACACTTTGTATATGATAGATGAATCTTAAGACTAACTTTCTAAGAAACTACCAAACTGTCTTTCAATGTGGATAGTACCATTTTGCACTTCTACCAGCAATAAATGAAGGTTCCAATTTCTTCACATCCTTGCCAGGATTTGATATTGTTGTCCAATTCATTACCACTGGAATCATACCTTCAGTTTTGAAATTTAAAAACAAAAAGCAAAATCCCCAAATATTAAAATTGGAATTTTTAAAGTTTATTTTGAGAGAGAGAGAGCAAAAGCAGGGGAGAGGCATAGAGAGAGGAAGAGAGAAACCCAAGCAGACTGCACACTGTCAGCATGGAGCCCAACACAGGGCTTGGTCTCACAAACCACAAGACCATGACCTGAGCCGAAATCAAGAGTCAGATGCTTAACCAACTGGGCCATGCAGTGGTCCCTGGAATAATATTTAAATTATAAGTTAGGCTCAGTAGAGGATTGTTTTCATCTAGAATGCTGTATTCTTAAATGACTTTCATCAATATACGAGGCATAATTTTGAAAACACTTTATTCAGCTATTATTGGCATATAAAAAGCTGTTCATATTTAATGTGTACAAGTTGATGGATTGGAAGATTAAGTGTGCACCTGTGAAACCATCACTACAATCCATGTCATAAAAATATCCATCATTTCCAAAAGTTTCCTCCATCGCTCTTCATTATTACTTTTGTGACAAGAACATTTTTTACAGTTTATTTATTTTGAGAAACAGAGAGCACAAGTGAAGGAAGGGCAGAGAGAGGGAGAGAGAGAATCCCAAGCAGGCTCTGCACTGTCAGCACAGAGCCCAGTGCAGGGCTCAAACTCACGAACTATGAAATCATGACCTGAGCAGAAATCAAGAGTGAGACACTTAAGTAAGACTGAGCCACCAGGCACCTCTGTGATGAGAACATTTAATACAAAATCCACCTTCTTAGCAAATATTTCAGGATAGGATATAGTATTTTTAATTATAGGCACTATGTTGGACAGTAGATTTTTAAGATTTATTCATTTTGTAACCAGAACTTTAGACCCTTTGCTAATACCTCCCTTGTTTCTCTCTTTCTCCAATCCCTAGCAAACACAATCCCACTGTTTGCTTCTGATTATTTAGATTCTGCCTATGAGTGGTACCATGTAGTATTTGTCCTTCTATGTCTGGTCTGTTTCAGTTAGCATAATGTCTTTCAAGTTTATCCATGTCATTATAAACGGCAGGATTTTCTTCTTTTTAAAGACTGCAATATTCCATTGTATGTATATACCACACTCTATCATCTGTCAATGGACATTTATGTTGCTTCCATTTCTTGGCTATTGTTTATAATGCTGCGATGAACATGGGGTGCAGATGTCTCTTCCAAATAGTGATTATGTTCCTTCAGATACACTCAGAAGTTGGATTGCTGGATAACATGGAAGTTCTAATTTTTTGAGAATCCTCCATACTGTTTTCTATAATGGCTGTACTAATTTACATTTGCACCAACAAGGTATGCACAAAGATACTTTTCTACATCCTCACCATCATTGTGTTATTTTTTGATAGCCATCCTAATATGTGTGAGGTGATATCTCATTGTGGTTTTTACTTTTCCCTAATAATTAGTTATTTTAAGCACCTTTACATAAACTTGTTGACCATTTTTATGTCTTCTATGGAGCAATGTTTATTTAGTTCCTATGCCCATTTTCAACTTTTTTATTGAGTTGTAGGATTTCTTTTTATATTTTTAATATTAAACCCTTACCAGATATATTTTCTACTATTCCATAGGTTGCCTTTCTAATTTCTTGATTGTTTCTTTGGCTGTGCAAAAGCTTTTTGGTTTGATGTAATTCTACTTGTCTATTTTTACCTATGTTACTTGTGATTTTGATGTCATATCAATGAAAACATAGTCCAAGACAATGTCAAGAAATTTTTCCCTAGATTTTTGTCTAGGATTTTTATGGATGCATGTCTTGGTTTTCTTATGAATGGTGTAAGATAAAGCCTAATTCCATTCTTCTGCCTATAAAAGTTCAGTTTTCCCAGCTTCTATTTATTAAAGAGACAATCCCATTGTGTATTATTGACACCCCTTTCAAAAATCAATTTATTATGGGCTTATTTCTGGGATCTGTATTTTGTTCCACTGGTCAATATATCTGTTTTTTATGACAATCCCATACTCTTCTGGTTTCTCTAGCTTTGTAATATATTTTAAAATCAAGAGCTATGAGGATTCCAGCTTTGCTTTTCTTGCTTAAAATTTCTTTGACCGGGAGCCCAGGTGGCTCAGTCGGTTAAGTATCTGACCCTTGATTTGAGCTCAGGTCATGATCTTAGGGTTTGTGAAACTGGGTCCCATGTCGGGCTCTGTGCTGACAGTGCAGAGCCTGCTTGGGATTCTCTTTCTGCTCCTTTCCCACTCACATACATGTATGCTCTCCCTCTCTCTCTCTAAATAAATAAATAAACATTTAAAAAATAAAAATTAAAAAGTTGCTTTGGCTATTCTGGGTTTCTTGCATTTCTGTATGAATTTCAGGATTTTTTTTCCTATTTATGTAAAAAAACAAAAGTACCACTGGGATAGTAGAGACTGTAGTGAATCTGTAGATCACTTTGCATGGTGTGGACATTGTAACAATATTAATTTCCCAATACATGAACGTGGGACTTTTTCCATTTATTTGCATCTGCTTCAGTTTCTTTTATCAGTGTTTCATAGTTTTCAATGTATAAGTCTTTCACCTCCTTGGTTAAATTTATTCCTAAGTATTTTATTGTTTTTGATGCTATTTTTAAACTGATTTTTTTTTCTTAATTTCCTTTTAGGATGGTTTGTTGTTAGTGCATAGAAATACACCTGATCTTTATATATTTATATGTCCTACAACTTTATAGAATTAGTTTATTAATTATAATAGGTGTGTGTGTGTGTGTGTGTGTGTGTGTGTGCATGTGTGCACATGCACATGAGTGTGGAGTTTTTAGGATTTTCTGCATATAAGATCATACCATCTGCAAACAGAGATAATTGTACTTCCTCCTTACTGGCTTAGATGCCTTTTATTTATCTTTCTTACATAATTGCTCTACTTAGCACACCCACTATTACCTTGAATAGAAGCCATAAGAGTGGGTATCCTTCGCTTGTTCCTAATCTTAAACATAAAGCTTTTAGATTTTCACCACTAAGCATGAGGTTAACTGTGGGTTAGTCATACCTGGCCTTTATTATGTTGAGATAGATTCTTTCTATACCTAGTTTGTAAATAATTTTATTATGAAAGGATGTTGATTTCAAATGCATTTTTATATCCATTGAGAGGAGCATGTGATTTTATACTTAGCTCTATTAATGTAGTATGTCACATTGTTTGATTTGCATGTATTCAACCATCTTTGCATCCAAGGGATGATTGGTCATGAAACTTTTAATGTGCTAAGGAATTCGTTTTGCTAATATTTTATTGACTTTTATCCATGTTAACCAGGGATATTGATTTATAGTTTTAATTTGTTGGCACAGTATGGCTTTGATATCAAGGTGATGCTGGCCTTATAAAATAAGTTAAGAAGTGTTCTTTCTATGTTTAGAAGAGTTTAAAAAGAATTGTATTAATTTCTCATTCAATGCTCAGTAAAATTGTAAAGCCATCTAATCCATGATTTTTTCTTTTTTGGGAATTATTTGAAGACTGATTCAATATCATCACTCATTATTGGTCTGTTCCAGTGTTCTACTTTCTCATCAATCAGTGTTGGTTAGTTGGACATTTTTAGGAACTTATTTATTCTAGGCTGTTCAAGTTACTGGCATACAACTGTTCATAATAATCTTTTACAATTTTTAAATTTTTGTAACATTGTTTGTAATGTCTCTTCTTCAATTTTTAAATTTTATTCTAAGTATTTGTCTTAGTCTAGCTAAATGTTTATTAATTTTGATTATATTTTGAAATAACCAATTTGATTATAATGTGTCTTAGTATAGACTTCACTTATTTATAATATATTTATTTTTATTTTTGTAATGTTTATTTATTTATTTTTGAGAGGAAGAGAGAGCAAGCAGGGGAGGGGCAGAGACAGAGGGAGACAGAATCCCAAGCAGGTCTGTGCTGTCAGCGCAGAGCCCAATGCAGGGCTTGAGCTCACGAACTGTGAGATCATGACCTGAGCCAAAACCAAGATTCGGACATTTAACCGACTGAGCAGCCAAGGTGCTCCAGATTTATCATATTTTTATTAATTTGGGATTCATGAATCTGGTTGTCCATTTCTGTCCCCTAATTTGTGAAGTTTTTGGTCATTTTCTTTAAATAAGCTTTCTGTGCCTATCTCTTCCTTTTTTCCTTCTTGGACTCTTGTAATGAATGTGTTGGTCCATTCAATGACTACCTAAAAGTTCTGTAGCCTTCTTCCCTCTTTTTTCAAGTTTTTTTTTCTTTTTCTGTTTCTCCAACTGGATAATTTCAGACAACTCCTCTTTGAGTTTGCTGATCCCTCAGCTTTATCAAAAGTTTGCTATTGAAACTTTTTAGTGATTTTTTAAAAAAAATTCAGTCCTTGTATTTCAGTTCTAGAATTTGTTTAGTTCTCTTTGTTAAACTTTTCATTTTATCTATGTATTGTTCTCCTGATTTTGTTTAGATGCCTAAATGTGTTTTTTTGGTACCTCACTGGATTTCATGTGATTATTTTGAATTATTCGCTGAGAAGTTCATAGCTCTCCATTTCCTTTATGAATAGTTACTGGAGCTTATTTTGTTGCTGTCATGATTTCATGTTTCCCCGATTCTTCATGTTCCTCATGGTCCTGCATTGTGATCCTGGACTTGAAGTAGTTGCCTCTTCTAGTCTTTACAGACTGACTTCATCAAAGAAAGCTTTTCACCAATCTGGTTAGAGACTCTGGAGAAGTTTGTTTCCTGGGTCTGCTGACAGATGACATGGTGCTGGGTCTCCTGGTACACAGGCTTGGTGCCATGTTCTACAGCCTGCTGCTGGAATTATTATTATTATTATTATTTCAATTTTGGTTCTTGCTTAGTAAAATGGGCTAAGACTTTCCTTTGGGAATTTTTTTTTTAATTTCTACTTTAAACATTGCCAAATAATAAAGATTTACCTACAAATATTCCAGGGACTTTAATTGTGCAGAATTTTTGTTTACTATTAATTAATATATATTTTCTATGTCTTAATTTTTTTAAGTTTAGTTGTAAAATATATTTCTTGATTAACAGGAAAAGTATGGCTATCACAATTACTCACACTGAAAAACTATATTCCAAAATCTAAGATGTAAGGGAATAAATTTTCTCTAAGTAGCAATTCACTTATAGAAAATTCTCTCTCATCCTGTAACTTTGCAGGCTTCTATACTATGTCTGAACAAAATGCAATTCTACATGTTTCATTGCTCAAATAATTAAATATAATAAAAATGTATATTTTCAAATGTAGACAACTTCCTCTTTTTTAAATGTTTATTTTTGAGAGAGAAAGAGAGAGAGAGAGAGGGAGAGAGAGAGAGAGAGAGAGAGAGAGCATGAACAAGGGAGGAGTATAGAGATAGGGAGACACAGAATCAGAATCAGGCTCCAGACCCCGGGCTGTCAGCACAGAGCCCGACACAGGGCTCGAACTCACAAACCGAGAAATCATGACCTAAGTCAGAGCACTGAACCAACTGAGCTACCCAGGAACCCCTCTAAGTGTTTCTTTAAGAAAAAAAGAAAAAAAAAGAAAAGTTTTCAAGGTAATTAATTTATTTACACATGATGAATTATTACAATATAGTTCACTGTGTTAGAGCATATTTGATTTATGATAAGTAATTTCATGTTTTGTTAGTTATTTGTCTTGATATTCAATTGGAAATGCTAAATAGTGATAAAGTCATCCTATATAAAATAAAATGTAGTATTTTGTAGTGGAAAGAAAATTTTTAAATTATAATGTGATTAAAAACTGAGATAGGAACCAAAGTTGGAGCGGTTAGTGCTAAAATGACATTTGTTCTTTTAACACTGGCAAGGTCATTCTTAGATAGCAAATAAACAGGCACAGCAGGAGATACCTACAAAGACATAATATCTTGAAATCAGATTGATGTCAGCTACTCTTGATCACCCGCAGGCACCTCAATTACCTAGAATTACTATCCCAATTAAGCACCTGTCTTTACAGTTGAGTGTTATCAGGTTCAATTTGATAAGATGGGAAAGTCCCAATTAAAAGGACTCCCTAATTAAGCATGCTTTATGTAGAATAGACTGATTACTCCAAAAATATACTTTTCTGTCCTAGTTCAATAACATTTTATCCATTACATACACATCTATTATCTATTACATACCCATATATTATCGATCTAGATACCTATATCATATATTTCCATTTAAGTAGTTATGCAATGTTTTTATGATAAATATCTTGCAACAGTAAAAGGAAAAAATGACACTTGTCAGAAATGGTTCAAATATGGCAAAATTCTTCTCTCTTACAAGTAAGCTATAAGCAGTATATGTAAGACTCCATTCCCTAATATTTTTTTTTGTTTTGCTTATTTTGGACTTTCCATATCACACTTTAATTTGCATTTACATTCAAAACTCCTAAAAATCATAGATATTCATTATATTTTGTGTGATTTCTATGAAGCTAATGTAATATCGTTCATCTAGCACATGTTTTACTCCTGTTATAATTTACAACTTAATTAGAACTCATTAGATAAATTGGTAGAACTGTGACTTTGAAACTGAAATCTCTACAGTTCCAATTATTCAAACGTGCATGCACTGCTAACTAGAGTGAGATGTGTCATTAGGAGGAAATGAAATTATATGAAGACTTATCTCTAGGCTTCTAACCCATATTGTATGAAGAGAAATATACTTACAGAATGATTTTTTTTAATTTAATGAGTTTTGGAAGAAAGGTTCAGAAGAAATGAATATAAATATATTACATATTATTGCTGCATAACAAATCTCTTTAAAACATGCTGGTTTACAGGCGACTATAGATGCTGGAGAGGATGTGGACAAGTGGGAACCCTCTTGCACTGTTGATAGGAATGCAAAGTGGTGCAGCTGCTCTGGAAAATAGTGTGGAGGTTCCTCAAAAAATTAAAAATAGATCTACCCTACGACCCAGCAATAGCACTGCTTGAAATTGACCCAAGGGATACGGGAGTGCTGATGCATAGGGGCACTTGTACCCCAATGGTTATAGCACTTTCAACAATAGCCAAATTATGGAAAGAGCCTAAATGTCCATCAACTGACGAATGGATAAAGAAGATGTGGTTTATATATACAGTGGAATACTATTTGGCAATGAGAAAGAATGAAATCTGGCCATTTGTAGCAATGTGGATGGAACTGGAGAGTGTTATGCTAAGTGAAATAAGTCAGGCAGAGAAAGACAGATACCATATGTTTTCACTCATATGTGGATCCTGAGAAACTTAACAGAAGACCATGGGGGAGCAGAAGGGGGAAAAAAGAAGTTATAGACAGGGAAGGAGGCAAACCATAAGAGACTCCTAAATATTGAGAACAAACTGAGGGTTGATGGGGAGTGGGGGGAAGGGGAAAGTGGGTGATGGGCATTGAGGAGGGCACCTGTTGGGATGAGCACTAGGTGTTGTATGGAAACCAGTTTGACAATAAATTTCATATTAAAAAAAACAAGAAAGAAAAAAGGAGAAAAAGAAAAAAAAGACGTCCATAATGTGAGCCAAATCTTTTTAAAAAATCTGATGGAGAACCATCTTATTTGGATAAGACATTCAGACTCCTCGTGGACATATTGATAGATTCAATAATCATGGAGATTATTGAAGGGGTTTGAACATTGATTGATTCATGAAATTTATCTCAATAATTCTTAGTAATTAAGTATTGCTGATGAATAATGAAATGACTTTTTAAACACATTTGGTGCGGGGTGCTTGGGTGGCTCAATTGGTTAAACGTCCAACTCTTGATTTCAGCTCAGGTCATGATCTCATGGTTTCTGAGATCAATCCCCATGTAGGGCTCTGTGCTGACAGCGTGAAGCCTGTTTGGGATTCTCTCTCCCTCTCTCTCTGCCCCTCCCCAGCTCTCTTTCACAAAATAAATAAACATTAATTAAAAAAAAACATGCTGGCTTGAAATACCAAGAATTGCTGATTGTCTTATATAGTTTCTGTGGGTTGAGTACTTTAGTGTTGGTTGACTAGAAAGTTCTGGTTAGAGGTCTCCATGGAATTACAGTAGATATCGGTTGGACTGCATTCTTTTTAAGGAATATATGCATCTGAAGAATTAATTCACAGAAGTCACCCAGAAATAACTTCACCTACTTGGCAAGGTGGTGCTGGCAGTTTGCTAGGAGATTTATTTCCTCTCAGTGTGAACATCTTTATGGGCTACTTGAGTGTCATCTCAGCATGGAAGCAAGCCCCCACCAGAGCAAGGGATTCCAGCAACCAAATCTCTTTCATATTACATCAGTCACACAGGACAACCAGCCCTGGTGCAGTGTAGGAGACCACACAATGTCATTATCATGAGGCAATCATTATTGGGACCATCATGGAGGCTGGCTAACTTGATAGCTTAGTGCTTGCTGGCAGAAATTCTTTTGTCAGATTTTCATGATTCCACTTTTAATTCTGATATTGATTGTGTGACTTTTGGAAACACACTTGACTTCTATTTCTGAATGTCTCTATATTCAAAATAGAAATTACAAAATTATTTACTTTATAATATCTATGAGAATTAAATGAGCTAACATTTGAAAAGTATTGTTAAAAGAGTTAGGGACACAGTAGGTTTCTATTCATAATTGTTATTTCTATTTTTACTTTTACAGTAATATCACAAAGTAAGCAATTTTTATGTGTGTTTTAGAGACTAAAGCATATGACTTCCTGGAGATCTTATATTCATATACTTTTGGCTGACATAATTAAAAACAACTCTAAAAAAAGTATTTGGCTAAAATTAGCAACTCAGGAAGCAACAGATAGATGTTGGCTGGATGCAGAGAAATTGGAACCCTCTTACACAATTGGCGGGAATACAAACTGGTGTAGCCACGCTGGAAAACAGTGTGGAGGTTCCTCAGAAAGTTAAAGGTAAAACTCCCTTATGACCCAGCAATTGCACTACTAGGTATTTATCCAAAGGATACAAAAATACTGATTTGAAAGGGCACATGCACCCCAAGGTTTATAGTAGCACTATCAACAATAGCCAAATTATGGAAAGAATCCAAATGTCCACCAACTGATGAATGGATAATGAAGATATATATATATATATATATATATGTATATATATATATATATATATATATATATACCACACACACACACACACACACACATATATATATATATATATACATATATATATATATACACACACACATACATACACACATACAATGGAAAACTATTCAGCTGTTAAAAAGAATAAAACTTCGCCATTTGGAACAACATGGATGGAGCTGGAGTCTATTATGCTAAGTGAAATAAGTTGACCCACAATGTCACAATAGTTTCATGTGTACAACAGTGATTCAACTTCTCTTTATCTTAAGTTATGCTCACCACCATCAACAAAATTTCTGATTGAGAGTGAAGGAGCTAGCAAATATATATTCCATGATGAATAAAATTTAAAAAATAGTGAAATGAATGACCTAATGAGGAGATGTATGTTTACAGATGGACAAAGTACATATGAAAATTAAAATTCATAATATTATCTCTAACAACCTTGCATATTGGGCAAAAAGATAAAGACTGTATTTAGGAAAATTATTATGGAAATTATTATTAATAGGAAAATATAATAATTATAATTATACAATTAATATTATATTTTATTACCAGCATATGAAATTCCACCCTTTGGCTATGAGATACACTTTTATCATAAACCAGATTTGTGAATCAATTAAAATATTTAAAAACACCTGAGAATGACTGAAAATATAAAATCAATGATTAAAAACGAAACAAAAACTAAAGCATAAGTTTGTAGTTAAGTTTAATTCTCAGTTTTGAATTTGAGGTGAGGAGAGAGGGAATGTCAGAATTTAAATTAATTTCTTGGCTATGCCTGAGATCACTTCCTGACAAAATGAAAATAGGCTATGAACTAAAAATAGTTTCTATAGTCTATGCTAAATGTAGATGCCTGCCAAGAATAACAATGTTAAATGAAATACTTCTTGAAATAGGACCTACTGTCATCACTCTCCTTTGCTATTAATTTTAATTTCCTTAAAAGGTGAATTACCTTTGCAAGAATCTTATATTTTCATAAATATCACTAGCAATCAGAAAAATTTACAAAAAGTATAATAAGCCAATATAAAAGTATAACTCATAAAAATGTATGGGAGTATTTAAAACAGAAACACTGAATGAGAATAAAATATGCATGCATTTGAAATTTCATAAGTTAGTAGTTCCAGTGACTCCAGTAAAATTGAATTCCTTGCTCCAACCATAATCAACGATCTTTTTACATCAAACAATTTTGTATCTTAATGTCTCAGAATGAGGGAATATATTTTTTATGAACTGTACTCACCCTCTGTAAACTGTACACTTTAAAGATAAAATGGTTGTGAGGCAGTTGGATGGTTCAGTCATTAAGCGACTGACTTTGGCTCAGGTCATGATATTGAGGTTCAGGAGGTTCCAGCTCCACTTCAGGCTCTGTGCTGACAGCTCAGAGCCTGGAGCCTGCTTCAAATTCTGTGTCTCCCTTCCTCTCTGTCCCTCCCCTGCTCACACTCTGTCTCTCTCAAAAATAAAATAAACATTAAAATAATTAAAAATAAATAATAAAGATAAAATGGTGCAAATGTACCAAGAGTTCTTCCCAAATAATTGAAAGGAACCCCAAAGAACAATAGTAACAATAACACATACATGCGCGCACACACACACATAAACACAATCTACCTATCTGTACTTCCTCCTGTTTTGTAGACTGGTTTATGCTTCAAACAGCTGAGCAATATAAAAAAGTGGTTTCAATAAGTACCATGTTCTTCCAAAAATACATTATAACCACAATTCAATTTGCCTTTCTATTTTCTCAAACTCCCCCACAACACACACACTGTTTTTCAATATGCATCTAGGTTTCTAATCATCAAATCTGGTGTTTTCTAACACTAAGGCTTTACCTAGAACAGACCTTCATTCATAGATTCAAGTATTTATAGAAGGAATAGATGTTGGGCTTGAGAAAGTAATAGTCCAATTGACATTGATGTCTTAAATCATGAAAAAGTATAGTGCATGACTAGCATATTAGTGCATATGAAATTTTCTAATATGTACATTTAATAATGCTTCCTCTAATAGAAAGATATTTATTTTAATGAAAATCTTCTAAGCATAATCAGCCATAAAAATTCATTTCTTTCCTGTTAGCCAACCAATTGTTTTTCATTTAATTAAATCATAAATATAATAAAAATACTACAGAATAAAAGACACTAAAATAGAAAACTATTCAGTAAAGAATGTCTCTTTTTTCAAAAAAAGTATTTACAAAAATACTACATTGAGAAATGCAACAGATGTTACATTACTTATGCTTTAATAATAACTGAAATAAAGCATTTGAACATATACCTGTGTTCTGGATTATAAGAAGTTTCATAAGGCATTATTAACAATTTATTCCTTTAACTGCTAGACTATTAGGAGACAATATGTTATTTCAAATCTAATAAAGGCATTTGAAAATATATCATCTGTATTTGGATTCACAATCAACATTTTTTTGCACCTCATGAATCAAATTCATTGAATGTATCTCACAAAACAATCTTATGCTGTGATCACTGTTCATTAAAGAAGTAAACAATGGATTTTGCTTTATGCTGAACACTCCCTCTTACGTTTGTACATTATATACCTAAAAGTATTTATGTGACATATGTATATATATACACTTACATAAACCCATGTATAATATAAAGTATTTTTCATTATTTTGAGAGAGAGAGAGAGAGAGAGCAAGCAGGGGAGAGGGGCAGAGGGAGAGAGAGAGAAAATCTTAAGCAGGCTCCACACTCAGCATAGAGCCCAACACAAAGCTCAATCCTCAATCCTGGGATCCGAGCCAAAATCAAAAGTCAGATGTTCAACCGACTGAGCTACCTAGCTGCCCCTAATATAAAGTATTTTTAAATGTTATAGATTATTTTATATGTCTCATGTACTCGGTACTGATAAAACGTAACTGAATAAAAAATATAAAAGAAGTAATGATCCCTATCATGAAATAGCCCATGATAAAATTGGAAAGAAATAGAAACCAGAACACATTTGATGTTTTCCAAAGTTAACAGAGTACTTAGTAATTATTTAGCCATGGTGATCCCATGATTAGATTTATACCTGAAATAAGATTTTTTTTGCAATTTACTGAATGTTGAATGTTTAATGTCTACTTTCTGATCAAGATTTCCAAGGTGTTTGTCAATGTGAGTATAAATGATTTATTACATTTTAATATATACTAGCATAAAATGAGGACTAATTGAAATATTATAAAGATGGGGATTAAAATATGAAGAAACAAATTAGTAATAGGAAAGAACATCAAATAAATCTCTTAGTGTAAAAACAAAGCACAGAAGTGTATGAATCCACACAACTAATGATAAACTAAAGAAGTCAATGATAGAAACAGGAGATAGGAGGAAGATGGCGCATAGGAGGACGCTGGACTCACCTTGTCCTGCTGATCACTTAGATTCCACCCATATCTGCCTAAATAACCCAGAAAACTTCCAGAAGACTAGCAGAACAGACTCTCTGGAGCCAAGCATAGACAAGAGGCCCACGGAAGAGGGTAGGAAGCGTGGAGAGGTGGTGCATGCTATATGGACTGGCCGGAGGGAGCCGGGGCCGTGGAGGGGCAGCCCACCCGGCAAGGCAGAGCCCCCGAAGTCTGGATTGCAAAGGCTGAGGGGCCAGACTGTGTGAGTTCTGACAGCCAGAGGGACTTAATACCTGGAATGTTAAAAGTCAACAGCTCTGCTCTCAGACAGCAGAGAGAGAGAGAGAGAGAGAGGACAGTGGGAAGGAGAGTTGTTGAGCCCCAGAAGGACAGACTTCGGTGGGGGAACAAAGGCACTGGCAATCTTCATTTCCCTTTCCCATCCCCCTGATGAAATTCCAAAGGGAAGCAGTTCCCATCACTGAACTTCCTTGTACCATGCAAACGCCCAATGCTGTGCTTCTGTGGATCCATCCCTGGACGGGCCTGCCTCCCTCCCAGTGCTGTAAGGCCCCTACGTCAGGGAACCACAGATTGCAAAGCTACCTAAGACTGCACCTCCTGTGCCTATGCACCTTGCAGATCCACGCCGTCTAATACGCACTTAGCCAGATCCAATCGAAGCAGCACCACAATTCTGGCAGTGTGCAAGCAGCCCAGACAGGGGCCACACCACTCCACAGTGAGTCCTGCCCCTGGGAGAGGGGAAGATAAGGTACACACCAGTCTGACTGTGGCCCCAGAGGTGAGCTGAGGGCAGACATTGGGTCTGCCTGTGGCCCTGCCTCCAACACAAGTTTCTCCGGAAAGCACAGGGGAAGTGCCCTGCAGTTCGGAGCTACCACAGGGAATAACCAAAATGACAAAATGGAAGAATTCTGAAAAGAAACTCCAGGAAGTAGTGAAGCTAACGAATTGATCGAAAACGATTTAAGCAATATTATGGAACAAGAATTTAGAATAATAGTCATAAAATTAATTGCTGGGCTTGAAAAAAGCATAGAGAACAGCAGAGAATCTACTGCTACAGAGATCCAGGGACTAAAAAATGGTAATGAGGATCTAAAAATGCTATAAATGGGGTGTAAAATAAAAAGGAGGTGGCCATAGCATGGACTGAAGAGGCAGAGGAGAGAATAGGTGAATTAGAAGGTGAAATTATGGAAAAAAGGAAGCTGAGAAAAGAAAAAGAAAAAAAAAGCCAGGACTATGAGGGGAGAATTAGAGAACTAAGTGATACAATGAAACAGAAAATCATCCGTATCACAGGAATTCCAGAAGAAGAGGAGAGAGAGAAATGGGCTGAAGGTGTACTTGAACAAATCATAGCTGAGAACATCCCCGAACTGGGGAAGGAAATAGGCATTAAAATCCAAGAGGCACAGAGAACTCTCTTTAGACATAACTTGAATCAAACTTCTGCATGTGATATCATAGTGACATATCATAGACATATCATAGTGAAACTGGCAAAATACACGGATAAAGAAAATTCTGAAAGCAGCTAGGGATAAACAGGCCCTAACTTACAAAGGGAGACCCATAAGACTAGTGGCAGACCTATCTACTGAAACTTGGCAGGCCAGAAAGGAATTGCAGAAAATCTTCAATGTGATGAACAGAAAAAATATGCAGCCAAGAATCCTTTATCCAGCAAGTCTGTCATTCAGAATAGAAGGAGACGTAAAGGTTTCCCCAAACAAACGAAAACTGAAGGAATTCATCACCACTAAACCAGCCCTACAAGAGATCCTAAGGGGGATTCTTTGAGTGAAATGGTGCAAGGACCACAAAGTACCAGAGACACCACTACAAGCATGAAAGCTACACACATCACAATGACTCTAAACCCATATCTTTCAATAATAACACTGAATGTACATGGACAAAATGCTCCAACCAAAACACATAGGGGATCAGAATGGATCAAAAACCAAGACCCATATATTTGCTGTCTACAGAAACTCATTTTGGACCAGAGGACACCTTGAGATTGAAAGTGAGGGGATGGACACCTGAAAAACAAATAATCCAGTGAAGAAATTGGCAGAAAACATGAATAGACACTTCTCTAAAGAAGACATCCAGACAGCCAACAGGCACATGAAAAGATGCTCAATGTCGCTCCTCATCAGGGAACTACAAATCAAAACCACACTCAGATATCACCTCATGCCAGTCAGAGCGGCCAAAATGAACAAATCAGGAGACTATAGATGCTGGACAGGATGTAGAGAAACCCTCTGGCACTGTTGGTGGGAATGCAAATTGGTGCAGCCACTCTGGAAAACAGTGTGGAGGTTCCTCAAAAAATTAAAAATAGACCTACCCTAGACCCAGCAGTAGCACTGCTAGGAATTTACCCAAGGGATACAGGAGTACTGATGCACAGGGGCACTTGTACCCCAATGTTTATAGCAGCACTCTCAACAATAGCCAAATTATGGAAAGAGCCTAAATGTCCATCAGCTGATGAATGGATAAAGAAATTGTGGTTTATATACACAATGGAGTACTACGTGGCAATGAGAAAGAATGAAATATGGCCCTTTGTAGCAACGTGGATGGAAGTGGAGAGTGTTATGCTAAGTGAAATAAGTCATACAGAGAAAGATACCATATGTGTTCACTCTTATGTGGATACTGAGAAACTTAACAGAAACCCATGTGGGAGGGGAAGGAAAAAAAAGAGGTTAGAATGGGAGAGAGCCAAAGCATAAGAGACTCTTAAAAACTGAGAACAAACTGAGGGTTGATGGGGGGGGGGTGGGAGGGAGTGGAGGGTGGTGATGGGTGGGTTGATGGGGAAGAGGGCATCTTTTGGGATGAGCATTGGGTGTTGTATGGAAACCAATTTGACAATAAATTTCATATATTAAAAAAATAAAAGAAAAAAAGAAAAGAAAGAAAGAAAGAAAGAAAGAAAGAAAGAAAGAAAGAACGAAAGAAAGAAAAGAAAGAAAGAAAAAGAAAGTGAGGGGATGGAGAATTATCTATCATGCTACTGGAAGTCAAAAGAAGGCTGGAGTAGCTATACCTAAAACAGAAAAACTAGACTTTAAATTAAAGGCTATAACAAGAGATGAAGGGCATTACATAATTACAGGGTATATCCATCAGGAAGAGCTAACAATTATAAATGTCTATGCGCTGAATATGAGAGCCCCCAAATATATAAAACAATTACTCACAAACATAAGAAACCTTATTGACAAGAATGTGGTAATTGCAGGGGTCTTTAATACCCAATAACAACAATGGATAGATCATCTAGACACAGGATCAATAAGGAAACAAGGGCCCCGAATGATACATTGGATCAGATGGACTTGACAGATATATTTAGAACTCTGCATCCCAAAGCAACAGAATATACTTTCTTCTCGAGTGCACATGGAACATTCTCCAAGATAGATCACATACTAGGTCACAAAACAGCCCTTCATAAGTATATAAGAATTGAGATTGTACCATGTACACTTTCAGACCACAATGCTATGACTTGAAATCAACCACAGAAAAGTCTGGAAAATCTCCAAAAGCATGGAGGATAAAGAACACCCTACTAAAGAATGAATGGGTCAACCAGACAATTAGAGAAGAAATTAAAAAATATATGGAAACAAATGAAAATGAAAATACAACAATCCAAACCCTTTGGGATGCAGCAAAGGCAGTCCTGAGAGGAAAATACATTGCAATCCAAGCCTATTTCAAGAAACAAGAAAAATCCCAAATACAAAATCTAACAGCACACCTAAAAGGATATAGAAACAGAACAGCAAAGACACCCCAAACCCATCAGAAGAAGAGAAATAATAAAGATCAGAGCAGAAATACACAATATAGAATCTAAAAAACCTGTAAAGCAGATCAATGAAACCAAGAGTTGTTTTTTTAAAAAAGATAAACAAAATTGATAAACCTCTAGCCAGGCTTCTCAAAAAAGAAAAGGGAGAGGACCCAAATAGATAAAATCATGAATGAAAATGGAAATATTACAACCAATCCCTCAGAAATACAAGCAATTATCAGGAAATAATATGAAAAATTATATGCCAACAAACTAGACAACCTGGACAAATTGGACAAATTACTAAGCACCCACACAATCCAAAACTCAAACAGGAAGAAATAGAAAAACTGAAGAGACCCATAACCAGTGAGGAAATTCAATTAGTTATCAAAAATCTCCCAACAAATAAGAGTCTAGGACCAGATGTCATCCCTGGGGAATTCTACCAGACATTTAAAGCAGAGATAATACCTATCCTTCTCAAGCTGTTCCAAAAAATAGAAAGGGAAAGAAAACTTCCAGACTCATTCTATGAAGCCAGCAATACTTTGATTCCCAAACCAGACAGACCCAGCAAAAAAAGAGAACTACCGGCCAATACCCTGATGGATATGGATGCAAAAATTCTCAGCAAGATACTAGCAAATCGAATCCAGCAGCATATAAAAAGAATATTCACCATGATCAAGTGGGATTCATCCCTGGGCTGCAGGGCTGGTCAATATTCGCAAATCAATCAATGTGATACATCACATTAATAAAAGAAAAGAACCTTATGATCCTGTCAATTGATGCAGAAAAAGCATGTGACAAAATTCAGCATCCTTTCTTAATAAAAACCTCAAGAAAGTCAGGATAGATTGAACATACTTAAACATCATAAAGCCATTTATGAAGAGCCCACAGCTAATATCATCCTCAATGGGAAAAAAACTGAGAGCTTTCCCCCTGAGATCAGGAACACTACAGGGATGTCCACTCTCACCTCTGTTGTTTAACATAGCGTTGGAAGTGCTAGCATCAGCAATAAGACAACAAAAGGAAATCAAAGGCCTCAAACTTGGCAAAGATAAAGTCAAGCTTTCACTTTTTGCAGATGACATGGTATTATACATGGAAAACCCGATAGACTCCACCAAAAGTCTGCTAGAACTGATACGTGAATTCAGCAAAGTTGCAGGATACAAAAATTAATGTACAGAAATCAGTTGCGTTCTTATATGCTAATAATGAAGCAACATAAAGACAAATAAAGAAACTGGTCCCATTCACAATTGTACCAAGAAGCATAAAATACCTAGGAATACATCTAACCAAAGATGTAAAAGATCTGTAGGGTGAAAACTATAGAAAGCTTCTGAGTAAATTGAAGAAGATACAAAGAATGGAAAAACATTCCGTGCTCATGGATTGGAAGAATAAATATTGTTAAAATGTCAATACTACCGAAAGCAATCTACACATCCAATGCAATACCAATCAAATTTGCACCAGCATTCTTCTTGAAGCTAGAACAAGCAATCTTAAAATTTGTATGTAACCACAAAAACCCTGAATAGCCAAAATAATATTGAAGAAGACGACCAAAGTGGGAGGCATCACAATCCCAGAGTTTAGCCTCTACTACAAAGTTGTCATCATTAAGACAGCATGGTATTGGCACAAAAACAGACACACAGACCAATGGAATAGAATAGAGACTCCAGAATTGGACCCACAAAAGTATGGCCAACTAATCTTTGACAAAGCAGGAAAGAATATCCAATGGAAAAAAGACAGTATCTTTAACAAATGGTGCTGGGAGAACTGGACAGCAACATGCAGAAGAATGAAACTGGACCGCTTTCTTACACCATTCACAAAAATAAACTCAAAATGGATAAACGACCTGAATGTGAGACAGGAAACCATCAAAACCCTAGAGGAGAAAGCAGGAAAAGACCTCTCTGACCTCAGCCACAGCAATTTCTTACTTGACACATCTCCAAAGGCAAGGGAATTAAAAGCAAACATGAACAATTGGGACCTCACGAAGATAAAAAGCTTCTGTACTGCAAAGGAAACAATCAACAAAACTAAAAGGCAACCAACGGAATGGGAAAAGATATTTGCAAATGACATATCGGAGAAAGGGCTAGTATCCAAAACTATAAAGAACTCACCAAACTTCACACCTGAAAAACAAATAATCCAGTATAGAAATGGGCAGAACACATGTGTAGACAGTTTTCTAAAGAAGACATCCAGATGGCCAACAGGCACATGCAAAGATGCTCAACGTCACTCCTCATCAGGGAAATACAAATCAAAACCACACTGAGATACCTCCTCATGCCAGTCAGAGTGGCTAAAATGAACGAATCAGGAGACTATACATGCTGGAGAGGATGTGGACAAGCGGGGACACTCTTGCACTGTTGGTGGGAATGCAAAGTTGTGCAGCTGCTCTCGAAAACAGTGTGGAGGTTCTTCAAAAAATTAAAAATAGATCTACCCTATGACCCAGCAATAGCACTGCTAGGAATTTACCCAAGGGATACAGGAGTGCTGATGCATAGGGGCACTTGTACCCTATGTTTACAATAGCACTTTCAACAATAGCCAAATTATGGAAAGAGCCTAAATGTCCATCAACTGACGAATGGATAAAAAAGATGTGGTTTATATATACAATGGAATACTACTTGGCAATGAGAAAAAATGAAATATGGCCTTTTGTAGCAACGTGGATGGAAGTGGAGAGTGTTATGCTAAGTGAAATAAGTCATACAGAGAAAGACAGATACCATATGTTTTCACTCTTCTGTGGATCCTGAGAAACTTAACAGAAACCCATGGGGAAGGGGAAGGGGTAAAAAAGTTACAGAGAGGGAAGGAAGCAAACCATAGGAGACTCTTAAAAACTGAGAATAAACTGAGGGCTGATGGCGGTGGGAGTGAGGAAAAAGTGGTTGACGGGCATTGAGGAGGGCACCTGTTGGGATGAGCACTGGGTGCTGTATGGAAACCAATTTGACAATAAATTTCATAGTACAAAAAAGAAGTCAATGATAAAAGGAATGAAAAATACTTGCAACATAAACATAAAACAAAATAGAAGAACTTGCATCTAAGCATGTGTTATGTTTCTTAACACTCATAATAAATCTATGAAAATCAAAAAAACCCAAAAAATCCAGATTTTAAGAACAGATAAATATCAGTGGAAACAACAAAACCTATGTTATGTTTCTTTTCTGACAGAATAAGCTAAAAACAAAAGATTATATTTAGAAGATTGTATAAAAATTCTTTAATGAATCTATCTGTAGCACGAAAAGGCCCAATATACCAGCTATCATTCATTAGTCAGCAAAACCACAACTTTCTGGATACTACAAACTTTAAAGATATAAAATGTATTTGAGGGAAATGCTTAAGGAATTGATAAGCTCCATGAGAATCATATTAGAAAAACACAATAATTATGTAGCCAATTTTTGTACATAATTTCACCAGATCAAATTCTAAGTGTCTCACATATAATACATACTTTGGGGTGCCTGGGTGGCTCAGTCAGTTAAGTGTCAGACTTCGGCTCAGGTCACGATCTTGCACTCTGTGAGTTCAAGCCCTGAGTTCGGCTCTGCTGACACCTGGAGCCTGGATCCTGCTTGGGATTCTGTGTTTCTCTCTCTCTCTCTCTGTCTCTCTCTCTCTCTCTCTCTCTCTCTCTGCCCCTCCCCGATTGCACTTTCTCTCTGAAGAAATAAATAAATAAATAAATAAATAAATAAATAAACAAACAAACAAACAAACATTTTTTTTTTTTAAGTAATGTGCACTTCATTTCTTATAAGAATTGTATGGCCACTTCCAGGTAAGATGGAATAAGAGGATCCAAACTCACCCTGTCCCATGAATAGAATTATATTAACACACACATCTGAGTCAATAACCCAGAAAATGACCCAAAGACTGGAAAAGCACTCTCCACAGCTAGAGAATAGGTCACACTGAAAAGGGTAGGAAGGGCAGAACATGCTCAAAGCCAAACTGACCCCTGGGACTATCTGAGGTGGGAAGGGACTGGGCATGGGTGGAAAGGGGAAAAGAGCAGGACCCCCAGGCAGGGGAACCAAGGCAGGAAGAAAAATCCCCTCAACATTTGGCTTTGAAAACCACAGGGGCCTAACAATGAGTGAAGAGTAACAACTAGAAATTTAAAAATCAGCCACCAAGACTTGGGAGAGCTGGGAGGGCAGAGTCCCCACCCTTAAAGACAAAGCACAACAAAAACAAACATCCCTGCTGAGAAGCAGTAGTTGGAAAAACGCCTGGAGTATACAGGAATTTATTTATTAATCTCAGAGCCTGAGCTAGAGGGGCAAGGATCTTTGGGAGACCTCTACAAGAACAAAAGAGAGGGCACAAACCCTTTTACTCCCCTGCCCCCAATACAGATACATAGGAGACCTGCCAGAACCAGCACACCGCAACATTCTCCACCTAGCTTGCTAAGAGCATCCTATCTCTTCTGCATCCTACCTATCTACTTCTGTGGATCCACCCCCTACAACCCAGCTGGTCTGATAGGAATTTTCCCTGATGGCTGCAACTCCCCTCCTGCAGTAAACCAGCAAAGACCTTATTGGCAAGGCACTCCTCACTGCAGAGTTCTCTTGTGGACCAGCCCCCACCAGCCAGTAGCACAAGTTTTCTAAAGCTGTTCCAGTTGCCCTCCTGCAGCCAACTGGGGAAAACCTTGCTAATACCATATACCCTGCCCCTATGTTCTATAGACATGCCCTTTCCAAAATACCCTTGTCTGGAGCCCATCCAAAGGGGTGTCACAAGCCTGGAAATGTATAAGCAGATCCAACAGAGGTCAGTAATACCCCAAAGTGACTCTTGACCCAGGGAGTGGGGAAGTTTACCACAAACACCAATCCAACTGTGGCCCCAGCAGTGGGCTGAGGCAGACATCTGGTCTGACTGCAGACCCTGCCCACCAATGAAAGCTTCTCAGGGGAAAACACAGGGAGAGCACCCTACAGTTTTGTGATAGTGTGTCTCTGGAAATACCTGGTCTAAATCAACTAAAGCACAAGGTGGCGTCAGATTATCCTATTAACAACACAGGGACCAAATCCTCTCCACAGCAGTCGAAAAGAGCCACTGCAAACAACTGGACTGAAGGCAAACATGTATCAGACAATATAGTATGGAGTAACAAAACATACATAGGAGACATGCCTAGGTGACAGGTACTGGTGAATAGGAAAATAGTACTACAGGATCATTTCCTCATATGGCCACTACTATAAAGAGCAGGAGATATAGCTGATATTAATAACATAGAGAAACAGATGCAGAGAATTAGACAAAATTAGGAGAAAGAGGATAATGTCCCAAATGAAAGAACAGTAAGTACAAAATCACAGTAAGAGAGGCAAATAAAATGGAGATAAGTCATATGCCTGTTAAGATAATTTAAAGTAATGGTCATAAAGATACTCAATGAACTTGAGAAAAGAGTGGAGGAGCACAGTGACACTGTCAATATAGAGACAGAAAATATAAAGAACCTATCAGAAATAAAGAACTCAATCACTGAAATTAAAAATACACTAGATGCAGTAAATAGTAGCCTAGAGGAAGCAGAAAAATGGATCGGTGACCTGGAGGACATAGTAATGGAAGGAAATCAAGATGAATAGGAAAAAAATACTAATAATAAATGAATACAGGGGCACCTGGGTGGCTCAGTCAGTTGAGCATTCGCCTCTCAGTTTTGGCTCAGGTCATGATCTTATGGTTCATGGGTTCAAGCCCTATGTGGGGCTCTGAGCTCACAGTGCAGATCCTACTTGGAATTCTCTCCCCGTCTCACTCTGTGCCCTTCCACCACTGGTATACTCTGTCTCTCTCAAAATAAATAAATAAAAATAAAACTTAAAAAAAATGAGAGCAGATTTAAAGAACTCAGTGAAACCATTTAATGTAATAATAGTTGCAAAACTTCCTGATCTAGTGAGGGAAACAGAAATCCATTTCCAGGAGGCACAGAGAGCCCCCAACAAAATTTATCCACAGTGGTCCACACCAAGACACATTGTAATTAAAAGATCAAAAAGTAGTGATAAAAAGAAAATTTTAAAAGCAGCAAGAGAAAGAAAACGATTACATACAATGGAAATCCCATAAGGTTTTTCAGCTGATTTTTCAGCAGGAATTTTGCAGACCAAAAAGGAGTAGCATGATATATTCAAAGTTCTAGGGAGGAAAAAAAAAAAACCTCCTGCAACTAAGAATACTCTATTCAGCAAGGCTATCATTCACAATAGAAGGAAAGGTAAAGAATTTCCCAGACAAACAAGGTTAAAGGAACTCATGACTACTAAAATAGCCCTTCAAGGAATCTTAAAGGGGACAATGAGTAGAAAGAAAAAAAACATAAGTAGAAGTAAGAAAAGCAGGAAGGAAAAAGCAGCAAAATTAAGTATATCTATAAAAAATCAGGCAAGAGACTCATAAAATAAAAGGATGTAAAGTATGACACCACATACCTAAAACATGGCAGGGGAGAAATCAAGAATGGGTTCAAACTTAAATGACTATAAACTTAATATACACTGCTATATGCATAAGATGTTATATATAAACCTAATGGTAACAATAAATCAAAAACTGGTCATAGGTATGCAAAAAAATAAAGAGACAGGAATTCAAGCATATCACTAAACAAACCCAGCAAACCATGAGAGAACCAAGCAAGAGAAGAAAGGAACAGAGAAGAACTAGAAAAACAACCATAAAACAAGTAACAAAATGGTAGTAAAGTACATACTTACCAATAAAAACTTTAAATGTAAATGTACTAAATGTTCTAATTAAAAGATCTAGGGTGCGGTGCCTGAGTGACTCAGTGGGTTAAGCATCCAACTCTTAATTTAAACTCTGGTCATGATCTCAGGGTTCATGGGATCGAGCCCCACATTGAGCTCTGCACTGACAGTGCAAAGCCTGCTTGGGATTCCCTTTCTCTCTCTCTCTCTCTCTCTCTCTCTCTCTCTCTCTCTCTGCCCCCTCCCCTGCTTGTGTACTCTCTCTCTCAAAATAAATAAATAAACATTTAAAAAAAGACCTAGGATGATGGAATGGATACAAAAACAAGACTCATCTATATGCCGCCTACAAGAGACTCATTTCAGATGTAAAAAACATGCAGACTGAAAGTGAAGAGTTGATAAACATTTATCATGCAAATGGATGTGAAAGAAAGCTAGGGTAGCAATATTTATATAGGACAAAATGAACTTTAAAACAAAGACTGTAACAAGAGACAAACAAGGACACTATATAATCATAAGGGGCATAATCCAACAAGAAAATATCACAATTGTAAATATTTATGCACCTAACATGTAAACACCCCAATACATAAAGCCACTAATAACAAACAGAAAGAAAATAACTCAAAGTAATACAATAGTGGAGGGGACTTTAACACCCCATTTACATCAATGGATAAAATATCCAAACAGAAAATTAACAAGGGAACAGTGTACCAGATGTACACTGGTACATCTGTACCAGATGGATCTAACAGACATATCCAGAACATTTCATGCCAAAATAGCAGAATACACATTCTTTTCTAGGGCACATTGAAAATTCTCCAGAATAGATTATATATTAGTCCACAAAACAAGTCTCAACAAATTCAAAAAGACTAAAGCCATACCATGCACCTTTTCTCCACAATGCTACAAAACTAAAAATCGATCACAAGAGAAAAATCTGGAAAGAACACAAATACATAGAGGTTAAATAAAATGCTACTAAACAATGAATGGGTCAACCAAGAAATCAAAGAGGAAATCAAAAACACATGGAAATAAATGAAATGAAAACACAAAAGTCCAACATCTTTGGAATGCAGCAGAAGCTGTTATGAATGTTCAATTTTTAGCAACAGAGGTCTACCTCAAGAAGCAAGAGAAATCTGAAATAAATAACTTAATCTTATATCAAAAGGAGCTAGAACAAAAACAACAAAATGCAAATCTAATAGAAAGAATTAATAAAAATTAGACCAGAAATAAATGAAACAGAAACTAAAATACAATAAAACAGATCCATGAAACTAGAAGCTGGTTCTTTGAAAAGATCAACAAAATTGATAAACTTTCAGCCAGTTTCACAAAAGAGAGAGTGAGAATGAGAGAGAGAGAGAGAGGAGAGAGAACTCCAATAAACAAAATAAAAAATGAAAGAGAAATAACAATCGACATGACAGAAATACAAAAGATTACAAAATAATATTATGAAAGTTATATGCCAACAAATTTGGCCCCTAGAAGAAATGGATAAGTTTCTAGAAACATAATAACCTTCCAAAACTTAGCAAGGGAGAAACAGAATATTAGAACAGACCAACTTCCAGCAATGGAATTGAAACAATAATCAAAAAACTCCCAACAAACAAAAGTCTAGCACCAGAAGTTTCACAGGTTAATTCTACCAAACATTTAAAGCTTTAATACCTATTCTTCTCAAACTATTTTAAGAAATAGAAGAGGAAAGAAAGCTTTCAAATTCATTCTGAGGCCAACATTACCCTTCTACCAAAATCAGAAAGTATACTACAAAAAGAGAGAGAGAATTAAAAACCAATATCTATGATGAACACAAATGCAAAAACCATCAATAAAATATTAGCAAACCAAATCCAACAATATATTAAAAAAATCATTCAGCATGATCAAGTAAGATTTATTCCAGAGATGCAAAGGTAGATCCATATTGCAATCAATGTGATACATCACATTAAAAAAGGAAAGGATAGGGGCTCCTGGGTGGCGCAGTCGGTTAAGCGTCCGACTTCAGCCAGGTCATGATCTCGCGGTCCGTGAGTTCGAGCCCCGCGTCGGGCTCTGGGCTGATGGCTCAGAGCTTGGAGCCTATTTCCGATTCTGTGTCTCCCTCTCTCTCTGCCCCTCGCCCATGCATGCTCTGTCTCTCTCTGTCCCAAAAATAAATAAAACGTTGAAAAAAAATTTTAAAAAAAAGGAAAGGATAAAAATCATATGATCATTTCAATAGATATTGAAAAAGTATTTAACGGGAACCCTCTTGCACTGTTGGTGGGAATGCAAATTGGTGCAGCCACTCTGGAAAACAGTGTGGAGGTTCCTCAGAAAATTAAAAATAGACCTACCCTATGACCCAGCAATAGCACTGCTAGGAATTTATCCAAGGGATACAGGAGCACTGATGCATAGGGCCACTTGTACCCCAATGTTCATAGCAGCACTCTCAACAATAGCCAAATTATGGAAAGAGCCTAAATGTCCATCAACTGATGAATGGATAAAGAAATTGTGGTTTATATACACAATGGAATATTACATGGCAATGAGAAAAAATGAAATATGGCCTTTTGTAGCAACGTGGATGGAACTGGAGAGTGTGATGCTAAGTGAAATAAGCCATACAGAGAAAGACAGATACCATATGGTTTCACTCTTATGTGGATCCTGAGAAACTTAACAGGAACCCATGGGGGAGGGGAAGGAAAAAAAAAAAAAGAGGTTAGAATGGGAGAGAGCAAAAGCATAAGAGACTGTTAAAAACTGAGAACAAACTGAGGGTTGATGGGGGGTGGGAGGGAGGAGAGGGTAGGTGATGGGTATTGAGGAGGGCACCTTTTGGGATGAGCACTGGGTGTTGTATGGAAACCAATTTGTCAATAAATTTCAGGAAAAAAAAAAAGTAAATCTGTAAATAAAAAAAAATAAAATAAAAAAAAAAAGAAATGACAAGTACTTGAAATTGAATAAATGAAGGTAAAGATAAAAAAAAAAAAAAAAAAAAAAGAAAAAGTATTTGACAAGGTACAACATCCAATAATGATAAAAAAAACACCTCTCAATATAGTAGGTTGTGAGGAAACAGAACATTCCTCAACATAATAAAGGCCATATATGAAAAACCCACAGTGAATATCATAGTCAATGAGGAAAACAGAGCTTTTCCCCTAACATGAGAAACAAGACAAGGATGTCCACTCTTACCTCTTTTATTCAATATAGTACTGGAAGTCCTAGCCATAGTAGTAGACAAGAAAAAGAAATAAAAAGCATCCAAATTGGCAAGGAAGGAGTAAAACTTTCACTATCTGCAGATGGAATGATATTATATACAGAAAACCCAAGACTCCATCAAAAAACTACTAGACTTGATAAATGAATTCAGCAAAGTTTCAGGATAGAAAATCAATATACAGAAATTAACTGTATTTCTAGACATTATAACGAAGTAGCAGAAAGAGTATTTAAGAAAACAATCCCATTTACAATTACACCAAAATAATAGAATATCTAGGAATAAACTTAACCAAGGAAGTGAGACACCTGTACTTTCAAAACAATATAGGATTGATGAAAGAAACTGAAGAACACAAAGAAATAGCAAGATATTCCATGCTCATGGTTTGGCAGAAAAATTATTGTTAAAATGTCCATACTACCAAAAGCAATCTACACATTCAATGCAATCCCTATCAAAATACCAAAAACAGTTTTCAGAGAACTGGAATAAAAAATCTTAAAATTTGTATGCAACCACAAAAGACTCCAAACAGCCAAAGCAATCTTGAACAAGAAAAACAAAACTGGAAGTTATCACAATCCCAGATTTCAAGATACACTACAAAGCTATAGTAATCAAAACAGCATGGTACTAGCACAAAAATAGAACAGATCAGTGGAACAGAATAGAGAGCTCAGAAATAAACCCATGATTTTATGGTCCATTAATCTATGACAAAGGAGGCAAAAATATGCAACAGGAAAAAGTGTCACAGTGTTGAGAAAATTGGACAGCTACACGAGAAAGAATGAAACTGAAATGCTTTCTCACATAATACACAAAAATGAGCTGAAAATGGATTATATGCCTAAATATGAGACATAAAACCATAAAAGTTTTAGAAGAAACCACAGATAGTAATTTCTCTAATATTGGCTGTAGGTGAATTTTTCTAGATGTCTCCTCAGGCAAGGGAAAGTAAAACAAAAACAAACTATTGGGATTCCATCAAGATAAAAAGCTTCTGCACAGAGAGGGAAACAATCAATAAAACCAAAAGGCAACCTTTGAATGGAAGATTTTGCAAATGACATATCTGATAAAGGGTTAGTATCCAAAATATATAAAGAACTTATCAAAGCCAACACCCAAAAACCAAATAATCCAGTTAAAAACTGAGCAAAAAACATAAATAGGCATTTTCCAAAGACACACAGATAGCTAACAGACACATGGAACGATGCTCACCATCACTCATCATCAGGTAAATACAAATCAGGACTACAAGGAGATATCACCTCCCACCTGTCAGAATGGCTACAATTAATAACACAGGAAACAGCCAATATCAGTGAGGATGCCAACTATTGGTGGGAATGCAAACTGGCACAGCCACTCTGAAAAACGATATGGAGGTTCCTAATAAAGTTAAAAATAGAACTACTGTATGACCCATCATCAATTGGACTACTAGGTATTTACCCAAATGACACAAAAATACTAATTCAAAGGGATACTTACACCCCAATGCTTATAGCAGCATTATCAATGACAGCCAAATTATAGGAACAGCCCAAATGTCTATAGACTGATGAATGGATAAAAAAGCGGTAGTATATATACACAATGGAATATACTCAGCCATCAAAGAGAATGAAATCTTTCCATTTGCAATAACATGGATGGAGCTAGAGAGCATTATGCTAAGTGAAATAAGTCAGTCAAAGACAAATACCATATGATTTCACTCATGTCGAATTTAAGAAATAAAACAAACGAACATGGAAGGAAAAAAAGAAAAAGGCAGACCATAAAACAGACTCTTAACTATAGAGAACAAACTGAGGATTGTTAGAAGGGAGATGGGCAGGGGGATGGGTTAAATGAGTGATGGGCATTAAGGAGAGCAGTTGTGATGAGCACTGAGTGTTGTATAGCAGTGATAAACCACTAAATTTTATACCTGAAACTGATATTACACTATGTTAACTAACTGGAATTTAAATAAAAACCTGTTGGGGCACCTGGGTGGCTCACTCGGTTGGGCATCAGACTTCAGCTCAGGTCATGTTCTCACGGTCGGGGAGTTCGAGCCCTGCATCAGGCTCTGTGCTGTCAGTTCAGAGCTGGGAGGCTGCTTCAGATTCTGTGTCTCCCTCTCTCTCTGCCCCTCCCCCACTCACGCTCTATCAAAAAATGAATAAACGTTAAAAAATTTTTAAATAAAAACCTGAAACTAACAAAAAAATTTAAATAAAAATTAAACAATAAAAATGGATAGAAGAGGGGCGCCTGGGTGGCTCAGTCAGTTAAGCATCCAACTTCGGCTCAGGTCATGATCTCGTGGTCAGTGAGTTCGAGTCCCGCTTTGGGCTCTGTGCTGACAGCTCAGAGCCTGGAGCCTGCTTCAGATTCTGTGTCTCACTCTCTCTGCTCCTCCCCTGCTCGCACTCTGTCTCTCTCTCTCTCAAAAATAAATAAACATTAAAAAATTTTTTTAATTGGTATAAGACATGAACAGACATTTCTCCAAAGAAGACATACAAATGGCCAACAGACACATGAAAAGATGGTCAACATTATTCATCATCAAGGAAATGTGAATCGAAACCATACTGAGATATCACCTCACATTTGTCAGAATAGCTAAAATGAAAAACACAAGAAATAGCAAGTGTTGGCAAGGATGTGGAGAAAAAGGAACCCTCATGCACTGTTGGTAGAAATGCAAACTGGTGGGTGCAGCCACTATGGAAACAGAATGGAGCTTCCTCAAGAAATTACAAGTAGAATTACCAGATCATCCAGTAATTCCACTAATGGGTATTTACCCAAAAAATATTAAAATAGTAATTCGAAAAGAAATATGTTCATTGAAGACTTTTTTTAAACTGGCAAATTATGGAAGAAGCCCATGTCCACCAATAGGTGAATGGGTAAAGAAGAGGTAAATATATACTCAGCCTAAAAAAGAATGAAATTTTGCCATTTGCAACAACATATATGGACCGAGAGGGTATTATGCTAAGTGAAATGAGTCAGTCAGAGAAATACAAATACCATATGAGTTCACTCATATGTAGAATTTAAGAAATGAGCAAAGAAAAAAGAGTCAAACCAAAAACTAGACTAACTATAGAGAACAATCTGATGGTTACCAGGGGAAAAGTTAGTGGCAGACAGGTGAAATACATGAAGGGGATAAGGTGTACACTTATCCTGATGTATAGAATTGTTCAATCACTATAATGTACACCTGAAACTAATATCACAATGTATGTTAACTATACTGGGACTAAAATAAACAAATAATATACCAGTATATTAGTACTGACACTTTTACCATTGTTTAATAAAGCCTGAAAACATTTAAGTCTGCATGCTAGTATAAAACCCACTGAGAAAAAAAACAGGAATAGTCAATGAATCTAGGAATTTTTTACTAATACAATCATGGCAAAATATAATCTTGTAATCTACTAAGAGAATAATTACTTTTGTAGCAGGATTCTTGCACACAGAGTCGTGACACAGAGGCTTTTCTTTCCAGGAAGCAACTTTATTCCTGCCAGCACCACTCAGTTGGGTTCGTACCCAAAGAACTGAGCCCAGAAAGCCACGTGGCATAGTTTTTTATATATTTTTTTACTTCTTTGTCTCCCATATATGGTAACACACAAACATGTAGTCTGATTAAGTGGTCTCATGTTACAAGGTTGTGAGGGATGTTGTCACCTATGCATATAGTCAGTTTGCCTTGAGGGTTTTTTTTTTCTTTCCTTAGGGAGGGGACCCTACCACACTTTCTTATACTGAAAATGGTATATAGTAAAGGAAAAGAAAGAATATAAAACTAACTATAGCCTGTCACAGAATTATCAAAATACTGCATTTTATTTGCACATTAAGTATGAGCATTACAAGACTAAAACTAAGAACGATTGCATATTATTAGAGAAAGGTCTACATTGATCTATAAGTATAGGTAATATATAGGTAAACTTTTAAAGATAGACAGTATTTACATAAATATAATAGGAAAATCACCATTAAAATGAATCAATTAGTTACCCCATCAGGAAAAAAAGTTGAATCATTTTAGCAATAACAAAAATAGCACATTTTGCCTGTCATTGTTTTAAGCATTTTTGCATGCATTAAGCCACTAGAGCTCCACAATAAATTCATTAGTTGATTCTACTGTTATATCTGCTTTACAGGTTAGTTAACTGTGACCAAAAAAGGTAAAATTGTCTGTCCAATTTGAGAAATTAGGAGACAATGAATTTAGGGACGTAAAGTTTTAAGCGACTTTACCCAAAAATCTTCATGACCTCATAAAAGGAAGGTTTATTGCATAAAACAAAGAAAAGCACCCACTTTAAACACCTCAATGATTATTCATAATTGGGCTAAACTAAGGTTGAAAAGTGGCAGTCACTAAAAGATACCATGTCTCATCTAATAAAATAACACATAAGAAAACAGAGAAGCTATATACTAAGGAGAAGTCTGCAGCTAAGAATACACATTCCAAGGACAAGCTTAAGAAAAGGAAACTGAAGTCAAAGTGTGCCAAAGGAAGAAAGTAAGCTGCATAGCAGGTGGGAAGCTATTCTAAACAAAGAAACAAACCACTTCAATGTGCTGTGTAATTCAGGGAGGCTATTTGTAAATAAAGTAAAAGATAGCAGCTAAATCCAGGGTTGCCCAACCCCCATGACCAAAAACAAGTTCTTGGAACTGGCAGGAAAGTGGTAATAAGAAAGAAGGCTATTACTCTTTTATTAGATATGCCTCTGTATCTCAGCCTAGTTCCTCTAAATAGAACTAACAGTTTGAAATGCCTCTTTAATCTGAATTAACCTTGATTGTATGAAAATAACAAAAACCTCAAGGGTATTTAATTCAAGGGCAAACATCTGCATATTACTGAAGGCCAAAGGGTTACAATTTTTCTGTACAGAGAAAGAAGCAGCACAAGAGAGATAAGAATTCATACATACACCACTGTCAAGAGTCACAGCTCTTCCTCGGCTCCGGGAATATCGCTGGTCTATATTCTACACCAAAAAATGGAATCTATACTGACAAATAGGTGTTCTCCATATCCTGAAAATGTTGAGGCTAAAATTTCCAAAAGAGAGAGGCTTTACTTAGGATGTAGAAAGTTACAGTAAAGATTACTTAATGACTTCTGGAGTGACAAAAATTTTTAAAACTAAAGAGACACGCTTTTTGCATAACACTGTGAATCTACTACGTGCCACTGAATTGTCCACTTTAAAATGGTTCATTATACGTTATGTGAATTTCACCTCAGTTTGAAAAATCCAAGGTGGTTAAAAAAACAGTAAGTAGTTATCCTTTCATCCCCTTTAAAATTGCAATGATAAATTAATAGTAAAATACGAGTATGTATGGTTTCATTTAAATGAATATGCTTTATAAAATATATCATCTCCATCAGGAAAATACACAATTACTTTTTATCCTTTTTTTAGAAGTCAGGCCAGTCATTTTTCCCTGCCCAGTACCTTTAATAAGAGGTATTATTCTTTCAAAAATTGAATCTATGAGGTCAAAAGCAGAAAAGAAAATATCCTCTAATGAAAATTGCAGTTCTATTTCTGTTTCGAGGCACTTTAATCATTCAGTGTGTATTGTTGCTGGACTTAACAATCACCATTTGTGGGCAAAATAGCTCTAATTAGCTCCATGTTAAGCACTGAGCTGACAGGGAAATATTCTCAAAAGGGTTCTAAATTAGCACTAATTTAAATCACCTCTACTATCAAAGGCTTTCTTTAGCATGTCTGAGAAGTTTATATAAGATTTTCTAGTGGACTATTTAAATGAAAATCTTTCATCCTGATAGGGTATGCTAAGGTTAGCAAGCAGGTGCAAATACCAAGTTGGGAAGTTTGCAAAAGTATATTTATACATGAATTTTAATATATATAATATATACTTGGTCAGAACAAATGATAATCTAAAACCATTGAATGGACATGGAGATTCCAAATGTGATGAAAAAAAATAAGTAAATCAACGTGTGCATTCTAGTACTTTCTCAAAGGAATTACGGATTTGTTCAATAGCTTTGACTTTAATCCAAGTATCTGACACATCTGTCATATGGTAAACATTTATATAGAGACAATTAACTATTTAATTACCAGAAACTAAACAAATTTTACATTAATGACATAACTAAAATATTTTTCTATGAAGAAACTAAAAAATATTGTGTACAGACATCTTTGACATCCATGTATATTAACATCTATTTTGCCTCAATAAATTCACACTATTAGTGTTCAAAGGAATAAAACATAATTAAAGTAACATTTAATAACTCAACAGTAGAAAAATGATATAACGCACTGGACATGTAATCTATGGAGTTCCCATTACATATAAATGAATATTAAAGAAATTGGATGATGCCATTTATATAATTTTAGCTTTTTATTCCAAGGTTATGTATAATTTATCTTTGAGTATTAACTGTAGTTAAGATGATGATATCTGTAAAAAATTAAGAAAGCAAGAATATAACCAAATCATTTAAATATTATTCCTCTCGGTGTTCCAGAGCGGTTCAGTCAGTTAAGCATCCCACTTCAGCTCAGGTCGTGATTTTGAGGTTTGTGAGTTCGAGCCCCGTGTCGGGCTGTGTGCTGACAGCTCCAATACTTCCACCCTATACCAACACACCATCATCTTTATCCTATAACTTTGCAATAATCCTCTTAGTGTGTCCCTTCTTCCTGGTTGCTCCTCTTTCATTTATTCTTAATGTAGTAGCTAGTGTAATCTTAAAATTTAAGGCAGATCATATCATTCCTATGCCTGTAATTACCTACTGTCTTCTCACCTCATTTCAAACTGGAGTTATTACAGTGAACTTGCAAACTACACAACAGATTTGGTTCTATGCTATTTCCTGTTTTAGTGACTTCATCTTCTGTTTTACTCCCCCTTACTCAGTTTACTGGTACCAAAGAGTACGCAAGTTTGACAGCTTTTTGCACGAACAATTAGAAGGACTGATTTGATTTGTCAGGTTTTGAGTGGAAGAATAATGCTACCCACATGCACAGAATTTAAGGAATTCTGTTTTTCATGTGTTAAATTTAAGAAACTGTAGAACTACATGTGGAAATATTGAGTTTGCATTTAGATTTATGATTCTGGAATCCAGTGGAGATATTGCTGCTCAAATATATATAGATGTGATGTACACAGACCTCTTAAAATAGCTTTCTAACTAAAATGTGACTGCTATATTACTTTTTAAGGGAAGCCATAACAAAGAACTATAGACAGTATGGGTTAAACAACAGAATTTATTTCCTCACTGTTTGGAGGCTGCAAGTCTGAGGTCAAGATGATGGCAAGGGTGAACTCTTCTGAGACCTCTTTCCTTGGCTTATGCATGGCCAAATTCTCCCTGTATTTTCGGTCTTTCCTCTGTAACTGTCTGTGTCCAAATTTCTTATTTTTATAATGAAACCAGTCATATTGGATAGAGTCCACCTTAATCACTTCATTTAACTTTATTATTTCTTTACAGACCCTTTGTCTAAATATAGTCACATTCTGAGGTACTAGACATTAAGACAAATAAATGAATTTTACGGAGACACAGTTCATCCCATAACAGGTTCTCACCACTTAATCTGTTTCCTGGGAGAACCAAAAAGATATTCCCTTCCTTAACATAATAAAGTGTGTAAAGTGTGGCATAATACAGTATCTTTGAGAAGTTAGTTTCTAATTATGTACTGTAAGTTTAAAATAACACTCAAAGATATTATATTTAACTGGTATCCCAAATATCAATGAGAGTGATGGGATTCTAGAACTTCATAGTCCAGATACCAGCACATAAATGTCAAAGGAAGATAAATATTTCCATAATGGCCAAGGCAGGAGTGGCATTGAACATGCTTTATTCTGAAGGTATCTATTAGAAAACAGCATTCTAATGAGGGGTAAGATAGGGATAAGACAGAGATAAGACAGAAGGTCAGAAAAACTAGTGAGCAGAAGGCTGATCCAAGCTTTCATGGTAATAAATACTACTGCTTCACAAGGCTTCCAAACCTAAGTCATTTTCCATTGCTTGAAGTGTGGAAAGGTCTTCTTAAGGAAGGATCTAAATCATCAATTTTAAGATATAAAATATCGTAAGTCATGAAATAAAATACGATGCCTCCAATTCTTCTCCAAAAGGGGCTTTTATAATTTGTTAATCCAACTGTGTACCAGAAAAAAAATGACAATCACTAGGACTTTTGGATTATTTTTATATATAATATTTGAGCTGACACAGAAACTAAATTACTTGAAATGCAAAAATAATTTTTTGGATTGACATATGAACATCAAGTAATAAGTGGTTTTGGACTGAGATTATCATATAGGGTGTCTAATGTATTCTTGCACAATATATTTTCCAATTCTTGAGTGTCTATATGAAATAGATATATTAAACAAATGAAAGAAGCCTCGCATTGGTTCTCACATTGGATCTTTGTGCTAGAAGGACCTGGAAGGAAGTCCCTAAAACTACCAATCCTCTGGACAAGATAGTATATACAAAGCATTCTAGATATATTTACAGATATATTTACAGAGAAAACATAAAAAGATTTTAAAGATACAGAGAGACATGTATCCACTGTTGTTCCTTTTAATCTACTATCTGAATCTCTATGGAAAACAGAAGAGTACCATAACATTAATCACTGGATAGCCCAAAATGCTGTTGTACCAGATGTTGTATTTTGTATGGAGCAGATCAGTACAGCCTCTGATATTTTGCATGTAGATTTTAGTTTGGTGAATTTTTTTTCTTAATCCTCTTTAACACGAAAGATTATATATATATTGTTATATATATTCATTGTATTACATGTGTATACAATGTATTTCACTACTGTATGTATGTATATATACTGTATATATATATGCATTATATATATTATATATAATATACATATATTTTTTAAGGGAATTCAGTAGTGCACCTTCAGTGTCCTGGCTGCAGGGCTCTGTTTGTTCTTCTGTTCCTGGACATAATACTTTCTGTATTATGTAGGGTCCTTAATCATACCAATACTCTGTGTTAATGATATTATGCTATTTTGATCAGATGAGTAGGAAGTGGCAAAACCCTAAATTCTCTAGTAAACAACACATTTGCTAGAGTGTCAAGATGATGTCTAAAAAGTTGAAAATGTTTGAAATCAGTGAAGTTTTATAGGTACAGAATTTTGGATTATCTTAGACGTCCTCTTTAATATAAAGCTCTTTCTGTTCTCAAGAAACTGACTTCTAATACTGAGAAACAAATACTGAATGCGCTTCTTTGGATTTTAAGACAGTATAAACCATACATGAGTCTACTATTCTCACCTAAACTATTAAATATGTGACAAGATATTCTGTTAGTTCATAATGTGATCTAGAGCAAAAGAGTTCTCTGTAGTAAAAACAGGCTATGGAACATGCTGCTTAACTTTAGGACCATGGAACCTACAGAACTAAAGTGACATAGATGTGTTTTGCTGACATTCACACTGTGAGGCTTTTGTGTTAAGCTCAGTAGGAGAGCAGGCTCTCAGGTTCCTAGAGTGCTACAGCAAGACCATACCCTCTGTGACAAAAAAAAAAAAAAAAAAAAAGTCCTTTTTAAAAACAGCTCCTATGACACTGGGGCTTGGTAGAGGTTGTATATTTTATCATTGGGCATGTATTGACTAAGTAACTACAACTTCATATTGTGACACTGTTAATTGAACCACAGATTGATAATTTTAGGCAAGCATGGTGGAGGTCCTCCATAGCATGGAAGTGGTCCATTTGAAACTGGCCTTAAGTAGATGTTAAAAAATAAGGGTCAGATATCCAGCTTAACTCATTACTTTTGTAAGATCTGCCCTTCAACTCTCATCTACTGCTTTGTGGCATATTTCCTATAACCCACAGAGGGGGAGGAAAAGACTTGGGCCTAATTCACATACAGAACATTAAATACAATGACGGGAGCCCAAAATGGATTGCCATTGCATTCCATTCCATTCAGGATAAACTCTGAAGAAATGTGGTAAAGAAAACTTTTCTCAGTGGGCAGAGGTATAAGCGATGTATTTCACTGCATCACTCAAATTGCAGGAGGAAGTGGCCTAGTGCATGTTTTACATTGATATCTCACTAGAGAGGAAAATAACAGCCCCAATAGCATGGGATGTGAATAGTACAATCCTGGAGTATTAGAAAAAAGACACTTGGGAAAAGATGAAAAAGAACCAATAAGAACAGATAAAAACTTATGATCTTTGTGCCTCATGTTAATATCCACCAAACAACATCATGTAAGGAATGCTATCAGGTGAACATCATCACTGACCTAGTGAAGTCAGCCAGCCTCTCACTCCTATATCCCTAATGTTTGCAAACAGGCAAATGAAGAGATCGGTCATAATAACAGGAGTGTGGCAGTGTATTGTCTTAACATGGGCTCAATTTTACTCTGGATTATTTAACTGTGTCACTACTCGAATGGTGAGTCTATCAGTAGTGCTTTTCGTGAGTCCTAACTGTGGCACTATTTTATAGGAAAATAACTCACAAAGCCTTCCAAAGCAATATAATCTGAGCACATACAAAATTCCTTATTCAGATTAAGAGACCCATTTTACGATAAAGGATAAGCAACAGTGGGATCACAGTTACATGGTTCACTGATCTTACCATATATCACATTACTGATAAGGAACAGGCCTATAAAAACATAGGCCTGTATAATGGCCCACTAAAGAAAAATACTTTGTGGTGCCTGGGTGACTCAGTCAGTTAAGCATCCGACTTCAGCTCAGGTCACAGTCTCAAGGTCCGTGAGTTCGAGCCCCGCGTCAGGCTCTGTGCTGACAGCTCGGAGCCTGGAGCCTGCTTTGGATTCTCTGTCTCCCTCTCTCTCTGCCCCTCCCCTGCTCATGCTCTGTCTCTCTTTGTCTCAAAAATAAATAAAAACATTTAAAAAAATTTAGGGAGAAAATACTTTGAAAGATTCAGCTGCTACCCTAAAACCTGCAATGTATGTCCTGATCTATTGGTCAAAATATGATGTTGAGTCTCAAATGCCATAATATATGGGATCTGGAAATCAGACCTACTTATGAAAATCTGCTTCCCATCCTAGAAACCTAGGACCTTGGTAGGTTATATTTACTGGTCTTTTGAGGAATGCAGGGCATTTCTGTTCCTGGAAAGAGTTACAACTTTCTGATGTGGAGGTGAAGCTGTGATGTTCACAGGGCAACTTTGGATTCCTCATGCCACTGGCTGTGTCAGTGTGCTGGCACAAAATTGACTCTGATTTTCATAAAAAGCTGGAATAATTACTAAATAATGGATAGGGTGAGAGGGTATATGAAGCTAAAGGGATTCAGGGGGGTGTGTCTTGGTACTTTTATGTTAACTTCTAATTATGAATAATGAATTATAGCATTCATTGCCTGAGAACAGTATAGCTTCAAAGGCTCAGTGCCCACAGGCAAGCAAACAAAACCATCTGAAATGCCACCTAAGTGTAAGGAAACTCTAAATTTATGGTCAAGTAGATAACTGATGAATACCAATTACAGGCTTAGGATTACCTTCAGCAACTGGCCATTGCTTGGGTTGATATCTCATTGTAACTATTTTTAAGATATTGTAATTGGCCACCTCTTGAAAGTTTGGATTTTAATTTATCCCACCATGGCATATGTGTATGCATGTTATTCTCAACACTCAAAATCTCTAAGAGTATTGACAAGAATTGCACTAAATGTGTATATTTCTTTGGGTAGTATAGACAATTGAACAATATTTGTTCTTCCAATCCATGAGCATGGAATGCTTTTCCATTTCAACATACATTAAAAAAAATCATTCACCATGATCAAGTCAGATTTATTTCATGGGTTGCCAATGTGGTTCAATATTTGCAAATCAATCAACATAATGCAACACATTAATAGAAAAAAAAGAATAAGAATCTATCATCTCAATAGATGCATAGAAAGCATTTGACAAAGTACAACATTCATTCATGATAAAAACCCTCAACAAATTAGGTTTACAGGGAATGCACCTCAACATCATAAAGACCATGTATGAAAAAAACAGAGCTAATATCATCCTCAATGGGCAAAAACTGAGAGCTTTTCCTTTATGATCAAGAACAAGAGGGATGTTCACTCTTACCACTTTTATTTAACATAGTACTGAAAGTCCCAGCCACAGCAATCAGACACCAAAAATAAATAAAAGTCATCCAGATTGGCAAGGAAGAAGCAAAACTTTCACTGTTTGCAGATTACATACTACTCAATGGAGAAAACCTGAAAGACTCCATCAAAAAACCACTAGAACTGATGACTGAATTCAGTAAAGTCACAGGATACGAAATAAATGTACAGATATCTGTTGCATTTCTATACACCAGTAATGAAGCAGCAGAAATACAAATTAAAGGATCAATCCCATTTACAACTGCATCAAAAACAATAAAGTATCTAGGAAACTTAGGTTACGTGAACCAAAGATGTGAAAGGCCTGTACTCTGAAAACTGTAAAACACTGCTGACAAAAATTGAAGATGACATAAAGAAAAAGCAGGGCAGGGGTGCCTGGGTGGCTCATTCAGTTAAGTGTCCAACTTTTGCTTTTAGCTCAGGTCATAATCCCAGGGTTGAGGGATTGAGCCCCGACATTGGGCACCATGATGAACATGGAGCCTTGTTACAATTCTCTCCCTCTGCCTCTCTCCTCCACTTGTACACACTCTCTCTGTCTCTGTCTCTCTCTCTCTCAAAAAAAAAAAATTAAAAATTAATTAAAAGAAATTATCTTAAAAAGGTTATAAAATGTTTATCTAGCTATTCAGAATTCTAGGCATGTAATTTTCCTTGATAGTTCACTAGTGATCTCTACTAGCTCATAACATATTTCAATTCATATCTGGTAAAGAGGAGCGGAGATTTAAGCTTTTCATCTGAAATTAAGACAAATCTTCCAGTTTAAAAAGAAACACAGTCTTTCTTATGTAGTTTATCAGTTATTTCAGGATTTAAATTCAGTCAATTCAAAATTAACCTCCTTTAAGAGGCAGTCATCCCTTTAATCTCTTTTGCATTCCCATGGAGTGCGTGAGCAGAAGCAAAATTATATACCACCAGGAGGAAGAGCATTGGTATCATCTTTACTGGCTCCAGAGAGAAGCTTCACCCAAATTGTTATTTGGGTGTTGTCCTCTGCACACTAGCAGCATCTGTTGGATTGATCACCCCCACAGACCCTTCCAGTTCATGGTGCCATTGACTGCTTGTCTTCATGGTCTAGAAAAAATCATTTACATTCTGTACCATCTTTGTTCTCTTCCTAGAGCTGTTCCCATCTGCCAGCTATCATTGCCTTTTCTAGCCTCTGATCAATAAGAAACAAATAAGACTATGGAAGTAATAACATAAGGCTTATTTTTACCTAAGTACACCTTCACACCTTTTTTTTTAATCTTCAACAGTGACAGCCTGATACTGGTGAATGACAATCTGAACAATGTTTTGTTCCTGTAGTTCTACATAAAAGAAGATCTTTGGTCCTCTCTGACGTTTATCAAACCCATTAAGAGACTTTCTTCCTTTTTATTGTTCAACTTCCAAACCTATGGTTTCAACACATGAAGGATAAGGACCAAAATTCCATTGAGTGTACTAATTTATAATTTTCTTTAATTTTAATATTTATCATTCTAAAAAAGAGAACAATGCAATTCATGTTTGAGTAAATGGCTATTTTGCCAAATCCTGTGTTCTTCCTATAAAATATAATATTTTAAGTCAGAAAAATCTAAAATTTTCCCAGTTATTTCTCTACATTTAGCAATCTCTTCCTTAGGTAATTTTTTTTTTGAGTTTTACAATATGCCAAGTTTTTAACTAATGATTAAGGATACAAAAATAGTAACACAATATTATGCCAAAGACTTTAAAATTTAGTGGGATAAAATGCAATTTAGCTTTCTCTATGGTCAATGATACTTAGAAATAAAATAAAATATGCATTTCTGTAGGCAAATGAAACTGCTTTAAGTTATCTTAAATGACTATGCAGGCGCTTTGGTGGCTAAACCAGTTAAGCCTCCAACTTCAGGTCAAGTCATGATCTCACGGTTCATGGGATTGAGCCTCACATTGGACTCTGTGTTGACAGCTCAAAGCGTGGAGCCTGCTTCAGATTCTGTGTGTGTATGTCTCTCTCTCTGTCCCTCTTCCCCTTGTGCTCTCTCAGTCTCTCAAAAATAAATAATTGTTAAAAAAGAAAATTTTCGGGGCGCCTGGGTGGCGCAGTCGGTTGGGCGTCCGACTTCAGCCAGGTCACGATCTCGCGGTCCAGGAGTTCGAGCCCCGCGTCAGGCTCTGGGCTGATGGCTCAGAGCCTGGAGCCTGTTTCCGATTCTGTGTCTCCCTCTCTCTCTGCCCCTCCCCCGTTCATGCTCTGTCTCTGTCTGTCCCAAAAATAAATAAACGTTGAAAAAAAAAAAAAAAAGAAAAGAAAATTTTAAAAAAAGTTACCCTAAGTGACTATAATACATTTCATATCATTTCCTTAAAATAAAATGATACATAAATATATCAGAGGCAAAATCTTAGCTTTGTGTTTATTCAAAATAAAAGCACGACCTATTTTAGCAAGAATGTTAGAGTTTCAAATAGAAATGTCAATGTATTCAAATATATTCAGTTATTTTCCAATTGCACCATATTTATCTTTATCAATACACACATTATTTGAAATAATAGAATTCCTCAAGTTAGGTAATTGGTTTGATTCAATTTGCCACTATATAAATCAATCCTGGTTAAATTTTATATTCTACTTTTACATAACTCAGCTCAAAATTTGTATGACATGGAACACAGACAGAACTTGGAGTTTTATGTCCTAAACTTGATATATTTAATATGTTTGAGAAATAGTCGCTGTACCAGATAAGAACAGGAAATAAACATTATTTTCACCAGACAGTCTCATTTGACTTTTTTTCTTTTTTTATGTGCTGACAGGGTTTTTTATGGTTTGTCATATTTTGTGAGCCTCAGACATGCAATTATACTTCCTCTTCTTTATCATTATTATCATTTATAGTTTTAGTTGCTGCTGTGTGAATCTCACCAGCTTGCTGTATTTGAGAGCATTAATTTAGAATATTTTATTTATTTTCTTCAAGAAAGCCGTTATTTTTAAATTTAGAAGAGCATGCCAATTTAACAGATAAATAATTAATGCAATTTTTGTAGACTAAATTACTTTTAAGTTTTCAACTAAAATCCAAGAGAAAAATCCCAAGTGTATATTAACTGAGTGCCTATAATTTGGAGTTCAATAGAAAATCATCATACCCTTTTCCTCTATAAACTGACTTAAAGTTATTATTGCTATGATTTTTTTTGAAGTTGCCAATAACCTACTTGTTCCCAGTTTGGCAAAAAACATTTTTTAAACTAATTTGCTTTGTTTTCCTTAATTTTTGTACTGTACCCATTTTAAAAGTTCCACACCATTTATTATTTGTTAATTCCGGACAAAGCATATTTACTTCCTTTTATGGTATGAATGGGGTTTTAAAAATAGAAACTTCAAATATTTAAAAAGTGAAAATTTGCATTCTTTAAAACTACTTCTAGTAGTCTCCACTAGAAATAACTTTTCATTCATTCAGAACAATTTTATTGACCATTTGCAACTTATGTATGTACTCTATGGGCATTAAGTTTATTTCAGGGGCGCCTGTGTGGCTCAGTCGGTTAAGCATCTGCCTTTGGCTCAGGGTTCTTGGGTTTGAACCCTTCATCGGGCTCTGTGCTGTCAGTGCAGAACCTGCTTAGAACCCTCTGTCCCCTTCTCTCTCTGCCCCTCCCCAACACATGCTGTTTCTCTCAAAAAATAAATAAACATGAAAAAAATTTTAATGTTTATTTCAGGTTAATTTTCCACTGGTTGTTACTTTAAGTTACCTGGCTTATTGCAATGTGCCCATACTAATTTTATCTTTCCAAATAAATTAAATTATATAGGTAAAGTCATTGGGAGCTGAGGAAAAGAATAGAATATAACCCTCCTTATAAGCTCATAAAGTGACTCTCTTTACCCAAATATACAGGGCAAATTTGATTAGAAAAGAAAATTTAATTCCCAATATTCGGTCCAGCATATTAAAATTAGAAATTTCTCAGATTGGAAGAAACACATGCAGCCTTCTGGTGAAGATGTGTGAATGGATGGATGGATGGATGGATGGATAAATAGGTCATAGATAGATAGATAGATAAGATAGGAAAATAATGTTCTAACACAATGTGTGGAATCTATAGGCATACTAGTAGAGGTTAAATAATTCTATCTAAGGTATGTTTTCTATTTATTTAGGTGGAATTGAGTACTTTATTCAAATATACATTTTTTTAATTAATGAGAAGATATCAAAACTTTTATGGAATATAATAAGCTCATTTTTCCAGAGATCATATTTTGATTCGTTATCAGTATATTCTTCCACGTACAACAACAAAACTATTTGCCAGAAATCATCAATCTTTGCTTCTGCAATCTCTGAATGTGTTTTGAAGAAAAAAATGATACTTTGCACATGGTTTGATTTATCATAGTTTTTAGTGTAAGATTAAATGCTTGTGAATAATATAATTTGCAGCATATTGTACATTTGCTACTTTTATATGAAAATATTAATAACAGTTACATTACTAATTTAAGTGTATATGGTGAATCCCAAATAATACCCATATTACATATAACTTTTTTAACATCGGCAACTTAACAGTTTTTTATTTCAATGAACTAATATTTTAATTCTACTTGCTCACAACATTTTATAACAGTATATTATTTTATGTTTTATCATTATTTTCTTCATACATTTATACACATCTGGTTGAAAATTATTAGTTACACATTATAAAATGTTAATCACAAATTAAAGTGAAATGAAATTAAATTAATTTTCATAATCTGTAGGTCTCTATATCAGTATCAACATGTATATGAAGCTGTGTAATTACTACTGCAAACTGCCATCATCTAGTTCTGCCATGACTGTCCTTCAATTGTCTTGCTTGGATATCCCTTCATAAAAGATCTTGCATTTAGAGGGTATTATGCTCAGTGAAATAAATCAGTCAAAAAAGACAAATATCATATGATTTCACTCATCTGTGGACTTTAAGAAATAAAACAGAAGAATATAGGGGAAGAAAAGGAAAAATAAGATAAAAAGAGAGAGGGAGGCAAACCAGAAGAGACTCTTAAGTACAAAGAACAAACTGAGAGTTGCAGGAAGGGAGATGGGTCAGGGAGATGGGTTAAATGAGTGACGGGCATAAATGGGCCCATGAGTGATTAGTGATGGGCTAAATGAGTGATGATTAAGAAGGGCAGTTGTTGAAAGGAGCACTGGGTGTTATATGTAAGTGATGAATCACGAGTTCTACTCCTGAAGCTAAAACTACACTGCATATTAACTAACTTGAATTTAAATACATAAATGTGTGTGTGTGTGTGTGTGTGTGTGTGTGTGTGTGTGGGCGTGTGTGTGTGTGTGTGTTGCATTCAGCTGGGAAGATAGCATGGACCTGACAGTCTCCAATTGCAGCACCTTTAGGTCTACCACTGAATCTAAGGCTGAGATCACACATTTCTTACACAGGCCCCAGCCAATGATTGAATCTAATAAGGGCACCAAGACTGGTAATTTTTATCCAGCGCAGCCCTCCTTTATTGGCAATATCTGTTTTTGAGCTTCTCATCATGGAGGCCAACAATTCGTCAAATCTGCCCAGTGGTCTCAAACTCTATCTTCTCTTCCTATTTCCTCCCATCTTTTGTTTAATGGGTTCCAGATGTGCAGTGCATTCTGAAGGTTTCCCCTGGGCAATCTGGCTTCCTTTCTCTCTTTCTGTCTCAAGCCTTCACTTCAACAACCTTTCTGAACACCTCAGTTTATCTCAGGGCTGGCTACCAGAGATACTGAAAGGATACAAGCTTCTGTGTGTCCGAGTTTAATTCTAGTCATAACTTCATTTTTTAATCATACTTTAACATGCCTCTTACAATATAATCCTTACAGTAGTTTATTTTGAATTTTGATGCACACGGAAATGTAAGTAAAAATGCATTTTTTTCATTTTTGGTATTTTTTATTATAAATAATTTGAGATTTAGATAAGAGATACAAAGATGGAACAGGTAGTTCCTGTGTACCTCTCACTAAACTCCTACTAATGTTAACACTTTATATAACTATGGCACATTTATAAAAATTAAGAAATAAACAATGGCATGATATTAGTGAAGTACAGACTTTACTAAAGTGTCAAATGTTTGATAAAACTTTCTTTGCTGATGTAGTTTTTGCTAATGAATTTCCATTCCACCATTAATCTAGGATATCAAGTTGCACTTAGTTACCATTTTGCCTGAGTCTTCTCAAATTTGTGACTGGTTTTTAATTTTTTCTGTTGTTAAATAACCTTAACACGTTTAAAGACTACTGGTCAGTAATTTTATAGAATAACCCTGGCTTGGGGATTTTTCTAATGTTTTTCTCATAATTTTATTAGGCTTAGAGATTGGAGGGGGTAGAAGATATTATAGAAAGGAAGTACTCTTACTGAATCATACCACTGATTACATGACATCAACCTAGCATTAAGGTCCTGTTCCTGTGAATCTGGATCCCTAGGTTAAGGTGGTATCTGCCAGGTTTATCCACTGTAAAGTTTGGTTTCTATCTTTCTAGAATGCTGGCCTCATAAAATGAGTTGGGCACTATTCCCTCCTCTTATATTTTCTAGAAGACATTTTATAGAATAGGTGTTATTTCTTCTGAAAATATTTGGTAGGTGAAAGTTTTGTTCCCTAGGAGATATCGAGGAAGTAAGTCAAATGAAGCTGCTATTCTCCTTCCCCAGACTACACCACAGTGAAACTTTCAAAGGTCTCTCTCAGATCTTCCCAGTGAGTAACATCATGAAGATCTTGGAAGGAAAAGCTTGCAGTAAGGTGCAACCCTCCTCCTAGTCTGCAACCTGAACGGGCTTCTCATCCCTACTGTAGCCTATGCTTGGCCTTCAACAATTTTTTTTTTAATTAGCTGAATTTTCTTTCCTGTTTAAGTGGCACTCAGCAACTTTTGTCCTAAGTAAATCTGGAATCCTGTTTCTCAAGGCAGGCATCTGTCTCTATACACATTTCAGGTCTGTTGTCCTACTCAGCTCTCTGGTAAGTTCAAGAAAAATCATTAATTTGTTATTTTTCAGCTTAGTTCTTGGTAGGAGGGTGTAAGCAAAGCTTTTTTTAGTTCTCTGTATCTTTTGCTGACCTTCAAAGTCTTCTGGTCATTTATGATATTACTATCCTATTTCTTTTATTCCATTGCTTTTCTTTCATCATCTTCAACTGGAAAGATGGCTTAAACATTGAATATTAGATTTCAAAAGAAAGGCAATATGGAAAAGTTATAATTATATGTCATCAAAGAGACCTTAAATTATATTTTTAGAATATAATTATATTTTGTATAACATTTATACAAAATTGTAAATGTAAGTAAATTATTTATTATTAAAAATAAACCAGGATTATCCAATCCGAAAGGTGAAAATATAAAAATAATCCAATCTCAACAAATGTGTGCTTGTATTTGAATCTGGATTATTTTATAATTGAATGAGATCAATTTCTGGATACAGGACTCCGTTATTTTCCTAGTTTTATTTTGGAAAAATATCTATTCTATACTAAGGAATATTTCTTTTGCAGGAATAAGTCAATCAATAACATCACTGCATTTTTTCCTGTTTACTTATGACTTCAGGAAAACTACAAAACAAGATCTGAATTTATTTTTATAGTTAAGTAATACTACACAGATTACAAATATTAAAGGATTAGGTTTTATATTATTAATATGCTCTATGATATTGATGACTCACTATGATCAGATAATACTTCCTACATAATCCACACATTTAAATGATATCAAGTCATTCAAAAGGAGACCAAGGCACATGTAATTTTTGTGTTCTAAAACTGAGTTTAGGATATATGATAAATGCTGTTTAGGCTTCTAAGTGCACTCATTAGGCTGTTTGTAGACATTTATAATTAATGTGCCATTTTGTCATCATTACCAAGAAGTAAATTGTATTTTGAATGGTAGCAGTTAAATATTTCAGAAATTGGCTCATTACATTATTTTTTGTCACTGAAATGAATTTTAAAATGATGACACTTTGGGAGTTTCTGTACTAAAGGAAACTTGGAAACTTTAAAAGTAACTTGTTAGAGAAACTTAAGTAGATAATTCTCTCCTTCTTTCCTTTCATCTCCCCTTCCTCTTCTGCCTTCCTCCTCCCTTTTTCTCTTACTCCCATTCTCTCTCCTCTTCCTCTTATCACTTTTCTCTATTTGTTTAAAAGATGGGAATAACCAACTGTATCAATATATTTTTCTTTGTATTTTAGAGAAAGAAAGAGAGAGAGAGAGAGTGAGCACAAGCGGGGTAGAGGAGCAGAGGTGGGGAGAGAGAGAGAATCTTAAGCAGCCTCCACACCCAGTGCAGAACCTGATTCAGAGCTAGATCCCACGACCCTGGGATCACAACCTGAGTCAAAATCAAGAGTCAGACACTCAATCAACTGAGCCACCCAGGCACTCCTCAATGTTTATTTTTAAATTTGACTTCCAACTGTGGTTATTTAAGTGGACTGGTTCATAGGATATATGCCAAGTAGTATTTTTATATTATGTTTCATCTCTTTATTTCCAAACAAGTCCATTACTTAATGTCCTTTAAAATTGACTTTAAAATATGTAAGTTACATAAGGAATACATTTTTTAAGTTTATTCATACATTGTGAGAGAAAGAGAGAGAAAGAAAGAGATAGCAGAGAAGGGGCAGAGAGGGAGAGAGAATCCCAAGCAGGCTCCATGCTGTCAGAGCAGAGCCTGACATGGGGCTCTATCTCACAAACCGTGAAATCATGACCTAAGCTGAAACCAAGAGTCAGACACTTAACCGACTAAGCCACTCAGGTGCCCCAAAGAATGCATTTTCTTTAATAATAAAAATACTGCAGACAAGGCTGGACATTGTCCTATCCTACCCCCATCCCTAGACATGTTCAGAATTTGGGCGTTTTACTTGAGAACTTTCACACTCCTGTGTGTACCTGTAGGTGTGAGCACATATGAGTGTATACCCAGTGCCACATCTGTCTTCAGTGTTCTCTTATAATCATGTAGCTCAACATTCTACCATAGCAATTAGCTCTTTATTTTGTTGAGTCTTGAATTACCTTTATTTTCTGATCTTCCATTTCTATTTTCAATTTCAACAATTAAATTTTCAAATTCCACTGATCACTGCTTAATGGACATAGATCCTTCATTTATATCTTTGAGAAACCAAACAGGACAGACTTATTTTAAAGTTCTAAGTATTTCTATTTTTCTTTTGTGTGTTTCAGTCACTTTTTGTACTACTTGTATCTCATGTAAGATAGGAACTTATTCAAATGTTTCTTTATACTTGCATATACACTAACATTCTGACTCAATTATCTATATACTGCCTTTGTTAAGGCAGATCCTTGGTAAATTGTTTTGTTTTTAATAGTTATGAAGTAAACTTTGTGTGATCAACCTTTTGTGTGTGTGTGTGCATGTGTGAGATCAATCATTTAGCAGTAAATCAGGCCATGCTCAAAACCCCACCTCGTAGCAGTGAATTCTATACTCATATTTTAAGAATCAATTTACTGTTAGGTAAGCATTATCCCTTCCAGCAATTTGAATTAATTGTTCCTTTATGATTCATCATAAAATATACTTCAAAGTTGCACAAAAAATAAAATCTCAAAAACTTTGTTTAAGGCTTATGATTAGGTACATTTAAATGATATAATACAAATAATTTAATACTGTTTCCACGAATTTATTTATTTATTTATTTATTTATTTATTTATTTATTTATTTTTATGTTTATTTTTGAGAGAGAGAGAGAAGAGGGGAGGGGAGAGGCAGAGAGAGGTGGGGAGAGAGGATCCAAAGCAAGCTCTGTGTTGACAGCAGACAGCCCAATGCAGGGCTCCAACCCAGGAACCAACCGTGAGATCATGACCTGAGCTGAAGTGGGACATTTAACCAACTGAGCCATCCAGGCATCCCAATTTTGTTCTTTTTAAAGAAAGCTATTACTACAGTTTGAGAAATACTGAACTAAAGGAATAAAGTTAATTTGGAAGAGGTCTAGCTAAGGTGGGAGAGAGAAGTTTTCTGGGGAAATGGCCCAGATTTTGTGTAGATTGGATTAGACATTTCCAGTGTTTTTCCTTTATAGTGTTTTACTTTCTTTCACACAGAATTGATCACACATCAAATAAATTGCCTGTTTATTTTTCTGCCATCCTTATTAAAATAATAAAGCAAGTACCATCTCTGTTGTTTTTATTTCCCTAGTTTGGCACATGATAGTTGTTCAGAAAATACTGCTGAATAAATTGCAGAAATGTTTCATATTGCTTTTGATTCATACAATAACTTAGTAACTTTTACATATGTTGAACATTAAAACAATATAAACACAATATTTTCTCTGTACCTGAAGAATTCAGTGAGATAAGTGTATATCAATTACTTTAACATTTGTCCTCTATTAAACAGTGAATAAGGAATACAAATTTTCTGTGATGGCACCAAATTGTTCCCAATCTAAAAACATGGTCTAGTGAGTCAAATGGTCTAATGAATAAACTGGAGTTTCCACAACATTGATTATATGTATAAACGGTCTCAGCCTTAATGACTGGCTGCCACTTGCACAATTTTTTGTTTATAGTTCTGTCTCCCTTCCTTCTAAGACTACTTTGTTCTGAGACACCCCTTCACACTTTGCTGCATGGGCGTGTGGGTCTGGGCTTCACTGATATTGACAACTCTATCAAATTGATTCAAATTGTGCTTCAAATGTCCTTGAAGGATTTCTTTTGACCATCTGTTGTACAATTGTTTTTCTTCAGTTCCTCATACACAGGTTGCTCTGGAATCTTATTGCCATCAATTCTTTTCTCACATGAATAGGCTTACAACATAAGATAAAATAAAAATAACTCAGATGTCCAGAATTTGTGAAAGTATTCAATAACTATATGGCTTGAAACTCGAAATTATCAAGGTATATTACCTCAGGAGAAGCTTTTGTTTTATGTTTCAAGTTTTTATTTATTTTAATGTACAATAAAACTTTAGTTTCAAGAGTAGAATTTAGTAATTTATCACTTACACATAACACCCAGTGAAGAAGGTTTGTTTTTTTGTTAGGATCTCCCTTAATAATGGAACAACCAATTCCAGATCACGCATACTGTAGAATGGAAAGTGTTGTCACTTCTTCATCATCATCATCATCATCATCATCATCAACATCATCAAAGCTTACATTTGTGCAGCATTTTATATTATTATAATGGATAATGAAGCTTCCTCTTAAATTGGTTACTTGCATAGTATCAGCTGCATAGGAGGTAACTTGGGACTAGAATCCAGGATTTTTTTTTTCAACGTTTTTTATTTATTATTGGGACAGAGAGAGACAGAGCATGAACGGGGGAGGGGCAGAGAGAGAGGGAGACACAGAATCGGAAACATGCTCCAGGCTCTGAGCCATCAGCCCAGGGCCTGACGCGGGGCTCGAACTCATGGACCGCGAGATCGTGACCTGGCTGAAGTCGGACCCTTAACCGACTGCCCCACCCAGGCGCCCCTAGAATCCAGGATTTTTGACTAAAGATATTATCAGTACATGTTACTGACCTGTGGAATTCAAAAGAACCTGACATAAAAACTACTATTACTAAACTATTACAATTTGTAGTTAATTTCTAAAGAATAATTAATATGATATCAACTTATGTTGAAAATATTCAAAAAGAGTAAGATGATTTTTCTTCATTAATAATTCAGTAAATCTTTGTTGATGAGTAGATGAATAAATAATGAATGAACTTACTGGAATTAGCTTAGAACATGCTATATAAAAAGGATGTGTATTTTACCAAGTCAAACTAAATATTAAAATATTTAATGGTCTTTAAAAAATGTAAGATTTTAAAATAATTAAAACATAAACATAAATCCAAACTTAATACTACTGCAAAATCATTTTTCAGTATTGCAAGAGAGTAACTAATACAATGTTATATTTCATAGGATGGAAAATTCTTGCAGTTTTCTGGAACTGAAGATTTATAGAATACAACATACATGAACTGTTTGGGAAAGATATTCTTAGTCATCACTCAAACTCAAGTATGAACCAACAGGCAGGAACTTCAAAAGAATGTTTGATGGAAAGGAGAAGAAGCCAAGACATTCTAAAGAAACTGGTACCCAGTAGAAGGTCAACCAAATGCAAACAGTCTAAGACACACTGGTAATAGACGACAGATAGCATCAGGTGTTTTATAAAAAGCATGTTATGTATATGTGGGTGGTATGTGTATGTTATTTCAATCTATTACAACTAACATGTAACAACTAATGGTTCATCAACTAATGGTGCATCAAAGAAAAGATTACCTGGTCTACATTATAGCTTGTCTTATTTTTTACTAGAGTGTTAAATTCCTAGATTAGAATAATGTGAAGTACCCTGCCCATACTATTTATTATACTAGATAGCATTTATATAATAAATATTAAGAGAAGTAGCCAAAGGTGTAATTTTAATCTTTCTCTCTCTCTTCTTTTGGGAGGTATTTTGGGGTTTCTAGGAGCCTTCATCATAGAAATAAGATGAATTGTATCTAGTGATTTGTTCACTGTGATGTATTTTCAGAAAATTCTGTTCAAGAAGGATATTGTTGGCATTAACTTTATATTCATCCCACAATTTTGAGCAATCAGACATACCATGTAGTATTGTTCTATCAATATGAAAACTGACAGAAAACTCTCTTTGAGTATTATTCTTTCTCCTTTGTTTGTGGGCATATGGTCAGATACGTATGTTTTCACACATAAGATGTGTGCTAGACAGGTTTCCAAGAAGGATCCCCAACATTCACCCCTGCATAACTTGCTTCCATTTAAATGTGAGTAGAGATTGTGAATATGATATCACTTAGTGACTCTGCTACACTGTATGCATAAGGAAGAGTGTCTAGGAGGGCCTAATGTCATCACATAAGCCTTTTAAAGCAGAAATTTTCCTGACTGGTAACACAAAAGCAAGTCAGATTTGAAACATATGAAGGAATGGGTATGATATACTTGACTTTGAAAACTGAGGAGGCCACTTGCCAAGGAATACAGATTAACTTCTAGATGATGAAGAGCAACCCTAGTTGACAATAACACAGAAATGGGACCTTAGTCCTATACTTCAAGATACTAAATTTGGTCAACAACTTGAATGTGCTTAGAAGTAGACTCTTCCCTGGGGCGCATGGTGGCTCAGTCAGTTGAGTATCTGACTTGGGCTTAGTTCTTCATTTTGAAAGTCCATGAGTTCAAGTCCCACATTGGGCTCTATGCTTACAGCTCATTGCCTGGAGCCTGCTTCAGATTCTGTGTCTCCCTCTCTCTCTACCCACCCCTCTACCACTCAAACTCTGTCTCTGTCTCAAAAGTAAGTTTAAAAAAAATAATAAAGAAGTGGTCTCTTCGCCAGAGTCCCCAGACAGGAGCCTATTTGGGCTAACATGTGATTTTGGCCTTTTGAAACCCTATGTGGAGAGCCCAGTGAAGCCTTTCAGGACTTTTGACCTACAGGAATATGATCTGTTAAATGGGTGTTGTTTTAAGCTGTTAAATTTATAGTAATAAGTTACCCAGCATTAGGAAATTAATACACGATGTAAGTCTTTTTTGACTGTGATCTTTATGGTGAAAATGTCAGTTCACATGGATCTATACTATGAAATACATTTCTTAATATCAATATATCTGGTTTTTACTTTGTTGTTATTGATTGGACTCATAATGGTTCATAAGAAAAAAATACAATAAGGGAATATTTTAGTGGAGAGAATACTTACATGAGCCAGTAGTATGGGACTGCTGTCAAAGCTGCTAAAACCTAATAAAATAGAAGTCTATTACATTGGTCAGTGATGTTCCACAAAAAAATCACCTGCCTCAACTCTGCACCATTGATCATAGCCAGGGTTCAGAGAACCACTGAAACAGACAGCTTTGTACTCCATTTAGTGATATTAAAATTAATCAGCCTTTTGGATCAGCTATTATTCAAGTTAACCAAGACCCTGTATCCAACAGTCTTCAATAAGTCTAGATGCCATCCATTCCCAGTGCACTATTACTTCATTTGAAATTGCCTTCCTAGGAATAAGACTCTGAGGCAGAGATCTGCATACAAGATGTGTTTCAGATTCTCAGGAATATATCCAAAACAAAGTAAGGGAAGCAGGAATGGAGTTAAGAAGAGGAGTATGGTGAACTAAGATGCAGTTTCAACAGAAGCCTCAGTTGATCTTAAGAGAGCTGTTTGTGGAGATGGGCCTTCAGAGTTAATTCAAATATAGGCAACAGGCCTATAACACATTGACCAGCTGCTCTCAGGGAAAGCACATAGCTTTGGGAAATACAGCTCCCTTGACCAAAAACAACTGGCAGCAATGTACAGGGAGATCCTCAGCTGTGAGCTATAAGAATCCAACTCTCTTGGCATATGGGGAAATAAGGATTTGTGTCCTAAGAGTAATATCTGGCCACCATACAGAGTTTACTATACTCTGTAATGTGACTACAGGTACATTTGGTAAAGAATTGGAAAATACTGCATATACTTGTAGTTATGATGTGAAGTCTTTTTTCAGTTATATGCAGTCTTATCTTTAGATATTTGGGTATGAGAATGAAGTCATATCTAGAAACTGAACATGATAGGTACAACTTGTTAAATGTCTCCTTCTTGATGTCCTGCTTTAACCCTCAGAATCTGTGAATATGATAATACATCACATCTATGATTATTTTGTGGTGTATCAAATGACATTCAGATAGGGAAATTATCTACTTGGCTTGGTCTAATCACAGTACACTTTAAAGTTCAGATTTCTAAGACTCCGAAGAGCCAAAGCAATATTGAAAAAGAAAAACAAAGCAGGATGCACCACAATCCCAGACTTCAAGCTATACTACAAAGCTGTAATCATCAAGACAGTATGGTACTGGCACAAGAACAGACACTCAGACCAATGGAACAGAATAGAGAACCCAGAAATGGACTCACAAACGTATGGCCAACTAATCTTTGACAAAGCAGGAAAGAATATCCAATGGAATAAAAACAGTCTCTTCAGCAAGTGGTGCTGGGAAAACTAGACAGCAACATGCAGAAGAATGAACCTGGACCACTTTCTTACACCATACACAAAAATAAGCGCAAAGTGGATGAAAGATCTCCATGTAAGACAGGAAGCCATCAAAATCCTCGAGGAGAAAGCAGCCAAAAACCTCTTTGATCTTGCTTGCAGAGATTTCTTACTCAACACATCTCCGGAGGCAAGGGAAACAAAAGCAAAAAGGAACTACTGGGACCTCATCAAAATAAAAAGCTTCTGCACAGCCAAGGAAACAATCAGAAAAACTAAAAGGCACCAATGGAATGGGAGAAGATATTTGCAAATGACATATCAGATAAAGGGTTAGTATCCAAAATCTACAAAGAACTTATCAAACTCAAAACCCAAAAAACTAATGATCCAGTGAAGAAATGGGCAAAAGACATGAATAGACACTTCTCCAAAGAAGACATCCAGATGGCCAACCGACACATGAAAAAGCGCTCCACATCACTCATCATTAGGGAAATACAAATCAAAACCACAATGAGTTACCACCTTACACTGTCAGAATGGCTAACATTAACAACTCAGGCAACAACAGATGTTGGCGAGGATGCGGAGAAAGAGGATCTCTTTTGCATTGTTGGTGGGAATGCAAGCTGGTACAGCCACTCTGGAAAACAGTATGGAGGTTTCTCAAAAAACTAAAAATAGAACTACCCTATGACCCAGTAATTGCACTACTAGGCATTTATCCAAGGGATACAGGTGTGCTGTTTCAAAGGGACACATGCATCCCCATGTTTATAGCAGCACTGTAAACAGTAGCCAAAGTACAGTAAGAGCCCAAATGTCCATCAATAGATGAATGGATAAAGAAAATGTGGTATGTATATACAATGGAGTATTACTCGCTAATCAAAAAGAATGAAATCTTGCTATTTGCAACTATGTGGATGGAACTGGAGAGTATTATGCTACGTGAAATTAGTCAGAGGAAGACAAAAATCATGATTTCACTCATATGAGGACAAAACAGATGAACATAAGTGAAGGGATACAAAAATAATATAAAAACAGGGAGGGGGACAAAACAGAAGAGACTCATAATAATGGAGAACAAACTGAGGGTTGCTAAAGGGGTTGTGGGAGGGGGGATGAGCTAAATGGGTAAGGGGCATTAAGGTATCTACTCCTGAAATCATTGCTTCACTATATGCTAACTAATTTGGATATAAATTTTAAAAAATTAAAAAATACAGTTAAATTACAAAGTTAAAAAAAATAGTATTGCCAAACTTGCCTGGTGGTAAAAATTACCTTGGGTAATCTTTCAATTTGACATTTAGTAGTTGCTGTTGAGACTGCCTACTCTCTAGAGGAGAAACTCAATTTTATGACGTAGTCAACCATGTAAGTGTATTTGTTGTTACTTCACCACTTCTAACTTTTCTTTATTCAATATCTTAATTGCTCATTCTAAAGGCATCTGAGTTGTCCAGAAGGGCACAAAATTCACATTTTGGAATTCCTATCCTAAGCCGATTATTAGGATATATAGATCTAGCTCATATGTGTTATCACATGAATTCAATAAAACTATTTCAATAACTGAAAAAAAAATAAAGTTCAGATTTCTTTGATTCATGGCAGGAGGGGAAGGAAGGGAAAATAGAAGTGAGAGAACTCAATATAGTGTTGCTAGTTTTGAGACAGAAGGGGTCACATGAACAGGAATTTGGAAGCCTTTAAGATAAAGCAACCTCTGAATGATAGCAGGTAAGAAAATGAGAAACACAAATTATAACCACAAGGAAGAAGTGGATCTTTCCCCAGATCTTTTTAAAAAAAATTTTTTTTTAACGTTTATTTATTTTTGAGACAGAGAGAGACAGAGCATGAACAGGGGAGGGGCAGAGAGAGAGGGAGACACAGAATCTGAAACAGGCTCCAGGCTCTGAGCTGTCAGCACAGAGCCTGACGTGGGGCTCGAACTCAGGGATAGTGAGATCGTGACGTGAGCCGAAGTCCACGGCTTAACCGACTGAGCCACCCAGGCGCCCCTCCCCAGATCTTTGAGATAGGAATCTAACCTGGTTGACACCTTGACTTTATCTTGTGAGATCCCAATCAGAGAACCTATTGGAGTCCACCTGGATTTTGACCTACAGATCTATGAGATAATTAGTACCTGGGTGTTATTTTAGGTGGCTATATCTGTGGTGATTTGTGACACCAAAAATAGAAAATTAATTCACTGAATAAGGAAGTTAATTTTTGCAATGTGGTCAGCCTTTCTTCTGCCCGACTTTTAACACTTTTAAATATACAAATTAAGGAACAATTAATTGCATATCTATTTTGTCCTAGGCAAAAATGGGCTTTTATTCATTCCCATAGATTTCTTTGGGTTAAGGCACTCTGATTCCAACTCAGCATTGCTGTACATCACATTAATTAACTTCATGTCTCTAATGAGTTGAATGCTATCATCTTGCTCTGTCATCCGAGAATGCCATCAGCCCCATGATATAATGGAGTTCAGTACTAGGAAGATTATCCTGCTACCTCAGTTACCAGTGAAGTCTGCAAAACTATTGGTGCCACATCCATCAATGTATTCCCTATCCTCTGATGAAGGAGATATCCTCTGAGCACTCCTAATCTAATCAGGTAGTGGTTTCTCTAATTGGATGCTTAATTTCCACCATCTACAATAGTTTTTGGCACACAATAGGTGCACATTATACATTTATGAATAAATTAATGGTTAACTAAACACCAACCTACAAAAGGTAATAGTCCTTTTCACCCTCTTTAAATATCACCATGGTTAAAATAATAATAATAAAAAAACTCAAGATTATTAAAGCTCAGTAAAGATATTAATTTACACTCCTGATAATATGTTCAATTAGTTGAAATGATAAATCATTTGTCTATTAGAATGGATAGTCAAGAGGTAGGTTTTTAGACACTTAAGCATTTTTAAAATATTTTGCAAGACATTTTATATAATGACTTTTATAGAAAGCTGAAGGCATAATATTAAAGTAAAATATAATAAAATATATGTGGAATTTTAGGTATGATAAATAGATTTATGATAGGCAAATGTATATCAAATAAATGTATAATATTGTGAATTGCTGATGTAATATGTACCTTTCAAAAATGTTAACAAATAAACAGGATAGCTCTCAGACAGCATTAGAGAAATTTGGGGGAAAAACACGGATACAGACCATGCTTTCTAAAATAGTCTGTGTGGGTATACTATGTTCCTACCCAAGGAAAATAAATGTCTAAGAAAGGCAATAAATGATTAAATAAAACCAACAAATTACATGTTTGAGAAGTTTAAAATGATAACATCAAAACCACAATGAGATATCACCTTGTATCTGTCAGAATGGCTACATTCAAAAAGATAAGAAATATCAATGTTGAGAAGGATGTGGAGAAAAAAGAACCCTTCTGAATTATTGGTGAGAATGTAAATTGGCACAACCACTGTGGAAAACATTATGGAGCTTCCTCGAAAAATTGAAAATAGAAACACCACATGACCCAATAATTTCACACCTGGGTATTTACACAAAGAAAACCAAAACACCAATTTGAAAAGAGATACACAGCCCTATGCTTACAGCAGCATTATTTACAAGAGGCAATATATGAAAGCAACCCAAATGTCCACTGATAGATGAATGGATAAAGAAGATGTGGTATATATACAATGGTGTATTACTGAGCCATAAAAAAGGATGAGATCTTGCTTTTGTGACAACATGGATGGACCTAGAGGGTATTATTGTAGGTGAAATAAATCAGAGAAAGACAAATACTATACACTTCTACATGGAGTCTAAACAACAAAACAAATGAATAAACAAACAAAAAGCAGAATCAGACCTATAAATACAGAGAACTGGTAGTTGTTAGACAGGATGGGTGTGGGGAGCTGGGTGAAGGGGAAAGGGAGATACATGCTTCTAGTTATGTAATGAATAAGTCACAGGAATAAAAAGCACAGCATAGGAAATATAGTAAATGGTACTGTAATAGTGTTGTATGGTGACAGATGGTGGCTACACTTGCATTTATAGAATTGCTGAATCACTATTTTGTACACCTGAATAAAAGGGAGGGTTAGTTTTTATTAAAATAGAAAAGTATGTATGAATTTCTAAATCATGCAGTAGGTTTCTTAAACCCAACATGTACATAATTAATAAATTACCAATTAAAGCTAAAACATAAAATAAAATGGTAACATCAAAGTATATTTTTAGAGAAAGTTTTAGTTTTCAAAGAAAACTGAATGCATACAACCTCATTAAGTATTCATAACATTTTATATTCAGCATATAAAGATCTAGACCTAGATGCACACACACACACACACACACACACATATATATACATATATATATACACACACTAATGTGGTAATTATAGTATAGTCTTGTTACTGATTATATATTAATAAATATAGATATATTTCTGTAGATTTGTTTTTACTTTTTTTAAATCGGGAAAAGGCTAATTTTTAAAACTTTAAATATTTTGAGGTTATTTTGTGTGTCTGTGTGTGTGCATACACACATAAAACTTATTTTTAATTTTGAAGTCAGAACTCTTCCTTCTATATATGATCTTTCCCATTTGTAAATAAATCTTGTGTTCATTATCAGTCCTTATGTTAATGCTTCTGATTTTTTTTAATATTTGTTTAATCTTTTAGTTGCATATAACATGACTTTTAGTGAAAATATTTCATACCAGCATGTGAATGTTGCATACATTACTTTCCACCACCTTATTGATGGTCATTGAAATGAGATATTTGTGTGCTGAATAAATTAGTTCATATTTTCTCTGGGCCAAAAAATGTACTAAGATATATCTTAAGTCAGAATATAATCATCCCCCATATCTGATAATAAGAAACATCAACTGAATTATCCTTATTTTTTTTCACTTAGATAATGAGAGGGTATCTCTATAAAATCAAGTAAACCATTATCCAAGTTGATGAGTGTTTGACATATATTGAATCACTTTGTCCTGGACACCTGCTTCCTGTGTACTAATAACCAAGCAAGTCATAACATCATGTGAATTACTGTGTTCATGTTGGGCTTATTCCCGACAGAGAAACAGACTTCAACGAGAAAAAAAAAATTAGGACACCTAAAGTATGGGAGAAAAGAAGAAAAATGTGTTGCACAATAGGATTCTGCCTCTTTAATCTCTTGTACAAAATTTGGCATGAATGTATACATACAATTATGAGAATGATATATATGTATCCTTATATGACTACATGCTGTTGTGTTTAGGTCAGTGTCTAACTGCATAACCTATTTTGAGGTTTACTGCATGTGTTGTCGTTGCATAAAAGGAAAATTTATAGTTCTTTATAACAATGAATTAAAATGGTGAGCAAGAGTTCTAAACCCTAAATGAAAATGTAACATGAAAATCTCCACATAGTACAAAGAAAGTATCATATAACTTGGTGTTTTATTTTAAAGGAGACATCTCACCAAATAAGAAGTTACACCAATAGTTAAATAAACACAGATAAATAGAGATAATTACTATTAATCTGTCAGAAAAATTTTACTGACAAAAAACAATGATCAAGAGATTTTAAATAAAAATTTTTTTTCTGGAATAGTTCACTGTTTGAAATTTTTATTTCCTTCCAACCACATATTTTGTTGAAATTTTGCATTATAATGCATATTTAGAAAAGAAATGCATATTTCAGGAACTATGCCAATAGTAAATATTAAAAAAAAATTACTTTTGGACATCCATACGTAACTTAGGCTAAACATAAACATTATTTCTCCAGAAATAATGGCCCTAGATTGGCATAACATAAAAATGAGTTTGTTATTAAAAATTTTTCTTTGCAGACTCATTAGGAGTTTAGGTGAGACACATGGCTGAAATTATATTTTTAAAAATTGACTGACTAAAACATTAAAGGAAACATTTAAATACTTCCATGGGGCGGCAGAATAGAATCTCAAATACAGAAATCGGATAACCAGCAGGTAGCATCAGATGTTTTGGATTCACTGGTAGCAGTAGGGAGCAAAAGTTCCCTGAGACAAACCACAGCTTTGCTAACAGTGCCCCAGGGAGTATTGGCATATACATCTGAAATATTGACTTTCATAAAATAGGCAAACTTACTTTGTTTGCAGAATGCACATTTCCTTTCACAACTATACCTAAGAATCTCTCCAAAGACAAAAGATAATACAGTTTCCTCTTTGTCTTTGGTACACTTTGAAACATGACAGGGAATTGGAAAGAGAGGTACCTAAAAATATAAGGATAGAACATCTTCATTTGAAATCACACAGAGTCACAGAATACCTAAATATGACTTTTAAACCTCATCTCACTCTTTAAATATGTTTTTTAATAGAAACAGGTAAATTGCTTTCCCAATGATTAAATTAATACACATTTTCTTGACTAGTTCACAGATAAATCAGAATGGGGAAGGGAAGAGGTGCATACTCTCTGTGGCAAAGCCATTTGTGAGAAATAATATTTCCATTATTAGCCATTTGTTTGAAAATTTGTTTAAAGCCATTTGTTTGAAAAAATATTATTCTATTTCATATTAAAAATATTTGTATTAAAATGCAAATAAAATACCCACATATTCTTATTGTACGTATTTTATTCTACCAAAGAATGTATGTATCCTAATTCTCCATTAGGTCCATATCAAAACTAAGGACCATTGCTTTTACCTTCTTTAGAGAAATATTTCTAAAATTATAATATCCAAATAGGATCATCCAAAATCTTTTTTTCTTAATGTTTATTTACTTTTGAGAGATGAGAGTGTATGTGCAAAGGAGGCAGAGACAGATGGGGACAGAGGATCCCAAGTGGGATCTGCACTGACAGCAGAAAGCCAGATGCAGGCTCTAACTCACGAACCTGTGAGATCATGATCTGAGCCATAGCTGGATGCTTAACTGACTGATACACCCAGGCACCCCAGGATCATCCAAAATCTTATTAGCATGCAACCTGGTTGGGGTGCCTGGCTGGTTCAGTCAGTAGAGCATGCAACTCTTGATAATAGGGTTGTGAATTCAAGCCCCACGCTGGATATAGAGATTACTTAAAAATAAACTTAAAAAAAAAAAAGCAACCTAGTTGACCAGAGGTATGGTGGGACAGGAGTTTCCAAATTTCTAACAAGTTCCCAGGTGATTCCAAAGCCAGCTTTTCTCCAGACCACTTTGGATAGCAAGGTTTTAGCATAGAGCTTCCCAGTGGATATACAAGAACACACTAGAGTATCCCCAAATGATGATGGCAGGTATTACTAAGCTATTGATCCCACTTGTTTACAGTGTCTTGGTCATAGCTGACACAGAGCCTGAACTGATTACTTTAAGCTCCACAGAGCTGGATCCACATATTATAGAGTAACCCACACTTTATGTGTATCCAGAGCACAATGCTCTGAACAGTATATGACTAAGTGTAGAGAAATTACATGTATCAATATTGCCATGACATTTTAGGAGAGAAAATCCTTATCAATTAATAGTTGCTCCCGGGACACCTGGGTTGCTCAGTTGGTTAAGTGTCTGACTGTGGCTCAGGTCATGATCTCATGGTTCAGTTCATGAGTTTGAGCCTCACATCCGGCTCTGTGCTGATAGCTCAGAGCTTGGAGCCTGCCTAGGATTCTATCTCTCTCTCTCTCTCTCTGTTCCCTTCCCCTGCTGGCATTCTGTCTCTTTCTCTTTCAAAAATAAATGAAGATTAAAAATATTTTTTTAAAAATAATTACTCTAAAAACAGTACTTAACTAAAATATGTCAAAAATATCTTCAATGTTGACTTATTTGGCATTCTTGAAAAATAATTTAAAATTATAACTAGTCCACTTAAAGAAAGTGTTTGGGAGTTGCATATCTATCCATTAAAACAAATGTGTCATTCATCCTATTCAAATTATACATATCCTATCTAATTTTCCTTTGTGATTAATTTACCAAAACAAAGACGTGTAATAAAATTTTCCAAATGTTAAAAAAAAGAGTGTTTGGGGGTCACTATACTGGCATCAATCTTATGCATAGGACTACTTAGGCATCTTCTGAGGACAAGATTTAAAAAAAAAATTACTATCATTAAAAAATTCCTTAAAAGTAAAATGAACAGTTCTCTAAAGCCCAGCTGTCTGGAATATACTGACGTCACTAAAATCATACTTACACACTTTTTCTTTCTGATTACAAAATGGATTTTTAGAGATCATAATTTTGTAGCCCAGGTGTGCCCAACATTCTACACGGTTCAATTATATCTTAAAAATCCATTTGCATGAGTAAAATTGTGTTATCACTGAATTACTTTGAAGTTTTTAGTATTACAATAAAATATAACATTAAATGATTAAAAGACAATGATTTCTTTTATTAAATGGTTGTTTTCTGTACCACAAAATTCATATTCCTTCAATCAGAGAGTAACATACTCTGCAACAGAGAAGACTGAACCTCCCCACTCGCTAGAGCATAATTATAGCCTTATAAAGTCAGTCCCAAGAGCACCCCTTATAGGATTTTGTTTACATAAAAGACCAAAAGAGGAAAATAGCTCCCGCTGTTACAAGTCAGGAGCGGTTTTCCTGGGAGATAGTGACTGAAAGGGTGCATTCAGGGACTTCTAAGGTGCAGGTCATGTTCTATTGCATGATCTGAGTAGTATGTTCACCTTGTAAAACTCCTGCATAATATACTTTGACATGTGTACTTTTCTGCATCGACAATAACATTTTAAATTTATGAATAACCATATCTTTTCAAAATTTCTTTTTGGTATTTTTAAGGGGTAGCAGTTTTTTTTAATTTCAAAATTATCCAACACTTGAAGGAATAATTATGTGTTTTTGTTCAAGTACGTATGTGTGTATGTGTGGTGTGTGTTCAGCAAAGGATAGGATATAAACACTTTTATTTAGCAAATTCTAATTGCAACCTTTAAAGCTGCTGAGAGAGTAGGATGCAACTATAGATTTAGTGTTATCTTTTTGAAAATTTGGAATGCTTTCCTAAATCTTTCTTTTCCACAAACAGATTTGATTCAAGATAGAGGACTACACAAGTGAGAACTTTCTGTCTGATGAAATGGCTGGTTCATCATGCAGAACGTCCCGATAATCAGAATTATAAATCACTGAGAGATAGCTTGGCTTTGAGTCATTGAAACTTTACTTCAAAATGCACCTTTTAGTCAAGATAATGAAATCCACTGCAATGATAGGCTTTTTATGAAAATACACGTAAAGCCACTCTTTCCTGACATTTACTATGGTAATCAGACACAGAACTGAAATATATTTCTGGCATCTGAGGCTGCTCTACCCTGGCTGAAGAAAGTAGCTTTTCCAAAATACCCACTTTATGGCTATTTGTCAACAACTGTTTGCCCTTTCTGTGAGGGTAGGTGGGGAGACTTGTAGTAAATAAATAAAATTAGCATTACCATAAACATTAAATATTTTACCCTAAGTGGATGGGAAAATGTATGACACTAAACAGTTGTTTAGCAACAACACAGAAAGGAATGATTTGGGGGGAGAGTTTGTTAAAAGAATATTCAGTCTTAGACTTGAAGGACAAAAATCAAACTATTTTTCCCAGAGAGAATCATTCAGTGGATCTGGATATTCATTCATATTTTGTTTCTCATTTGCATTTTCAAGATGTTTGTACTTCAAGGGAGTTTGCCTTGAATAAGAACTTTGAGAATTAGGTAGAACCAGGTAAGTTTCATAAAACACTGGAGTATCTATGAGTAGCTAGATTTTGTTCATTCATTCTCTGGTAATCTGGTCCTCAAATTATATTTTTGCTTCAAAATTTATTGAGGGTTGTAGGCTGAATAATAATTTCCCAAAGATCTTTACATCTTTATCCCAGGAACTTGTGAATATGTTTTCTTATGTGGAAAAAACGACTTTTCAGATATAATTAAATTAATAAATCTTAAAATGGAGATTAACCTGGAATTTCATGGCAGACATAACATAATCACGAGGGTTCTCATAAAAAGGAGGCAGTTGTCAGGGTCAGAAAGAGAAGATTTAAGGATAGAAGCAGAGTCAGAAAGACAAGAAGATGCTACACTGGCTGGCTTTCAAGATAGAGGTGAGAGGGAATAGTGGAAGGCATGAAGCAAGGAACTCAGTTGGAATCCTATATCTGGGTTAGGGAAGCAAACATATTCTCACCTACAGTCTCCGGAAGAAACCAGCCCTGTGGACACCCTGACTTTAACTCAGTGAAACTGATTTCAGACTTGTGGCCTTCAGAACTGTAGGAAAATACATTTGCCTTGTTTAAGTGAATAAATTTGTGGTAATTTGTTACAGTAGTGATAGGAAGCAAATATACCTGGCAACCATTAACCAATAATTGGCTACCAAGACAATGCAGCTGTTTCACCCTTTCATTTATTATATAACTCTATTTTACATGATTCACTCTTTATGTCTTCTTTATTTCAAAGCCAGTTTCTTCATCTAGACTTCTAACTGGTTCCTGCAGTGACCTAGCTTTGGTTCTTTTGTCTCCAGATATGGGAGATACTTGTGATGTCTGCATTACATTTTCTTTTTTTTTTTAATTTTTTAACATTTATTTATTTTTGAGACAGAGAGAGAGAGAGAGCATGAACAGGGGAGGGTCAGAGAAAGAGGGAGACACAGAATCTGAAACAGGCTCCAGGCTCTGAGCTGTCAGCACAGAGCCCAATGCGGGGCTCGAACCCACGGACTGCGAGATCATGACCTGAGCAGAAGTGGACGCTTAACCGACTGAGCCACCCAGGCGCCCCTGCATTACGTTTTCTTAGCATGGAAGTGATTTCACCTAGAAATACTAAAGTTCTGTGTGGCCTCAGACTTATTTTGCATTGTCAGACTCTCCACTGGAGTGACTCTTCTTACCTTCCTGCACTTTTTGTGGCGCCTTTTCTGATATCTGGAGTAAATCCACTGCACACTTAAAGTCCACTAAACATAGCACCCTTACAGAAGATAGTAACCTTAGTGGCAACCCTCAAATAGGGTTCAGGAGCACAAACATAAATACCCCAGCTGATAATATTTCGGGGGGATACCTGTGAATTTCATTCTCAAATTTTCTGAGATCTGGAAAGAAAGAATTCCCTCAGCATGTAATGAACTTTATAAGGCCTCCTTGTTTTGTCTTTAAATCCTGTCCTCATTTTTGCAATGTACATATTCTGCTTCCTGAGATCACTTTTCAATCAGCTACTTGCAGTAAGATCTTGCCTCAAGCTCTGCTTGCAGGGAAACCTAAAGTAATGCATCAGGATAATGTCAACAGTCTTGAACACAGCAGTCAATCAAATCTTTCCTGGATGATTTACATGTGAAAAACAACTGATTAATGAGAAGGATTTAAAATACATTTAAAGAATTGTCTTGATTTTGTTTGGTGCTTTTAATTATGTTTCATAATGATGATTTTTTTTCCTTCTCCATATATGTATTTAACACTAACCAGACATATAATTAGCATGTTGTTAAAACTTCTAGAATATGAACACAATGAAAAATATTTCTAAAATTTAGTTATGAAGTGGTCACTCTGGTTTTATGATTTATTTATTTTTAGGTGTTACATTAATTTCATTTTTTAAATGTTTTATAAGTGAATAATCTATTTTTTTTATTTTTTAAGTTTATTCATTTTGAGAGAGAGAGCAATTGTGGTAGGGGGAGAGAGAATGGGAAAAGAGAGAATGGGAAGAGAGAGAATACCAAGCTGGCACCGCACTGTCAGTGCAGAGCCGGATGTGGAGCTGGAATCCACCAACAAACCGCGAGATCATGACATGAGATAAAATCAAGAGTCAGAGGCTTAATTGATTGAGCCACCCAGATGCCCCTGAATAATCTAATTTTCCCTGACCATGGCATTTCTTAAAAGGCCAGATTATATTAAACATGTTTTTTAATTTAAAAAAGGTGTACAGGGGCGTCTGAGTGACTCAATGGGTTGAGCGTCCGACTTCGTTCGGCTCAGGTAATGATCTCACCGTTGGTGAGTTCAAGACCTGCATCAGGCTCTGTGATGACAGCTCAGAGCCTTGGAGCCTGCTTCAGATTCTGTGTTGCCATCTCTCTGCCCCTCCCCCACCCACGCTTTGTCTCCCTCTGTCTCTCAAAAATGAATAAACGTTAAAAAATATTTTTCAAAGGTGTACAGAACATAAAAAGACCAATTCTGATCTTAGAGATAATGTGTGCTTTTCATAGTCTGTAAAGGCAGTGCTAAATGGCCACTTTTTTTAAAATATGAAATTTATAGTCAAATTGGTTTCCATACAACACCCAGTGCTCATCCAAACAGGTGCCCTCCTCAATACACATCACCCATCCTCTCCTCCCTCCCACCCCCAATAAACCCTCAGTTTGTTCTCAGTTTTTAAGAGTCTCTTATGTTTTGGCTCCCTCCCTCTCTAATCTTTTTTTTTTTTTTTTTGCTTCCCCTCCCCCATGGTCTTTTGTTAAGTTTCTCAGGATCCACATAAGAGTGAAAACATATGGTTTCTGTCTTTCTCTGTATGACTTATTTCACTTGGCATAACACTCTCCAGTTCAATCCATGTTGCTACAAAAGGCCATATTTCTTTCTCTTCATTCTTTCTCATTGCCAAGTAGTATTCCATTGTGTATATAAACCAGAATTTCTTTATTTATTCATCAGTTGATGGACATTTAGGCTCTTTCCAGAATTTGGCTATTGTTGAAAGTGCTGCTATAAACATTGGGGTACAAGTGCCCCTATGCATCAGCACTCCTGTATCCCTTGGATCAATTCCTAGCAGTGCTATTGCTGGCTCATAGGATAGATCTATTTTTAATTTTTTGAGGAACCTCCACACTGTTTTCCAGAGTGGCTGCACCAGTTTGCATTCCCACCAACAATGCAAGAGGGTTCCCATTTCTCCACATCCTCTCCAGCATCTATAGTCTCCTGATTTGTTCATTTTGGCCACTCTGACTGACGTGAGGTGGTATCTAAGTGTGGTTTTGATTTGTATTTCCCTGATGAAGAGTGACATTGAGCATCTTTGCATGTGCCTGTTGGCCATCTGGATGTCTTCTTTAGAGAAGTGTCTATTCATGTTTTCTGCCCATTTCTTCACTGGATTATTTGTTTTTCAGGTGTGGAGTTTGATGAGTTCTTTATAGATTTTGGATACTAGCCCTTTGTCTGATATGTCATTTGCAAATATCTTTTCCCATTCCATCGGTTGCTTTTTAGTTTTGTTGGTTGTTTCCTTTGCTGTGCAGAAGCTTTTTATCTTCATGAGGTCCCAAGAGTTCATTTTTGCTTTTAATCCCTTGCCTTTGGGGACGGGTCAAGTAAGAAATTGCTGTGGCTGAGGTCAGAGAGTTTTTTTTCCTGCTTTTTCCTCTAGGGTTTTGATGGTTTCCTGTCTCACATTCAGGTCCTTTATCCATTTTTTAGTTTATTTTTGTGAATGGTGTAAGAAAGTGGTCTAGTTTCATTCTTCTGCGTGTTGCTGTCCAGTTCTCCCAGCACCATTTGTTAAAGAGACTGTCTTTTTTCCATTTCCTGCCTTGTCAAAGATTAGTTGGCCTAAATGGCCACTCTTTATAGTAACCCTTATTAAGTTCAAAAATTACTTTTTTCTTTTAAAAATAAATATAATGTTTGACAATTATGTGCAATCTTTAGTGCTCTCTTAAAAAAATAACACAGGAAAATGCAACAGACTATGAACATATATATGTGTGTATATCTGTATATTCACAGTGTGTATATGTGTGTATATGTATGATACATATATGCATGGTATATTCATTTTATGTATACATATATAAGTGGTACTACATAGAGTACCTAATGTATGTACTGTACATAAACATAATTTCCATATATTTTTTCAGAACATAAATAGTTTGAATCATTTTGTTGGACAGTTAAGATTACAAAAAGAAGTATAAATATATTTCTGGAACTTTTAGTCATAGAACTCTACTTTACGCTTAAACACACATTTGATAAATTGGTCAATTAACACTAAGAATTGTGATCAGGTGAAAATATAATACCTATGTTTGTTTCTAGATATAGTTCACAATAATACTTTTTCATTTATTTTCTTCAAGTTTTAATGGTAGTATGGTTGGGAACAAAATATTTTGGCCACATTTTACTGTAAAAAAATTATGAAGGCAGTCTGATTTTTAAATACTTTATATAACTGAATAACTTGTATGTTTTCTAGATTAATAGAATCAAGTGTCTAAATACAGACACAGATTTTTATCATTGAATTCTGATAATACTATCATGGTTTAATAGGAGATTAACAATTACCCATAGAAAGTTTTTGTTCTCCCTTGGATGGGCTGTCTTTTTAATTAGTACATATAAGGTGTTCATATATTTTGAATTTAAGAAACGTGTATCTTCTGTTACAAACTTTCTTTCTTCCCATTCATTATCATCTCTTCACCTGAAATACATGTATGCATTCGTGCATTTAATAATTTGTGTTTGTTCATGTTTGTTGTTTGAAATGATGCCAATTCATATGTCTGCTTATAGTCTGTTTTTATCTAATCATTTCTTTTCTCTCATCTGTTTATATCTGTTATGTCAGCATCTCTTCTTTGATAACCTATAAGTTACCAAACTAAGTATTTACTTATAAATTTAATTTGTTTTACTGAATACATTTTGTTTCATTCTCCATCTGCATTTTGCTTCTTTGTTCATTTTATTAGTACAACTGAGTATTCCCCTCAATTGAGTCTTTTTTTTTTAATGAGTCTTTTATTAGGTGTCATTCCTCTGTGAATATATAACATTTATCCTGAGTCATGCATTTGTAAAAGTATAGAAAAGACCAGCCCATGGAAGGAACTAAAGGTGTAAATCCTTTAGTTTGCTAGGTTAAGAATGAGCATCATCCCACAGATACTCTATTTTGTGAATATACCTCCTTCCTATCCAGCAAGATACTTTTGTGAGTCAGAATGAAGGCCAGGATGTTGGAACTTTAGTATGATTTTCTAATACTAACTACAATTTTCTCTCACCAAGAAATTTAGCTGGCAAGCTGAAAACATGTACTGCTTTTTCCCAGTATGTCACAGAGACAGACAGGTGCTTTTATTTTTATTATTATTATTTTTTTGTAGTACTTATTTTATTTTTGAGAGAGAGAGAGAGAGAGAGAGTCCATGCATGCAAGCAGGGGAGGGGCAGAGAGAGAGAGAGGGATAAAGGATCTGATGCGGGCTCTGTGCTGACACACACAAGAGCTGGACACAGGGCTGGAATTCAGGAACTTCAAACCACAAGAACATGACCTGAGCTGAAGACATTTAACCGAATGAGCCACCAGGCACCCCCAGATAGATACTTTTAAATGAATTTCTGTTTGTTTCTTTGCTTGGTTGGTGATTGGTGGTTGGTTACTTGGTTGATTTGGTTTGGTTTTCTTGTTTCTTCATCGTATCTGGCCTCATTTGCAATTTCATGTTTCATTTGAGGATTCCACTTGACTACTGAGCTTTGATTTAACAGACCTACAAGTATTTCTGACTTCTTATTGTATTCTGCTTTGCTGTTCATTTCACAAATAGCATTTCTCAGAATTAAAGTTTAGAGATATAGATGACTTTTGGTTTCTTAAGACGTTCCTTTTTGTTATTGTTTTCCCTCTCTGTTGATTTGTTTTCAGAGATAAAAATTGTGAAGATATATCTTTAGTTCAATATGATCATCGCCTTTAATGAACTATTACCTAGTTCCTATTTATCCTAAAACTCTATCTGATTATGCATAAATCTCCTTTTGTATGCATGTAATTCATTCGTAAGAGGTAATTGAAAAGGACACAAATGGTTAGTGCATAGAATATTAACAAGTGTTACCAACCTCTTTTGTGTTCATAGATGGATACATTTCCCTTTCTGCAAACTGATAACAATGCTGATTACCATAGTTTGTACTATCTATTAATTAATGACTGTAGAGTTTGTAATGAATACTACGCATTTTAATTTAATAGCAGATCTTCCATTTAAATTTTTTTCCATGACAATCTCTCCAAGTTATAAAATTCTTAAAGGAGACAAAAGTTAAGTTTGTTGGTGAAAAACTGTACTACTGAGATTTTATTATTAAACTCAATATTAACTATTATAAAGAATTTGTGATTACTTGGCATAGAAAATAATATACTTGTGCTCATGTGAGTCTATAAACTTCCCATTATACTATATTTATTGACTGTTCTTTCCCATCATAGTCAATAACATTTCAGGGATGCTCATTTATTTTTATTAAGTACCTATATTCAAAATGTTACACAACATAAAAGATGCTCCGTATTATTTCATATAATTTCTATTAAGTACTAAGTTACTACTAATGCTTTTCCATAATGCTCTAGACACCACAAGAAACAGTAATTTATTATGGCACAAAATTTGCTAACTGGTAAATTACTATGGTAACAAGTGAAATATTTCACTTATACTGTGGGATTTTAAAATGCAGGAAAAAACTTTTAATAACCTACAGTCATCAAAAATGAACTCTAAATAATAAATATCTCAGATTTAATTATATACCAGTAAAATAGGTGAAAAAGCTATTTTTATTTTAATTCAGGAAAATAACATTAACATCCATTCCCTTTCAACATAGAACTATAAGGGTTCAAAAGGAACAAAAGCATCAATGACCATCTCAAAATGCATATAACTTTTGATCTTTTATCAGAATGATACCTGGAAAATTCTACACAATTTTTTAATTGAGGTAATTGCATAGGTAATTCCTAAACTAATAGACTTCAATTTAAGAGATATATGTTAAGTGCAAGATGGTAAATGAAAAAATTGCTAGCAAACAGTGGACAATAATATCTTGCACAATTTTTCCATAGCTGTGTGTCTATGATCCCATTGTTGTCTTTGCTGTACACGCTTCCATACATGTTGTGCCTAAATGATACCAAAGTGCCACCTCAGGGTTTATGACTTTTCTGTTCTTGTTTTCCTAAATACTGTACCTTCAAATAGATTGACAGATGATATGTATATGACAGACAGATAGAAGTAGATATAGATATTTAGATTTACCTGACTTCAATTTCCCTAAATGTATTAATCCTAAATATAAATACATTAAAAATGTATTAATGAATTAATCTGCTTACTTCTTTATAATGAGTAATCTGCACACTATTGGACGATGAATACTTATGAATGAATGAGGACTTATTTTTTTATAAATTTTGATGCATGTTATACTTTGAGTTAATTACCAAATGCCCTAAACTCTCTTTAGTAAATTAAAGACAAATAAGAAGTTAGACATCAATTGCTTATCTGTGAGAAACTAAAACAAATACTAGTATATGGAGACAGGTAAACACGAATTCAAATTACCGAGCATGTAGCCTGCTTAAGATTCTCCCGCTATTCCTCTGCCCCTCTCCCCTGCTCATGTGCACACTATCTCTCTCTATCTCTCTCTCTCAAATTAAATAAATAAATAAATAAATAAATAAATAAATATTACGAAAGGGATTATTTATCAGTGATTTATACAGTATAAATTGGAGAGCATATACACAAAAAATTCTGAGAATGGAATGGATGGTACTTCTAGAAACTGGCACAATATTTAGGATTCTAAAATCCTAAATTATAGTTTCATGTTATTATAGTTTCAATTTATTATAGTTTTCAATTTCCAAACCCTCCTTCACATTTAAATATTTTCATTAACAGTATTATATATACGCAAAAATATTTCAGCACATTCAACTGAAATGGAACTTACTTAGGTTTGTTTACTGGAAGATTAAGCAATATCTTTATTTTCGCTTAGATACCAAACATATCGTGAAATGAGATTTTGACTACTTTTGGAAGTTGAAAAGTTGGAGATAACTGTCACAAGTTCATTTCAACATTCTCTTCTTCTAGTATTCCTTTCAATAATAAGCACTTATTACATCAATACATTACAATGAACTTAGGAAGATTTCACCTACTAGTTCTAATTCCACTAACAGAAATTTTACGTTGTTTAGAGAAAGGCTAGTGCCTCCCTCCCTTTTCCCCGTTTTCCATAAATAGCTCCTTCCATCCTTCCTACTTCCCTTCCTTAAACATTGATTAATTTTCTATCATTTGACAAGCAGTCTTCTATGAAGTGAGGACACAGTGGTGAGCAAAACACATTCCTGTTCACAGTGTATTCGCAGTCCAATTGTGGAAGCACACAATACGCTAAACTAAAACAAATATTGCCCAGAAAATAAGTACCACAAAAAATAAAATAATTTAATTAAATAGAGAATGACTTACAAAACTTAGTGTGGCAAGAAAGACTTTTCATAATGTGGTTATTTATGAAAGCATTCCTTAATTACGTAAATGGGCATCATGGATAGATGTGGGTAAACTAATTTGAGATCAGTAGTATGAATGCCCTGAAACAGAAATGCACTTAGAATGTTTAGAGAATAAAAAGGGGTAGGGGTGGGGGTACGGTGACTGAAGTGTGGTGAACATGAAAAAGAAAAGTAGGGAAGGATTTGGACGAAGAGGCAGTGACACTTTTACTCCACTAGATGGGTGCCTCTGAGGGATTAAACTGGGGAGGAGAAGTATCACAATCAAATCTCAAACACTGTACTCTTGCTTTACCTGGAGGCTGGACTCTAGTAGGGACAGAGTGGACACAGTCATTGGGATCTCAGAGCTATTGCAATATTTGGGAGAAGGGAGTTGTTGGTTTGGATTAATGTGGTAATAGTTGAGTGGAAATAGTTGGTAAGATTGGAAACAGGTTTTGTTAGCAGACACATGATAATAAATTGAATGTGGCCAGAGAGAAAGAGAGAAAACAATGATTAGTTCTAGAAGGTTCATTTGCTCAATATACTGACTGTGGTAACATGTCCTCACACAGATAGGATTAGGGTAACATGTCCTCCCTAGCTGGTGTTGGGTAGAGGAGGGAGGAAATTAGAATTTACTTATGAATTAAGAGAATTAAATTCTGAACCCTGGGACATCCAGTGTTTAGAATGTTAAAGGCCAAAAGCAGAGTTAAGTAAAGAAAAAGCCCGTAAGAAGATGATCTGAAACTTGTTTTCAAAAAGAAAATAATAATAATATTTCCTAATGATATTGAGATACCAATTGTAAAAAAGCAAAATCAGCCACTGAATTTGGTGAAGTAAAGACTGTTGTTTACCTTGACAGGGAATTTTAAATGAAATGATAATGAAAGCCTGGTAGGAGTCATTATGAACAAGTATGAGATTTAGACAAGGGATTCCTAATCAAAACTAGCCTCTAAGATTATTTTTAACTATCAGAGAAATAAGTTTTTAAACCAAGAAAGAATGTTAGATTATAGAGTATTTATCTCATTTTTAATTTTTATTTTACTTTACAATGTATCTGTAAAACTTTTAAAATGACAAGAAAAGAGAAGATTCTTGGTAGAGGAGAGAAGATGAGAGAAACAAGGAATAAATACAAGAATAACTACAAGAATGCCTGCAGCCTTCGTGTGTTGGTCATGGTAATTAACACCTGCTGCTGTAAGAGTCACCTTCCAAAATCTCAGTAGATTCATATGATTTTCCTCCCTCAGGCAATGACACACTTTCTGCTCCAAACAATTACTTAAGGACTCATTTAATAAAGGCTATGCGATCTTGCAACTCTATCGTCTAGATAACATGGCTCCTAAAATCACTATGGTAGAGAGAAAATCCAGACATAGCAAAAGGACTAAACTTAGAGCAGAATAATTCTAGCTCTTGTAAGAGCAGAGAAGGCAGAGTGCACTGGAAGCAGGTAACATAATATGGTAATATGTATAGGTTAGCAAGTTAACATCTGATTGCTTTTATAATATCTGTAAAATGACAGCAGTGGGGCATGTAATTTTAGAGGAAAGGAGAGCATATGAAACTAACTTACTAGAGAGTAGGAAAATAAATCAATTAGTGAAATGACTAAGAATCCTGGGTACTAGTTGAAATTTATGGTAAAAAATATGTATGAGACATTTGATAAGATGTGTTAATCCAACCACATGGGGGTTGTATCATTGTATCATTAAGTATGGTGGAGAAAGAATGACAAATGCATTTAGAATATGAAAAAATAAATTTAGCAATAGAACTTAGAATTCAAGTTGAACATGTCTGGATACAGAAATATGTGAAAATGAAGCTTAGTGAAAAAACTATTGAGGTCACTAAGAGGACACACGTTTTAAATAATTGTATTAGGAGAAATACTTGTTGAATTGGAAATTATGTATGTGGAAATAATTTATGTGTAACTATGTGGAAATAGGTGGTTTTGGACAGAACTGGAAATTTTGAAATCATGATTACAGAGGTACAGTTTTTAGAAAAATCTGATTTAAGGCACAGCCACAAAATTGGGTGGCTAAATTCAAGTGGAGAGGTATGTTTGTAGAATTTGAGATGATCAAGGAACTTAAAGGCTAAAGTGTTGTATGGATGATGTGTAAAAAAGGTGATGTTGCCAAAATTTCACTGTCATTATTAGAGATATTAAGCCAGGTAATAACATATTCAGGGAATGGGGAAGGCAACCAAGCAGTACTGGTTGAAGTTGTGTGTTTGAAAAGGACTGTTTTTGTTTGCTTTGCTTTGTTATGAGGAAAAGGCAAAAGAGAAAAGGAAATATCTATAATTATAGAAGAACAAAGAAAACACTACATTTTCTACAGTCTCCATGATACATGGGTATAGAAAGAAAAAAAACTGTCTCTGAGAAACTTCAAGAGAAATATGGACCTGGGGTTCCTTGGTGGCTCAGTTGGTTGCACATCTGACTCTTGATTTCGGCTCAGGTCAGGATCACGTGGATCTTGAGATTGGGCTCTAATTTGGGCTCTGCACTGACAACGTGGAGCCAGCTTGGAATTCTCTCTCTACTCTGTCTCTGCCCTTCCCCTGCTCTATCTCTCTTTCTCTCAAAATAAATAAACAAACATTAAAAGAGAGAGAAAGAGAGGGAGGAGCCAAGATGGAAGAACAGCATGGAAGCTTTCTGTGTGTCTCCTGTCCATGAAATACAGCCAGAATGACACTAAACCATCCTACACACCTAGAAAACGGATTGGAGGATTAACACAACAATCTGTACAACTTGAACCACAGAATTCAGCAGGTAGGCGGTGCAGAGAGGTGAATTTAGGAAGCGAGAAGCCGTGGAGGGTAGAGAGCCGCTTTTGCGGGCAGAGAGAGGACAGAGACTGGGGAAGCAGGGAGAATATGGGAAAAGCATGCCTCTCCAAAGGCAGCTGGAAAGAAAGTGAAAAACTGAAAACAGCCGCAGCAACTGAACTAAAAAGGGAGAAAGGGGAAAGGAGACAGGAGAGGGTTTAAATTCCTTAAGACTGTAAACAAGGGGAGCGCAAAGGCTGCAACTTCACAGCTCAATACCTGGCAGTGGTCTGGTGGGAAGGGCGAATCCCCAGGAACAGAGTGGGGTCTGGGAGGTTCTCAGGCCACACGGGGAAAAGCGGTTCCATTCCTGGAAGGACATTTGGTAGAGACTGTTGAAGCCACCTGGTCCCAGCAGACCCCAGAAGGCGGCCACATTCACTGGTGCTGGGGCAAGGTCGTTAAGGGGTGAAGCCTGGCGCCAGATATGTGTTGTGTTTTTCCAAAATGTCTCGCAAACATTTTCTGGGATAGGCTGGCCCCTGGCCGCAATCTCGGGGCACTGGCAACAACAGGGTCCAGCAGGTGTTCCTGGGTGCAGCCGATATTCGGCCATTGCTCATTCAGCCATTGCTCAGTGAGACTCTTCTGTAGAGGGGCATAACAGGAAACGCCACAGTCCTTTGGAAGTAAGGGGCCGGTGAATACAGCTGCATCTGAGACAAAACTGGGGAGAGGTACTGCCTGGGGCCTGGTCATGGAGAGTGAAGAAGCAGGGAGTGGACGAGAGCTGAGGACCGAAGACAGGTGCGTGATTGCTGATTCGGGAAAACACACTGGGTAGCTGGGTGGCGCCATTTTCACCGCTCCTGCGCATGCACATATGCACCTACAAGTGCCACAAGATCCACCCCAGTAGGCTAGCAGCGCCATCTAGTGGATATTGGAGCTGTTACACTGAGCCCCGCCCAACTGGTCCAACTTTGCTCTTTAAGAACACAAGTCTCACCACCGGTTTAATTTATGGACTATATAGAGCCACATAGACTAACTTCTAGGGGAAAACGAAGTAATTTCAGTCCTACTTCAATCTGTTAGCAGGTTCATCTACTCAATTTACTTTCTTTTTTCTTTTTCCTTTTTCTCTTTTATGATTCTTTTTTCTTAAATACAGAAAGAAAAAATTCATTTTTATTTTCAATTTTTATTAAAAATATTTCTTTAATTTTTATTACTATATTTTTTAATTTGTATAAATTTTTTTCAAATTCTACTTTACTTCCATCATTTTATTTTATTCTTTTTTTTTTTAATTTTTTTTTTTTCAACGTTTATTTTATTTTTGGGACAGAGAGAGACAGAGCATGAATGGGGGAGGAGCAGAGAGAGAGAGAGGGAGACACAGAATCGGAAACAGGCTCCAGGCTCCGAGCCATCAGCCCAGAGCCTGACGCGGGGCTTGAACTCCTGGACCGCGAGATCGTGACCTGGCTGAAGTCGGACGCTTAACCGACTGCGCCACCCAGGTGCCCCATTATTTTATTCTACTTCAGTGTACTCACCTTTTCAAATATTCAAACAATTTCCTTTTTTCTTTCTTTTTCTTTTTTTCTCTTTTTTGTTTCTTTTTCTTGTATGTACAAAGAGAAAAACTTCATTTTTACTCTCAATTTCTATTAAAATATTTTTATTTTTTATTACTATATTTTTGCTTTTATGTAAATTTTTTCAAATTTTATTTTACTTCCATCATTTTATTTTAGTCTACTACAGTGTATTCACTTTTTCATATTTTCAAACAATTTATTTTCCTTTTTTCTTCTTTTTTTCTTTTCTTTTTTCTCTTTTAGTTTTATTTTTTTTCTTAAATACAGAAAACAAAAAAGTTCATATTTACTTTAATTTTTATTAAAAATATTTTTTTTCCACTATATTCTTTACTTTTGTGTATATTTTTTCAAATTCCATTTTACCCCCATCATCACGTTTTATTCTACATCAGTATATTCATTTTTTCAAATTCTCAATTTCCTTTTTTTTTCTTCCCTCCCCCTTTTTTTTCTCTGATCTGTCAAACCACTTTCAACACCCAGACCAAAACACACCTAGGATCTAGCATCATCTATTCGATTTTTCTGTGTGTGTGTTTTTAATATTTAATTCTAATATTTTTTATTTTATTTTTTTTAATTTCAATTTTTCTACCTCATTAATTCCTTTTCTCCCTTCAAAATGACAACACGAAGAATTCACTCCAAAAGAATGAGCACGAAGAAATGATAGCCACAGATTTAACCAACACAGATACAAGCAAGATGTCTGAACCAGAATTTAGAATCACGATAATAAGAATACTAGCTAGAGTCGAAAATAGATTAGAAACCTTTTCTACAGAGATAAAAGAAGTAAAAAACAGAAGGAAATTAAAAATGCTATAACTGAGCTGAAATCACGGATGGCTGCAATGGTGGCAAGGATGGATGAGGCAGAACAGGGAATCAGCGATAGAGAGGACAAACTTATAGAGAATAAAGAAGCAGAAAAAAAGAGGGAGATGAAGGCAAAAGAGCACAATTTAAGAATTAGAGAAATCAGTGACTAATTAAAAAGGGACAACATCAGAATCATAGGGGTCCCAGAAGAGGAAGAGAGAGAAATAGTGGCAGAAAAGTTATGTGAGCAAATCACAGTGGAAAACGTTCCTAACCTGGGGAAAGACACAGACATCAAAATCCAGGAAGCACAGAAGACCCCCATTAGATTCAACAAAAATCGACCATCAACAAGGCATATCATAGTCAAATTCACAAAATACTCAGGCAAGGAAAGAATCATGAAGGCAGCAAGGGAAAAAAAGTACATAACATACAAGATAAGACAGATTAGGTTTGCAGCAGATCTATCCAAAGAAACGTGGCAGGCCAGAAAGGAGTGGTGGGATATATTCAGTGTGCTGAATCAGAAAAATATGCAGCCAAGAATTCTTTATCCAGCAAGGGTGTCATTCAAAATAGGAGAGATAAAAAGTTTCTCAGACAAACAAAAATTGGAGTTTGTGACCACTAAACCATCCCTGCAAGAAATTTTAAGGGGGACTTTCTGAGGGGAGAAAACATGAAAAAAATATAAATATATATATAAATAAATAAATACCAAAAGCAACAAAAGATTAGAAAGGACCAGAGAACAGCACCAGAAGCTCCAACTCTACAATCATCATAATGGCAAAAATTCATATCTTTCAGTACTCACTCTAAACGTCAATGGACTCAATGCTCCAATCAAAAGACACAGAGTAACAGAATGGATAAGAAAACAAGATCCATCTATATGCTGTTTACAAGAGACACACTTTAGATCTAAAGATACCTTCAGATTGAAAATAAGGGGATGGAGAACCATCTATCATGTGAATGGTCAACAAAAGAAAGCCGGAGTAGCCATTCTTATATCATAAAATAGACTGGTATCTTATATACACTTTAAAATAAAGACTGTACCAAGAGATTCAGAAGGCATTATATCATAATCAAGGGGTCTACAGACCAAGAAGACCTAAAAATTGTGAAAATTTATGTGCCAAATGTGGCAGCACCCAAATATATACATCAATTAATCACAAATATCAAGAAACTCATCAATAGTAATACCATAGCAGTAGGAGACTTCAACACCCCACTCACAGCAATGGAAAGATCATCTAATAAAAAAATCAACAAGGAAACAATGGCTTTGAATGACTCACTGGACAGGATGGACTTAACAGATATACTCAGAACATTTCATCCTAAAGCAGCAGAATATACATTCTTCTCCAGTACACATGGAACATTCTTCAGAATATACCACATACTGGGACACAAATCAGCCCTAAGTAAGTACAAAAAGATCAAGATCACACCATGCATATTTTCAGACCACAATGCTATGAAACTTGAAAGCAACCACAAGAAAAAATTTGGAAAGGTAACAAATACTTGGAGACTGAAGAACATCCTACTAAAGAATGAATGGGCTAATCAAGCAGTTAAAGAGGAAAGTAAAAAGTATATGGAAGTCAATGAAAATGATAACATCACAACCCAAAACCTCTGGGATGCAGCAAAGGCGGTCCTAAGAGGATAGTGTATAGCAATCCAGACTTTCCTACAGAAGGAAGAAAGATCTCAGATACACAACCTAACCTTATGCCTTATGGAGCTGGAAAAAGAACAGCAAATAAAACCCAAAACTAGCAGAAGACAGGAAATAATAAAGATTAGAGCAGATAACAATGCCATCAAAACCAAAAACACAGTAGAACAGATCAATGAAACCAGAAGCTGGTTCTTTGAAAGAATTAACAAAATTGATAAATCGCTAGCCAGTTTGATCCAAAAGAAAAAGGAAAGTACCCAAATAAATAATATCAAGAATGAAAGAGGAGAGATCACAACCAACACAACAGAAATAAAAACAATAACAAGAGAATATTATAAGCAATTATATGCCAGTAAAATGGGCAATATGGAAGAAATGGACAAATTCCTAGTAATATATACACTACCAAAACTGAAACAGGAAGAAACAGAAAATTTGAACAGACCCATAACCAGTAAGGAAATCGAATTAGTAATCAAAAACCTGACAAAAAACAAGAATCCAGGGCCAGATGGCTTTCCAGGGGAATTCTACCAAACATTTAAGGAAGAGTTAACAACTATTCTCTTGAAGCTGTTCCAAAAAAATAGAAATGGAAGGAAAACTTCCAAACTCTTTCCATGAAGCCAGCATTACCTTGATTCAAAAACCAGACAGAAACCCCAATAAAAAGGAGAACTATAGACCAATTTCCCTGATGAACATGGATTCAAAAATCCTCAACAAGATAGTAGCCACTGGATCCAACAATACATTAAAAAAATTACTCACCACAACCAAGTGGGATTTATACCTGGAATGCAGGGCTGGTTCAATACCCACAAAACAATTAACGTGATTCATCACATCAATAAAAGAAAGGACAAGAACCATAGGATACTCTCAATAGATGTAGAGAAAGCATTTGACAAAATACAGAAACTTTCTTGATAAAAACCCTCAAGAAAGTAGGGATAGAAGGAGCATACTTCGAGATCATAAAAGCCATATGAACGACCCAATGCTAATATCATCCTCAATGGGGAAAAACTGACAGCTTTCCCCTGAAGGTCAGAAACAAGACAGGGATGTCCACTCTCACCACTGTTATTCAACATAATATTGGAAGTCTTAGCCTCTGCAATCAGACAACACAAAGAAATAAAAGGCATCCAAATTGGCCAGGAGGAGGTCAAACTTTCACTCTTCGCAGATGACATGATACTCTACATGGAAAACCCAAAAGATTCCACCAAAAAACTGCTAGAACTGATTCATGAATTCAGCAAAGTTGCAGGATATAAAATCAATGAACAGAAATCGGTTGCATTCCTACACACCAACAATGAAGCGACAGAAAGAGAAATCAAGGAATCAATCCCATTTACAGTTGCACCAAAAACCATAAAATACCTAGGAATAAATCTAACGAAAAAGGTGAAAAATCTATACACTGAAAACTATAGAAAGCTTATGAAAGAAATTAAAGAAGACACAAAAAAATGGGAAAAGATTCCATGCTCCTGGATGGGAAGAACAAATATTGTTCACATGTCGATACTACCCAAAGCAATCTACATATTCAACGCAATCCCTATCAAAGTAACACCAGCATTCTTCACAGAGCTAGAACAAACAATCCTAAAAGTTGTATGGAACCGGAAAAGACCCTGAATAGCCAAAGCAGGAGGCATCACAATCCCAGATTTCAAACTATACTACAAAGCTGTAATCATCAAGACAGTATGGTACTGGCACAACAACAGACACTCAGATCAATGGAACAGAATAGAGAACCCAGAAATGGACTCACAAACGTATGGCCAACTAATCTTTGACAAAGCAGGAAAGAATATCCAATGGAATAAAGACAGTCTCTTCAGCAAGTGGTGCTGGGAAAACTGGACAGCAACATGAAGAAGAATGAACCTGGACCACTTTCTTACACCAGACACAAAAATAAACTCAAAATGGAGGAAAGACCTAAATGTAAGACAGGAAGCCATCAAAATCCTCGAGGAGAAAGCAGCCAAAAACTTCTTTGACCTTGGCCGCAGCAACTTCTTACTCAACACGTCTCTGGAGGCAAGGGAAACAAAAGCAAAAATGAACTATTCCGACCTCATCAAAATTAAAAGCTTCTACACAGTGAAGGAAACAATCAGCAAAACTAAAAGGCAACTGACAGAATGGGAGAAGATATTTGCACATGACATATCAGATAAAGGGTTAGAATCCAAAATCTACAAAGAACTTATCAAACTCAACACCCAAAAAAACAAATAACCCAGTGAAGGAATGGGCAAAGACATGAATAGACACTTCTCCCAACACATGAAAAAATGCCCCACATCACTCATCATCAGGGAAATACAAGTCAAAACCACAATGAGATACCACCTTACACCTGTCAGAATGGCTAACATTAACAACTCAGGCAATAACAGATGTTGGCGAGGATGCGGAGAAAGAGGATCTCTTTTGCATTGTTGGTGGGAATGCAAGCTGGTGCAGCCACTCTGGAAAACAGTATGGAAGTTTCTCAAAAAAACTAAAAACAGAACTACCCTATGACCCAGTAATTGCACTACTAGGCATTTATCCAAGGGATACAGGTGTGCTGTTTCAAAGGGACACATGCACCCCCATGTCTATAGCAGCACTGTCAACAGTAGCCAAAGTACAGAAAAAGCCCAAATGTCCATCAATGGATGAATGGATAAAAAAAATGTGGTATGTATATACAATGGAGTATTACTCGCTAATCAAAAAGAATGAAATCTTGCTATTTGCAACTACATGGATGGAACTGGAGGGTATTATGCTAAGTGACATTAGTCAGTCAGAGAAAGACAAAAATCATATGACTTCACTCATATGAGGACAAAACAGATGAACATAAGTGAAGGGATACAAAAATAATATAAAAACAGGGAGAGGGACAAAACAGAAGAGACTCATAAATATGGAGAACAAACTGAGTGTTGCTGGAGGGGTTGCGGGAGGGAGGATGGGCTAAATGGGCAAGGGGCATTAAGGAATCCACTCCCGAAATCATTGTTTCACTATATGCTAACTAATTTGGATGTAAATTTTAAAAAATAAAAAATAAAATTAAAAAAAGAGAGAGAGAGAGAAAGAAATATGGCCTTTTCAGAAATCCAGATTTCACCTAGGAAAAAAGAAAGAAGTGATAGAAGGAGAGTTTGATGATATGTAGACCTTTACTCTTTTCAGACCTTAAAATCCAGAGGAAAACAATAAAAACATGGTATCAAGTCCAGCTAATAGAAGATGATTTGGAAAGTTATACCTTTTCTTGACAGTTGAACTAAAAAGGAAGTTATCTGTGACAGGATTAATTTTAAAAGTCTGTCATGGTCTTGCCAGAATCTTGGAAGAGTGTGGCATCTACATTTTAATTTGATAAGTGCACTTTGGTCAATGATCATCATTCATCCCATTCCCACCACCAGGTTTTTAGGTATTGATGAACAGGAACAGGAAGCCTGGAAACATCCACCACTGTACTCATACTTCTTTTCTCCAATACTTTATTCACTTGAAACTGAAATATAAGCTGCTCGGCCAACTTCCTTCCTAACAGTTAATAAACAAGAAATAAACCCCATAGCTAAATACGGTGTTACCTTTCTAAAATTCAGCTATGAGCATACTCCCAATAACCACCATTGATCTGAAATGAGTAATCATTTACCTTTTGCCTAAACACCTCACCTACAAAACACTTTCTTTGGCAGGAGATACCTAGTTGTTGTTCCCTTGTTCACATGTTTTTTGCTATGGAAAGAATCTTAGAACTTTCCTTTTGGGGTATATGTGGGGATTATCAGACCAATTTGCTCTTCCTGCTGCCACAATTATGTGAGAAGCCAAAGTGAAACCCCTCTGGGGTTTGCTTTCTTTTTTATTTGTTTCTCATCATAGGGCTGCATTCTGACTCTCTGACCTCAGAGTAAAGTAGCTGTGCAAGTGGCTAAGTAAATAAGCCCACTCAAATCAAAAGCTCTGTAGTATTGATCCCATTAACAATATACCTAAAGTTACATCTGTAATCGGAGTTAGTAGTAATGAGGTTACATCATTTTCCCTGCAACATTCTGAATATAGTGCCATACCTTGCTTTTTGTTCCAACCTTGGGGATAAAGTAGGTATTATTTTTTCTTCTTTGGTACTCCATTAAACCTTAAAGTTTCAATCTGTAACTAGTCCCAGAAATACTCTAAATAATAAATAATTGGGCTATTTAGCTTCATGCACATATTAGATCTAACTCCTTACATTTTTGGCTCATAGATTGTTCTGTAAATTTTTACAAGAGCTATTTGAATGACTTAATGTATAATAAAACAATTTCCTTATCATTCCTAATAAAATATATTTGTGTTTGCTTTTCTTTCCACTCATGGACTCATCCCTCTACCAGGATGATTAATAATCGGGAGCACTCCCCTACCACCAAGACTCAGGCTAGTCTTGCCAAAAAGCCCAAAAACAGTCTCAGCAGAATCCAACTTCGGTTTTACTTCTCAAGATCTGAATTATTCAATCTTATGTAATTAATAATTAATATAAGACATTAACAGTACTATCTGTATGGAGATAAGACAGCCGAGCCTGTTCTCTACTTTCTTATATTCTTTCTATCATAATGAGATAGAGAAAATGGCTACCTGGCTTTTATGAATGCGAGGAGCATGGCTTCTCATACACTGTAAACAATTGCTGCAGTTAGGCAAACACATAATGCCCACAGGAAAGAAACTACCATGCAGACTCAATGCAAACTAAAGACATACTTAGAGAAACATAAATCTTTCAGAGAAACATTATCTTAGGAAATTTAGCAGTACCTATATTCTAGGAAACTTTTTGCATTATCTTGCCACACAACTTGTATTTGTTCCACAAAATCTCCTTTCCTAATCATAGTGGTCTAGAATTTATAACAAAAATATTGGTATGTAGTTTCTTAGAATCCAGGCAAATAACTACACCCTGGTATATTATTACTTATTTTTATTGCTCTTTTGAAGGTTTTGTTTTAAAGTAATGTCTACATCCAACATGGGGCTTGAACTCATAACCTCAGATTAACTTGCTCTACCAACTGAGCCAGCCAGGTGCCCTACAATATTCAATGTCTTCCAGAGTTGAAAACTTCTTGTCTTTTTGAAATGAATATTTTATTTTCTGGCATCCATTTGTTAGCTCTTCACTGTTTCAAAGGTCTTAAGTCCAAGCAATTACTAAAAGACCTAACCACTCAAATTAGCTATTTTCCCCGCTTTGTTCTGTGTCAGGCTTTGAAAGCAGATTTTTAATTTTTTTCCCTAAAGCTAAAAAGCAAGAACAAAAGGACCAAAAAAGATATAACTAATTACTATGATGGCGACTGCACCCTTCCATGTCCTAATCTAAGTATCTCTAAATTTTCCTCTTAAAAAAATCTGTTACATAAAGGAAATAACTATTGTGACTTTATCCATGATATTTCCAAATAAGTATACATAATCAAAATAGTTTATACAGATGTGATATGACGATATATTAGTTCACCTTAATGATATATTAGTTCACTGTTCTGGAAATTCACATGTTTTTAATGAATCACAAAGTATTTCTGTGCATTCTAAAAAGGTTTATGAACTGACTTAAAAGTAATACTGGTTGACATTGTCTCTGTTAATACATGATAATATATTTTCTATTAGGGTTGTGATGGAAAACACAAATTCTTTCTATATTTAAAGCTGATAGTTTGTTTTCCATTAAAAAGAATGGTCGATAAACTCCGGTTCACGGTAGGGTTGTTTTTTTGTTTTGTTTTGTTTTGTTTTGTTTGTTTGTTTGTTTGTTTTTTGTCTTTTTAAGATATAACCAAAGGGTCAATATCTTGGTTTAAGGCCTGAATCTGACAATCTGTGCTACATTTACCCTTAAGCCATTGCTGATTTTGAATACCTCCAGGAAAAAAAGCAGAAATCCTAAGGAGGCATGTTCATAGTGTTACAAAAGTTAGAATAAAGTAAAATGGTAAGTTAGAAGGAAATTAGTAAGATTTGTGCTTGGAATCTGTGACAGGATACATCTGAGGTACAAGGTGAAACAGAAGTACACTAACCTTTACAAAAAGTGAATTTCAGTTTTGAATCAGCTCAGTTTCTAATTGGTTTATGGTGATGTGCCCTTATCTAAAATGGCAGTCAAGAGTCAAAGGACTTGAGAAGAATTTCCCAAATTCTTATGAAGATGTGGAAGCAAATATCAGAGGTTAGGTGTGGACAACTTATAGATCCATGATAAACAACCCAGACTTCTTTTGGTACCTACGTAAATCAGCATACAAGAAACAAAACTGTGCCTGAAGTAAGATGCCTCTTATAAAAGAAAAATGCATTGTGAAAAAAAATGAAGTATTTTCAATTGTTTAACATGATATTCCAGAAGTAAAAGTGAATTATTTATGGAAATAAAAACCTATGATATTTTACACACCACTTCTCGATTTTTTCCCAAGAGAAAATCTGTTCCAACTTATACACCTTGTACAGAAAGAGCACTCATGTTGTAAATCTATGCAAAACTTGGAAAAATCTATAAGGAAATGTGTTTAAGTGTTTGATACCTAAGAACAAGGATACCTGCAAGGTGAGCCCCATATTGGATTTACTACCCTGACTGGGGGACTTTCCCCAACTCTGGCATACAGCAAGCTGGAGTCCCAGCACAGTATGGTGTTCTCAGTGAGCTGAGGGAGCAGAGGAAAGTTTTCAGGAGAGGTAAAACAACTGATATATGTGGAACTTTGACATTCAAAAAATAAATTATGCTCACGGGTTCCCTTGTGTTTTCCAAATGAGGGATTGACTGCTTAGGCCCAGCAGAGCGTCCTGAAACTTGTCAGAGACCGGGTGAGTTGACAGAAGAGGGAAACTAGTTGTTGAGCAATTCTGGGGGAAGTTGGAGATCCAGCCCCAGGAGAATTCAGAGTCTACATTTTTACAATTTCAAAGCTCAAGGTCTTAAGTTTAGACACAGAAAGGCCTTAACTTTGGATAAGGAACACGACAGAGTTAAGTTACACAGTAGTCTCACCCTAACAAAATCTGGAATTATGCCTTGAAAAGAATTTTAAAGGAAACAGTTTAGATGTAAGGCCCTGCCAACTTGTAATTGCTTGGAAAAATATTAGGCTTTCCATATGTTTATAGCATCATACATTCAAGACTACACAAGCTCAGAATGAATAGCCAGTAACTAAATTGAAATCTATGACAAAAACATCAAACTACATCTTGGCCATTGTGAATAATGTTGCAATGAACATAGAAATACAAATATCTCTTTAAGATGGTGATTTTACTTTCCTTGGATGTATATCTGGAAGTGAGGTTGCTGGATCATACAGTAGTTCTATTTTTAACAGGATCCTCCATACTGTTTTCCATAACGTTAGTGTCCATCAATAGATGCATGGATAAAGAAAATGTGCTGTGCCTGAAATAAGATACCTCTTATAAAAGAGAAATGAACTGTGAAAAAAATGAAGTATTTTCAATTATTTAACATGGTTTTCAGAAATAAAAGTGAATTATTTACAGAAATAAATAATTCCATTGTATATATACAATAGAATAATCAGCCTTAAAAAAAGGAAATTCTGCCAGTTGTGACAACACAGATGAAACTAGAGGACATCATGTTAAGTGAAATAAATCAGAGAAAGAGAGAAAGAGAAATACTGCATGGTATCACTTAAATGTGTAATCTTAAAAAAAAGAAGAAGAAGGAAGTTGAATTCATAGAAATAGAGTATATAATGGTACTTGGGGTCTTGTGGTTGCCAGGGGCTGAGGGGCAGAGGTGTGGAGGAAAGAAGTTGATAGAAAGGTAGAAACTTTCAGTTGTAAAATGAATAAATCCTGAGGATCTAAAGCATAGCATGATAACTATGATAATACTGCACTAAATAACTGGAATTTGCCAACAGAGTATATCTTTAAGTGTTCTTACAAAAATTTGAAAAATTTTAAAAAAGATAACCACATGAAGTGATGGATGTGTTAATTAACTTGATTGTGGGAATCCTTTAACACTGTATATACTGTATCAAATCATCACATTGTATACTTTAAATATATTACCAATTTATTTGTCTATATACCTCAATCTGGAAAAAAGATCAAACCAATTCACAAAAATATCATAGAATTCAAAAGGTCTAAATCTTTTCATAGAGTAATGAGTAAACAATTAAAAATGTTACAATTGTGAAGAAACAGGAAATGTGACATATAATCCATGCAAGTACAGTTTATAGAAACCAAACCCAAGATAGCCTATATGTTATGTTACATTCAGTTGGCAATCAGTTTAAGGCAGATATTGTAAATATTCTGAAAAATTAAAGAAAAAAATCACTGAAAACACAGGGTATGTCAGCAGAGACACAAAGACTAAAATCACTAAGACAAGGATTTCTGTGAAAGTGTTCAAGGTACTTCCAAGTCATATTCCATATAAACCTATCCCATTATATATTTTTTAAATGTTTTTAAGATAACCAAGTGGCTTTTCCTCCTTAATCTGTAGGTAAACTATTCAACTTTATCAGCATGTGAAGTATTAGTCCTATATCTGGTGACTGTTAGTGGTAAGGACCAAACTGAAATCAGTAAAACAGATACAATCCTATTAATGATTTATTACATGATCTTCCATGGTTTCTTACCTATAATACATGATTAAATTACACCATTAAGATAATCTGAACATTACTATTTCGAGAATCTCTAAGAAAGAGCTTTCCACTTAGAGAGTGTTTTATGTTAGCTTTTTGCCAACCCACTAAATACTTCATAAATAGCATTTAATAGGCACTTAATAGCATTTAATAAGCACTGATTAAAGATTCAGTTTGAAACTAAGGATTTTTAAAATATTTTCTTCCTCCTAAAATCACATCAAAATGCCAAGTATATAAAACATGGTTTTAAAATTATATGTGGAAAATAAAACTGAAAGAAAGTTAACTACAGCCAAGGTATGTAACTAATTTCATAAAGATAAAAGTATATGAAGAACTAGCCAACAAAAGACACAAAATATCAAGTACCTACCCAAAGGTAATGACAACCAAGAGCTTGATGATTTTTACCGTCAAACCCAAGAATCACCCAAGATTTGTATTTGATGAATGGCACGAGGCACAACTATGGAATAAAGATAAAAAATTGGGTGCTATCTCAAAAGTCCAAAAATTAGAGTTATATACCATGTTCTCTGCCTCCATTCCAGAGGCCATATATCCCCCAGGATAAATTATGAACTGACGGAGCCAAAGAAACTTCTCCAAGGAATCTAAACCTAGCAAAGAGCAGGAAGCTGCCACCTTGATAATTACTCTCCTTAAGTTTTATTGTGTTCTGTTAACAATCCCCATACCCCAATCCCACACCACTTCCTCTCCAGTTACAAGAGATGCTAGCATAAATTTAAATGGATGAGATCAGTCATGATTCTTGACATAGGCTGACTCCTGAGCAGAGCCCATGGATACCTTAGAAGAGAAGTAGATACGGACACTGGGGATCTGGCATTGTTTTCTACATAAAATATTGAATATTCTTTGGACTATGGGTTCTACATTTGATGTTTTAATTATGCTATTGAACTATAATATGATGATAATAAATTAAATTAGCATAGCAAAAAAAACCAGACTAAAATACACATTTGATCATTTTGATTTTCAAAGTAGCCTGTCTGAGTTACATGCAAAATTATTTTTGCTTCCTATTTCTGAGTTGGAAGTTCTGGTACTTACATGGCCTACTTCACACAAATATTTTCAAAGGAAAATACATCTGAGAAAAGCATTCAATTAAAAGGAGTCTGTGAAATGAAGAAGACAATCATACCAAATAAAATACTTTGTGTAAAACTTGTATTTTTTTTTTCTCAAGGTCCTGAGTCATCACTATGAAAATTTGAATAAACAAAGAATTGTGGTACTGACATGTCTTTTGGTACAGGTTTCCAGGGATTTGTGCTTTCCTGACAATTTGTTGATTACCCTTGCAAATAAACAGTACAAAATAAAAATGTCTACAACTGTACCTCTGAATACCTATGATATGCTACATCTCTATTTCTCACCCAATCTCAAGAACTGATACCATAATTTACTTTGGTTTTATTCAAGCTAAATAAATGAATTCCTGACTCCTTTTTTTCCCATACACTTAACACAATCTATGACAAACATTTTAAAACTACCTAAAGTATATATTTCATTCTCATTATTGCTCACCATTCCCATTATTACGTTTCTAATTCTACTTTTGGACTACTGTGTAGCCTCGGAAGTGATCACCTTGCCTCCAACCTGCCCAGCCTCATACAGACTGTTCCGTATATAGCACCAAACTGGCACTTAAAATTCTAAGTCAAATAAAGTCATTCAGCGCCTTGCTCAGAAATTTCCAATGGCTTTACTGTATTACCTCCTTTCTGTTCTTCAAGAATTCTATGCAGCATCTCATCTGTTTGGATTTGATGTCTCTACTCTCCACAGATATTTATTTGGCTAAAGATGGATTTCAATTCTACCTAATCATCTATGATAATATGTATATTAGATATATTTACCTTATATATTAAATATTATGTATGTTATATATTTCTCTGTAATTTTATATACTGTATGGTGTGCATGTATATTGTATATATATATATATGCATATAATTTATTAATAATGAATGCTATATTGAATAAAAATTTGAATACCATTTGGATCTTTCTGCAATTGTAGGCTACATAAGAGAAAAGATATTCTTTTTTGTATATGGTCATATGTCCAGTTACTAAGATGTCTGGAATATGTTAAGTAGAACCTCAATAAACTTTTTTTAATGCTCACGTGAAGGAAACAATATATTGATTCTATATTTGTAATGCTCATTTTAGAACTACTTTTGAGGGGCTTGGGTTTTAAAGCCTCATCTGCAAATCCTGTGTGTAGCCCCAGAATATAACCTACATTTGCTCATATATGTAAAATAATGTAGTAAATTTAATTATATTACATTTTAAAATACATAAGTCACATGGATTATTTGTCAAGATTCTGATATCTCTTACTTGTTAAGATAATTTCCAATTTTTTTAAATAGCTCCATGTTGATACAACCTAATTTTGACATTTCAATTTTGCTAGAATATCAAGTTTTTAAATTATCCTATACTCTCTATCTTTAATAAAGTATCTAGAAAATCAATGCCATTTAGAGATAGGTCTTTTTTTTTTCTTTTTTATTTTGCAAGCTAACAGTCCATATACAGTAGTCTAACTTAGCATGACATAAATTTTTAAAAAACAACAGAGTTCTCTTGAAAGACAAAAAAAAGTCTTCATATATCACTGTGAAATACTGAAATCCTAATTTCTTTCAATGTGCTCTGAGTGTACCCTTCAAATCATTTGACAAGGTATTTAAAGTAAAAAATGCAATCACCTACCATTAAATCACTTTGATCTTGTAATGTATTTCTGGTTAATCGATGTTCTGCAACCTGGTCATAGAAATTGAAAAAAAAAATCAGTCATGTGGTTAGTAGTAATGCTAGTAATTTTTTTCATTGAAAATGTGGTACTAAATTGAAGTAAAATACTTATTTGCACTAAAATTAAAGTACTGGAATAAAAGAAATGTATAAAATCAAATTTTAAACCTTTGTAAGATTTATAATCAGTTTTGGGCAGATATTGCTTTACAACACTCTTAATAGTGATCTATTGCTTACATTTTAGAAGAATGTATACCAACCAATCCTAGGTTAGCATAAATACATCCATGAACATACATACATGCATACATAAATGCCTCTAGGTGATTTTAATATACCATTTTCTTCCTAAATTTACACCAATGATTTACAAGGATAAACTGTCAAAAAAGTTTGAACTACTAATTGATATTAAAAGATAAATTCATACTCATTAACTATTATACAGTAAGGAAGATTTTTAGGCAAATATTGTAAGGAGGATTGCTAGGCAAATTGTCCACAGTCCTCAACAGAACATTTGGTTAATAAGTATTAAGATGATTTTTCATGTTAACATATTTGTCAGTTGACTAAATCTGTTTTTATACATTCTTATTTTCCCAGAAATTATAAACCATCAAATATATCATAATTCTAACTCACATACAAAATATTTTTGTCAAAATAGTTTCAATGATAACTAATATCATCCACATAGTTGTATTTTATAAAAATCCAAATTAAATCACTCTTTTATGTTTTATGGTTATATGTCTTTTGGGTAATTTTCATCCTATTATTATCTAGTCATTGTAAAGAACACTTAGACCTTTCAATAACATTTCTGCTCACTATTAATTTTGGAAGTGTTCATTGGGCAATTTTATGATAAGTGGCAAATTACTTCTAGTAGTTTAATGAAGTCCCTTTTTACTCACAATACTCCTTTATTTATTGCTCCTCCTCTTTTTCTGTATCCACTTGATATTATGCATTAGTCATTCAAGGACATAATTAACATAGACAGTCTCTTTCTAATTCTCAGGACAAACTTTCAATGCTTTTTATAAATGTATCAGAATTCAGTGTGTAAGGCAAAAAAAAAAAAAATCACTGAGTGCTTTTTTGGGAGAAAGCCATATAGATATTCTGAATCACAGCCAATAATGAAATTATTTGATATTATAGATTAACACAGTCTGTAACATTGAGTTGGGAAAAATTCATAAAGGAATGGTGAATATTTTAAAACTCTTGTGGATAAATATAATTTTAAAATTACACTGCTTAAATTGTATCACTTAATTGCATCATCTTTATGCAATAATAATAATGATTACTTTTGAACAAATCTAAATGGCAGAGCAGAAGGCTTGAAAACATTTTAATTATCTTACATATAAGTAAGTATATCATTTCCTTTCTATTACATTCACCACAGTATAATTTACTTGCAATTTAAAACCCAAGCTTCAAAGTCACATAGGTTTCTTCTTATAAGTCTCCAAATTGATGCCATTGCTTAGAAATTCTTCACAATTCTTATACATAAGAAATCATAACATTTGATTGTAATAGGATATCTTTTATTCTTAGTGGCTATTTTACTCATACAAATTTTATGATACATGTTATCATCAAAATGATCATTCTGAGTATCTAAAATTAGTAAATGTAAGTGCATGTTTTCCATACTTTAGATGATGGGAACAAAGATCTTAGCAACAACAAATTAAAGTTTCACCACCATACGGAAAATGAAACCTCACTGTAAGTCTATCTATCTTCCTGCGAGGACATGGCATTATTAGTTTCAGTGTGGCTGGAGAATGTTCCTTTTGTCTACCTTGCTTGCATGGTAGCTTGCAACTGTTTTACTCCAGTAAGCCATATTCAACTACACACAGTCTGCTGTCAATCATAAAGTGAACTTTTAATGGAGCTTTTATCACTTGTGTCAGAAAAATCACTTCTATCTAGGACCTCAGTGTGTGGTTAGATTTAAAATTGGATAAATATTGATGTAAAATTGAAGGAGCTCTATATTATAACTTTATCTAAATAAACATAATGAGGCATGATTTAACTACATTCATTAAAATTCAACCTTGTTACATGTAGAGTTCTACAAGTTGTAGCAACATATACAATCTTGTTACCAACAAAATAATAAAAATATAATCATTCCATTATCCCAAATTTTTCCTTCATTCCCCAAACAAGCCAGGTATGATGCAAATTTTAGTTATAACTTTCCTTTTTCAAAAATTAAATAAATAGAAAATACAGTATATATAGTCTTTTGTGTCAGGGCTCTTTTTTGTAACATAATGCTTCAAGATGCATCCTTGCATTGTTTTTTTTTCTTTTATTCTTTTGAAAGAAAAGTATATAGATTTTAATAAAATTATTAATAGCTTCAGATAAGTTCCACGGTATCCAGTAGTAGCACAATGATAGATATATCACTGGGCCACTATGCCTTTCATCTGAGCACTTCAGGAATTCATGATTTTGCATACATGCCTAGTTTGTTCCTTCTTTTATGGAGTAGTATTTTTTGTACATATGTACCACAATATCGTCATATAAGTGGGCATTTGGTTACTTTTCAATTTATAATGATAATGAACAAAGTTTTAATAAACTTTCATTTAGAATTTCAGTATGTTTTAAATTTCACTTGGATAAATATGTTGGAATGGGATTACTGGGTTGTGTGATAAGTAAATGATTATATTTTTGTATTGTTAAGTATATGGTAACACATTAAGTATAAAATTATGTTTAAGATTATTTGTTTTCCAAAGTGGTTGTAAAATGTTGAAAAAATTATTTTTCTCTGTAAAAATTTTGATTATTTTTGTTTCTATTTTATTTGCCCCAAATATGTTTTGGTTTCCATTTTTATTTCTTTGACCCATTGATAATTCAGGAGTATGCTGTTTAATTTCCACATATTTGTGAATTTTCAAGCTTTCCTCCTGTTACAGTTTTCCATTTTATACTACTATGGTTACATATGATTTTAATCAACTTGAGATAATTTCAATCTTCTTAAATGTGTTAATACTAATTTTGAGACCTAACATTTGATCTATCATGGATAACGTTCTGTGTACACTTAAGAAGAATGTATATTCTGCTGTTGTTGAATGGAATACTTGGTACATATCTCTTAAATCCATTTGGCCTAATGTGTAATTCAAATCCAATCTGGTTACTGATTTTCTGTCTAGGTGATCTATCCATTATTGACGTGGAGTATTAAAGTGTTATTGCGTCACTGCTTATTTCTGCCTTCATGTTTGTTAATATTTGATTAACATATTTAGATGTTCCAATATTGTTCACCAGTATATTTGCATTTGATATATTCTCTTGAGATATTGACCCTATTATAAAATTGTTTCTTGTTATAGTTTTGGACGAAATATATTTTTGTCTGATATAATTATAGCTGATCTTATTCTCTTTTGCTTTCCAAGTGCATGAAACATCATTTTTCCATCTCTTCACTTTCAGCTTATGTGTGTCCTAAATTGAAAGCAAGTTTCTTGTAGACAATATAGTTGGATCTTGTTTAATATAAAATTGCCTAAGGCATGTCTTATCTCTCATAAATTAAAAATAAAAAAGGTGCTCACATTGCCAATCATTATGTTCCCATTTTCATTTTTCAAATATTTTGTGAAAAATGTTGATTTATAAATAACCTGTGCTCTTTTCATAAACATTTTGCCAAAGTGGTGGCTGACATTCCAGATAGTCATGCATAGCTGAAGTAACACAGAAATACAAAGTTTAGTTTCCTCTCCCACAGTGAGGGAGGAAACAGTGAAACATAAAGCAGTTTATTTTTAGTCTTATATTGTCCTTAGGATATTATGAAGCTTTTGAACTGCCTTAGACATTATCCCCAAAAGTCCCCCCTTCCCGTTTAGGGTTCATTCTGATATAAGCACAAAATAGTTGACCAACATATATACTAGATCATAATAGCTATGAATCTAACTAAGCTCCTTTAAGCTTATTTAAGCTTCATTTAATGTAATGACTTTGTTGTGACCTGTTTGTAGGGCAGATCTCCCATGGATAACTTCAATAAGAATTGTGATTAAATTATATTTATGTTCTTAAGTTCTTTTCAGTGGTTAGTCCTCATTAACCTTCATGAATGAGTGGCATTTTATTGTCCCATGTTGTTTTTTTGGTTCTGTATTAGTATCAACAACTTAAATTCATGTTTTATTCTTTTCCCCCCCTAATTTTTTCTTAATTAACTTTGTAAATTTCCCAGATAGTCATAAAATGCAGGCTGCTGTCAGGTCACTTCATGCAATTTTCTTATTGGCTAACTTAAATTGTGGCTCATAAATAGTATTGATTGATTGATTTATCTATTTTATTTATTTATTTTTAATACAGAACTAAAAGAATCACATTGCAGAATGCATGTAAAGTAACTTTTGCAACAAGGTTAATCTTTTTTATCTAAAAGAAACAAATTTTGCATTATTGCACACATTCTCACTTTTTCTATCTAAATGTGAAAGATGATTATAAAACATTCACCTACCTAACTTTAATTCTGGGTCCACACAAATATTTTTACCTTATAAATGTCTGGGGAAAAAAATCAAATGACACTTAAATTCTTTTATTCTGTATCTTATCAATGTAGAATTAAACATTATAGTCCAATTAAAATTAAATTAAATGTGCATTTATATGTCTCAGTTTCAAGCAGGACATTTGTGAGGCACCTGCGTGGTTCACTCAGTTGAGCTTCTGACTTTGGCTCAGGTTATGATCTCACCGTCCATGGGTCCAAGCCCCTGCATCAGACTATGCGCTGACAGCTTGGAGACTGGAGCCTGCTTGGGATTCTGTATCTCCCTCTCTCTGTGCCCCTCCCCTGCTCATGCTCTGTCTCTTGCCCTCAAAAATAAATATTTTTTTTAAAAAAGCAAGACATTTGTTTTATTTGTATGTATTTAGTATCTTATCAAATTATATATGTAATTTTAAATATGTATATAAGTATATATATGCACATATAAAATTGAGGTGTAAAATAAATGCTTTAAGCTGTTCTAGATATTATTATGGTATAGATTTTTTTTAATTTACTTATTTAAATTCAAGTTATTTTACGTACAGTTAGTATTGGTTTCAGGAGTAGAACCCAGTGATTCATTGCTTACATGTAACACTAAGTGCTCATCCCAACAAGTGCTCTCCTTAATACCCATCACCCATTTAGCCCAACCCTCCAGTTTAGGTATTTTTTAATTGCCCATTTCATGCCTACTCTTTGCCATGTGCTTTGAATTTATTTTTAGCATAAGCTTGTTCAGAACCCTGAAAGAGAAGTATTATTATCACTAATTTAAAGATTTGGAAACTGAGACTTAAAAAGTTTAGCTGTTTGACTTTGATTTATTAAAAATGGCTTTTTCTAAAAGATTTAGATTTCATTGCTTTATAATTAAGAAAGACGATAGCTGCTCCAGTATATGAAATAATGCTTTTCAGCTTACTAATGAAATTCAAGTTCAAGAACTTCTGTGCTTATTTTAGTCTTCACAACTTCTCTAATCATAGTGATTACCATTTCTAGAGATAATATTTAACTGATCTTTAAAAAAGTGATAAACATAGTTGCAAAGATAGTACTCCATTTCTTAAGAATTTTCTTTCATCAGTTCAATTTATTTATTGGCATGCCAGAAGTTTATGGTTTTCTTCTCTCCATTGAAAACATTTCATTCTTATATTGTTTTTCATTGAGCTTCTATTTAATAATTTAATTGGTATAACTTTAAATAACAAATGGAGTAAAAAAGATATTAATCAATTTTAATTACCTATGTTTACTCATAGCACTTTTATTAAACATCAAATACAGTATATTTCCTAATTTGATGTTATTGTGGCATACTTTGATTATGTCACATGAAAGATAATATCAATATGCCTATTTTTACAGATGGCTATCATTTACAAATCTGTCATGTTTAAGCATTTTCTATGTTGCTAAAAGTAGTAAATAAACGTACATTTTAATGATTGTAGGGAGCTATAAAAAATAAATATCATTAAATATCTTTTTAAAAATTTTTGCTCCCAATGTATTTTAATAGCAGATAGATAGTCTTCAACAACCATTAACAAGAATACTGTGACATAATTTGGCAAATGTGTAGAATAAGGGATGTCTTATTGAACAATATCCCCAGTACATTTTAAATATAAATAAAATAAGAAAGATGTAACAAATTGAGGAGTAAAAATCCAAAAGTGGTTTCCTTTTCATTATTTGAAATATTAAAGAGAGGTTAAGTGTGAACGTCACACTTTCTTTAGTACACAATGATGCTAATAAACCTGGGAATTGTTAAAAAAAATTTTAATGGAAAATATCATTCTCTCATGCATACAACATAACAGAATGCAGAAGCATTCAATATACACGCTGAAATGTGTTTTACAATATCCTAATATAATTTCATAATGAAGGATTTTTCTAGACCTTTGTGTGAGTGGAGAGATTCACCATAATTAAAAGAGAAACAGTTAATAGAGCCCTCCCCCTGAAAATAGGGAGGCCTTTATTTATTAAAATACTTTAGCCTTATGTTTAATAATTATAGAACCCTTATAATATGCTAGAAATAGTATTATCAATATTAGATGCTTTAACTTAATACCCATATTGCTTTTTTGTGGTAGTATTATTATTATCACAATTTAAAGATGAAGAATTGAAGTGAGCAGCAGGAGGGTATTAAGTAATTCATTCAGAAGGCTTAGAAATGGGTAAGGCCAGGAATTAACCCCAGGATAATGGTTTCAGAATCTGATATTATAAATACTGTGCATTCCTGTACAAAAAAATAGAGAGGTATGCATGGATCAGCAAGTTGCTGTAACACTCTAGTCTATGCTTCTCCTTATCCAATCGTTGATTCTTTTCTGAAGTTGGACTTCCGCCAATGTTTTCACCCTTCAATTCATGAAATGGCAGTTGACATGGCTTTTTTTTTTTTTTGGATCTCCTTTTTTTTTTTTTTTTAACTCTGTCTTATCAACCTGATTATTGTATTTTCTGCATCAGAACTCTCTCAGGGGACACAGGTACAGAAATATTGCTGATCTGGTCTCTTTCTAGGAATGGTGTCAATATATAACATACATACATTCAGACATATATACAAACCCGTATCCTCTCCTTGCATGGGATAAATATTGTGGCAATGAGGGCTTTTGCACTGGGGTTTGGCTTCTTGAGTTTACACCTTACTCTTCCATTCACATGAGTCAACTTGGGCTATTTTCTTAAAATCTCCACCCCTCATTTTACTATCCATTAAGTGAGGTTAATAACAGCACATTCCTCAGTAGATAATTGTAGTATAACATTAGTTAATGATTGTAATGCCGATATGGAAAGGGTGGAATACATTAAAATGGCTCTGTAAATTTCATAATTATTGTATTACATTAAATTTTGTAATTACTATATGGTAAGAGGCATACATTCCTAACAATAGTATTATAAGGAATGTCCTGATACATTGCAGATGTAGAATTTTTAGTTTCAGGTAGGATACATAGTGGCTAATATCACACATAATGTTGAATGTCTGAGCCAGTCTTTCTGATGCCAGTATTCATTTATTTTTTTAAATGAGACATAATTCACTTACAAACTTCACTATTTTAAAGTGTAAAGTTCAGTGTGTTTTTTAAACTGATGTTTCACCATCGTCTAATTTCAGAATATTTCATCTCCAAAAGAAACCCCATACTCATTTTCAATCAACTGCCTACTCACCATTCCCCCCAGATATAGGCAAAATAAATCTACTTTCTATCTACAAGGATTCTGGACACTTAATATAAATGAAATCATACCATATGTGGCCTTTTGTGTCTTGCTTCCTTCACGCTGCATATTTTCAAGGTACATTCATGTTGCAGCATGTATTCATATTTTATTCCTTTTGTTTATTCATCAGCTGATGAGGATTTGGGATGCTTCACCTGTTTATTATGAATAATGCTGCTACAAACATTCAAATACAAATTTTCACATAGTCATATAATTTCAGTTGGAGGGGTCAGTAGACCTAGCAGTAAATTTGCTGGATCATATGGTAACTCTATATTTAAGTTTCTGTAGAACTGCCAAATTGTTTTCCAAATAACTGTACCAATAACATTACAACCAAAAATAAATGGAGGGTTTTCCTTTCTCTACATTTTCCTTACACTTGTTTTACCATATGTTTTCTAGTAGCCACCCCAATGGCTGTGAAGTGGTACTGAATTTTCACTTTCTTGATAGTGTCCTTTGAAGCATAAGGTTTTCATGTTGACGAGGTCCAGTTTATCTGCATTTCTTTTGTGGCCCCTGCCTTATGTGTCACATCTAAGATTCTATTGCATATCCAAAGTCATGAAGATGGACCTTTATGTTTTCTTTAAAGACTTTTTTTTTAATTTTAGCACTTACATTTAGGCCTTTGATGCATTGAGTTAATTTTTATATGAAGTATGAAATAGTAGTCCCAATTCATTCTTTGAATGGGGATATCCAATTGTCCCAAATGATTTCTTGAAGGAACTCCTTTCCCTATTGAATTGTTCTTGCCATCCCTGTAAAAAATTAATTTTTCATAAATATCCAGAGTTTATTCTGGACTCCATGTTCTCTTCCATTAATTTGTCTATCCTTATACCAGAAATACACTTTATTGATTATTGTAGGTCTATGGTAATATTTTAAATTAGGATATCTGAGTTCTTCAATTTCATCTTTTTAAAGATTGATTTGTCTTTTGGGGTCCTTTGCATTTCCTTATGAATTTTAGTTTGTGAATTTCTATGAAAAAGACATCTGGGATTTTGATATGGTTTACAATGAACATATAGCTCAATTAGGGAAATTTCACCATTTAACAATATTAAAACTTCTAAATCATTAATATGGAATGCTTTTCCATTTTCTTTTTTAAGGTCTCCTTTAATTACCCTAACAATATTGATTGATTATTTAGTGATTTTTATCAACTAATTCTGCAAAGTCTACATTCTTTATCTTATGGGCCCACTGAAATCTATGCTTAGTAGCCTGGTGGTCAGGTCACTACTGGGCAGAAATTTTGTTAAACATGTGCAAACAATAGATCTCTTTACTCTGTGCCAAAGTGGTTTTGTTGTTGTTTTCTTTCTTTCTTTCTTTCTTTCTTTCTTTCTTTCTTTCTTTCTTTCTTTCTTTCTTTTTCTTTTAGGGCATGTCTTCAACACTCAACTAGTTGATTGATAATTCTGCCTACTCTTCTCTTCCTGCATGCATTGGGATTCAAGGTCAAGCAGAGCTGAGACTTTAGGGCTTTCTCAGGTGTTTCTTAAGCTTGTTCAGGGCCTTGGGTATGCACAAAATTATATGCACGCATATGGACTTCTAGGTTCCCAGAAAATACATCAGATTCTTTCAAAGCCCACATAGATATCAAACCCCTCAGATTTTGGTTTTAAGCTTTTTCATTGGCCTGCTATTTCCTCCAACAACATTATCTACAACCTTAGGAAGCTGCAAAGTTAAACAAATACCTTAAACAATTTTTTATAAATGCTTCTGGAAAAACAGCTTTTGTCCTGGATGACTTCCAAGTCAGAGCAAATAAATGGGATATGAAACTGGGATCTTTCAAGGAACTACCACACACAAAACAATAATTTTCTGAGAATGTAGTTTTGAAGGCGATCCAACCTTGTTCATCTGCCTTCATTGGTTGCAAAGCCGATGATTTTCAGTATATTTGCAGGCTGTTGGTTTTAAATCATATATATGTGTGAATGTTTATGTATGTATGTGTATTTATAATACAGGAGATGAATAGATGGAGAAAGAGAGAGAAACAGATATATATTCTTACTTAATCTTCTTTAAAGTCTGAACCAAGAGTATCTAAAAAGGTCAAAATAACAAACTTCTATTTTTCCATCTATGTATTCCTGTGAAGCTATTTATTTTTTATCACTTATTGGTCCCTATATCTGTTTCTGTTATCTGTTGTCTCTTGTGTCTGTGTCACAGCAAGAAGGAAAGTTAGAAAGAAAAAAAGAAGAAGAAAGAAAGAAATATGCCAGAGTAAGTTAGAAAACTAAGTAACTGTAGGGAAAATCTAATTTTTTAAAGCTGCTTGTCTATAATCTAATATTGTGACTTATATATTTTTATCATGGATCCATACTACGTTGAGTTCAAGAAAATATCCCAAAGTGCCTTGCACATGCATCAAACTATAGTCATCTACCTTGTGGGTATGTGTGTATGTGAGTGAGTGTGTATGTGTGTATGTGTGTTTATAGAAAAATCTTTCCAATTCTATATTTATAAATCACTTACTCTTTACTGGTGTCATTTTCAAACCCAAATGAAGAGGTCAAGGGCCATGGCACTACATATATATTTAATGATATGTTAGATATGTACTATCTGAGTTTTTTATTCTCTGTATGAGTCTTCATTTGTTTATAAACTGAGGTTTGGGATGAACTTCAATTGCAAAACGGCATGGGTTAAGCAACAGGTTTCACTGAGGAAAGTAAACTCACAAATTGAGGGTCAGAAAAAAGAGGTGTTAGGGCACAGGTTCCCTTATTCTCTTATCATCCCACATCTTGGAGCCAGGGTAAAAGTAGACTCCCCATATGGTTCTATATTCTAGTGCAAGAACTACTAACACCACCATATTGCTCCCCTTTATGGCAAAGCATGAAAGCAGCTTTGATAAGTCGCGTAAAAATCGGGCTGCTTGACACCAAGCAGTCTAACTATGGGTGTCAATTGTTTGAGAGTTTCAGGGAATGCTAGCTACTCTGTTCCTGAGGACTTGGGCAAAAGGATGTTAGAGTCTCAGTGTGGGGTTAAAAAAATCCAATGGGAATATTATCTTAAGTGCACTCCCTTCTGGAGGAAGGGCAGAAAGATTCCTCCAGTACCAGGTAGCTCATTTCCCAGGTAACCTAGAGTGAGCCCTCAGGGTCATGTTAGACAATTCCATTTACTGAACTATCTTGAATCTGTTGCTTCTGCCAATCAAACTCAACATTTCAATTGACATTAAAAAATTGAACAATTTTTGTTTCCACTTTATTTTCCTTTTAGTAACTGACCTAGTTAAATGGGGACTGTCACTAATGTCAGTCTAAGATAGTAGATTTTTGATAGGGCTAGTAGGTCATGCCATTTCATTTAGAGTTTACTCTCCATGGTGTATGCAATTGTTTTTGAATGACATGATAAAAATGTTTTCCAACCTTAAGAAATTAGAGATCAAATAAAAAATATGTAGTTGTCAGTAACAACTTTATATTGGAAAGTGTTATTGCCAAAAAATAACTTGGATAGATACAACTCTCTTTTTGGAATTACAAGATTACAGAGACCTAATTCAGTTAAATTGAAATGAGCCAAATGGTTGGTCATATCTCTTACTAGTGATTTTTTGGAAAGGAGTCTCACAAATGTTTCATATCTATCACATCCATGCTATACTTCTCTTCAGTCTCCATTGTTTCAAAAAACCACCATTTGAAGTTGAAATATTTATGACTGCAATTTAAGCAAAATTACATATTTAGAAACTTATTCACTCAAATAACAAATAACAAGGCTTTTTAGTTCCTATTTTATTCCATCCTCAATTAACTTTCTGTCCTCTAATTTTAAATTGCAGCAATATCCACTTAGGACTACTACTTCCCTTACTGTTTTATTCTTTAGTGCTATCACCACTGCTCTAACTCAAACTTGTTATTTTCCTGGTTAATTCTGAGGTTTAAGTGTAATGATTTCCCTGGTGCACATACTTGTGTCTTCTTTATATTTATGAACAGCATCTGCTATTTCTATGGTTGTCTACATTTTTTTCACTTGAAAGTTTCTGGAAAAATGAACCTATATACACAAAATTCTTCTGAAAAATATGTTAACAAATGTCCCACCTTGTTGACTCAGTGACTGGCAGTTAACAGAAGCTGGCCAATACATAATGTCCCTGCATGAATAGAGATTCATCCAAAGGAACTGGACACAGGGAAGAAATATTCAGAATCCTCTTATGGGGATTGATGTGAATGTAAGAAAACAGAGAATCTTCCATGATATTACAGTTTTAAAGAACATAAATTTATATGGATTCAGTGTATATGCTATCTACTATACTATTAGGGTCTCCATTAAAAAAAGCGAGTAGAGGGGCGCCTGGGTGGCGCAGTCGGTTAAGCGTCCGACTTCAGCCAGGTCACGATCTCGCACTCCGTGAGTTCGAGCCCCGCGTCAGGCTCTGGGCTGATGGCTCAGAGCCTGGAGCCTGTTTCCCATTCTGTGTCTCCCTCTCTTTCTGCCGCTCCCCCGTTCATGCTCTGTCTCTCTCTGTCCCAAAAATAAATAAACATTGAAAAAAAAATTAAAAAAAAAAAAGCGAGTAGAGAGTGTACAGGAAGATGGCGGTGTAGGAGGACAATGGGCTCACCTTGTCCTGCTGATCACTTAGATTCCACCCACATCTACCTAAATAACCTAGAATACCATCAGAAGACTAGTAGAATGGACTCTCCGGAGCCAAGCATAGACAAGAGGCCCACGGAAGAGGGTAGGAAGGGCGGAGAGGCGGTGCATGCTACACAGACTGGCGGGAGGGAGCTGGGGCCCTCCCCAGGAGGGGCAGCCCGCCTGGCAAGACAGAGCCCCCGAAGTCTGGCTTGCAAAAGCGGAGGGGCTGGACTGCGTGAGTTCTGACAGCCAGCGGAACTTAACATCTGGAATGTTAAAAGTCAACAGCTCTGCTCTCAGAGAGTGGGGAGGGCGAAAGGACGCCGGGAGGGAGATTGTTGAGCCCCAGAAGACAGAGCTCAGCTCGGCAAGGGAACAAAGGCACTGGCAAGCACCATCTCCCTCTCCCATCCCCCAGTGAGAATTCCAAAAGGAACCAGTTTCCATCACCGAACTTGCTTGCACCTCGCATATCCCCAACTATGTGATTCTGTTGATTCATCCCTCCCAGGGGTCTGCCTCCCTCCCAGTGATACAGGGCCTCTGCCCAGGGGAACAAGGAGGACAAAGCAAGCTAAGTGCCCCTTCCACCCCTGTACACCTTAAAGATTCACCCCAACTATTATGACAGATCCCATTGAAGCAGCACCACAATCCTGGCAGTGTGCAAGTAGTTCAGACAGGGGTCATACCACTCCACAGTGAGTCCTGCCCCTGACAGAAGGGAAGATAAGGTACACACCAGTCTGATTGTGGCCACAGCGATGGGCTGGGGGCAGACATCGGGTCTGACTGAGGGCCACGCCCACCAACACAAGTTACTGCCCACAGCACAGGGGAAGGGCCCTGCAGTATGGAGCAACTGCAGGGACTATCCAAAATGATGAAATGGAAGAATTCTCCTCAAAAGAACTCCAGGAAGTAGAGACAGCTAACGAATTTATCAAAAACGATTTAAACCATATAATGGAACAAGAATTTAGAATAGCAGTCATAAAATTAATCGCTGGGCTTGAAAAAAGCATAAAGGACAACAGAGAATCTATTGCTACAGAGATCAAGGGACTAAAAACTAGACATGATGAAGTAAAAAATGCTATGAGTGAGGTACAAAATAAAATAGAGGTGGCTACAGCGTGGAATGAAGAGGAAGAGGGGAGAATAGGTGAACTAAAAGATAAAATTATGGAAAAAGAGGAAGCTGAGAAAAAGATTTAAAAAACCCAGGAGTAAGAGGGGAGAATTAGAGAACTAAATTATGCAATCAAATGGAACAATATCCGAATCATAGGAATTCCAGAAGAAGAAGAGAGAGAGAAACGGGCTGAAGGTGTATTTGAACAAATCAGAGCTGAGAATTTCCCCAACATGGGGAAGGAAACAGGCATTAAAATCCAAATGGCACAGAAAACGCCCTTCAGATGTAACTTGAATCAAACTTCTTCATGACACATCATACTGAAACTGGCAAAATACAAGGATAAAGAGAGAATTCTGAAAGCAGCTAGGGATAAACAGGCCCTAACTTACAAAGCTAGACACATAAGGGTAGTAGGAGACCTATCTACTGAAACTTGGCAGGCCAGAAAGGAATGGCAAGAAATCTTCAATGTGAAAACAGAAAAAATATGCAGCTAAGAATCCTTTATCCAGCAAGTCTGTCATTCAGAATAGAAGGAGAGATAAAGGTTTTCCCAAATAAACAAAAACTGAAGGAATTCGTCACCACTAAACCAGTCCTACAAGAGATCCTAAGGGGGACTCTGTGAGTGAAATGTTGCAAGGACCACAAAGTATCTATCAGAGACACAACTACAAGCATGAAATCTACAGATAACACAATGATTCTAAACCCATCTTTCAATAATAACACTGAATGTAAATGGACTAAATGCTCCACCCAAAAGACATAAGGTATAAGAATGGATCAAAAAACAAGACCCATCTATTTGCTGTCTACAGGAGACTCATTTTATTTTATTTATTTTTTTTTTAATCTTTTCAACGTTTTTTATTTATTTTTGGGACAGAGAGAGACAGAGCATGAACGGGGGAGGGGCAGAGAGAGAGGGAGACACAGAATGGGAAACAGGCTCCAGGCTCTGAGCCATCAGCCCAGAGCCTGACGCGGGGCTCGAACTCCCGGACCGCGAGATCGTGACCTGGCTGAAGTCGGACGCTTAACCGACTGCGCCACCCAGGCGCCCCTACAGGAGACTCATTTTAGACCTGAGGACACCTTCAGATTGAAAGTGAGGGGATGGAGAACTATCTATCATGCTACTGGAAATCAAAAGAAGGCTGGAGTAGCTATACCTAAATCAGAAAAACTAGACTTTAAATTAAAGGCTGTAACAAGAGATGAAGAAGAACATTATATAATAATTACAGGGTCTATCCATCAGGAAGAGCTAACAATTATAAATGTCTATGTGCCAAATATGGGAGCCCCCAAATATATAAAACAATCACAAACATAAGCAACCTTATTGATAAGAATGGGGTAATTGCAGGAGACTTTAACACCCCACTTACAGAAATGCATAGATCATCTAGACACATGGTCAATAAAGAAACAAGGGCCCTGAATGATACATTGGATCAGATGGACTTGACAGATATATTTAGAACTCTGCATCCCAAAGCAACAGAATATACTTTCTTCTCGAGTGCACATGGAACATTCTCCAACATAGATCATATACTGGGTCACAAAACAGCCCTTCATAAGTATATAAGAATTAAGATCATACCATGCACACTTTCAGACCACAATGCTATGAAACATGAAATCAACCACAGGAAAGTCTGGAAAATCTCCAAAAGCATGGAGGATAAAGAACACCCTACTAAAGAATGAATGGGTCAACCAGGCAATTAGAGAAAAAATTAAAAAAATATATGGAAACAAATGAAAATGAATATACAACAACCCAAACATTTTGGGATGCAGCAAAGGCACTCCTGAGAGGAAAATACATTGCAATCCAAGCCTATCTCAAGAAACAAGAAAAATCCCAAATACAAAATCTAACAGCACACCTAAAAGGAAATAGAAGCAGAACAGCAAAGACACCCCAAATCCAGCAGAAGAAGAGAAATAATAAAGATCAGAGGAGAAATACACAATAAAGAATCTAAAAAACCTGTAAAGCAGATCAATGAAACCACGAGTTGTTTTTTTTAAAAAGATAAACAAAATTGATAAACCTCTAGCCAGGCTTCTCAAAAAGAAAAGGGAGATGACCCAAATAGATAAAATCATGAATGAAAATGGAATTATTACAACCAATCCCTCAGAAATACAAGCAATTATCAGGGAATACTATGAAAAATTATATGCCAACAAACTAGACAACTTGGACGAAATGGACAAATTCTTAAGCACCCATAAACTTCCAAAACTCAAACAGGAAGAAATAGAAAAATTGAACAGACCCATAACCAGTGATGAAATTGAATTAGTTATCAAAAATCTCCCAACAAATAAGAGTCCTGGACCAGATGTCATCCCTGGGGAATTCTACCAGACATTTAAAGCAGAGATAATACCTATCCTTCTCAAACTGTCCCAAAAAATAGAAAAGGAAAGAAAACTTCCAGAGTCATTCTATGAAGCCAGCATTACTTTGATTCCTAAACCAGACAGAGACCCAGTAAAAAAAGAGAACTACAGGCCAATATCCCTGATGAATATGGATGCAAAAATTCTCAACAATATACTAGCAAATCGAATTCAACAGCATATAAAAAGAATTATTCACCATGACCAAGTGGGATTCATTCCTGGGATGCATGGCTGGTTCAACATTCACAAATCAATCAGTGTGATACATCATAGTAACAAAAGAAAAGAAAACTACTATACAATCCTGTCAATCGATGCAGAAAAAGCATTTGACAAAATTCAGCATTCTTTCTTAATAAAAACCTTTGAGAAAGTCGGGATAGAAGGAACATATGTAAACATCATAAAGCCATTTATGAAAAGTCCACAGCTAATATCATCCTCAATGGGAAAAAACTGAGAGCTTTCCCCCTGAGATCAGGAACACGACAGGGGTGTCCACTCTCACCACTGTTGTTTACCATAATGTTGGAAGTTCTAGCATCAGCAATCAGACAACAAAGGAAATCAAAGGCATCAAAATTGGCAAAGATACAGTCAAGCTTTCACTTTTTGCAGATGACATGACATTATACATGAAAAATCCGATATACTCCACCAAAACTCTGCTAGAACTGATACGTGAATTCAGCAAAGTCACAGGATACAAAATCAATGTACAGAAATCAGTTGCAGTCCTAACAGTAATAATGAAGCAACATAAAGACAAATGAAGAAACTGATCCCATTCACAATTGTACCAAGAATCATAAAATACCTGGGAATAAACCTAACCAAAGATGTAAAAGATCTGTATGCTGAAAACTATAGAAAGCTTATGAAGGAAATTGAAGAAGATATAAAGAAATGGAAAAACATCCCATGCTCATGGACTGGAAGAATAAATATTGTTAAAATGTCAATACTACCCAAAGCTATCTACACATCCAATGCAATACCAATCAAAATTACACCAGCATTCTTCTTGAAGCTAGAACAAGCAATCTTAAAATTTGTATGTAACCACAAAAACCCTGAATAGCCAAAATAATATTGAAGAAGACAACCAAAGTGGGAGGCATCACAATCCCAGAGTTTAGCCTCTACTACAAAGTTGTAATCATTAAGACAGCATGGTATTGGCACAAAAACAGACACACAGACCAATGGAATAGAATAGAGACTCCAGAATTGGACCCACAAAAGTATGTCCAACTAATCTTTGACAAAGCAGGAAAGAATATCCAATGGAAAAAAGACAGTATCTTTAACAAATGGTGCTGGGAGAACTGGACAGCAACATGCAGAAGAATGAAACTGGACCGCTTTCTTACACCATTCACAAAAATAAACTCAAAATGGATAAACGACCTGAATGTGAGACAGGAAACCATCAAAACCCTAGAGGAGAAAGCAGGAAAAGACCTCTCTGACCTCAGCCACAGCAATTTCTTACTTGACACATCTCCAAAGGCAAGGGAATTAAAAGCAAACATGAACTATTGGGACCTGATGAAGATAAAAAGCTTCTGCACTGCAAAGGAAACAACACAACTAAAAGGCAACTGATGGAATGGGAAAAGATATTTGCAAATGACATATCGGACAAAGTGCTAGTATCCAAAATCTATAAAAAACTCACCAAACTCCACACCCGAAAAACAAATAATCCAGTAAAGAAATGGGCAGAAGACATGAATAGACACTTCTCTAAAGAAGACATCCAGATGGCCAGCAGGCACATGCAAAGATGCTCAACGTCACTCCTCATTAGGGAAACACAAATCAAAACCACACTGAGATACCATCTCACGCCAGTCAGAGTGGCTAAAATGAACGAATCAGGAGACTATAAATGCTGGAGAGGATGTGGAGGAATGGGAACCCTCTTGCACTGTTAATGGGAATGCAAACTGGAGCAGCCACTCTGGAAAACAGTGTGGAGGTTCCTCAAAAAATTAAAAATAGATCTACCCTATGACCCAGCAGTAGCACTGCTAGGAATTTACCCAAGGGATAAAGGAGTGCTGATGCATAGGGGCACTTGTACCCCAATGTTCATAGCAGCACTCTCAACAATAGCCAAATTATGGAAAGAGCCTAAATGTCCATCAACTGATGAATGCATGAAGAAATTGTGGTTTATATACACAATGGAATACTACTTGGCAATGAGAAAGAATGAAATATGGCCCTTTGTAGCAACGTGGATGGAACTGGAGAGTGTTATGCTAAGTGCAATAAGTCATACAGAGAAAGACAGATACCATATGTTTTCACTCTTATGTGAATCCTGAGAAACTTAACAGAAGACCATGGGGGAGGGGAAGAAAAAAAAAGAGGTTAGAAAGGGAGGGAGCCAAAATATAAGAGACTCTTAAAAACTGAGAACAAACTGAGGGTTTATTGGGGGTGGGAGGGAGAGGAGGCTGGGTGATAGGTATTGAGGAGGGCACCTGTTGGGATGAGCACTGGGTGTTGTATGGAAGCCAATTTGACAATAAATTTCATATTTAAAAAAAAGCAAGCAGATGGAAAGGGGAAGAATTTTTTCAACTTCAAATTCTGATTAACTGAAATAAGGTAAAGCAGTTATCCTAAGTCTCCATTAAATCAATGTGACTTGGACTCCAGTCTCTTGCAACTGAACTTTCATGCTTTACTCATCTTGCCATGTGGACCAATATTAACTCATCCCACTGTGGGACCCTGAATATAGCTTCGATTCTAAAACAGTTGAAGATGAGTTACCTTGAGGGGGGAATTTTTTTGCCCCTAACTACAGTGAAGAGACTTTCAACTTCTTTCAATATTGTTACTACCCATAGCCAAAGTTATTAAATTTTTAGAACAGACTATCAATGCCATTTGGTGAGCATGTGCTTTCTTAAAATAGAAGTAATAGAAATGATAAAGAAGAAAGAGAAGAGATCTCTAAGAGCTCTAGAAGAAAACAAAATGTAACCCTACAAAAATAAACTGTATGTAACTTCAAGACTCCATAAAGCACATAACAGAATAATGGTAACAGAGCATATAATAACCAAAGACTGGCAAAGCACAGAGCTGTTGCAGGGGTAAAGTCATTCTTCAACATGGGACTCCAGATGGGCTTATAGGTTGGAATCCAAAAATACAGAAAATATGGCTGAGACATAGGCCATTTCTCAAAGTAATTATTTACAACAAGATCTATAGTTCATTGGGCCACACACAGTTATCCTACCCAAGATATTCACGACAGATTATGCTATTTTCTTTGAGTTTAAATTAAATCAATCATAACCTTTTTCTAAACAAAGTAGTAATGCGCCTGGTAGAACTGTGGGGTGAACACAACATTAAAATTAGGCAGAACCCAATGTAAGAAAATATAACAGGACATAAAAAATTCAATAAAATAATAACAGTTTCAACCAGGAATGAAGAAAATACAAAAATATTTTTAAACTTAAAAGTTTAAACTTACATGTGTGGTCACTTCCTTGCAATCATACATTTTATTTACATAAATGTCAGCCTGTCAAAATCCCTTACCATCTAATCTGAATCTAACATTAAGAAAATTATTTGTAGGGCGCCTGGGTGGCTGAGTTGGTTAAAAGCCAGACTTTGGCTCTGGTCACGATCTCATAGTTCGTGGGTTCGAGCCCTGCATCAGGCTCTGTGCTGACAGCTCACAGCCTGGAGCCTGTTTCGGATTCTGTGTCTCCCTCTCTCTCTGCCTCTCTCCTCTCATGCTCTGTCTCTCTCTCTCTCAAAATTAAATAAACACTAAAAACAATTTAAAAAAAGAAAATATTTGTACACACAAAAAATTACACATTTAGTAAGAAAACTTATGACAGCAATTTATTGTCATTGATATAGAATTGTATTAATAATATTAAATGGAATTAACCATCTTTAATTTTGAAAAATCTAAAAAAAAAAACCCACCTGCAACAGAAATTAAGAATATGAGCAACCGGTTTTGACAGAAATAGAGGGTATGATTGAAAATGAGATACACATAGAGTATTTTTAAAATGTGAAATTTGAATCCTTGAAAATGTTTTTAAACAAGAAAACAAGGAAGAAAAAATTGGACAAAGAACAAAAAAAAGAATAATAAGTAATTAGAATAGATGAATACCACAAAGGCTTTAGACAAAATTAATTCTTTGAAAGGTGAAGTTTAAACAACCTTGTAAATGTAGAACAAGACAGCAAATTTAAAGACAAATTTATTGAAAGAAAACCGAAATGAGAAGTTATGAAATATGAAAGACAAATCATGGAAATTTAATATTCAAATAATACCATTTTCAGAAAGAAGAGGACAAAAGAAATTATGAATATATGATCACTGTGGAAGAAAAAATATGACTCATATTTGAAACTGACATTATTTCTGAACAAGATTGATTTTAAAAAAAGGACACACTTAAAAAATACTGCTATAGAGTGAATGTTTGTGTCTTTCCAAAATTCATATATTGAAATCTAATTCCTAATGTGATGGTATTTCGAGATGGAACCTTGGTTGGTGATTAGATCATCAGGGTGGCACCCTCATGAACGGATATAGTGGCCTTATAAACTAGACCCCGGGGAGCTCCCTTGTCCTTTCTGACATGAGATCACAGAGTAAAAAAATGACAATCTATGAACTAGGAAGCAGGTCTCACCAGACACCAAGTCTACTGTTACTTGGATCTTAGGACTTCCCACCCTCCAGAACTGTGAATAAAACATGTTTGTGGTTTAAATCACCAAGTCTACGGTATTTTTATTATAGCAGCTGGAATGAACTAAGTCATATACTCCTTAAATTTCTGATTTTCAAATTGAAAAGAATAACTTTCCATAGCTAGAGAGACTATAATCTATGAATAAATGATATTTATATTGGCATACCATTTCAAATTGACAAGTAAAAGAGCACTGTCTTGAAAACAGATGTGAAGTATAATTTTGAATGTATAATTTATCTAGGCAAACTACTATTCAAATAGATGAATATATTAGTAAAGAGGCAAGGCTATACTGAAGGGGGTATCAAAAATTAAAATCTCAGTGAACCAAGTTTGACCACCCTCCTTCTCTAATTACATGTACTGGAAGTCAACTGTTGATATTTCTGCTAGTTGGTCATTCAGCGATAGAGATAAACAGAGAAGCCCCCTTTGCAAGCATTAGAATTCATGAAATAAGAAAGTGATAATGCATACTAACTTGTGCATTAGCTCTTAAGAAATTACACTAAGAATTATTAAAACTTTATAGCAGCATTACTTATAATAGCCACGATATGGAAACAATGTAAGCAATCCAAGTTACCATCCATAGATGAATTGATAAAGTAAATGTGCTATGTATATACAATTGTATGTATACACACACCCACACCCACAATTGAATATTACTTAGCCATAAACAAGAATGAAATATTACAATCTGAAACAACATGGATGGATCTAGAGGGTATAATGAATGCTAAGTGAAATAAGTCACAGAAAGACAAAACAAAACAAAGAAAAAAAAGAGACAAAAGGAAAAATTGACTCAAATACAAGGAACAAATTAGTGGTTGCCAGAGGGGAGGTGGTGGTGGGGGGGAGATGGGTGACATAAGTGAAGGGGATTAAGAATAAATATACTTACTGTGATGAGCACTGATTAATGTATAGAATTGTTGAATCATTATAGTGTACAACTGAAACTAATATAACAGGGCATGTTAATTATACAACTTAAAAAAAGCAGCTTGCATCCACATTTCATAAGCAAGAGTCAAAGCAAGATATATAACGATGCCCTTTGGATCATCATAGCAAATGACCAGTTTGCCAATCATGGCATTAAATGCAAAGTACTCCAACTGAAACATGAACCAGAGGTAGTTTCTTCTATGTGGGGACCTATGAACTACAAAGACATGTTATCTCTCCTTTAGTCATCCAATAAACACTGGAAAACAGAGTGAAAAATAACATTTCAGGTGTAGACTTTAGTGATTCAACACTTACATAAAATACCGAATGCTCATCACAAGTGCCCTCCTCAGTCCCCAAAACCTACATTCCCCCGTCCACCTCCCTTCTGGTAACCATCAGTTTGTTTTTTATACTTAAGAGTCTGTTTCATGGGGCGCCTGGGTGGCGCAGTCGGTTAAGCGTCCGACATCAGCCAGGTCACGATCTCGCGGTCTGTGAGTTCGAGCCCCGCGTCAGGCTCTGGGCTGATGGCTCGGAGCCTGGAGCCTGTTTCCGATTCTGTGTCTCCCTCTCTCTCTGACCCTCCCCGTTCATGCTCTGTCTCTGTCTCAAAAATAAATAAACATTTAAAAAAAAAAAAAAAAAGAGTCTGTTTCTTGGATGGAAACAATGTAAGCAATCCAAGTTACTATCCGTAGATAAATTGATCTTTATTCCCTGTATACTCATTTGTTTTGTTTCCTAAATTCCACATATGACTAAAATCATACATCATTTATCTTTCTCTGCCTGGCTTATTTCACTCACCATAATACTCTCTAGCTCTATCCACATCACAGCAAATGCAAAAATTTCATTCTTTTTGATGGCTGAGTAATATTCTATTGTGTGTGTGTATATATATAATTACATATAATTATGTATAGTAATAATTATAATTATATATATATATATATATAATTATACGGACACATACACACATACACTACATCTTTATCTATTCATCAGTTGATGGACATCTGGACTCTTTCCAATATTTGACTTTGTTGAGAACACTGCCATAAATATCTGGGTGCATATATCCCTTCAAACTATTATTTTTGTATTCTTTGGATAAATACCTAGTAGTGAAATTGCTGGATCATTGTATAGTTCTATATTAACTTTTTGAGGAACCTCCATATGGTTTTCCAAATTGGCTACATCAGTTTACATTCCTATCAACAGTGTAACAGGATTCCCCTTTCTCAGTATCCTCACCAACACCTGTTGTTTCCTATGTTAATTTTAGCCTTTCTGACAAGTGTGAGGTGACCTCTCATCATGGTTTTGACTTGTATTTCCCTGCTGAGAAGTGATATTGAGCATTTTTTCATATGTCTGTTTGTCATCTGTATGTGTTCTCTTCTTTGGAAAAATGTCTCTTCGTGTCTTCTGCCTATTTTTTAACTGGATTATTGTTTGTTGGGCTGTTGAGTTTATAAGTTCTGTATATAGTTTGGATACTCAGGGAACAAAAATTTTAATGGTCTTGAAGTAGGGGAACAAACCTTATTATTGTTGAATTCTCAATCTCTGGAAGCAGGATCTCAAATTATAGCCCCGGTCTCTTATCTCTGGCCTTTCACAAGTTCTTTTTCTTTAAATTCCTTGGTACCTTCTGAAGTGGGCAATAGAAAATGTCCCAAGGGTCATTTAAGTTTGAAAGGAAGAGAGACTTTTTCTTTTAAATTGATATATATTTTGCAAAACTCAAAAGCATGGCATTGTGGTTTTCTTTTCCATTTATTTCTATCAACTTTTTGTGCTAATTGCCACGCTTGAAGGATTTTTTGTTGTTTATGTTTGGTTATTTGTTTTTAGAAATGCTATCTGCCCTCAACAATCTGTCTCTGTCTCTTTATCTCTCTCTTTCTCTCTGCTTCTCCCTCTTTTACCTAAAAAAAAAAAAAAGTAATTAATTTAAGTATAATAGGCTTTTATGGGTCCACCAAACATTTAGCATTTATAAAGTTTTCTTTGAGTCAATTTAGTCTTATGAAAAGGATTTTACTTAGTAATGATTTAATCTTTTTTCATGGGTTTCTAGCTATGGATGTGACAGACAAACCCTTTGATTTGATTTTAGATGCAAACTGAGCTTTAATCTGCCTTGTTGCTGAAAGGAATTCTTAATTAATTGCATGTTTTACTGTTTGGGTTTGAGAAGCAATAATTTAGTCATACCCTATAAATTACTGGATGTGTAGATTCCTTTACTCTTAATTTCTAATTTCAAATTTAGACAACTATTATATAACTTATCTTTTTCTGAGAAGAGCAGCAAACCCACAATGGTAACTGTCACTGTTGTTGATTATTTTAATTTCCTGTTCTAGAACTACATGACAAATCATTTTGCTTTCTGTAATAGATCTCTTTATCTCTTTATTTTCACCAAATTTTCCATCTGAAATTGACACACATGTTAAGCTTTTTGTTATGAATGCAGCTGATTTTAGGTAGTATTTTCATATTATTCAAAAGCAAATAGGTCATGCTATACATGCAGATATCCAGTAGCTTAAAACAACAATGGATAATTTATTATTCAGGCTACATGACCCCTTATAGTTGGCTGAAGGAAGTGGGGAGGTATTGTTCACTACAGACATTAACATTTCCACACCAATGGAGAAGAAGCTATCATAAACATTGTTGGTTGCCATAACAGAAATAAATGGAGACCGTTGGATCACATCATATCAGCATTTAAATATCATCAGTGTGTTGGGGCGCCTGGGTGGCGCAGTCGGTTAAGCGTCCGACTTCAGCCAGGTCACGATCTCGCGGTCCGTGAGTTCGAGCCCCGCGTCGGGCTCTGGGCTGATGGCTCAGAGCCTGGAGCCTGTTTCCGATTCTGTGTCTCCCTCTCTCTCTGCCCCTCTCCCGTTCATGCTCTGTCTCTCTCTGTCCCAGAGATAAATAAACGTTGAAAAAAAAATTAAAAAAAAAAATAAATATCATCAGTGTGGGTATGCCTGGGTGGCTCAGCTGGTTGGGTTTCTGGCTCCTGGTTTTGGCTCAGGTCACGGTCTCATGGTTCATTGAGTTCAAGCCCCCTGTCCAGCTCTGTGCTGACAGTGTGGAGCCTGCTTGGGATTCTCTCTCTGCCCCTCCCCTGTTCTCTCTCTCCCTCTCTCTCTCTCTCAAAAAAAAAGTAGATAAAACTTAATTATTTTTTTTAAATATCAGCAGTGTGGAATTCCTGTTCCATTCTCGTTGAACAGAACTAATCACATGGGCTGGCCCAATCAGAAGTACACAATTATGAGAAATCTTAAACATCTGTTTGAAATTCAGAGAGCTAGCAGAGCTCTGACTACCACAGAGGGCAACATAATGATATATTTTTAAAGTAGGCAAAGACACAAAACACATTACTTATGTACACTCTATTTTATACTCCTGGTATAAACTAGAATTAAACTAAAAAAAAGAATTAAAGTTAAAAAAAAGAGATATGAATAAAGAAAGTTTACAACTACATATCAAACTTTGTAAGAGATACTAAATAAAAAGTAGTGCTAATGACTACCACAGAGGGCAACATAAAAGATATATTTTTAAAGTGGGAAAAGACACAAAACACATTACTTATGTACACTCTATTTCATACTCCTGGTATAAACTAGAATTAAACTAAAAAACAGAGAATTAAACTAAAAAAAAGAGATGTGAATAAAAGAAAGTTCACAACTAAGATACCAAACTTTGTAAGAGGTACTAAAAAGTTGTTAATAATGTGTCTGTGAAATTAACACAACTGTATAGAACTGAATTTTTTAGAGAAATATTTTTTTTAAGTTTATGTATTCATTTTAAGAGAGAGGGAGAATCCCAAGCAGGCTCTGCACTGTCAGCACAGAGCCTGATGCAGGGCTCAGTCTCACAAACCGTGACATAGTGATCTGAGCTAAAATCAAGAGTTGGATGACTGTGGTGCCTGGAGGGCAAGTGGTTAATAAGCACTGGTCATCAGCTCAGGTCATGGTCTCACGGTTGACAGGTTCGAGCCCTGAATCAGGCTCTGCGCTGACAGCTCAGAGCCTGGAGCCTGCTTCAGATTTGGTGTCTCCCTCTCTATCTGCCCCTTCCCTCCTTGTGACCTATCTCTCAAAAACAAATAAACATTTAAAAAAAAAAAGAGTTGGATGATTAACTGACTGAGCCAGGCAGGCACCTCAGAGAAATACTCTTAATACACAACCTTAAATTATCTCTCTGAATTTGAATTTTTAGGTAATTTAAAAATATAAGAATAAAAATACAGCATCCTTTCTTGATAAAAACCCTCAAGAAAGTAGGGATAGAAGGAGCATACCTCGAGATGATAAAAGTCATATACAAGCAATCCAATGCTAATATCATCCACAATGGGTAAAAACTGAGAGCTTTCCCCCTAAGGTCAGGAACAAGACAGGGATGCCCACACTCGCCACTGTTATTTAACATAGTATTGGAAGTCTTAGCCTCTGCAATCAAACAATACAAAGAAATAAAAGGCATCCAAATCGGCCAGGAGAAGGTCAAACTTCAACTCATTGCAAATGACATGATACTCTATATGGAAAACCCAAAAGATTCCACCAAAAAACTGCTAGAACTGATTCATGAATTCAGCAAAGTAGCAGGGTATAGAATCAATGCACAGAAATCGGTTGCATTCCTATACACCAACAATGAAGCAACAGAAAGAGAAATCAAGGAATCAATCCCATTTACAGTTGCACCAAAAACCATAAAATACCTAGGAATAAATCTAACCAAAGAGGTGAAAAATCTATACACTGAAAACTATAGAAAGCTGATGAAGGAAATTGAAGAAGACACAAAGAAATGGAAAAAGATTCCATGCTCCTAGATGGGACAAACAAATATTGTTAGCATGTCGATACTACCCAAAGCAATCTACATATTCAACGCAATCCCTATCAAAGTAACACCAGCATTCTTCACAGAGCTAGAACAAACAATCCTAAAAGTTGTATGGAACCGGAAAAGACCCTGAATAGCCAAAGCAGGAGGCATCACAATCCCAGACTTCAAGCTATACTACAAAGCTGTAATCATCAAGACAGTATGGTACTGGCACAACAACAGACACTCAGATCAATGGAACAGAATAGAGAACCCAGAAATGGACTCACAAACGTATGGCCAACTAATCTTTGACAAAGCAGGAAAGAATATCCAATGGAATAAAGACAGTCTCTTCAGCAAGTGGTGCTGGGAAAACTGGACAGCAACATGCAGAAGAATGAACCTGGACCACTTTCTTACACCATACACAAAAATAAACTCAAAGTGGATGAAAGACTTCCATGTAAGACAGGAAGCCATCAAAATCCTCGAGGAGAAAGCAGCCAAAAACTTCTTTGACCTTGGCCGCAGCAACTTCTTACTCAACACGTCTCTGGAGGCAAGGGAAACAAAAGCAAAAATGAACTATTCCGACCTCATCAAAATTAAAAGCTTCTACACAGTGAAGGAAACAATCAGCAAAACTAAAAGGCAACTGACAGAATGGGAGAAGATATTTGCACATGACATATCAGATAAAGGGTTAGAATCCAAAATCTACAAAGAACTTATCAAACTCAACACCCAAAAAAACAAATAATCCAGTGAAGGAATGGGCAAAGACATGAATAGACACTTCTCCCAAGAAGACATCCAGATGGCTAACCAACACATGAAAAAATGCCCCACATCACTCATCATCAGGGAAATACAAGTCAAAACCACAATGAGATACCACCTTACACCTGTCAGAATGGCTAACATTAACAACTCAGGCAATAACAGATGTTGGCGAGGATGCAGAGAAAGAGGATCTCTTTTGCATTGTTGGTGGGAATGCAAGCTGGTGCAGCCACTCTGGAAAACAGTATGGAGGTTCCTCAAAAAACTAAAAATAGAACTACCCTACGACCCAGCAATTGCACTACTAGGCATTCATCCAAGGGATACAGGTGTGCTGTTTTGAAGGGACACATGTACCCCCATGTTTATAGCAGCACTATCAACAATAGCCAAAGTATGGAAAGAGCCCAAATGTCCATGGATGGATGGATAAAGAAGATGTGGTATATATATATACAATGGAGTATGACTCAGCAAGCAAAAAGAATGAAATCTTGCCATTTGCAACTATGTGGATGGAACTGGAGGGTATTATGCTAAGTGACATTAGTCAGTCAGAGAAAGACAAAAATCATATGACTTCACTCATATGAGGATTAAGAGACAAAACAGATGAACATAAGGGAAGGGAAATAAAAAATAATATAAAAACAGGAAGGGGAACAAAACAGAAGAGACTCATAAATATGGAGAACAAACTGAGGGTTGCTGGAGGGGTTGTGGGAGGGGGGATGGGCTAAATGGGTAAGGGGCATTCAGGAATCTACTCCTGAAATCATTGCTTCACTATATACTAACTAATTTGGATGTAAATTAAAAAAATAAAACATAAAGCTAAATTATAAAAAATAATAAAATTTAAAAATTAATTAATTAATTAATTAAAGGGACATATTTGGGAATAAAGATTATGGACAATATGCATTATTAGTATCAGTGTGTGTGTATGTGAGTGTGTGTGTGAGAAATAGGTGTGCAAAGAAAAATATTTTCATATTTATTACATATTAATAGATGTAAACAAAAAATCAAGGCAAGTGGGGGCGCCTGGGTGGCACAGTCGGTTAAGCGTCCGACTTCAGCCAGGTCACGATCTCGCGGTCCGTGAGTTCGAGCCCCGCGTCAGGCTCTGGGCTGATGGCTCAGAGCCTGGAGCCTGTTTCCGATTCTGTGTCTCCTTCTCTCTCTGCCCCTCCCCCGTTCATGCTCTGTCTCTCTCTGTCCCCAAAAAAATAAATAAACCTTGAAAAAAAAATTAAAAAAAAAATCAAGGCAAGTGAAATAGATGTATACAAATATTCCCTCACACATATAATAAAATTTTAAGGATTTCAACCAACAACAATATAAACTCTTTAATACGCTTAGGATTTGCTAATTAATCAATTAATAGAATGGATTACATGGGAAGAAATACAATAGTTTCTTGGCAATGTGAATATATACCCCTTTTTATTCTAGAATAAGTCAACTGGGGTAATAAATAGCATAAAGGAAAATGACAGAAATGAATATAAAATGGGATTGTTCCCTCCATGCTGTTCTCCATAAAGCAATAAATAAGAGCCAGATTATGTAATCTCACAACCCATGATTTACTTCATATTTAATTCAGATTCAAATCCAGAGACATTATAGCCTGTGTGAACTCTACTTCTGCCACTGGCCTCTCATCCTCTCTCTTGCTTTCTTACCTCCATAATCTGTTAGGCTTTGCTGTTCTTAGAATATTCTCTCAACTGAGAGGCTTTAAATGTGCTCTTCCTTCTGCCTTCCTGCTCTGTCCTCGAGTACCTGCTTTATTAAATGTGGCACTTTCTCCAGTTTTCCACTAATTGTCAGCTTGTCAAGAATAATACCTCCCACTCCCTTTGTACAAAATAGCATTTTCTTATCACAATCCCCTTACTCTGAGTTACTTTTCCTTATAATAACTTATCAACTTCTGACATCTCACATATTTATTGCTTATTTTCTCCCTTCATTTGAATGTCAGCTCCATTAATCCATAGGATTTTTTTTGATGAATTATATCTATCATACGGTCTCTCTCACATCTTGACATGTTTTGATTATTGCTTTCTTAATATCCATTACCTTCCTCTGCCTTATTAACAAAATCTAGTTTATGTATACTTAAAAATTTTCCAGATGGAATACTGCATACCATACGTTCATTGGGGCTAGACATGTAAAAATGTTTGTGCTGATTCTAGTATAACACTTGCAATGTTAGCAGGCTCACTAGTGTGTGTTGTGTGCCCTTTAATCTTGTCATTACTTTTGCTTGGAACATGGGTCTGATGCTTACAGAGCTGTACCTATCTAGTGAAGATACGGCCATTAGGTATACAATGGATGGCTGAGAAGAAAGAAGGGCCCTGGGTCTCTCATATCAAAAACTTCAATAATTGCTCCAGACTTTAAACTTTAAAAATATAAATAAAAATAAAACTGGAGAAAACAGACTGTTTTCGCTGTTAGTCTGTTTCGCTCATGGAACAATATACTGGTTGACTGATCGGTGGAGATACAAAGGTGGTGATTGTCTCACTGTTGAGAGAGTACTGAACCAAAGACTTCAGAAGTTTAATGGACTCTGAAGTAGGGATAAGGTCTAGAAGTAGAAAAGGACTGGGAAGTGACAAAGGAGCAAAGTGTCTTCAAGTTTCTCCCCTCCCCACTCCTTTCTAAGGAGTCCTCTAGAAGTACTTGAAGACTTCCACCTAAGACCTCAGATAAAGAGACCTAGGAATTAAGGTGCCTGGCCTAGGATTGCAAACATACAAAGAACATGCCTAGCCAGAAGCCTCAAGACTGAAATTCCCCTCAAAGACTGAAGGGCATTGGCTGTGCACCAAGTCTGGTTTGGAGTGGGCAACATTTCTCCGTAAGGCCTTCCAGGGAAAGCATCTGTAATTGGTCAGAGCTGGAAAATCCCAAACACAGATTTTCAACTGAGAACCGGACCCTCTACTTGATATTTAAGTGTATTTATTTCTCACTGTGTTTTCATCAATGTCAAATCAGCTTTCTTACTGTGCCTCCAATAGTTACATTAACTTTTAAGTCAGCCTATGGTAGCAACTATCTGATTCAGAGCATCTCCTTCAATAAACTCATGGTCCTACATGACCACAGCCATCGCTTGAGCACCTGATTCTGAACTTCCTAAAATAAGCTGTTTTTTACCACTTTGAAATATAAACCTGATGTTCATTGCCATTCACTGAAATGCAGCTCAGCATTTAATTCCAAACACATCATATATTCCAGAGGGAATAATACCTATAGGGTTGCTTTCTGGAAACCAATTTCAATAATTTATTGAGTTTTCTGTTTGCCAGCTACAGAAATCAACAATGACTAACAAAAAGAAAATAGTTTACAGAATTAAAGAGCTTAACCACAAGAGATTTATAAGTTTTGAAGGGATGGAAGTCCTTGGATTTTAGCAACAGAAACTCTATCTTCCTAAGTGACTTACCACACTTCTGCCCCAGTTTCTGGCAGAAATAATTAAATTGGTCTGGGATGTCATATACATGTATGAAGTGAAAGTGTGAATCTGTGCATTCCAGGAAGAAAATATCTCAACGTAAGGGTCTACTATCAAATATTTAAAAACAAATGCATCTGAGCAAACAAATGTTGACTTCCACAATTCTAAAATCTGATTTATAAGCTGTGATCTCTATTCAGGAATCAAGACATAAATATAATATTAATATTGGATATCTGTATTTGTCTGCCTCACAATGTGTCCCCCATTAAATTCTAATTTCTCATTGCTGCCTCTCTCACCCTCTTTCACCATTGTCTTTTGCTAACCCCAATCTATTTAATATTGTGTCACATAGTCAGTCCAAAGAAGAAACATGAATAACTTAGACTCTCCCCTCCACTGTATTGCCTGTGTTCAGTCTCCACGTAGTTGATTCCTCTTTAAATTTCCTCAGTATATATTTTGTCCCCTCCCCAAATACATTGTTCATTATCTAATTATTGGATACTTGCAATATCCTAACAATCAGCCACACTTCTGCCTACATGCTCATTACTAATCACATTAAATTACTTGTCTTTGATAAGTATACCATGTAACCATAATGAATTTGAATATGTAGTGTGTTTTTTCTACAATAGTAAACAGACTCAATCATTTACTCACATAATTTTAGAATTTTATATGGCATCTTTTTTTTCTGTATTATATTTATTTTGCTTTGTTTTTATTTTTCCTTTTTCTTTTTTTGTGCATTTATTTTGATTCAAAATATTCAATTTTTACTCTTCTAATTGGGGATTAACGTTAAGAACTAATATGAACTATTTATTTTCTCCTGTATGTCCGCACATGATGTCATACACACACTCAAAACCTCATCTATTTTTGTGTTTTCTATATAAAATGTTTAGTTATTATATGCATGTATGTATACATGTACATGAATTTAGTTATGTGTGTGTATATCAATGTGTGGTGTATGCCATAAATAATTTTATGATCTTGAGTTTTTTTTAGAATGTAAACATTATTGAGTACATTTGCAGAGTCATTTGCTACATATCATGCAACTTCTTCCCTGATTTATCTTTTCCAGAGTATGTACTCCATAAGTATTTTCAAGTTAATATTTATTTATTTTGAAAGAGAGAGAGAGAAAGAGAGCAGGGAGAGGGGCAGAGAGAGAGGGAGAGAGAGAATCCCAAGCAGACTCCACACTGTAAGCACAGAGCCTGATATGGGGCTTAAACCCATGAACCACGACATCATGACCTGAGCCAAAATCAAAAGTCCAATGCTTAACTGACTGAGCCACCCAGGCACCTCTCCCTAAGTGTTTTCAAAAATAGATCATTATGTTGATAACCTCTTAAAACCATGTACGCCTGTCATTAATTGTATTCCACACACTTGTTTAAATGACTAAGAAATATTTGGATACTCCATCACAGAAATTTTCCATTGATGCCTAATAAGCATTTGAAACTCTATATGTCTCTCATACCTTAACAAACAAACTCCATTTTTTTTCCATTCCCAATATTAGTAAATGAAAATACATTTAAATCAGGTTTAAAAGAAATAGGAAGGGGCTCCTGGGTGGCTCAGTTGGTTGAGCGTCCGACTTCGGCTCAGGTCATGATCTCGCGGTTTGTGGGATCGAGCCCCGCATCAGGCTCTGTGCTGGCGGCTCAGAGCCTGGAGCCTGCTTCGGATTCTCTGTCTCCCTCTCTCTCTGCCCCTCCCCCACTCACACTCTGTCTCTCTCTCCTTCAAAAGTAAATAAACATTAAATTAAAAAAATAAAAAAATAAAAGAAATAGGAGTTCAAAGTACCATTTTGTCTCCCTTGCATATTCTATCACCAGCAATTCTCCTTGATTCTGCCTGCAGATAATGATGATTTTTATTAGGATGACTTTTTTACACTGCTCTGAATGGCCATAAGACCCTCCTAAAAGTTTACAAAATCATTGATTTTCATACTTCCAATTTCCCCCACCAATTATACTTCACTATAAATGAGATTAGCAAATATAATTCAGACCATACATAGCATTACTCTCTTTAAAACGTCTCCACCATTGATCACAGAGTTACCTGGAGCCATGCCTTTAACATGACAGGACCTCAGTGTGTGTGTCCTTCCTCACTTCTTACCATTTTCTTCTTGTTCTCAGTGCCTTTCTGCCAACCTTCCAGGAATTAAAAAAATTCTAATTTTGGGGTGATACCTATTCACCTTATTAAAAATACATTTCTAGTAACTATTATTCAAGTCTCTGCCCTGTGTAACATCCTTACAGAAGAGTCTCTTTCACCCTATCTGAAATGGCCAAAATGCCAGTTACTTTCTCCTTAGCTAAAATATGGTCCATTTACTTATCTAATTGTCTATAGGTTAACTTGCCCAGTTATCTATATCTCTAAGGAATAAAACACACTAATTCAGATAAATGATAGATAGATAGATACATGATAGATAGATAATAGATAAGATAGATAAACATGTAAGTATACTGTACTTAAAATCAGATATGAACACTGTTCACTGTCATTCTTTTCTTTCTAAATATTACTAACAAATGTATAATGTCATTTCAAATGCAGAAATAAAGAGCCACTTGTAGTGTTGAGTATACTTTAAATATTCCTATTTTGCAGGTTATTACATGAAACTTAGGAATTTATCTGCCACATTATCAATATATTGCTGACATAATCTTGATCTGAATACCAAATATATGACCCTGAAACCTTAGACACACAGAAAAATATTGTGAAAATTAAACTGAACTCATGAAATTAAAATGTCAACTTTTGAAAAATTACTTTATACTGATTGGACATGTAATAATCCCTCGTTGTTTCAATCTAAACAAATTACATAACTTTCAATTATGCATTAGTGTTATTTTAAGTCTAACTAGAAGGTATGGTCATGTTATATCTGGTTATTTAAAATCATCACTTAAGAAGAAATACAGAGTTTAACATCTGAAATAGATTTGTATGTATTATGGAGTAAGGATTTTAAATCATAGTGTTCCTTGTAAATCAGAATCTTTTCAGATTATTCTTTTCAGAATATTCAAAAATTAAATAATACTGTTGGTTCTACAAAACAAAGCCATACATTACTATCAACATAACACAGTCCCTTTTTAGAATTAAGAACTTGAAGATTTTTAAGAAGGAGTCAGAAGAGCTACTTTGGAGTTAATGGTAAACTGAGTAGATCCAAGAATGCTATTTTGAACATTTGCTCATTGAGAAATTACAGTGCTTAAAGTTTTTAATCACTGAGAAAAGATTTAAAATTAACCAATTTAGGGTATTAAAATTTTTCTTTTAGTGAGGGGATATTAAATTGAGAGCAAATAACTGCCTTTATTGGTTTGGTTTTGTACTATAATAAAAGCTGCATAAATAACATGAAGGAGGAGCATATGATTTTTAATAGATTTGGTTGAATAATTTGCAAAATTAATAAATGTTCAATAAAAGCAGCATTATGCAAATTCTAACATTTATCTCTCTCATCCTTTTTTCTTTATGTAAGGAAGGCCATATTAATAATGTAAATGAGTTTCTTCTTGAGTCTTAATTGATGAAGTAAATCTTTCTTTTCAAATTAATTTATCTGTGGCAGTTAAGAGAACAAGAAAGTTCATAGGACTGGGAATAAAACTTAACAGAGTTTAATCACAGTTTTTGTGTAACTAGCTTTGTACCTTCTGACAAAATACTTAAATACATTCTTATGTAAACATTTAAAACATTTAAAAAGTTTATTAGTTAAAAACAGAAAAGTGCACATTTAAAGAGGGGATAGAACAAATGCTTTAAGGTGGCTTCATTCACTTTCTTCATGGGTCACTGCAAACACTTTCCCCAAAGCAAACAGGTATACATGTATTTTTCTTTGTAGATATAAATGTAAACTTTTTTAAGTATATTCTGAAATGTTTCTCTACTTGCAAATGAATAAATGTAATATTTATGGGTAAAAATATTACTTAATATGACACTCTCAGTTTCTAACATTTCATGTTCCGCCACCTTCAGTTTAGGCATTGAATATGACTACTGTGTATTTAACTGCTCAAAAGTGGACACTATATATTCCTTTATCATAAAGCTCCATTGAAATATGTCAGACTCTATACAATTCACCCATTTAAAGTGTAGGTCAATGGATTTAAGTACATTCACAAAGTTATGAAATCAATATTACAGTCAATATTAGAATAATTCAATCTTTTCAAATAGAAACACTGTATCAGCTAGCAATGCATACAACTTCCCTACCCCACAGTCCTAGGTAATGAAAATCCTGTCTCTATACATTTGTCTATCTTGAATATTTCATGCAAATGGAATTATATAACATGCAGCCTTTTTTGGATGCTATCTTCTGTAACCAAATATTTTCAAGGTTCATACATGTTGTGGCATATATCTGCATTTAACTGATTTTCACTGCTGAATAATATTCTATCATATGCACATGCTACATTTGATTTATTCATTCATCAACTGATAGCATTTGGGTTGTTTCCACATTTTTGCTGCTATGAATAATGCTGCTTTGAACATTCATGAACAAGTTTTTGTGTGAATGTAAGTTTTCATTTATCTTGGGTAAATACCTAGGAATGAAACGTGAGTTATATGATAACTCTATCTTTAATATTTGGAAGAATAACTAGACTATTTAACAAAGCAGTTGCATAAATTTACATTTCTACCAGTAGTATGTGAGAGTTCCAATTTCTCCACATTCTGACCAACGCTTGTTATATTATTATTACTATTACTATTACTATTACTATTACTATTACTATTACTATTACTATTACCATCATAGTGGATATGAAGTGCTCTCCTATTATGGTTCTGATTTGAATTTTACTGATGGCTAAAGATGTTGGCTACCTTTTTATGTGATTTTTGTGCATTTTCATATTTTCTTCAGAAAATAGCCTATTCACAGAATTTTCATATTTTAATTGTTTTCTTCTTTTTTTTTTTTCTTTTGAATTAGAAGTATTCTTTCTAGGGGCATATGGGTGGCACAGTTGGTTGAGAACCCAACTTCAGCTCACGTCATGATCTCACAGTACATGAGTTCGAGTCCCACATCGGGCTTGCTGCTGTCTTCACAGTGCCTGCCTTGGATCCTATGTTCCCCTCTCTCTCTTACTCCTCCCCCACTTGCATTCTCTCTCTCTCTCAAAATAAATAAATATTTTTTTTAAATATTCTTTCCAGAGTCTAAATAAAAGTCCTTATCAGATGTTAAATTGTATACTTCCACATGACCTCTTATTCCAATTTCTCAAAAAATAAAAAATTATAAAGAGAAATAGTAGTATATATTACATATTATATATATATATAATCAAGCAATTATAGATATATTTTGAAAATATTAAAATATATCAATTTACAAAAGCCTACAGGTGCAAAATAGTGTGTTTACAATGTGTTTAGAGTGTTTAAAATTAATAATTGTGAATTACAATCAATAACATTGTTAACCAGATCTACTGCAAAGAAGAAAGTTAGTAATGATATCTAAATTAGTTTTAATTCTCTCTATTAAAGATAATAAACACACTAATCACAACAGCCTCTCACATTTGTTGGATATTATTTAAAGCAAATATTCTAATACATGCAGGTAAATAATCATATTTAATATGGATCCCACAGATAAGCACCATTATCACTTTTAAAACATTGGTAGGGAAAATGAGAGAACCGAATCTAAGCCCCATCTTCCTCAAAAGGAAGATGTAGTGTCCAAGAAGTTCAAAGACATTTCTCAACTATTGGTTGCATAATAGACACCATTTGGAATTCAAATTAGAAAATTGCAAAATATATCCATTAATCTCTATAAATTATACACTATATTCTGACTCTATCAATGATACCCTAATGTATTTAATACCATGAGTAAAATTCTATAGACATTGTTAATAGCTATGCACAAGTTCTGTGGTTATTTCAAGGTGCAATTTTTGTAGATGACAAGTTTACAACCAGATTAATTTATTTACTTAACTAAAAGGCGGGTTTGTTTTTTGTTTTGTTTTGTTTTGTTTTGTTTTGTTTTGTTTTGTTGCTGATCATGAAAGTTCTGTAGTTATTTGAGGGTGCAATTTTTGTAGATGACAGGTTTACAACCAGACTAATTTATTTACTAAATTAAAAGGTGGGTTTTTTGTTTCATTTTGTTGCTAAGCACGAAAATATATAGTCCCTAAATTCACAATGTGCTGTAAGATTCTTTTCATTCAGGCTATGTTTTCTTTAAAATATTTAAGCTTTAAGGAATTAGTGTAATATCATTGTTACAGCTTAGATTAAGTTACCTGTTTAAGAGGCAGAATGAGGTGTTTGTTTCAATCTATTTTAGATATTGTTACATTTAAGAGAAAAAAAACAGTGAACAAGGAATTAAAAGGCCACTATTTCAATCTGAATGGCTTAAAAAAATCAGGGGAGATTTAGTTAACTGAGTGATTTTCTTAAAAATCCTATTTATTTTGGTAGCCTACCCTTTCTGTGAATTTTCAAAGCAGCTTAATTTTTTACAGTATTTATGTACTGACAGTCTTATTAGCTCATGGAGTTACAATGCTAAAAAAAAGTTATTAGGGTAATGACACTCCAGATCCTTAAGCTGTTCTTAAGGTAGTTACAGCTAATTCTTATTGAAAAAGAAAACTGGACTTGCATCGGCTGAAATATTTTATTTCCTTATGAATTTTGACTTATGGTAACCATTCTAATGAATGCCTTCTTACATCCCTATCTCAAAGCTTTCCATGTAAAAATATTATTTATTTTCAGTAATTCATAGATTTTAATAAACAATTGATTTTATAGACATTGTGAAATATTAAATATCTTGGGAAAAATCAGAGTATCTTCTATTCTCATTAATACAATTAGGTAATTACTTTCATGTTTGTACTTTAGAAAACTATTATTTCTTCTCTGATGGCCTTATTACATTTAATCAAAAAATAATTTACAGTATTTAATATATTTAATTATTTATATTCCTATTCTTAATTATTTTATATCTTATGATATAAAATGACATAAATGAATAGAATTTGAAATTTATCACATTCTCAAATCAAGAAAAATAGTATAATATTATAACAAATAAAAGAAGTTATATCTCAGTTAACTTGAAATAATTTCACACTTTATAAATATTTTGTGCTTCAGTTACATGTAGATGAGAGCTGAAAGTTGACTGTCTTAAGTATATGCTAGGCAAATAGTAAATGTTAAAAATACATGAGCATTCTAATAATTTTATCCAAGTACACTAGATCTATTTGTTTAACACAATAATAGAATCCAAGATACATTAGACATAAAACTAAAACAGAATTATATAAAAATGTAATAATATAAGACATGATATCTCAATAAAATCTATATTTAAACTTTTTTGATGAACTAACCATCTGGTCATACTACATTCTAACTTATTTTTTTATTTTAAGTTTTTTGTTTAATTTTTTCCCTTTGCTCATTTGTTTTGTTTCTTAAATTCCACCTATGAATGAAATCTTATGATATGTGTTTCTCATATGACATTTGTCTATTACATGATATGTGACTTATTTTAATTGATATTATACTCTAGCTCCATCCGTGTTGTTGCAAATGACAAGAGTTCATTCCTTATGACTAATATTCCATTGTGTATATAGCACATCTTCCTTATCCACTCATCAATAGATGGACACTTGCATTGCTTTGATAATTTGGCTATTATAGACAATGCTGCTATAACCAGTGGGGTGCATATATCCCTTTGAATTAGAATTTTTGTATTCTTTGTGTAAAAACAGTAGTGTGATTGCTGTATTATAGGGTAGTTCTATTTTTAACTTTTTAAAGAGCCTCCATACCGTTTTCCAGAGTATCTGATTAAAAAACAAATGAATATGGGACAGCTGGGTGGCTCATTCAGTTAAGCGTCCCACTTCAGCTCAGGTCATGATCTCACAGCTTGTGGGTTCAAACCCCGTGTCAGGCCCTGTGCTGACAGCTCAGAGCCTGGAGCTTGCTTCGAATTCTGTGTCTCCATCTGTCTTTGCCTCTTCCCAGCTCGTACCCTGTCTCTCTCTCTCTCAAAAATAAATAAACGTTAAAAAAAAAAAGAGTCTAACTTATTTTTTAAAATTTGCTAAGCATTAAGTTTTATGAAAATCCTACATAAACACTTGATTTTACTCTATTGCAGAAATAAAAAGTAATTTTTGAGTGGTCTTGGATAAATCATACATAACTTCCCTAATGAAACTCATGGTCTATCGTGGACACATATAAATACATAATGATGAAATTTAAGGGTTTAAAAAAGTATTAATTGATATAAAGAAAATGAAGGATATATTAGGAAAGGTAAAGGTTTCAGTAAACATACTTTCCTTGTCATGTAAAGAATACACAAATATCTGATTCTTCACTTTAGCATAGTTAGGCTCCATAATCCTGAGTAGCAGGACTTTGTAGGAGTCTTTCTACCTCAGTAATAAAGAAGTGACCATAAACATAGTCTTTTTGGGTGATTAGGTTATAAGAGGATGAAGGAATAATGTAGTCTGCATTACTTATCATTTGGCATTAGTAATCAGTTTGATTAAATATTTTAGCTAATATAAACAGATAAGGGTGAATGGAATAAGAAGTACTCATATCACAAGGCACCTCTCCTCCAGCAAACTTCAGTTTGCTTCTAGAGTTAATACTCTTATGGTTTGCCTCCCTCTCTTTCTTTTACCCCTTCCCCTATGTTCATCTGTTTTATTTCTTACACGTATAAGTGAAATCATATATTTGTCCTGACTTCTTTAGCATACTACACTCTAGCTCCATCTAAATCGTTGCAAATGGCAAGATCTCATTCTTTTTGATGGTTGAGTTATATAGAGAGAGATAAAGAAGATATCTATATATATATAGATATATATATGGTATATATGCCAAATCTTATCTATTCATCAGAGGATGGACATTTGGACTCTTTCCATAGTTTAACTATTGTTGATAATGCTGTTAATAAACATCATGGTGCACGTGTCCCTTCAAGTTGGTATTTTTGTATCCTTTGGGTAAACGCCTAGTAGTGTAATTGCTGGTTGTAAAGTAGTTCTATTTTCACTTTTTGAGGAACCTCCATACTGTTTTTCACAGTGGCTGTGCCAGTTTGTATTACCACCAAGAGTGAAAGAAGGTTCCCTTTTCTCTACCTCCTCGCTAACGTCTGTTATTTCCTATGCTGTTACTTTTAGACATTCTGACAGGTGTGAGGTGAAATCTCAGGATGGTTTTGATTTGTATTTCCTTGATAATGAGTGATTTTGAGCATCTTTTCATGTGTCTGTTTGCAATCTGTATGTATGTCTTCTTTGGGAAAATGTCTATTCATGTCTTCTGCCCGTTTCTTAACTGGATTATTTTTTTTTTGACTGTTGAGTTTGATAAGTTGTTTATAGATTTTTGGATAGTAACCCTTTATCAGATATTTCTTCTGCAAATACCTTCTCCCATTCTGTAGGCTGCCTTTTAGTTTTGTTGATTGTTTCCTTTACTGTGAAGAAGGTTTTTATCTTGATGAAGTACCAAAAGTTCCTTTTTTTCTTGTTTTCCTTGCCTCTGGAGATGTTTCTAGTAAGAAGTTGCTTCAGCGCAGGACAAACAGGTTGCTGCCTGTCTTCTCCTCTAGGACTGTGATGCTTTCCTATCTCACTTTTAGGTCTTTCATCCATTTTGAATTTATTTTGTGTACGGTGTAAGAAAGTGGTCCAGTTTCTTCTGCATGTTGCTATCTAGTTTTCCCAACAACATTTGTTAAGGAAACATTCTTTTTCCCATTGGCTATTAGTTCCTATTTTGTTGAAGATCAGTTTATCATATAGCTGTAGGTCCATTTCCAGATTTTCTATCCTGATCCATTGATCCATGTGTCTGTTTTTGTGCAAGTACCATACTGTCTTGATGACTACATCTTTGTAATGTAACTTGAAGCCTGGAATTGTGATGTCTCCAGCTTTGCTTTGCTTTTTCAAGATTGCTTTGTCTATCTGGGATCTTTTGTGGTTCCATAAAAATTTTAGGATTATTTGTTCTAGCTCTGTAAAAAAAAAATGCTGGTGGTATTTTGATAGGGATTGCATGAAACGTGAGGATTGCTTTGGGTAGTATAGACATTTGAACAATATTTGTTATTCCAATCCATGAATATGGAATGTTTTTCCATTTCTTTGTGTCATCTTCAACTTCTCTAATAAGTGTTCTATAGTTTTCAGAGTACAGATCTTTTACCTCTTTGGTTAGACTTATTGCTAGGTATCTTACAGTTTTTGATGCAATTGTAAAGGGATTGATTTCTTGATTTTTCTTCCTGTGGTTTCATTATTGGTGTATAGAAATGCAAGAGATTTCTAGAAGTTGATTTTGTATCCTGTGACTTTGCTGAATTCATGTGTCAGTTCTAGCAACTTTTTTGGGTGGAGTCTTTCAGGTTTTCTACATAGCGTATAATTTCAATAGTTTGAATTCTTCCTTCCTGATTTGGATGGCTTTTATTTCTTTTTGTTGTCTGATTGCTGAGGCTAGGACTTCTAGTATTATGTTAAATAACAATTATGAGAGTGGGCATCCCTGTCTTGTTCCTGACTGTAGAGAAAAAGTTTTCAGTTTTTCCCCACTGAGGATGATATTAGCTGTGAGTTTTTTGTATATGGCCTTTATGTTGAGGTAGGTTCCTTCTATCCTTACTTTTTGAGGGTTTTTATCAAGAATGAATGCTATATTTTGTCAAATGATTCTGCATCTATTGGGAGGATAATATGGTTCTTATCCTTTATTTTGTTAATGTGGTGTATCATATTGATTGACCTGTGAATACTGAACCAACCCAGTAGCCCAGGAATAAATCCCACTTGCTCCTGGTGAGTAACTATTTTATATATTGTAGGATTAGATTTGTTAGTATCTTGTTGAGATTTTTGCACCCACATTCATCAGGGATATCGGCCTGTAATTCTGGTTAGTGGGGACTTTGTCTCATTTTATCTTTAAAAAGATAAAATTTTACTCTTTATCAAGCTAATGCTGGCCCCATAGATTGAGTTTGGAAGTTTTCCTTCCATCTTTTTAAACTGAGAAGAATAGGTATTAACTCTTCTTTAAATGTCTGGTAGAATTCCCCTGGGAAGCCATCTGGCTGTTTGCTGGGAGATTTTTGATTACTGATTCAATTTCTTTGCTAGTTATGGGTCTGTTCAAATTTTCTATTTCTTCCTGTTTCTGTTTTGGTGCTTATATATTTCTAGAAATTTATCCATTTCTTCCAGATTGCCCAATTTGTTGGCATATAATTTTTCATAATATTCTCATAACTGTTTGTATTTCTGTGGTATTGGTAGTGTTCTCTCCTCTCTCATTCATGATTTTATCTGTTTGGGACCTTTCTATTTTCTTTTTGGTAAGTCTGGCTAGGGGGTTATTATTTTATTCATTCAAAGAGCCAGCTCCTAGTTTCATTCATCTGTTCTACCGCATTTGTTTTTGCTATATCATTTATTTCTCCTCTAAATTTATCATTTCCCCTCTTCTCCTAGACTTAAGCCTTTGTTTGCTGTTACTTTTCTAGCTCCTTGGGTATTTGAGACTTTTCTTGCTTCTTTACGTAGGCCTGTATTTCTATGTACGTACTTCACTCTCATGACCTCTTTTGCTGCATCCCAAAACTTTTGGACAGTTGTGTTTTCCTTTTTATTATATCCTGTGTATTTTTGTATTTCTTCTTTATTTTCCTGGTTAACACATTAATTCTTTAGTAGGATGTTCTTTAACCTCCATGTATTTGTGGTCTTTCCAAACTTTTTCTTGTGGTTAACTTTTAGTTTCATAGCATAGCGGTCTGAAAATATGCATGGTTTGATCTTAATCTTTTTGTACTTATTGAGGCCTGATTTATGACCCAATATGTGATCTACTGTGGGAATGTTCCATGTGCACTTGAAAAGAATGTGTATTCTGTTGCTTTAGGATGAAATATCCTGAATGTATCTGTTAAGTCCATCCAGTCTATTGTGTCCTTTAAAGCCATTGCTTCCTTATTGATTTTCTGCTTAGATGGTCTGTCCTTTGCTGTAAGTAGGGTGTTAAAGTCCCCTACTATTATTGTATTATCAATGAGTTTATGTTTGTTATTAATTGATTTACACATCTGGGGTTGCTCATGTTGAGGCATAAATATTTACAATTGTTAGATCTTCGTATTGGAAAGACCACTTTATTATGACATAGCGCCCTGCATCTTGTTACAGTCTTTGATTTAAAGTGTAGTTTGTCTGATATAAGCATGGCTACTTTAGCTTTCTTTTGATATCTGTTAGCATAAGAGATTGTTCCCCACCCCACACCCACCACCACCACTCACTTTCAATCTGGAGGTGTCTTTAGGGCCAAAATGAGTCTCCACAAGCAGCATATATACTAGTCTTGTTTTTTTTGTTTCTTTGTTTTTTATTTTTTTCCATTCTGTTACACTATGTCTTTTGATCAGAGTATTTAGTTTATTTGCATTCAGAGTAATTATTGATAGTTATTTATTTACACCAGATTATTACCTGTAAAGCTGTCGTTTCTGGAGATTTTCTCTGTTCCTTTAGTCTGTTGCTTTTGCTCTTTCTTTCTCACTCAAAGTCCCCTTTAATATTTCTTGTAGGGCTGGATTAGTAGTCACAAAATCCTTTGTTTTTGTTTATCTGGGAAACTATATTCCTTGTATTCTGAATGACAGTATTGCTGGATAAAGTATTCTTGACTGCACATTTTTCTCCTTCAGAATTTGGATATATCATGCCACTCTCTTCCAGCCTGCCAAGCGTCTGTTGTGAGATGTGCTGCTAACGTTATTTGTCTTCCATTGTAGGTCAGGGATTTTTCCCTTGCTGCTTTCAAGAATCTTTCCTTCTCTCTGTATTTTACTATGATATATCTTAGTGTTGGTCTGCTTTTGTTGATTTTCATTGGAGTTCGTAATGCCTCTTGTATTGACATATCTCTTTCCTTCCCCAGATTAGGTAAGTTTTCACCTATAATTTGCTCAAATAAATTTTCTGCCCCTTTTTCCCTTTCACCTGGGATTTCTATGATATGAATATTATTATGCCTCATGAAGTCATTGAATTCTTAAAGTCTACATTCATGATCCAATATTTTTCTTTCTCTCTTCTTTTCAGCTTCATTATTTTCCAAAATTTTATTTTCTATATCACTTATTCATTCCTCCACTTCTTCCATCCTCGTGGTCATTTCATCCAGTTTTTCATCTCAGTTATAACATTTTTTATTTCATCCTGAATAGTTTTTAGGTCTTTTATCTCTGCAGTAAAGGTCTCTCTGGTTTCCTCTATGCTTTAATCAAACCCAGCTAGTATCCTTATGATTGTTGTTTTAAATTCAGCTTCAGGCATATTACTTATATCTGTTTTGATTAGCTCCCTGGCTATGACCTTTTCTTCTTTCTTTGGGGATGAATTCCTCCATCTTGGCATTTTGACTAGATCTGCCTTTTGTGTGTTAGGAAAGCATGTGCCTGGTCCCATTTCCACTAGAGCTGAAGCTTTGCAGAACTCTATGATCAGTACACCTGGTGCATGCAGGGGGTTTACTGGTCTTCTGAAGGAAAGGGCCTGCTGCTATTAGGGTTCTCAATCACACTTGCCCTAGTAAAATAGGTACCTGCAGAGCACAGTGGGGTGGGATTGGTGAAAGCAATTGCGCCCTGTGCCTCTAGCTGAAGTCCATCTGTGCTGACGGGACTGGTTAAAAAAAAAATATGGCATTGGCTCGCTCTCTTTTCCAGAGAGTGTAGTTTATGCTTGGCACTGTTCAGGAAGCCCTCACAGAAGAGGAAATAATCTCCCCTCTTCTGTCCCAGGATTCCATCAGATCCCTTCCTTCACCCTTCTGTGTCTGAGCTGTCTGCCTAGCTGACAGCACAGTGTTCCTGTGTTTTATCTCAGGCATATGGCAAGGTTTCAAAACTCCAGATTTTAGGGACTCAACCCAGCACAGACCTACAATGAACCTCTGTGGGAGGGTCTCCCTGTGCTGTGGCTGCTACTGGTTTTTCCCAGAAAAGCAGCCACACAATCACACAGGGGCTTGGAGTTTATGCTAAAGTGTCACAAAAACAAACAAACAAACAAAAACCTGGCATCCAGGTTAGCTGCCCTCAGCAGGCATCTCTGCTCATATGTTAACAAATGGGGCAGCTCAATGACGCCTGCTGACTCTTTTGTCCTCCAAGAGGTAGTGCCTCTCCCAAATGCACTCTAAGAAGGGGAAATGCATCTTCCAGCCTAACCCAGGGGGTCCTCAAAGCATGCTCTCCATTGCTGGGCCTCTGCTCTCCCTCCACAGGAGCAATGCTATAGCTCCCAGGCAATTGGATAGACTTCTAAACTTCAGACTTTCAGCTCTGCTGCTTGTAAAAACTTGCAATAATCAGACCCTCTTGTTTTCCCCATCAATGATTTGGTGGAAATTCTTTTCTTGTGCAATGCCCTGACCCTATGCTTGCATGTGTGCTCTGTGTGTGTGTGTGTGTGTGTGTGTGTGTGTTTCTTCTCCCTGATCACGGCTCTCTCCCTTGTGCACCACTGGCATTCTTTTCTCCCCCACTTCATACCTCTGCATCTCCTACCTTCCACAATATGGTCTCTTTTCTCCTTCTAGTTGTGCAATTTGTTTTCTCAATCCTTAGATCAATTTCCTAGGTGTTCAGAATGATTTGATATTTATATAGCTGTGTTTGAGGTTCAAGGCAAGCATAAAGTCCTCCTACCATTGTGCCATCTTAACTCCTCTCTCCAAGAGTAATCAGAATTGCATAAACTCTGAGGCAGACAAAAAGTAAATTGGATCAAGGGAATGGCATGTAATCAGATAACTCATTTAATTTATAAGTATTTCTTAATGGATTCTAAATTATAAAAGACATAGCTTTCTTATGACCATCCTCAGGAATGTCTGTCTCCACTCTATGCTCACAACCTCAAGTTTTAAATCCTCAAAGTTAGTCACTCCTGTAAACCCCTTGAAATATAAGAAAATTGTGTCTTGCTTTAAATGTGCCTAAAGTAGCTACATTTTCACAATTGCAAAATTACTTACAGTAAAATATGTATCGCAGTTTATAAAATTCACCTATGATGTATTTGGTTTACAAATTATATTCGTAAGTATACTGCCTTTTATATCGCTTATGCAAATATTACACTTTTTTCAATTGTGTTAAAAATATGCTCCTAAGTGCAACAATACATTAATAAGTGACAGTAGTGATTTTATTGTTGCAGTTGGTGTTGTATATTTTTATTGATTGAATTTTTATATCTTCCTAGCCAGCTTTGTATTTAACTCAAAATTTATTGATAAAAGTTAATTTCTATCCTGTAACACTAACATATCTGTTGTAGTATACTGTCAAACCTCTGGACTTAGGATTTGACAGCAAAATCTTCCACATTTAGAGTAGGACTTAAAAAAAACACTTTCCTTTGTGTTCATGACATTATGCCATATTAGGCAACTGACTGACTGAACTTAGTGACTCACTTTAAAGATAGATATTTTTGGTACACACTTTTAGCAATTTAATTAAACACTCATGAACTCTGTTATTTTATATATCTCTAGATTGTACAGAAACTATATATTCCATGAATATTCAATTCCACCTTGTTTTATTTGTTAATTTTGCATAGTGTAATAAATGTATATGTATACAAGAGGAGAAAGATAGAGGAAGACAGAGAGGAAGACAGGGACTGACTCAGTTGCCCAACCTGGGATTCCACAATAAAACTATTTGATTTGTCAGGAGGTTGCCATTTACTGGAGAAGTTAAGCCTTTCATAATTAATTGTATACCTGTGTAAGTAAAATTGTACTTTTTAAATAAAGTGTAACTCATAGATATTGTGACTGTAAAATAGATACATTAACAAATGTTCAATTTCACTATTAATCAAGAAATTAACAGTTCCTTCAGATGAAATTTAACACCGTAGAAACTGACTACCTTATGTAGCCCTATACATTCCATTTTAGGATACAATTTGGCAATACAATGTAAAACTGACAAACAGGGAAAATTGTACAATAATATCAGAAATTGTTAAAGAGTAATCCAGATACTCTTCAATGAACGTGGGAGGTTACATGTGTATGAGTAAATAACAGAGCTGGGGAGATAGTAGTTTATTATTGTAGGTGGCCTGAACCTTGAAGCAGCAGGGATATTTATCAGAGAGTGGGAGAGTAAAGATTTGGAAGTAGCCTTGGGTAGAAGCAAGGAGGACTTTCATCCTTTGTATTGAATTATTCATGATTTGTATTATAAAGTGCTTCAAACTAGGATGGCTTTGGGGGAAAAGCTGACCTCAATGGACTTCCAGGTTTCAAATAAGGTAAGGTAAGGTAAGGAAAGGAGTTGGATGGAACAATAAAAGTGTAATTTTAATTAAAAAAGCAAATTTTGGTTAAGCATCAATTCCAATTTCAGGTGGCATAATGTAAGAATAGGAAGCGTGAGAAGATGGTTGATTATAGAAGATAATGTGTGGTACAATGGAAATGTTTGTGGAAGATGGTGAAAAACTGAAGATGCTTAAACTTAAGGATGGGAATCAGAAAAATGTGAATTCTATTTGATCAGTTTGTTTCTAAAGGAAAATGCAAATTATAGCCAATTATTTTTAGATGAGGAGGTGAGCATCAACATCTGAAACAACTGGTCTGAGTGTTCTTCAAATGAATGCAATCCCTGACAATTACAGAGTGTAGTGACCATAAATAATTAGAAAGTGTGCAGGAGACAAGGGAAATATTTCAAAGACGGTAGGAGGAGAGTAGGTCAGAGGCTTTGGCAATGGCTCAACCAAGTTTAACCTGTGTTTTCCAGTGTGTTTGATTTTTTTTTTCATTCACAGAGCCAACACATGTTAACTCTTTCCTAGTAGAATTGGTTTCTATGGGAAAAATTGAAACATACCAAAAATGAGATTATGCAATAACAATATTATATGAATGCTATTAGAAGCAAATAACTGTTCATAAGGTGATTAAAAATAATACTATAGGCTGTATGAGTATATATCTTTCCTTTTTTTTTTTTTTGAGAGAAAGAGCATGCAAGCAGGGAAGGGGCAGAGGGAGAGAGGGGGAGAGAGAGAGAGAGAGAGAGAGAGAGAATCACAAGCAGGCCCCATGACCAGTGCAGAGCCTAACAAAGGGCTCCATCTCACAACCATAAGATCATGACCTGAGCCAAAATCAACAGTCAGACACTTAACTGACTGAGCCACCCAGGCCCTCCTACATCTTTCCAATTCTAATAAATTACAATATTTTAGGCCTAGAATATCAGTCATATCCTATCCCTACACTTTAAAATTCAATATTTACTTATATTGGTAGATAAAATAATTAAAAATAACTAGATACCATCTGCATATAGATTTAGAGCTTAAATGCAATTTTCATATATGTGTATATATTTATATACACATATGCATGAATACATATATTCATTTTTGTCTCACAATTAAAGTATGGCATGGATAATGTAAACAATTAACCCCAAATCACTTTATTATAAGTGATCTAACCATTGACCCTCTGATGCCAAACATTTTCATTTGTTTTTCCTTGTATTAGGCTCAAATGATTGAAGAATAAAATAATAAATGAACAAGCATGTGAGTAAGTAAATAAATCTCTGGGACCCTGATTTATAACTTTATTGCTATAATTACAGTAACTGTGGTTTCTGTATCTGTAATTGGGAAATATATTTTGAAGTAAGCCTTGAAAATAGGCAATGTGTGGCATGCTACTGGCCTGAGACATTCAGTCAATTTAACTATAATGTCATGGTTGATGATGTAGCTTCCATGTGGCTAAACTGCTTTGTTGTTAATAAACTGAAAACTTCTTACTTCTTACTTCTAAGGTATATGCATAACATGTCTCTGTCTACATTTAGTATTAAGTGGGAAACAGTTAAATGATGTTTAAGAGGAAAGAACAAGTCATTCACAATTCAATAAATATTATCAATATACAGTGTTCTTTGCACGAGTGCCTTCAAACTCCCTCTATAATAAAAATGTAGAGGCCAGTATTAAATTAAGTTTGTGTGTATGTTCTAACTGAGGACAAGTCAACATTTTGTAAATAAACTTGGAGTACCTGCTTTTACTTTTGGATAAAAGCACATTTCTAAAGATTTTCTCAAAAAAAATATCAAGGGGCGCCTGGGTGGCTCAGTCGGTTGAGCGTCCGACTTCAGCTCAGGTCACGATCTCACGGTCCGCGAGTTCGAGCCCCGCGTCGGGCTCTGGGCTGATGGCTCAGAGCCTGGAGCCTGCTTCCGATTCTGTGTCTCCCTCTCTCTCTGCCCCTCCCCCGTTCATGCTGTGTCTGTCTCAAAAATAAATAAACGTTAAAAAAAAATTAAAAAAAAATATATCAAGGAAATGGAATAACAGAAGTTTATGTAAACAAAACTTGTAAAAAATTCTTACATATCTACTTGTAAATTTTAGAATTGTATAAGAAGAATTGCTCATAATTATTGCAAATATATCTGTTTAGGGGGAAAAGAAGATACTATCACATTGCAGGTTAGTAAGTACTCCTGCCACTTTTCAAGCAAGCATGAATGTTATCAGCTCAACTCTTCAAGCACTAGTGATCTATAAAGAACACAAGGATATCTTGATGAAGCCCTTGTATTTGTGTGGCAGGAGAAATAAAATAAATAGACATTCTGGAACAGCTGAACTTTAGATTCATGTACTACACTGCACGCCAAAAAAGAAGGCTTTTATAAACAAGAAGCTTTGTGAGAAGCAAGTTCTATAACACAAGCTCACTTGCATTTTCCTCTTTTTGGGGGATGGCACAATTGGGGAAATAATCTCTCTTCTCCAGAATATGGACAATACCTCTTCAATCATTTAAGTATTTTGAAAAGAATGTGGTTGCATTCTTCAACCAGCAGATGAGAAGAAGGGCTCGTGGGAAGCTGATAAGGGCTTTAAGAACAGCTGTGCACAGAGTTCTCTATATGCGCTAGGTCAGAAACAATGACATTACTTCTGGAAGTAACTTCACATATTCGATTGTTGGCTCCCAGTAAAGAAGTGGCTATAACCACTTTCTTCTTTTCTTTTTCTTTCTCTTTCTTTATTTCTTCATTTATTTTTTTATTTATTTTGAAAGAGAGAGAGAAAGAGGGGGGGGGGGGGAGAAAGAGTATGAACAGGCCAGGGGCAGAGGGAATAGGAGAGAGAGAATCTTAAGCAGGTTTTCCTACTCAGCCCGGAGCTCTACATGGGGCTCAATCTCAATCTCATGACCTTGAGATCATGACCTGACCGGAAATCAAGAGTCAGATCCTTAAATGACTAAGCCACCCAGGTGCCCCTATAATTACCCTCACTCTGTCAAAGAGGCCTTCCCTTCCCAATCTCCTTTTGGCTATATAGTTCACTGGAACCAAAGCTTATTCTCTCATTGCATGAAAGAGAAAAAATATATGTTCAGCCAATGTCTATCACACTAAAGTACTTTTCAAAAATCATTCTGAAGGTTGTTTATCCAGTTCTCAAACACTATATTTTCTAATACTATTTATTACATTATTCTTAGAAAAAGTTTTAATTCAAAAAAAATGTTTTTATTTTAGGGAGAAGGGCAGAGGGAGAGAGAGAATCTTAAGCAGGCTCCATGCTCAGCACAGAGCTCAAGGCAGGGCTCTATCCAACGATGCTGGGATCATGACCTGAGCCCAAATCAAGAGTCAGACACTCAACCAACTAAGACAACCAGATAGCCCTAATTCAGATTTTGATTTGTCTATATGGTAGTATGATTCAGACATGTCCAGGTGTGTTCGCACATAGCTTATTATTTTATTCTTGCAGAATGCTTATGGAGAAGGTCTTGTTAACACCTGGTTTTACAAATGAGGTAACTAATAATCTAGATATTAAGCACATTATTTAAGACCACTTCCTTAGTCTTATATAAATTAATGTCTTCCCCAGTTTAAACATGAGCCCTGGTAGTTACAAAGAATTCTTTCTTTTCTTTTTTTGTACTTTCAGATAGTGTTTCACAATCTCATGCAGATCAAGAGTACAATATTCTGAAAGAAACTTTGATATTCAAAAACATAATGTATTTATAATAAGGTAACAAAATTATTCAGAGGAAGAGACTACAAGTGTGAAATTGAAATTCACTGCTTTCTTCCTCAGGCAAAATCATTTTAATCACTATCTGCCTCACAGAATATTTAAGAAAGGATAGGATCATTCATGACAAAATTATGTTTATCTGTAATGACTGTGCACACACATATGCAATTTCTGTTTTCTCATAGTTTTCTTTTCTACTGATACAAATTTATTAATGAAAGAAACACACACACACTCACATCTTAGTTGTTTTAAAAATCTCACTACAGCAAAATCTTTTGTTTTGCCATGAATATTTTTTCATGAAATCCAGTAAAAATTTATTACCAAAATGTTTACAAAATGGGCAGAGGATCTGAATAGTTTTCTAAAGATAATCAGTTGACCAATAGGCATATGAAAAGATGCTCACTATCACCAATCATCAAGGAAATACAAATCAAAACCACAATGAGATATTATACCACATTTGTCAGCATGGCTATTATTAAAAAGAAATGTGTTAGAAAGCTATAAAACCAAGGGACCATACACTAGGTGATGGAAATTTAAACGTAAATTCATGAAACCACTATGCAAAATAGTACTGAGGTTGCTCAAAAACTTAAAAACAGAACTACTATATGATTTAGCTATTCCACTTCTGGGTATTTATCCAAAAGAAAAAAAAAGCACTAATTTGAAAAAAAATATACGTACATTTATCCCAGTATTATTTATCCCAGTACTATTTACAATAGCCAAGAAATGGAAACAGTCCATCTGTCCATCAGTGAATTAATGGAAGAAGAAGTGGTATATATACACAATGTAATATTACTGTGCCATAAAAAAGAATGCAATCTTGCCATTTGTGACAACACAGATGAACCCAGAGGGCATTATGTTAACTGCAAAAAGTCAGGCAGATAATGACAGATATCACAAACCAACCAACCAAAAATCTGACTCCTAAATACAGAGAACAACTGGTGGTTGCCAGAGGAAAGGTGGGTGGTGGTTGGTTAAAATAGATATAGGGTTTCAAGAAGTATCAATTTCTCTGTATGAAGATGAAAAATACAACATGGGGAATACAGTCAATAATATTGTAGTGACATTATATGGTGATATGGTAACTACTGTTATCATGGTGAGCACTGAGTAACGTCCAGAATTGTTGAATATTTTATACACCTGAAACTAATATAACATTGTATATTAATTATACTTCAATAAAAAAGTAATAAAAAGGAAAAGAATTACCTACATTTAGAATAAACTGCTTTCAAAAAATAAACTATTAGGACTATGTGAAAATAAAATCATTCTGCACCCTGAAGGAAACCATCAACAAAACTAAAAGACAACCTGTTGAACGGGAAAAGATATTTGCAAATGACATATCCAATGAAGAGTTAGTACTTAAAATATATAAAGAACTTATACAACTCAACACCAAAAAAATGAACAACCTAATTAAAAATGGATAGAAGACATGAACAGACATTTCTCAGAAGATATACTGATGGCCAACAGACACATGAAAAGATGCTCAACATCACTCATCAGAGAAATGCAAACCAAAACCACAATGAGATATCTCTCACACCTGTCAGAATGGCTGGAATAAGGAACAACAAGTGTTAGTGAGGATGTGGAGAAAAATGAACCCTCATGTACTGTTAGTGAGAATACAAGTTGGTCCCACTACTGTGGAAAATAGTATGAAAGCTCCTAAAAAAAAATAAAAATAGAATTACTCTATGATCCAGTAATTCCACTACTCGGCATTTACCCCAAGAATACAAAAAAACTAACTTGAAAAAGACATATGCACCCGTGTGTTTACTGTAGCATTATTTACAATAGCTAAATTATGGAAGCAGTCAAGTGTCCACTGAGAGATAAATGGATAAGGAAGGTGCAGAATATATATATATATATATATATATATATATATATATATATATATTATGGAATAGTACTCAGACATAAAGAAGGATGAAATCTTGACATTTGTAAAAATCTAGAGAGTATAATGCTAAGTGAAATAAGTCAAAGAAAGAAAAATATATTATTTCATTTATGTGAGGAATTTAAGAAACAATACAAACAAACAAACAAACCAAAGAGACAAATCTAAAAACAAACTCTTAACTGTAGAGAATAAACTGATGATTACCAGAAGGGAGGTGAATGTGGGGGGGGGGGGGAATCAGTGAAATAGGTGAAGGGGATTAAGAGTATACTTACGATAAGCACCGAGTAATATATAGAATTGTCAAATCACTGTACAGTACACTTGAAACGAATGTAACACTATATGTTAACTACACTGGAATTAAAAATTTTTAAACTATTTTAAAATATTCAGCTTTCAAAATGAAAAAAAAATTCAAACATTTTTGTTGTTTCTTAATCGGAGACATTTCAGTATGGTATGCACTAAACTTAAATCATTTTTTTAACAAAATGGTGTCCTTAGTATCAACTGACATTACAATTTCTCAGTCGCAAGTACACTGGATCTCAGTCGCAATTTTATGGACTCCTCATAAACTATACTTTCTCCAGCAATAAAGTAATTTTACTTTCCCCCACTCTTTGACCTGCTGTTTCTTTTTTTTTCTTTTCAATTGACATATACTCTTAATTTAATTTCACTTGAAATTTTACTACTATAGGCATACCTTCACTGAATGCCATTACACCAAACCTGTAACAAAGACATTTGTTACATTTTATACTACTCATCTGATTTTTGGCAGATAACAAATGTGTGATTGCTTGTTTACTAAACCATATGCTGGAGATCAATCTGTTGTCTGTTTTATTCTCCTTTGAGTTCATAAAGTTATAGTAGTGCTTAATATATAGTAGGTACCAATAACTATTCCCTAACATATACATGTGACCATAAGGGTATCTTAATATATAATATTAATTGGAAACCATATAAATTTCTGACGTAAATGTAATATTTAGCAGTAAATATTTATGTTTATAGTATGTATACAGAAATATGTATACATATAATGTTTATATGTTTATAAATATATATAAATATTTATATATAGGTATATAAATAAAATTTGGAACACAGTTGTTCAGTAGTCTGGATTATAACTAAGTTCTACATTGTATTAATTTTTTCATGTGCCAAGTATTTTGATTTTCTGATCTCCAATTTCTTCACTGATAATATAATACCTACCACTTCCATAAGTTTTTAAATTTTTTTTTTAGGTTTCAGTCAGGCAATGCTCATAAAGTACTTTTCTCAATGTAAATGTAATTTTTCATTAAATATTAGCTATTATCATATTCTGGGAAATTTAGATTTATTTTGCAATGAGCAGAGAGGTAAACAGCTCATATTTTACATAGCAAACACATAGATAATATTTTAACATGGGTGAAAAATAATAAATACAGAGGCTTGGATTATATTTAAGCAAATTAAGAAGAAACTGGGAAGTGATTTTATATCATATTTTTGTTTTATCTTCTTGTTTTTATTGCATTTTGTTTGTTTTACACTTGTTTTTTTCTCTTTGTCCACTCTCTCATTTTCTTTTAAATCAGAAAAGAAATAAGTTGATCTTGCAGCATATCTAAGGAATAAACTATTTGAACTCCATTCATGGCATAGAGACCTCCAGCTGATACATGTGATTGCCCCAGGTGAAGAGTCTGATTACTCTCATAAAAAAGAGTGAAGAAGTGATAATAATGGATTCATTTTCAGACAGCCCATGGCTTCTGGGTTTGCATAACAGCATAATAAGAAAAGGAAAGAAATTAGAGTGGGATGTTTCAGAACAGGGTTGACGTGAAAGGAAGCCAAGGCAAATAGGAAGCAGAGCAGTGGCCTCACCTGAGCAGCTTGATTCAGTCACATCTGATATTTCCCAGTGATTTGTAGTCTGAATCAAAAATGATATCCTATGCACACTCCATCTAGCTTCTTTTCATTGCTTATTGTTCTTTGGCTAAATTATTTTCTTAGATATTTTGAACATTGCTTAAAAGTATCAAATTTTTCAAATACAAGTAATCTGCCTATTTTTAAGTGTGAGTACTCTGGCTCATATATTAGCTCTTCTGCAGTGATATGAGTCACTTAAAGGAACATCACAAATATCATAAGAATAGAACGTGTGTGTGCACGTGTGTGTGTGTGTGTGTGTGTGTGTGTGTGTGTGTGTGTGTGTGTGACAAGTTTAGTATCTTGGATTAGCTGGTAGATAATTAGAGTGGCACATATAACATAATGGTACAGCATCAAATAAGAGGACTAATGTAAACGTGTTTTCAATTATATTGGTTTATTTGAATGGCATAAACAGCTCCAATTTACATTACAGCAATGAAAATTATTTCAAAAGAAATGCAGCAAATATATTTACAACAATAATATTCCTTACAGAATTTATTACCTTAATTACATCTTTTTATGCTGGGGTGGCTCAGTCAATTAACTGTTCGAGTCTTGATTGTGGCTCAGGTTACAATCTCATGGCTCATGAGATTGAGCCCCACATCAGGCTCCTCACTGACAGCATGAAGGCTGATTGGGATTGTCTCTCTCCCTCTCCTTCTGCCCCTACCCTGCTTTTGCTCTCTTTCTCTCTCTCAAAATAAATAAGTAAACTTAAAAAAAGAAATTTAAAAATCCCACTAAAAAGGTAATCTAATGCACAACTTTGCATAACTTTATTTCCACATATTTACCAAGTTTCCATATTAGATATCTTATCATATTTAGCCTTCACCTTTGATAGACACAGAAAAGTGAACTTAAGAAAGATGCTAAAGTTACTATTTCTCCTTGCACAGTTGACTATTAGCCAGGGCAAACTTGTTGAACTTCATCCAACCTGTAGATGAGGAAGTGAATTTGGCTAAAGAAGTTTAAGGTCTTAATAAACAAGCACCATGACTCTAGGATGAATGGATTATTCACTCATCTATTTCCCATTACCCTTTGCAGACACGTATATTATGGAAGTTATGGTAGTGTGTCTCAGTTATTTATGTGTCTGTGTCTACAAAAATGCGATGAGCTCACCAGATTGGAGCTGTCTGTAATTCTCTTCTGTATCCTCAGTGCTTACTATGTAAGCACTTAATAATGTTCTAAGTAATAGCTTATGTAGATTAGTCAATTAAGAAATTGATTTAGTGCATTTGAAATAATAATTTAAGATTTAAAAAAAGATAATCAATTCATTCCATTACTTATAAGAGAACATTCCAGAACATTTCCTTCGAATACTTTCTTTATAGTACTTCTATTGAGAAAAACTCAGAAACTAAAGAATAACTGCCACACACCAACTGTGCTCATTTGATTCTGATGATAAGAAATGATGCACTGGGTAAAACATCTTTGTCAGCATGAGGCTGTCTTTTTACAATTTGGCTGTATCAAGAGCTATTTCTTTTTGAAATGGAAATTAACTCATTATTTATCAACTCTTGCAGAGTTCTACTTAATTCCAAAAATTATATCAATGATAATTCCATCTAATTTAAATTATGCTTTTGAAACCATTTTCTTTTGTTTGCTTTAATATCTTAACTTGTATATTGTATAATACTTATTCATTTTTCTTTTATGCTAATTTGGTTTAAAAAGAAAAAAGACTATTTCCAGGCATTGGGTATGAATAAAATATTGATTAGAATAAATGGATCTCTTGGGTCATCTAGGTGGCTCAGTCGGTTAAGCTTGGTTTCAGCTCAGGTCATGATCTCATGGTTTGTGAGATCCAGCCGCCCACCACAGAGGCTGCTTGAGATTCTCTCCCTCTCTCTCTGCCCCACCCCGACTCATGCTCGCTCTCTCCCTCTCTCCCACTCAAAATAAATAAATAAACATTAATAAAGAATATATAGATATCCAGTATGCTTAAATTTTAAGTAAGGAATGTAGGTAATTTAAACAGTACATTAAAAAGTGAAACAAATGTTTTCTATTGTTACTTTAAGGTGATAGATTTAAAGGATTTAGAGTACCACTTCAGGCCATAATATACCAAGAGGGACTGGATTTACTTTCGTGCCTGAAACACATAAACATACATACAAAATATACGATACTACAGTTTTCATTCATGACAATGGTGTCTGGTTAACAGAGGACAGTGATAATAAATAAATAGATAGATAGTGAGCTCTGTTACTGCACATAGACTAATACTTTGAGAGCTTTGCTGGCTGAATTATGGGAAGGTGAAAACAAGGGGAGCTAGCAGAGTCCAAAATAAGGAAACAGAGATGAGACTGGAGTGACAAAGGTGTCTAAAGTTCACAAGGAAGAATAATAAAGAAAACTGCAGAGAAAAAAGAACTCTGGATTCACCCTCAAGAATTCAGAAAAGTACTTACTACATTGTCATGTGAGGAAACCACCCACGACCAGGGAAAGAACACCTAACACAATTAAAGAAACTGCTTGTACTCATGAAACATTGTGAACACCACCTATTACTATCAGCTGAAGTAGAATGCCATATAAAAAGGTAGAATATTTAGACCAATTTCCCTGATGAACATGAATTCAAAAATCCTCAACAAGATATTAGCCAACCAGCTCCAACAACAAGTTAAAAAAATTATTCACCGCGACCAAGTGGGATTATACTTGGGATGCAGAGCTGGTTCAATATCCGCAAAATAATTAACATGATTCATCACATCAATAAAACAAAGAACAAGAACCATATGATCCTCTCAATAGAGGCAGAGAAAACATTTGACAACATAGAGCATACTTTCTTGATAAAAATCCTCAAGAAAGTAGGGATAGAAGGATCATACCTCAAGACCATAAAAGCCATATATGAACTACCCAATGTTAATATCATCCTCAATGGGGAAAAACTGACAGCTTTCCCCCTAAGGTCAGAAACACGACAGGGATGTCCACTCTCACCACTGTTATTCAACATAATATTGGAAGTCTTAGCCTTTGCAATCAGACAATAAAAGAAATAAAAGGCATCCAAATTAGCCAGGAGAAGGTCAAACTTTCACTCTTCGCAGATGACATGACACTCTATGTGGAAAACCCAAAAGATTACACCAAAAAACTGCTAGAACTGATTCATGAATTCAGCAAAGTCACAGGATATAAAATCAATGCACAGAAATCGGTTGCATTCCTATACACCAACAATGAAGCGACAGAAAGAGAAATCAAGGAATCAATCCCATTTACAGTTGTACCAAAAACCATAAAATACCTAGGAATAAATCCAACCAAAGAGGTGAAAAATCTATACACTGAAAACTATAGAAAGCTTATGAGGAAATAGAAGAAGACACAAAGAAATGGAAAAAGATTCCATGCTCCTGGATAGGAAGAACAAATATTATTTAATGTCACCACTACCCAAAGCAATCTACATATTCAATGCAATCCCTATCAAAATAACATCAGCATTCTTCACAGAGCTAGAACAAATAATCCTAAAATTTGTATGGAACCAGAAAAGACACCGAATAGCCAAAGCAATCTTGAAAAAGAAAACCAAAGCAGGAGGCATCACAATCCCAGACTTCAAGCTATACTACAAAGCTGTAATCATCAAGACAGTATGGTACTGGCACAACAACAGACACTCAGATCAATGGAACAGAATAGAGAGCCCAGAAATGGACCCACAAACGTATGGCCAACTAATCTTTGACAAAGCAGGAAAGAATATCCAATGGAATAAAGACAGTCTCTTCAGCAAGTGGTGCTGGGAAAACGGGAAAACTGGACAGCAACATGCAGAAGAATGAACCTGGACCACTTTCTTACACCATACACAAAAATAAACTCAAAGTGGATGAAAGACCTCCATGTAAGACAGGAAGCCATCAAAATCCTTGAGGAGAAAGCAGCCAAAAACCTCTTTGATCTTGCCCGCAGCAATTTCTTACTCAACACGTCTCCAGAGGCAAGGGAAACAAAAGCAAAAATGAACTACTCAGACCTCATCAAAATAAAAAGCTTCTGCATAGTGAAGGAAACAATCAGCAAAACTAAAAGGCAACTGACAGAATGGGAGAAGATATTTGCAAATGACATATCAGATAAACGATTAGTATCCAAAATCTACAAAGAACTTATCAAACTCAACACCCAAAAAAAACAAATAATCCAGTGAAGGAATGGGCAAAGATATGAATAGACACTTCTCCAAAGAAGACATCCAAATGGCCAACTGACACATGAAAAAATGCTCCACATCACTCATCATCAGGGAAATACAAATCAAAACCACAATGAGATACCACCTTACACCTGTCAGAATGGCTAACATTAACAACTCAGGCAATAACAGATGTTGGCGAGGATGCAGAGAAAGAGGATCTCTTTTGCATTGTTGGTGGGAATGCAAGCTGGTGCAGCTACTCTGGAAAACAGTATGGAGGTTCCTCAAAACACTAAAAATAGAACAACCCTACCACCTAGCAATTGCACTACTAGGCATTTATCCAAGGGATACAGGTGTGCCATTTCAAAAGGACACATGCACCCCAATGTTTATAGCAGCACTATCAGCAATAGGAGCCCAAATGTCCATTGATGGATGAATGGATAAAGAAAATGTAGTGTGTGTATATATATATATATATATATATATATCTATATATATATACATATATACATATATATACATATATATATATATACACACATACAATGGAGTATTACTCGCCAATCAAAAAGAATGAAATCTTGCCATTTGCAACTACATGGATGGAACTGGAAGGTATTATGCTAAGTGAAATTAGTGAATATCATATGACTTCAGTCATGCGAGGACTTTAAGAGACAAAACAGATGAACATAAGGGAAGGGAAATAAATATAATATTAAAACAGGGAGGGGAACAAAGCATAAGAGACTCATAATGGAGAACAAACAGAGGGTTACTGGAGGGGTTGTGGGAGGGGGAATGGGCTGAATGGGTAAGGGGCATTAAAGAATCTACTCCTGAAATTATTGTTGCACTATATGCTAATAATTTGGATGTAAATTTAAAAAATAAAATTTTTTAAAAAGTAGAATATTTAAACCTATTGTAGAATAAATCCTCCGTTGGTACTAAGTTTCATAGCAAGCCTCAATGGGGAAAAATATCTGTTTTCATGCAACTTAAACTGCATTCCAGGGCAAAGATGACTAATATTTATAGTAATGCAAATACTTAAGGTAATAGCACCCAATAAGGTAACATTCAGTGTTTGGCATTAATAATAATAATAATAATAACAATAATAATAATAATAATAAACACTAGCTGTCTTACATACATAAAATCCATAACAAAAATCAATTTCTTAAAACCAACCAGAAGGAACACACATGCTAAAATTAGCCAACACAGATATTAACAGTTATTCTGAATGTATTCCACATGTTTAATAAGCTAGAATGATTGTGTCACACACAGAGTGAAGATATATATACAAAAATTAAATTGGCCTTCTATAGACTACAATGATGTCTGAGACATATATATCTCTTAATATATATATTAGTATATGTACATACATACACATTAGATGGGATAAATGATGAAGTAGAAACTATCCAAAATAAAACACAAGGGGAAAAGAAGCTGAAAAAAAAATGAACAGATTATCAAAGGACAACGAAACAGCTCTTATCTAATATATGGGTAACTGGAATTCCCAAAGGATGAAAGGTAGGAGAGAAAAAAAAAATAAACTTAACTATGATTGTGACATATTTTCCAAATTTGAGAACATAGTATTAAAGCAAATGTGTAAGAAATTCAGAGAACTCCAAGCACAAGAAACATGAATAAAACTACTGTATTGGGATGAGCACTGGGTGTTGTATGGAAACCAATTTGACAATAAATTATATTTAATATTAAAAAATTAAAATAAATAAAATGACTCTAAGTCAATTTATAATAAAAACAAGTAATAAATGGAAATAGGGGAAGATTATAGTCAATGGAAAACGTGTTCATAGTACAGGGTGTGTTTACCAAGTACAGGGCGAGATTTAAACATTGTATTTCCACTGAGCCAATCAGGGCAAAAGAATACTACAAGCTATCTCTTACAATTCTCATACTCACTAAAGGTGTAAATTGTGGGAAATATAGAGACTTGGGTTTTTTTTTGGAAAAAATATTGAATTCCTGTTGATATATACATATTCCCAAGTCTTCACCTGAATAATCTAGACACACAGCACCACCTGACTACAGTTATTATTACTATACAGGCTGTAGGCTCTGTTTAGATTTCTAGTTATTTTTTTCAAACACTCTGGAAAAGTGCCATCATCAAGTTGAGTAGGGTGTTGGTTACTGAACAATAGAGTTATTGAATTTTGTATTTCAACAATCAAGATAGCACATTTTTAAGACAGCTTCCTGGGTGTGAAGAAAGTATACTATACTTCATTTGTTCAAATATTGAGAAATATTGGTCTAAATTTTTCAGCTTAGTGTCCTCTCTGAATATGTCAAATTTCAAAGTGGACAGAATTGTTTCTTAAGGAAATGAAAATAGTACTTCAACATTTCAAGATAGATGGGTCATGACATTATAGTTAACTGGTTATGGTATCTTCTTCAAACAGATAAATTGGGAGAAAGATGGTTGGAATATATACAGTTGAGAAACTCAGGGCACATACAGTATCTTTTGATTCACACTATATTTCTAAATTGTTCTAATGCCACAAATATATAATGTCAACAGTACACATGTAGTTTTTAATCAGCCCCAGTCCATGTGTTTCAAATGTTCTTAGGGTTATTAGAATCTGGCCTTTCCCTATTGAGTAAGGCTGAAATAACATCCCTAGAATTTCATGAAGATGAAAAAATAGCTATAAATACAGACAACAGACAAAGCTGTGATCCAGGAGATACCCTCCCCATGTCAGAAAATTAACTTGAAGAGAATACACTCTTTGGATAGATTTATCATAAAATGACTCTAATGGAATACCATATTCATCAACAAGCTATGAACATTCTTGTTTCATCACCCATAAAGGATTATGAATATTGTAGGAGCATGGAATTTAATGTTTTGGTTTTTTTTTTAATTTTTTTAACGTTTATTTATTTTTGAGACAGAGAGAGACAGAGCATGAATGGGGGAGGGTCAGAGAGAGGGAGACACAGAATCCGAAACAGGATCCAGGCTCTGAGCTGTCAGCACAGAGCCCGACGTGGGGCTCGAACTCACGGACCACAAGATCATGACCTGAGCCGAAGTCAGCCGCTTAACCGACTGAGCCACCCAGGCACCCCAGAATTTAATGTTTTTAAAGGTCACTGTGGTTGAAGGATGTGCTTGAAAGTTAGATCAAATAAACAAGCTTATGAGAAACTTGACAAACCTAACTTATGGAAGAATGTCACTAAATGTTATGAACTAGATCATTACTCTTTAACTTTCCAGGTACTATAGATTGAAAGGGAATTTATCCTTTTCCATGGTGCACCTTTTTGGGGTTGGAAAGCAACAACGATGAGTGGTACTGAGTTGGGAAGCATAGAAGATCAGTGGTTACATCTTGCCATCTAAAAGCCAGTGCCTTAAATAAGCTCCACTGTGGCATAGGAGACCCAGTTATGTCCCAAACTTGGAATGCAGAATTTACTTAACAATGGCTTCTAGTTACCCTCCTTTTTTATGAGAAATGTTAGGTATGTGAGAGAATTTTTGAGAAGGAATAAAAAACAATGCAGTTTTTTTAATGGTTGTTGGTTTATAAATCAGTATTTTAATATTTTAATCAGTTACTTCTTATAATAAAAGAACTTCTGATTCACTCAACAAATGAAGTTAGAATCAGATTTATATAAATAATGATTCCCAAGAAGAAAATATGTATTTGGAACCTGACTTGAAGGCCCTGATTAAGAAAACACCTACAAGGCTGACCATAAAAGGAAGTAAATTTGTCTTGGAAAAATTACGTATTGAATTAAATGCCTGCATGAACAAAGGATAATGGAGATAAAAGAGTAATTAAGCTGGTGAAATAGTGTTAGAAGGTCCGTGAAAAGAATGTTTGACAGATGTGGTTGAGATTACTGTTTTCTGAGGACAGGACTCTCCACTGCATGGTTCAAATCCTGGTGGTCATTAGTTTTCTTTTGTTTGTTTCTTTTGTTTTTCCTTTACATAGATATTTGCAGAAAGTATCAGAAAAATAGATAATAGTTATCTAGAAAATGTTTAGTGAGGTAATACTAAGGTCAGAGGGTAAACTGGATATACTGATAATATCCAGAATTACATCAATAAATATATGAAGAACTAAAAACATGAGGCAAGAAAAATAAAGGAGGTCAAAAGTTTAAATATGTAAAAGCAACTTAAATTATATAGAGGGAATTACACAATTTTTCTACAACACATCACCACTCCATCATTATGGAAATGAAGAAAAGTAACTTAAATTAAGAAAATTCTTAAATGATTATCCTGGAAGTTAGGTATACTTTCAAATTTAGGTGATTTTAAGAATTGCTGGGTGGACACAATTTGAATGAGACCAGACTGAAGAAGGGACTGAAGGATCAAACACTAACAAGGTGAGAAAAATAAATTCTCTTCACAAGAATCTAAAACCTAAAACTCTCCTTCACTTGGAAGGTAAAGCAAAACTAAAGTTTTCTGAAATGTACTACAGCAAGAAGAAAGGGTTATACTTATAGTGAGACCCAAAAACATGAAAATCTGCAAGTAGAAAGTTAATGAAAATTATACAGGACTCTGAAACCATAAGATTTGTTTCTGACATAATACAGGCATTAAAGAAGGAATTAATAGTGTATTTAGGAAAAAAATTCACATTGAGGATCAGGATACAAGTCAAATTCCAACAGAATTTCTACTGGGGCTAGAACAGCACTCAGAGCATCAATTTTCGTTGAATAAAGGCAGTTTTCTGCTTGGCTCACTAAAATGTTACAGTTCCCATTTTCATCATAGGAATCACCTCCCCCCCCCCCGTCCCCCCCCCACACACCATTATGAAAATAAAATACATGACATAGGCTGTGTTTTTGATGAAATGAAAGGCATCTTGGGGCACCTGGGTGGCTCAGTCAGTTAAGCGTCCAACTCTTGATATCAGCTCAGGTCATGATTTCACAATTCATTAGATCCAGCCCCTGTGCTATCAGTGCAGAGACTGTTTGGGATCTCTCCCTCTCTCTCTGTGCCCCTCCCCAGCGCTGACTCTCTCACTCGCTCACTCTCTCAAAATGAATAAATAAACATGAAAAATAATGAAAGGCATCCTAATTTGCATGTGATAATATATAAGGAAGGAAAGGCTATTAAAGGCATTGGCAGGCATGCAGCAAATAAAGGAGGTGGAGAAAGAAGGTCCAATGGTTGCATTTCATGAAAAAAGACAAGCAGAACACATGTCTACAGGGAAATGGCACATCCTGCTGTCAGCCCTATTTTGTGTGCAGCGTTGGGTACTGGATATATTGACTCCTCTGTAACCCCTCTGGCAAACCGAGAGAAGGGAGGAAAGAGAAAATGAGAAGGAAAAAAAAAAAATGAGTGCATAAGAAATTTCACAGGCAAGAAATATTAGCATAAAGTTGTTTGTCAAAAAATCTGTGCATCCCTGTTTGTCTCCATTCATCTTACACACACTCTTGCACCATGCAAGATTGGCTGAGAATTGCATAGACCAGTATTCCCTGAAAGCAGGCCTTTAGGTTAGATTGAAACATGTTTTGCAAAATTCGGAAGACAGAAGAGAGGACATTATTTTCCAGCTGTAGTTATAAAAAAACGCATAGGCACTAAGCAAGATAAAACTTTTAGTTTCTGGTTGAGTTGTTGCGAATCATTTGTTTCTTTGCTGAAGGTAAGGTAGACACTGGTTGTAGGTTCCTAGAAATTTAAGGACTTTCTAAACACCTAGATTTCCACCGTTCACTCATCCCGTCCTTACACTGATTGTATAAGATTCTCTAAATATCTTACTACTTAAAACACCTCAAGTGAATCATGTTTCCAACTATAACCCCATTGATACTATACTTAGTAACAGTACTAAGTATAGTAACAGTAACAGTAACAGTATAGTATAGTAACTATACTTTGGTAACAGACCCAAAAGTTAGGAATCTGGTATTAGTTTATGTCACCCAAGTTAGGAATGAAGTAGATACGTATGTGCGTGTTTGTGTGTGCATGTGTGTTTTCCGCTAAGAGTCAGTGGAATATGATTAGTCCACAGTATTCAGTAGAAGTTAGTAGCATTCATTAGCACCTTTACTTTGGAATATAAATGAATCATCATGAGGGAATGAGCATAGTAGGGAGGAAAAAAGTGTCTAGCTTCACTTCACTGAACTGTAAGTAACTGGTTTCTGGGGAAATAGGTCTATAAATCATTTCTAAGAAATAGTTAATCTCTAGCTTCCAGGGCATATTTACCATACAATCAATTTTTACCAAGTCTACAAGTTTTTTTTTTATGCCTAAATCCCAAATAATAAAGAGATGTGAAAATATTATGGAGTATTGTCTCCCACCAAATTTTAGGGGAAAAAAGTATTTCAAGAAAAATACCAAGTCCAAATTGAAGTGTGAAATGAAGAATTTAAATTATAAGGGCGCCTGGGTGGCTCAGTCAGTTAAGCGTCTGACATCGGCTCAAGTCATGATCTCATGGTCCCTGAGTTCAAGCCCCATGTCGGGCTCTGTGCTGACAGCTCAGAGCCTGGAGCCTGCTTCAGATTCTGTGTCTCCCTGTCTCTCTGCCCCCACCCCCTGCTTGCTCTCTCTCTCTCTCTCTCAAAAATGAATAAAACATCAAAAAATTAAAAAAAGAGAATTTAAATTGTGTTTGATTCTTTTCTTTCAACAATCACCAGGACAGAATAAATTGTAGGATTTACCTAGAGGTCGAGTTTCATTGGTGAGTGAGAAAAAAGTGAGACAAGGGGATCAGATAATTTGCAACTGTGTACTGTTCTTATAAGTCACAGGTAGTAGTCTGTGAATAGAGGGAAAAAAAAACAGGATAATGAAAATAGTAAAGAAAAAAAAAGGTATTGGAATCTATGAATATTTCATTATTCTGGTGAGATCTAGCAGTACAATTTAACAAAGCCCCCTTAACAGATGACCTGATAATCAGTCAGCTGAAAAAATGACTTGAAATAGTTAAGAGTGAAATATTTCAAAATATATTATAGATGGCATGATTTATTCATTGACAAAATTTTCAATGTGACCATGACAGAATCAATGAAGTGAGCAGAAAACATGATCACCATTTAAGTGGTTAATAAGAAAAGAATAGCAAATCCATATATATCGTTGATACCACAATGGAAATAAACAATTTCTGAGTAAATTTTAGAATGGAGAGGATTGTGGATGGCCAGGGCAGTTGTAACTTCTACTGAAGATAAAGTAAACCTAGTTGAAGTGCAGGATGGAATTCATTAAGATTGTAGTGTACATCTGGTCCTCCAGGTACAATTTTGCATGTTTTCCTATGTGTGTAAGAGTGAAAAATGCTGTTAATCCAAGGCATGATTTGTGTAGTGTTGGCTCATGAAAGTTTTAAAACAATATACTTGGCCATTAGCTTCTTGAGAACGTGCCTTACAATAGAAGTAGTATTTATTTGGGAGTACCTAAGTCTGGGTTGGATATTTTTTCAGAGATTTTAAGAAATGCTGTGACTTACATACTATTTTTCCAATTTTACAGAGGATGAAAAAAGTGCTTAAATAATATCTGCATGTGATTTAAAGTTTAAATCACAGCAGTCAATTATAGCCTTGTGGGACACCTTTAGAATGGGTTCATGGTATAAACTAATGGGTTGACAGCCCAGAAGACCACATCTATAAGAGTTAGAATTGATAACTTTTTTAAAAATAAAAAGCTCATAGTTTAAAATATTGTAGACAGTACTTTCTTTCATTTGAAAATAGGAAGAAACACATTCGAATCCTTTCTGAGGTATGCTTATACTATTATTTCCAAAAGGATCAACAAGAACCATTAACATTCTTGCCTCTGGGGAGAGGGTATATTAGAATGTCACAGGGATCTTTATTATGTAATTTTATAATATTTTGTACTGATTTCTGTTATTAGATGTGTGCATCACTTTGTGGTTTTTCTTAATATAATTTATTGTCAAGTTAGCTAACATAGAGTGTATACAGTGTGCTCTTGGCTTCAGGAGTAGACACCCATGATTCATCACTAACATACAACACCCAGTGCTCATCCCAACAAGTGCCTTCCTCAATGCCCATCACCCATTTTTCCTTCTCTCCTTCCCTGGCCATCAGCCCTCAGTTTGTTCTCTGTATTTAAGAATCTCTTAAGTTTTGGCTCCCTCTCCATTTGAAACTATTTGTTTACCCTTCCCCTCCCCCTTCTGTTAAGTTTCTCAAATTTCACATATGAGTGAAAACATATGATATCTGTCTTTTTATGAGTGACTTATTTTACTTGCTCATTTTTTCTCATTGCCAAGTAGTATTCCATTCCATTCCATACCACATCTTCTTTATCTATTCATCAGTGGATAGACATTTGGGCTCTTTCCATAATTTGGTTCTTGTTGATAGAGATGCTATAAACATTGAGGTACATGTGCCCCTATAAATCAGTACTCCTCTAGCCTTTGGATAAATTCCTAGTGGTGCTATTGCTGGGTCGTAGGATAATTCTATTTTTAATTTTTTGAGAAACCTCCACACTGTTTTCCAGAGTGGCTACACCAGTTTGCATTCCCACCAACAGTGCAAGAGTGTTCCCATTTATCTATATCCTCACCATCATCTGTTGTTTCTTAAGTTGTTAATTTTAGCCACTGACTGGTGTAAGGTGGTATCTCAATATGGTTTTGATTTGTATTTTCCTGATGATGAGCGATGTTGAGCATCATTTCATGTGTCTGTTGGCCATCTGGATGTATTCTTTAGAAAAGTGTCTATTCATGTCTTCCCATCTCTTCACTGTTTCTCAGGTGTTGAGTTTGGTAAGTTCTTTATAGATTTTGGATACTAACCCTTTATCCGATATGTCTTTTGCAAATATCTTCTCCCATTCTGTCTGTTGCCTTTTAGTTTTGTTGATTGTTTCCTTTGCTGTGCAGAAGCTTTCAATCTTCATGTGGTCCCAATAGTTCATTTTTGCTTTTCTTTCCCTTGCCTTTGGAGACATGTCAAGTAAAAGTTGCTGTGACTGAGGTCAAAGAGGTTGCTGCCTGTTTTCTCCTCTAGGGTTTTGATGGTTTCCTGTCTCACATTTAGGTCTTTCATCCATTTTGAGTATATTTTTATGTATGGTGTAATAAGTGGTCCAGTTTCATTCTTCTGTATGTTGCAGTCCAGTTCTCCCAGCACTATTTTCTAAAGAGACCATCTTTTTTTTTTTTTTTTTTTTTTTTTTTTTTAAATTTTTTTTTCAACTTTTATTTATTTTTGGGACAGAGAGAGGCAGAGCATGAGCAGGGGAGGGGCAGAGAGAGAGGGAGACACAGAATCGGAAACAGGCTCCAGGCTCTGAGCCATCAGCCCAGAGCCTGATGCGGGGCTCGAACTCACAGACCGTGAGATCGTGACCTGGCTGAAGTCGGACGCTTAACCGACTGCGCCACCCAGGCGCCCCAAAGAGACCATCTTTTATCCACTGGATTCTCTTTGCTTCTTTGTCAAAGATTAGTTGGCCTTACATTTGTGCATCCGATTCCGGGTTCTCTATTCTATTCCATTATGTCTGTTTTTGTGCCAATACCATACTTTCTTGATGATTATAGCTTTGTAGTACAGGCTGAGAGAGATTATGTAGTACAGGCTATGAGATTATGATGCCTCCAGCTTTGGTTTTCTTTTTCAACATTACTTTAGTTATTCAGGGTCTTCTGTAGTTCCATAAATATTTTAGGATTGTTTGTTCTAGCTCTGAGAAGAATGCCAGTGCAGTTTTGATTGGTACTGGATTGAATGTCTATATTGCTTTGGGTAGTACCAACATTTTAACAATATTTGTTCTTCCAATCCATGAGCATGGAATGTTTTTCCATTTCTTTTTGTTTTCAATTTCTTTCATAAGTTTTCAACATACAGATATTTTACCTCTTTGGTGGGTTTATTCCTAGGTATTTTATGGTTCTTGGTGCAATTGTAAATGGGATCGTTTTCTTGATTTCTCTTTCTGTTGCTTCATTATTGGGGTATAGAAATGCAGCCAATTTCTGTACACTGATTTTATATCCTGTGACTTTGCTGAATTCATGGATCAATTCTGGCAGTTTTTTGGTGGAGTCTTGGGTTTTCCACATAGAGTATCATGTCATCTGCAAAAGGTGAAAGTTTGACTTCTTTGCTGCTTTGGATGCCTTTTATTTCCTTTTGTTGTTTTATTGCAGAGGCTAGGACTTCCAACACTATGTTAAACAACACTGGTGAGAGTGGACATCCCTGTCATGTTCCTGATCTCAGGGGGAAAGCTCTCAGTTTTTCCCCATTGAAAATGATATTACCTGTGGGCCTTTCATATATGGCTTCTATGATGTTAAGGTGTGTCCCTTCTATTCCAAGTTTCCTGAGGGTTTTTATTAAGAAAGGATGCTGTATTTTGTCAAATGCTTTTCTGAATCTATTAACAGGATCATATGGTTCTCATCCTTTCTTGTATTGATGTGATGTATCACATTGATTGATTTGTGAATACTGAATCAGCCCTGCAGCCCAGGAATGAATCTGATTTGATCATGGTGAATAATTCCTTTAATACACTGTTGAAATCAATTTGCTACAATCTTGTTGATAATTTCTGCATCCATGTCCATCAGGGATATTATTCTATAATTCTTCTTTTTCATGGGGTCTCTGTCTGGTTTGGGAATCAAGGTAATGCTGGCTTCATATAAAGAGTTCTGAAACTTTCCTTCCACTTCTATTTTTTGGAACAGCCTGAGAATTACAGGTATTAACTCTGCTTTAAACGTCTGGTAGAATTCCTCTGGGAAGTCATCTTGTCCCGGACTCTTATTTGTTGGGAGATTTTTGATAACTGATTCATTTATTTGCTGGTTATGCGTGTATTCATATTTTCTATTTCTTCCTGTTTGAATTTTGGTAGTGTGTGGGTATCTAGGAATTTGTTCATTTCTTCTAGATTTTCAGGTTTGTTGGCATATAATTTTTCATAGTATTTTCTAATAACTGTTTCTATTTCTGTGGTGTGGTTGTGATCTCTCCTCTTTCATTTGTGATTTAATCTATTTGGGTTCTCTCTCTTTCCTTTTTGAGAAGTCTGGCTAGGAGTTTATCAATTTTCTTTATTCTTTCAAAAACCCAGCTCTTAGATTCATTGATCTGTTCTGTTTTTCTTTTTATTCTATATTGTCTATTTCTGCTCTAATCTTTATTTTTTTTCTCTCTTCTCTTCTTATGCTGGCTTTAGGGTTTCTTTGCTGCTCTGCTTCTATTTCCTTTAGATGTGAGGTTAGGTTCTGTATTTGGGATTTTTCTTCTTTCTTAAGATAGGCCTGGATTGCAATGTATTTTCCTCTTAGGACTGCCTTTACTGCATCCCAAAGGGTTTGGACTATCGTGTTTTCATTTTCATTTGCTTCCATATATTTTTTAATTTCTTCTTTAACTACCTGGTTAACTACCTGGTTGACCCATTCATTCTTTAGTCTGTTTAGTCTAAATTCTTTAGTCTGGATGTTCTTTAACCTCCATTCATTTGGAGGCTTTCCAAATTTTTTCTTGTGGTTGATTTCAAATTTCATAGTGTTGTAATCTAAAAATGTACATGGTATGATCTCAATTATTTTATACTTATTGAGGGCTGTTTTGTGACCCACTATGTGATCTATTTTGGAGAATACATCTTCTTCTGGAAGAATATATTCTTCTTCTAAAGAATATATATTCTGCTGCTTTGGGATGAAAAGTTCATCCCATCTGGTCCAGTGTATCATTCAAGTCCATTTGGTCCAGTGTATCATTCAAGGCCAATGTTTCTTTATTGATTTTCTGCCTAGATGATCCTTGCTATAAGTTGAGTATTAAGGTCACTTAAAATTACTGTATTATTACCAGTAATATTGCTTATGTTTGTGATTAACTGATTTTTATATTTGGAGTTCTTCCAAGCTGGGGGTATAAACATTTATAATTGCTACCTTTTATTGATGGTAGATCCCTTAATTATGATATAATGCCCCTCTTCATCTCTCGTTAGTCTTTAAAATCTAGTTTGTCTGATATAAGTATGGCTACTCCAGCTTTCTTTTGACTTCCAGTAGCAAGATAGATGGTTCTCCATCTCCTCACTTTCAATCTGAAGGTGTCCTCAGATCTACAATGAGGCACTGGTAGACAACATATAGATGGATATTGTTTTTTTATCAGTTCTGATACTCTATGTCTTCTGATTGGGGCAATTAGTCCATTTACATTCAGAGTGATTATTGAAAGATATGGATTTAGTATCATTGTGTTATCTATAGGTTTCATGATTGTGGTGATTTCTCTGGTCCTTTGTATTCTTTGCAGCATTCCACTCACAGAGTCCACCTTGGGATTTCCTACAGGGCTGGTTTAGTGGTCATGAACTCCTTCAGTTTTTGTTTGTCTGGGAAAGCCTTTATCTGTCCTTCTATTCTGATGACAGTCTTGCTGGATAAACGATTCTGGCTGCATATTTTTCCTATTCAGCACATTGAATATTTCCTGCCACCCCCAAGTTTCAGTGGACAGGTCTGCTACTACCCTTATTTGCCTACCCTTGTAAGTTAAGGCCTGTTTGTCCCTAGCTGCTTTCTGAATTCTCTCTTTATCTTTGTATATTGCCAGTCTCACTATGATATGCACTGGAGTTGACCTGTTCTTGTTGGTTCTGAAGGGAGTTCTCTGTGCCTTCTGGACTTGGATGTCTGTTTTCTTCCCCAGATTAGGGAAGTTCTTAGCTATAATCTGTTCAAATAAAACCTTCTGCCCCTTTCTCTCTCTTCTTCTTCTTCTAGAACTCCTATGGTATGTGTATTATTTCATTTCACTGAATCACTTAGGTCTCTAATTCTTATCTCATGGTCTATATTTTCCTATCTTTTTCTCAGCTTCATTTTCCATAATTTTATCTTCTATTTCACTTATTCTCCTGTCTGCTTCCTCCATCCTTGCTGACACTGCATCTAGTTTACTTTGCATTTCATTTACAGCATTTCCTAATTTGTCATGACTATTTCTTAGGTCCTTGATCTCTGCAGTAATAGATTCTCTGCTGTCTTGTATGCATTTTTCAACCCAAGCTATTAGTCTTATGGCTATTATTGTAAATTCTTGTTCAGATACATTGTTTATATCTGTTTCGAGCAATTCTCTGGCTGTCATTTCTTCCTGGAATCTCTTTTGAGAATTCTTCCATTTCATTATTTTGGCTAGTTTCCTGTCCTTTATGTGTTTTAATAGCTTGTTATGTGTCTTGCACCTGAGAGTACTACTATATTAAAAAGGGGTCATATATTGTCCAGGGCCTGGCCCTTGAGGAAATGTTTTTGGAGTGTGTTGCATGCTCTCTGTTGTTGCGACTCCAGTTGCTTTATCTCCGTCTCCACTCATAGGGGTGGTTTGGACCTTCCATCGGGTGTGCTTTGATTTGTTCACTGAAGTAACCCTGGAAAAAACTGAAACCAGGTAGTGGTGGACTAAGCCTTATCCCATACAAAGACAGAAATGACAGAGGCAGGGAGAAAAACAATTGACCAGGCAGAGAACAGAGAATCAGAGAAACATATGGCTTAATCCAGAGATTGGGGGGGGGGGGGGAGAGAAAGAGAGAGAGAGAGAGAGAGAGAGAGAGAGAGAGAGAGAGAGAGGATATATAAAGTAAGAACTGACCAAAAATCAAATGAGAAAATGCAACACTGCTGGACTGTTGTCTGATGGTGCCTTGTAACCAGTGGCTGTGCTGGTTTGGAGAAGGGCCCTTCTGGTTTGGTCAGTGTCAATCTCACTCCTGTAGATATGCAGTTACCAGGCATGGAGGGGTGGGGTTAGGTGTAAGTAGGTCATGTCTTCACTGGGGGCCTGCTGTTCTGTTCCCTGAAGCCCCACCATGTTGGTGATGGGAAGAAAAATGGAGACACCCCAGGCTCTCCTCCCTGGACTGGGTGTCCCAACCACTTTGTTCAGCCCATCCTCACAGTGCTACAGGGGCACAAGCAGGCCAGTTTGTCCCGCTCCACAGACTCCTGCACCTCCCAGGAATTTGGCTGGGATTCAAGCCCAGATGTCTTAAAGGATCCCATTCCATGCCCCGGTTCTGGGGTAATGCCACTTCCCTAGCTGACAAAGGGCCTCTGGCTGATGCCTGCAGAGATTTTTGTCCTTGGAGCAGCAATACATCTTCCCACAGCACTAGAGAGAGGGTATTGCTCTCCCAATGTGCCTCTGAGCTCACCACTGAGCTGGGGCTGGCTTCCCCTTCCTCCTGACCCAGGCCAGGCGTGCACACCAGCAGCTGGCTCCAGTCCAGAGAAAGTCGCACAATCCTAGATCATCATTCCTAAGGCTGTTTGCAAGTTAGAGACTGGCTCTCTCTCCATTTTTTCTGTTCCCTGGTTGGTGGTCCAGAGAGGTTTTTCTCTTGTCCAAATACAATCCCATACTTCAACAGCCTCTCCTTCTCTTCCTTTTGTCTCTCCACTAAAGGGGTTACCCCAGCGCTGTTCATATGGTGCCTGTTTTATCTCTCCCAATTCTCAAGCATGCACCTCAGTCTCACCAAGCTGTCTCCATGGGCCCCTGGAGATGTTTCGATCACTCTGTGGCTCGGATTCCTGGAATTCCAAGTCTTCTGGCCTCAATACTACTGTGTTTGAGAGACAAGGGAATTTTGGGCCCCGTGTCTCTGCCATGTTGACTCCTCCAATAGATGTGTGTATCTTGTGTGTGTATGTATGTATGGTTTATTCATTCAAAAGCACTATTTAAACATTGATTAATTTAAGTAAATATACACTTCATAAATTTATATTAAAATTTAGTTCTAAAATGAAATATAGATGATTCAAGATATAGTTCTACTTTTTTCTATTAATTTTTATTCCAACAGTGATCAATTTGATTTAGTCCTCTCATACTCGAAGAATAACTCATAGTGAACTCACTTGCAATTCTCATATAAACAAATCACAAGTTGATAAAAATACTTTCTAGATGATATTCCTATGTGAGCTGCCAGCACTCAGTGTGAAAGAGCATTAGTGTCATTTATATGAAAAGTCTTTCAAGTCAATGACAGAACTGGGCCAGAAGCAATGAGAATAAATTAAGTGAAAGGATGTTCAGTGACCATCTGAAACCACAGTACAGAGGCCGCCAGTGGTTCTTTTCTCTTTTACATGGACTAACCGAAACAAAAATCTACCCTTCATATTTTTAGGAAGAAAAACTATCATATTTTTACTTTTAACCTATCAACACTGATCAAGAGAAAAATGTGTTTCATGTATTTTAGTTGATACCAATAAAAGTCTCAATCACTTTGATTACAAATGTTTGAAAATAGTGAAAACCAATGCACAGAAAATGCATTGCTGAGATGGCATTCAATATACTTAAACAATTTCAATTGCAGGATGTCTGGATGGCTCAGTTGGTTAAGCATCCAACTCTTGATTTTGGCTCAGGTCATGATTCCACAGCTTGTGGGATCAAGCCTGGCATTGGACTCCACACTGGCAGTGCAGAGCCTGCTTGGGATTCTCTCTCTGTTTCTCTCTGCCCTGCCCCTGCTTATGCTACCCTCTCTCTCTCAAAATAAATAAACTTAAAAAAAACTTCAATTGTGTTTTATTCCACATAAGAGTTCTAAATTTAGCATCAAAATGTATCACATATTCCCTCTCTCTATGTGTATACACGCACACAGAGTGACCCAACACTGAAAACGTCCATTTCAAAACTCATTTAGCTCCCTTATGCTTTCCATATACCTACGTTATTCCTTAAGAAAACCTCCTCAGAGAACTCATGTATAAGGAATTATTCTATTCCCTATTCATTGACCCCAACAAATTCATTCTACCCTTACAGTATTTCTCAAATCTGTCTATGCATTTATGCCATCGTTTTCCCTTCATCTAACTACTAGCTAGATGCTGAGTGCATATTCCCATAAACTGGATCTCTACTTTAAGTTCACAAAATTCCTACACTCTACTCTCTCTTTCCTTTATTGTTTGAGTACTCTTATCTGACATTCACTTTTTTTTTCAGGTAAAAGTCACGTTTTCCTTTTAATTGACTACTTAATTTACATCATTTCTTCTCTTGGCTGCTACTTCGGTAGCAATTAGGTCTTCACCTCTCAAGAACATGCATCTGAACAGGCTGGCACAGAGCCATTGTGAACACATACCCCAAACCAGGGCTTTTGGAATAACAAGAACAGCAAAACCAGCCTTTCTCTTCACTTAGAAAGGGGTTTTCACTCAGAGGGTCCAAAGCTCAAATTTCCAAACACAGAAAACCTGGAGCTCTACGCAAAAATGGAAACCAAAATGTATCAGAGATGAAACACAGTCAAGACAGATCTTGAGAAATAAGTATCTGATCATCTGGCCTCTTGTATTGGGAATGGCCCCACTCCAGAATTTTTAAAGGAAGGTGTTTCTGTTTCTGTTTCATTTCCCAAAAGGGTATAAAATCTACTAAAAGGAATATAATCAAATAAATCAGCTCACTCACAAGACACTCCCAAATAACGATTTTTGGTTGGTGAGCACAGTCAGCACATTATTTCAAAGTGACAAAATTCAGAGTAATCTGAGGATTCAAAACTGACAGTCACATTTGCCAATAGGTTTATGTAAGACATACATAGTTTTTCCCACTGTATGTGTCAAAGGACCAAGACCCTCATCGAAAAAAGTTATTTTTCAGATTATAGTGGACAAAACAGTAGAGTTTGGAAAGGCACCTTCTCAGAGAACGAAAAAAAAGCATTTTGCAAAAGGTTCACATCATTTTGCAGCAGAAGGACTGGAGTTCATTGCCTGTGACCTCCATTAGCTTGACCCTTCCTCTTCTTTGGTTGTAGTGGCCTCAGTGGGATCTCCCTCTTGTAAAGGTTCTGCTGGCTTCTCCTCCTCCTCATCTTCCTGGGGGTAGAGGTCAGGGTATTTTTGCATGCATTCCTGCATGGCCCAGAAGTGATATACACGGTCTGACTCCTTGTCAGGAAGCAGGAAAAGGCCGACTTGAACTATTCCCCACAGGGGCCACTGGCCATTTCCCCAAGGCATGGGAAGTTCCAGTTAATGTCTCCATTTGGTAGGATCAATCCGTGCTCCTCTTATGGATCACAGCTATCTATCATCAGCCACCAGCTCAGCATTGCTCAGAGTTTCACGGTCTTCTTTGGTCACAAACATGATTTGACCCTTCCCTTCCCACAAGCAGTAAGCCACGGCTGCAGGCTGGCACTCAGACCTCCCAGCGACAGTGGTGGAGGCAGCACAGACAGCAGTGGGCTCCTGCTATCACTTCTTCTCAGGCAGGCTGGCCAGGTGGCTGAGGACTCACACTGCCAACTGCACACCTGCCTCAGCCTGGTACTTTTATTTTCACAGCTTAACTTACTTCACGTATTTCTATGGTGTTTTTTTTTTTTTTCCTGCCCAAATAACTTTCACTTTTCCTCTAGCACTGGTGTATTTTCAGGATTTTTTGAAACATAAGTTGCACTGTGTCATCAACCTGTGTGATCTTGATCCCTGCCATAGTACGAGCATAGTATTCATACCTAGTATGAACAGCATCAATGAAATATTTAAAAACTTATAGTGATGACCATTTTAATGAGCCTGGACATGTTGTTTGATACATTTCCTAAATAGTGTATTATAATGAAGCAAGAAAATGTTTTCTTTTTTCACAAATTAGTTATGACAGGCTCAAAGATATTAGGTAACATAATACACTATGTCCAAGCTTATGTACATAGAAGGGTGGTGGAATCACACTCTGGTCCATTACCTACAGCCCCTGCTCATTTCATATCTTTATGTTGCCAATGAAAAAAACTTTAGAAGAGGTCACAAAGTAGTCAAAAAATAGTTTTGCTTGCTGATTCAACAAAATAATTTTGATTTCTGCCAGTGGCTTTTTGAACACACTTTGTACTTTATGTAATTTATTTATTTACATACATTCATCTGTCTTGACTGTGAGCAAACTAAGACCATTAAATGACCTACCAAATTTAAGAATTAAAAAAATTACTGAAATTATATCATGACATTATGCATTTCCTCAGTATCCTATTCTTCTGGTGGCTCCTCCCTTCCCCCCCACCCCCGAACTTTTTAAAGATGTAATTGACACATAATAAATACTGTGTAATTTAAGATAATTTGATACACATATATATTGTGAAAAGATTACCACAGTAATGTTAATTAACACATCCATCACCCCACTTAACCTTTGTGTGTGTGAGTGAGGAGAACATTTAAGATCTTAAGTATTTAAGATTTTAAGTATATTACGTAATACGATTAAAAATAGTCACCAAGCTGAACATTAAATCCTTAGAATGTATTCATCTTATAAAAGGTAGTTTGTACTCTTTGACCATTATTTCCTGATTTTCCCCACACCCAGCCCCTGGCAATCACCAATGTACTCTTTCCAGGAGTTTGGCTTTTTTTAGGTTTCATATACTAGTGAGATCATGCAGTATTTGTGTTACTCCCTTTGACTTATTTCACTTTGGTAATGCCCTCAAAGTCCATCCATATTGTTGCAAATGGCAGGATATTCTTTTTATAGCAGAATAACTCTTTGCAGAATCTCTAAGTTATTTTCCACACTGGCTGCAGGAATTTGCATTCCAACCAACAGCATACATTGATTGCCTTTTCTCCCATCTTCCCAACACTTGTCATCTTTTGTCTTTTTAATAAGAGCTATCTACCAGGTGTGAAATGATAGTTCACTGTAGTTCTCAGTTGCATTTTCCTGATGACTCAGTGATGTGATGTTAAGCACTACTTTCATGTACCTTTGGCTATTTGCACCTTTTCTTTGGAAAAATATTTGTTCAGGTCCTCTGCTTGGACATTTTGAATGATGCCACCACCAAATCTGGTTATCTGAAGTATCTATCCGTGAATGAAAAGTCACTTTTATCGTTTATCCTACACATGCTTAAACTTAAAACAGTGGTGATGCTTCTGGTATTTACAAGAAACCTCTGAACTCTTTTATTTACTGTAAATTCAATACATCAGCACAATCTTTTCTTTAATATATTACACTAGTATATTGGGTAGTCTGTGAATTTTGTGGTTTATGCATCTATTTCAGTGAACTATTTACTCAAATGTATGACACTGGGTCTCTGATTCTTAGAACAGTTTTGTTTTGTTTTGTTTTGTTTTCAGATGAATTAATGCTTTAAAACAAAACACTATTTTGACATGAGAGAAAGCCTGAGTAAGAATATTTTGAATTCATTTTTATCATATGGATAGTGGAAATTCTTTCTTGGTTTTTAAATATCATAGTTTATGTATCTGAATGTCTAGGATACATGAGTTTTGATCTTTTACTTGGTTTCACAGAAAATGCTATAATAGACAGTGCTTCTCAACTGCTACTTTAACCAAAGACATATAAACCCTCGAAACTAACTTGGAATCAGAAAGATTAAAAAAAAAAAAAAAAAAAAAAAAAAAAAAAAAAGAGTGCTTCCCATATATATTATCCTATCATTCCAGAAACAACAAAAACAAAAAGTTATATTCAATTTAAGTAATTTTACAATTACTTACTGAATACTGGATATATGCCATCCCAACTATGGTATTAGATATACAAATTCCAACAATTTGTATCTTCAAGTAGCTCTAGTTCTTTCAAGGGACACAGACATATAAACAATCAAGTGTAAAGGAATCTGAGAGTGTCTTTGTTAATCATATTAACAAAGTTGTATGAAAACCCAAGGGAATCTGTCATTTGGTCATATGTAAGTTATTGCCTAAAGTGAACAATCTGGGGCACCTGGGTGGCTCAGCTGGTTAAGCATCCGACTTCAGCTCAAGTCATGATCTTGGAGTTTGTGCGTTCGAGCCCCACGTAGGGCTCTGTGCTGACAACTCAGAGACTGGAGCCTGCTTTGGACTCTGTGTCTCTTTCTCTCTCTGCCCCTCCCCTACTCATCCTGTCTCTTTCTCCCAAAAATAAACAAACATTAAAAAAATACTAAAAAATAAAGTGAACAATCTGGGTTTTTTTTTCATTTTCCACAAATAAATTGGATTATATGACTATTTGTTAACAGTCTGACCCAAAGTATTGAGGATTAAAATGCCATATTTAGGGAACATGTACATTTATTAATTTTCAATATGTGAATTGGCAGGGTTATTTATAATGTGAATCATTTCAAACATAGGAAACATTTGCATATCCAATTTGTTTTCTGTATGTTCTATCATATGGATTAGTCTCTGAGTTCTCAGGTTAAGTAACTAATCACTGCATTGTCAAGCCTCTATTATGCTCTCTGCTGTATCCTATCACTGACTTGTTCTGGGTTGAGATTTATCTTAGGAACTGAGAGCCAAGGCTGGAACACACTGAACAGAATGTTCTATTTCTGTATAAAAAGATAGATGTTGCTCTAGCCCAGAATGACAACACTTTGCACTGCTCCCAATCTGTAAATTGTTCCATTTGCTTGGCACAATATGTATACTGACGTATTTAATTCTTTCTACCAGGGCCATGCTGTTCTATTCCTCTCAGCTAGCCAAATACACCAGAAGTCATAAATTTCTCATCAAGATGGAAACTAAATGTGATCTCTTTCATATGTAAAAGTGGTGTTACTATCCTGCTGTTAGTGTTTTTGAGTTACTATATTTTCAAAATTCACGATTAGAAAAAGATTTGCTGTGATCTTTTTACTTTTATCAACTACAGTCATGAAGCCAAGAAAATATCCTGACAAAGTAATTGTCTACAATCACAGGTAAAATCTGTGGAAATGATTTAATATCTTTATAACTACCACCTCTTTTCAAAATGAACTTTCACTTCCTTGAGTCCTTTTCATATACTGCCAATGGAAAAAAAGGAATGTTTGTTTTGGCTTTACATATCACAAAATGATATGATTCCATTATATTCACCTGTGGTACCATGTATGATTTTGTTTTATCTTTTACCACAGTTCCTTTTTCTGCTTTTTAATTTAATGAACATGGAATGCTTTTAGTTCCCCAAAAAGGAACAGGTCTCAAGGAAACAAGGTTTGGAGTGTTTAGTGGCAATGTCCTTGGTTTCCTTTATACTTTCATATGACCAGAATCCTATCCATCGCTTACCATCTAAGTTAGGGGACACCTAACTGTGACGCACTGGCTCAACCCAGCCCATTACCTCATTTTATAAAGCAAGTTTTATCGGACCAATGCCCACTTATTTATATGTTGTCTATAGTTGTTTTAGCACAACATTGGCAGACTTGACTCTAACTACCAGAGAGACTTTGTGGCTTTATAAGCCTAAAATATATGAGATTTACTGAAAAAAGTTGTTGACTTTGATCTAAGTCACGTGTCTGATATTGGAGTTGTTTCTGGTGTTATTTTGTCTTGCATATTTTTTGGAATACACTGAATTATTTCTACTCTTATTAACTCATAGGTTAGGAAGACCACATTAAATAAGCTAATATATGTAAGTAGTTAATAAAAAATAAAAATAATAAAAAACACCTGAGTCATAAAATGGGCCATGTAAATGCTGTTAATAAAAAATGCAAATAAACTTAGCAAATACACTAATTTAAAGAATGCCAGATTCCTTGATGTCTAATTAACCAAAGTGTGGATTCTAGCAGTGTTCAGGTACTCATTATTAAAACCAACCATAATGTTGACTATATCAGGCAATTTATGAGAAAGCAGAAACTTTTTTTCCCTAAAGATAATTACTAACAAATTTAAGTATGAGAAAAAAAGACTTTCAGGTATAAACATGTGCATGTTTTTCCTAACTAGTCACAAGCTAAAAGACAGTAATATGTTTTTGGAATTTTTTGTAAATAGTTGAATATATTATAGTAGTTGATTATTTTGAGATATTACTCATTTATGTCACATTCAATGAAAGTGTTCATTTGACATTAAAGTGTTGCAATGCTGCAGTTACAGACACACACAAATATTTCAAAACTTAATAAGGAATAGAAAAGTTTGTGAATAATTTTTATTCATTAAATGTCGGTTTCTGTTACCAGAACTAAGAGTGTAGTATGTCTAGCCACATAGCTCCATGCAATTGGCTATGTTTGGTTTCAGCTGCTCATTTATGTTAATGACGATACACCTTTTGATTAATACCTATAGGATTCTTTTTGCATACTTCAGTTCCCTCATATTCTCTCTGAACTATTTTTTTAGGAAAGTAATGAGGCAAAATTTACCTCTCTACTCATAAAAATCTCTAACTTTTTTGTAGTTTAGTGATTGCAGATTTAAGTGGACAGATTGCTGAAATGTCTATTCAATGTTTTGATTAAGAATCAGTTACATATAGCTTCTATTGCATTTAGAGGAATATAGATCAGAATAAAATATGCAAAAATGTGATGAACAGTTAACATTTTCATGATGCATCAATGAATTTAAAGATGGCATAATATAAAAAAAAGTGGTTTTCTATTTCTCTAAGGATCAGTAACCTATTTTGAGAAAATATTTTTGGAATTCTAATATATGCAAGTATTAAAATAGAAATTCTAAAGTTGAAGTATATTGCTAGTGACTATGTCTGTCAGCTATTTCTACAAAAATTCTGTTTAACAAACCATCTTAAAACTCAACTATTTGAAATAATAACCACTTATTCTCTCTTATTTGTCTGCTAATTGGCTGGGGATTAATCAATAAAGGCAGAACTCAGCTTGGCTTGGCTCCAAAGATTATGTCTGCTCATGTGTCTCCTATACTCCTTCAATCAATGGGTTATCTGGACCGTTTCTTCACAGGACAATAGCAGATTTACAAGAGGACAGGAACAACCACCCAAATACAATTCAAGCTTCTGATGCCATAACAACTGTTAACATGTTATGGAGCAATGCAAATCACACGGATGAACCTAACATCCAGAGTTGGGGAAATAGATTTCATGAACAATGATGCAATGGCTAATCACAGAGAGTGTCAATGTGATAGGGACAATACTCTCCCCATCTTGGTTTGGGGGGGTGCAAGATGTAATTATTTTTGAAAAATAATTTACACAGTGTCCTCTATCCCCAAATAATTTGATCACACCTTCAATACTGCTTTATCACCAGTAGCACCAGAAGCATCACTGAGGAAACCTAAGATTCTGTAGAGAGTAAGCACTCATTTTGGACTCAAACTAGACACAATCAATTCTAAATCTAGACACTGAAATTACTAATTTTGCAACCTTAAATAAGTCATTTTAATTTGCTATCCTTAAATTTCTTCATCATTAAAATGGTGGAAACATGTCCCATGGGACTGATGTTCAAGATGACCAGGTTAGAGATATAGATACAGATATAAATATATAGATATGTATATAACTAAGTCACTGTCTCCAGGCCAGGGTTTAAAATAGAGTGTGGGGAGCCTGGGTGACTCAGTCAGTTGAGCATTCAACTTCAGCTCAGGTCATGATCTCACGGCTTGTGATTTCGAGCCCCGCTTCGGGCTTTGTGCTGATGGCTCAGAGCCTGGAACCTGCTTTGGATTCTGTGTCTCCCTCTCTCTCTGCCCTTCCTGCTCACTCTCTGTCTCTCTCTCTCTCTCAAAAATAAACATTAAAATAGAGTGTTACTATGATACTTATTATTTCTTATTTCAATTACATTTTCTTCCATCTATTCCCCGAACACCATACTTTTTCAACTTTCAGTTCTCATAGGATATGTGTCTTTTCATGAAAACTTCTGGTGCCTTCCATGAACATATTATTCAAATATACTAATTCTTCATCACTATTGCTTGCTCTGTCACTGCAGTGTTATTATTTTTCATGGATATCATTTTCTGTTAGAACTACATATGGTATGTTTTGTTAAGTGGGGAGGATGCATTTCCTTCCATTTGTGCCATGGCATTCTTATTTTGACACATATGTATTATTATTTAGTTTCTCCTCTGACTTATTACTGTTATAAAAATGAGACCTACCTGGGGCACCTGAATGGCTCAGTCAGTTAAGCATCTGACTTCAGCTCAGGTCTTGATCTCACCGTTCATGAGTTTGAGCCCCACGTCAGGCTCTGTGCTTACAGCTCAGAGCCTAGAGTCTGCTTCAGATTCTGTGTCTCCCTCTCTCTCTGCCCCTCCCCTACTCTCACTCTGTCTCTCAAAACTAAATAAACATTAAAAAAAAAGATTAAAAAAAATGGGACCTACTCAAGAAAACCATCTGCTTTAGAAAACTATGACACGGGGTGCCTGGGAGGCTCAGTTGATTGAGCGTCTCACTTCGGCTCAGGTCATGATCTCACTGTCTCTGAGTTCGAGCCCCACGTCGGCCTCTGTGCTGACAGCTCAGAGCCTGGAGCCTGCTTCAGATTCTGTGTCTCCCTCTCTCTCTGCCCCTCCCCTGCTCATGCGCTGTCTCTCTGTCAAAAATAAATAAACATTAAAAAAAAAAAACTATGACAAATACTAGGCCTAATTTTATTAAAGATATTCTTAAAGAATGAACTCTTTTCCTAATAGGCTCCTTATACATTAATATAAGTAGATTCTTGTCAACAAAAATAATTTAGTCTACTATCAGACGAATCTACAGAGTTTGAGTCTCAATGCTGGCATTAAATTAGATTAAATGTAATAACTTCATCTGCATGGATAATGTATTTATTATTTTACTAGGAACTCATTTTTTATAACTGTAATTATTTAAGTGAATTTTATTAACATTTAAATTAGTTAAATAAATTAAATTTATTTGCATTGTTACTAGGAAAACTATTTTTAACGTTAAATTATCTGAATACAAATTTTCATGATTTCTGAAATATGAGACTCAGAATAAAATGTTCAGTCACTTTAATGAAAACAAAAATATATGAAGTAACATACTATTTTAAAATGGTATTCCCATTTGGATATAAAGCATATTTGTCACTTGAACAGAAATGGCTTTAATTTGCTACGATAGCCTTGTGGCTATATGTTGCCAAATAGTTACAGAAATTTCATTTTTTTGAGTGACAAAACAATTACTATTGGAATCTCTTGCTGGTTGACAGGAAATATGACCTTACAAATGGTAAACAGAAAATCCCAAAAAGGAGAGCTATCTTTCTTTGTTGATGAATCCTCTAAGGAAAACTGTACTATTGTATAAAGAACCAATTTATTTAGTCAAGAAACTGGGACATCTCTTACTAACTTTTCATCTGACCCCATTATAATTGTATTTGTGTGATGGGGATGGAAGTTTTCTTTCTTCCTTCCATCACTGACCTAATTTGAAAGAAAAAAAAAATCACTGGAAAGAATAATTACAAATAACTATAAATATTTTAAAACTTGAAACAAGAAAAAAGGAAATATAGTAAACTCTAATGTTAGAAATTCTCTACAAACATGCTTTAATTGTACTCTATTATGTTTTAGGAAAGTACTCCTCTGAAACAGTTTTAAACTGATCTAGGGGTGCCTGGGTGGCTCAGTCGGTTGAGCGTCCACATCCAACTTTGTCCAGGTCATGATCTCACAGCTCGTGAGTTCAAGCCCTGCGTCGGGCTCTGTGCTGACAGCTCAGAGCCTGGAGCCTGCTTCAGATTCTGTGTCTCCCTCTCTCTCTGCCCCTAACCCAGTCATATTCTGTCTCTGTGTCTCTCAAAAATAAACAAACATTAAAAAAACAAAAAATTAAACTGATCTAAAGGATTGTTTCACTTAAGTTATTCTCTTTTATTAAATCACATAACCAAATCACTGTTTGTAAATGCATGAACTCTTCACTTATTATGATGCAATGTAATAAGCTATCAGTCAAAATTGGGATTAGACAGACATCTATAAGAATGATATAATTTAAATATTTCTGATTAAGAAATGACTCAAGAAAGTAGGAAATGGCTTTCATCCTATGGACTCACAGAGGTTGACAATCCCTGGGCCTGCCTTAGACAAAAGTAGTAGTCACTGTTTCTTCTAGCTAAAGGTGAATGCAAAGTTTAGCTAAAATACTCCACGGTACAATTGCCTCAGCATCCATTTTGTGTGGCCCAGGAACCTGCAGAAGCCTTAAAAACTTAACATTAGCCCCTCAAACAAGATTCCCTAGACAGAAAAACATGGTCACAAGGGAATGTAAGTTCTGGATAAGACTTTCCCAACAGCCCTTGTGATCAACAATCTCTTCTGATTCTCAATGCCTTCCCCTTTTGCACACCTTTTTTTAAAATTTTTTCACTTTTAAAAATTTTTTTAAACTATTTATTTATTTTTGAGAGACAGAGCATGAGGGGCGCAGAGGCAGAGAGAAAGGGAGACACAGAATCTGAAGCAGGCTCCAGGCTCTGAGATGTCAGCACAGAGCTTGACGCAGGGCTCAAACTCACAAACTGTGAGATCATAACCTGAGCCAAAGTCAGGCACTCAACCGACTAAGCCACCCAGGATCCCCCTCTTTTGCACACTTTCGATAAGACCCCAGAGGAGCTTATCAAAATCTGCTCTTTAGGTTTGAGTTTTCCAACCTGGCCTATCTCAGGAACTGCAAATCACTCCACCCACAAACCCTAAAAGGAATATACCCTAGGTCCTGCCTGTATCTCTACCTTCTCTGTCTGCACCCTGCCTAAACCTCCCCGTGTGGTTCCCTGGGGCATGCCATGCACTTCCTTCAGGACCTGAGAGTGATAAACTTCTCTGCTCACGTTCTCTTGGGCCGTTACTGAACCTCAGCTCACCTTCCAGCACCTTGCGCTCCACTTAAAAAGTGTTAATTTTTGACAGATTCGTAATAAGGTGTGAATGGATACTGTGTACTCTGACAGCTTGAATGAGAAATCAATTCTAGTGCAAACTAAATAAGAACAGAATAATTCCATGATAAAAATATGAATAAGCACAGAATATCCAGTCAAGTAATAAAAGCATGCTCATCTCAGTAAGTACCACCATATTCTTAAATCCTCCTGTTGCCTTTAATTTAAAAATATTTACTGCGTGTTGGATTTCCATTCCTGACTTTAAGATATGCACTCACAAAATTTCTAAGGTAAAATAAATTTTCTCTTATAATACTTCCCAAAAAATAATTCTTTCTATTACTATACATAAAATATACTGCTGACTTCTGATAAAAGATGACAGATTAAATATACTCATTTATATAATCTTTTCCCACACGCCATTAAAATGACTTTTTGAAGGTATAAACTTGGTGAAGAAAAGAGAGTAAAAGTAGTGAATATTTAGAAAAAGGTATTTTGAAGGTTGAAGAGCAGATGCATGGGTGGTCACTGAATTAGCGGCCATGAAAATGCTGCTATAACAAAATTGGCAATTGGAAAGTTCAATGAGCAACTGCATTTACACTGCATAGGAATTTGCTAAATCAGCTATTTAAGCAGAATATCACAGTAGATACTTTAAATAACCCATTTTAGTGTTGCAAGACAGTATCTGCCAAGATTATGAATTAGGATGTTTTGTGGCTCAATAGTTCTAATCAACTGAAGATAAATCATAAAAGAAGTAAACATTGGTTCCAGGAACAACAAACCAACCAACCAATAAATGACAACCACAATAAAAACACAAAAATCACTGAAAAATGCTTGGGGAGAAAAAAGACTTCAAGGCCCAATGTTTTTTGCAGTTTGGGAAAGGGGAGTAGTTGAGGTATATGGTAAGATGACATAAAGGTTAAGTTAAAGAAAAAAATTGAAATTCATGTCTTTTCCTTTTTTTTTTTTTAAACCATCTGGAACCACCACTGATGGCCTTTCTTTATGGAATTTGTTATAAAAGCTTTGATTACTGATGCTGTAGTAGGTTGTGTCCACTGGGTAAATATCAAGATAACATCAAGTCACTGGGATGTAAAGAATAGAAGAAAAACATGCAAGCTAATATTCTGTTAGGTACTCATAAACCAGGACAGGTATGCCATAGAGTAATGAGTATCTCTGCCCCAAATGCAAATTATTCCTAAGGGTTAAAAGTGAAACACTTACCAGAGGGGCTACTTTGTGGGAAAGGTAAACAGGGATGACCAGTACAACTGAAGTCATTATATATAGTCTTTGTTATGTGGTATACTTTGAATTGCATAAAAAAGAAGAACAGCCAGAGCTGTCAAAGAAAGTTTATAAAGCAATTTCGTTCAGAAATGTTTGTGGATAAAATACAAAAGGGGTCTGTAAAAGGGGTCTGTAAAAATTGTCTTGTGTTTTACGAGATGGTTTTCTTTCAAGTGTTTATAAAATACCATACCTCTCATGAAAATGGGTAGGTTATCATAACATACTTAGAAACATTTATATTTCAGGGTGCCTGGTTGGTTAAGCATCCGACTTCAGCTCAGGTCAAGATTTCACAGTTCATGGGTTCAAGCCCCACATCAGGCTTTGTGCTGACAGCTCAGAGGCAGGAGCCTGCTTCAGATTCTGAGTCTTCCTCTCTCTCTGCCCCTCCCCACTTGTGCTCTATCTCTCTCAAAAATAAATAAACATTAAAAAAAAAAAGAAAAACATTTATATTTACTAGGAGTTTAAAATTTTAAATGATGCAAGAAAGACTTTTATTTAAAAAAAATTTTTTTTAACGTTTTATTTATTTTTGAGACAGAGAAACAGAGGATGAACGGGGGAGGGGCAGAGAGAGAGGGAGACACAGAATCTGAAGCAGGCTCCAGGCTCTGAGCCATCAGCCCAGAGCCAACGCGGGGCTAGAACTCATGGACCGCGAGATCGTGACCTGAACTGAAGTCGGACGCTTAACCGACTGAGCCACCCAGGCACCCCAGGAAAGACTTTTAAATAATTTTGCCATCTAAGAAATCTACTGTTTTTAGGGGCACCTGGGTGGCTCAGTTGGTTAAGTGACCGACTTCAGCTCAAGTCATGATCTCATGCTTCATGAGTTTGAGTCCCATGTCAGGTTCTGTGGTGACAACTTAGAGCCTGAAGCCTGCTTTGGATTCTGTGCTTCCCTCTCTCTCTGCCCCTCCCCTACTTGTGCTCTGTCTCTCTCAAAAATAAACATTAAAAAAGTATTAAAACAAAGAAAAGAAAAGAAAACCACTGTTTTTGGCCAATGATTATGAAATATCACTACGTAATATGTTAAAATATATAATATTAACATATCTGGGTATTTGTACAGTATTTTTCACTATATTTATTTTTTTATGGTATAAAAAATATATACTAAAATAATATCGATTATATAAACCATACAGAGTAACTAAATGATTCAATTATATTTAATAAATAAATTAATGTATATTCGCAGGATACCAAGATTTCTTGAGTGGTTCAAGAGCCATAAATATATCATTATGTAATAAGCACATATATCCTCTCCTAACTCATAATTTTCAACGTTAACATTGTAAATTATACCTATGGGCATCATCATAAATACTTTATATGAATATTTATTTCAGGAAATTTGATGCTTGAGGTTCACCACCAAATTTATTTCAATTATGGGAGTACTGTATATTTGAAATGACCAATTAATAATCTTAAATGTTAGAATATAATGGGAATTATACTTTTAATACCATAAATGATATAAATACCCAGATATAGTGTTAAAGTAGGTTTTATTAATGATAAAAGGAAAATAAAATATGCCTTTATATGATAGTACAATATTTATTTAGTAAGCTACATTATTAGAAATTCCACAATGATCAATCACACAACTTACAGTTTAGCATGTACATCAACTTAAAAATCACTTAAGGTCTAGTATGTGAAACATTCAATGACAAGTATGTAAAAACGGAACGTGTTTACACCAGCTGCCTGTAAAGACTGTCATAACTCCCAGACAAGGGAAATAGCTACAATCATTCCTTTGATCTATGTAGAAATTCCTTTGCCTTTAGGCAAATGGTAAGGAGAGAATAAATGGATTTCTTCAAAAGCATTTTTTAATTAACTACTGTGGAAGCAGAAATTTTCTATCAGTGTATTATACACACACTGGTTTGATAAAAGGAACTAATTATTACTATGCAATATATAGTACCATTTCTCTCATTTTCAATAACAGAATTTTTAAGAGCCTTAAGAAATAGATAAACTTGAAAAAAGAACAAAAACCAAAAATTTGATTTTAATTAGAAATTGAAATAGCTTTGAAGTCACATAACAAATTCTAAATTCTATTTATTTGGACAAATTTAATAAATATGTATAATAAAACTAATATTATATTTCTTTTACTTTTTCACTGTAAGAATGTTACAATTTATTTCTATTATTACTAAAAACTTCCATCAAAATATCTCTTAACTACAACAAAATTTGATCTTAAAACACAAATATTTTCAAGTACCTCCATGATGTTTTATGAAATATTGACAACATACTGGCATAAAGATATAGTTGCTCTTGGATCAAAAAGCATGAAAAAAATATATGACAAGTGTGTATGAAATGAGGATCACAGATAATGGATTGTATAAACTAGCCAGGAGTTTGGCATAATCTCCTGTATTCAAACTTACTGAAAAAACAAACAAACGAAAAACAAAAACAAAACACAGAACAGGCACGGCATACCTTGGAGATATTGCAGTTTGGTACTGGACAACTGCAAAAAACAAATGTCACAATAAAACAAGTCAAATGAATTTAATATTTCCACTGTACTGTAGTCTGTTAAATGTGTAATAGCATTGTATCTGAAAAAACAAGGCACATACTTTAATTAAAAAAAAATAGTTTATTGGAGTGCCTGGGTGGCTCAGTTAAGTAAGTGTCTGACTCTTGATTTCAGCTCAGATCTTGATCTCATGGCTCATGAGTTTGAGCCCCACAGCAGGCTCTGTAGGGACATTTGGATCCTGCTTAGGATTTCTCTCTCCCTCTCTCTGTCCCTTCCCTGCTTATGCTCTCTCTCCCTCTCTCAAAATAAATAAATAGAACTTAAAAATTATTTTAAAAATACTTTATTGACAAAAAATACTAACCATCATCCAAACTTTCAGTGATTCATAATCCATAATCACAAATCACTGTAACAAATATAACAATGAAGAAGTTTGATATATTGTGAGAATTACCAGTGACACAGACACACAAAGTGAGCAAATTCTGGTGGAAAAATGGCACCGATAGATTTGCTCCATGCAGGGTTGCCATAAGCCTTCAACTTGTAAAAAATACTCACTATCTGTAAAGCACAATAAAAGGAGGTATGTCTTAATGCTTTAAAATACTTGGCGCTATTGAAACTTTTTTTTTCATGAAGGAAATCAACTTTACATATAGTCAATTCTGTTCCTACAAAAGTACATGGTCAGATTATTTTGTCTGCAAACTGGATTCTTTTATTATGCATTGGGTACTATTTTCTCCTCTAGAATTTGAATAGTTAATTATGACATAAAAGGAATATCAAAGGTTTTCACATATGAATACTTTTTCAAGGTCTAAATTTAACTTTTTAAAAATGTTTATTAATATTTTCCTAATAAAAATACATTGATAAATAAATCTAACGTGATTTTGATTCTGAATTACACGTAAAACCATGCTTATGCCTAAAATCATTAACACCGATTTATTTAACTCTATTATCAGAGGTTGACAATTTGCTAATGGAAGTAAGATTTTCTTTTTTAATAATGTTTCTTTAGGTGTTTTAAGCTGGAATTAAGGTAATGTTTCTAAGTTTTATAATACAAGATAACTGACATAGTTGTTAATGGAAAAAGATTTTAGTTAAAACATAAAAAAATAATATACCTTTTATAGACAAACTAAACAAAATTAAATATATATGCTAACGTTTTTAACCTTTTGGATATATCAGGAAACTTTTTTAAATTCTCTATTTCCACTAAGAAATAAGCTGGAATTAAGGTAATGTTTATAAGTTTTATAATACAAGATAACTGACATAGTTGTTAATGGAAAAAGATTTTAGTTAAAACATAAAAAAATAATATACCTTTTATAGACAAACTAAACAAAATTAAATATATATGCTAACGTATTTAACCTTTTGGATATGTCAGGAAACTTTTTTAAATTCTCTATTTCCACTAAGAAATAATGAGAATGCTAAAATATCATACTCAATTAATTAGCTAATAAAAATACCGCTACATATCTTTATCATGTGAATATTGTAGGAATCAGGCATAATGATTACACAGCTTTTCCCAGCCCCCTTATTGCCAAGACCTTAAACTGAAGCTGTTTTGTTTTGTTTTGAAGATTTTATTTTTAAGTACTCCCTAACCCAATGTGGTGGGGCTCAAATTTACAACCCTGAAATCAAGAGTTTCATGCTCTACCTACTTAGCCAGCCAGGCTCCCCTGAAGCTGTTTTGTGATGATAACATAATCTATCATCTTAAAACTTCGAATGTGATATAAAATCTAAAAGTTCAATTTAGGATGTGTTTATATCTCTAGACCTAGAAAATTTAAAACAAAGTATGTGTATTTCAAGTAGCATAATTCTATTTTTTTTTTCTATACAATAAAATGCTCAGGAACAGATGATGAAAAAGGGTGATGTCAGCCACCATAGTATGAAATACACCATTCTCTACCTAGTTCCAGATTCAAGCCAGTGCCCAGACTCAAAGCTCCCTGATTGAAAAGAGTATCTTGGTCCACTTGAGAAAAGATGATACTTACAATATGATAGCTAATATATAAAGTACGGATTTCTTTAATGATTTACCAGAGGAATTTAAGGCCATTTATATGAGTAAGTGATCACTCTATAAGTATGTGAGGAAAATTCTCACATACTTTGAAAGGTGCTGATTACAAGTTCTGAACTGTCACTAACACCACAGGACCCAAAATGTCATTTTGCTGCCCTACATACATCTGAATGGCTTACAGAGTAGAAGTGACAAGTAACATCCTGTATCAAATGAGCCCAGGGAATCAACAGTAACACCTAAGTTTCACTTCTCTGTTCACTGCATGCTCTGAATTAACATTTATTCTGGTCCTTCCAAACAAATCATAAAAGTGAGCTTCTGAACTTCCAATATGTTTCCAAATAATTTAATTGAGTCCTATAACAAACTCAAGAAAATTTACAACGGTATAAAAATATGCATAACCTAACAAGGTATAATTCACAATTTTTGGCATCAAACAAAATATTGGTTGCATGCAAACAAGCTGGAAGATAAAATCCATAGTGAGGATAAAAAAATAATCAAGAGAAACAGATCCAGAAATAACACAGTGGAATTAATAAGCAACACAGTGGAATTAATAAACAAGGATATTAAAAGCTACTAAAACTATACTGAATATGTTAAAGATAGTAGAAAAATATAGATTTGGTATGTTAAGTAGGGAAATAGAAGATATTTTAAAAATAACCAAATTAGGGGTGCCTGGGTGGCTCAGTCGATTAAGCAGCCGACTTTGGCTCAGGTCATGATCTCGCGGTTTGTGAGTTCAAGCCCTGCGTCAGGCTCTGTGCTGACAGCTGGGAGCCTGGAGCCTGCTTTGTATTCTGTGTCTCCCTCTCTCTCTGCCCCTCCCCCGCTCATGCTCTGTCTCTGTCTCAAAAAGAAATAAAAAAATATTTTTTTAAAATAACCAAATTAAAATTCTAGGGATGAAAAATATAATGTCAGAGATGACAAATGCACTCAAATTATTGGTAGTAGACACTGATGGAAAGAAGTTCAATTAGTAAACCTGAAGGCAAAAGAAGAGAAATTATCAAATGTGGAACTGAAAGTGGAAAAAAATGGTCTTAAAAGTCATAAAGTATTAGTATACTTTAGGAAACTTTCAAACAGACTAAAATACTTAGATGTACTTAAATAATGCAAACATAATTGGAGTCCCTGAAGGATAGCAAAGAGAAAGGGACACATAGAAATATTTCAAGTAACAGCTCCTAATAATTTTCCAAATTGGTGAGAACTATAAATTCATATATCCAACAATATTAATGAAACACACACACACACACACACACACACACACACACACGAAGAAAACTATATCCAGGTAAATCATAATCAAAAGGTTTACAATAACCATGAAGAAGATATCTTAAAAGTAGCCAGAGAATAAAGACACACTGCATATAAAGAAACAAAAATAAGAATCAAATCAGAATTCTGCTCAAAAACAATGCAAAGCAGAAAACAGTGGAACAACAGATTTAAAGTATTGATAGGAGAAACAAAACAAAACCAGAGGGAACTAGTATCCTATATGTATAGACAGTATCTTCTTAAGCATACAAATCTTGCAAGTTTACTCACGAGAACACCTACAGTATAAGCAAGGATAGGAACAGAAATTATATTAGACCAATAATTGATCTAAATAAAGAAACGAAGTACAGCAAAAGTCATAAATATGTAGAAATATATAAACCATTTATTTTCCTTATTGCCTAAATATCTTTAAAATATAACTGACAGTTTCAAACAAAAGTAATATGGTGCACTGTGGGCTTTATACTATATGCAATATTGAAACGCATGACACCAATATCATAATAACACAAATCACTTACTGGTGTAAGGTTCTTATTCTATAGGCTAAGTGGTAAAACTAATTGAAGGTAGACTGAAAAGTTAAAGATGCATGGTATAAAATTATAAGATGGCACCCAAATTTCCTACCTTCTGTTGTCTGTGCCCTGTAAAACACCTTCCCTCTGAGTATCAATTAAGACCTGTGAATATGATGGATAGTATTCTCTTGAATAAGTTGTCACATGTAATAGGTTATGGGATAGTCACTGCCATCAACATATTTTACTATACAACTCCTTTACAGTAAGTTGGAGTAAGATTCTCCTACTGGTTTTGAAGAAGAAAGCCACCATGTTATAAGAGAGAAATGTGGTTAGGACCTAAGTGTAGTCTCTAACAGAACCTTCCCGCCAGCAAGAAAAACAGGAATCTCAGTTTCAGAGCCACAGGGAACTGATTTCTGAAAAAATATCTGAAAGAGCTCCAAGAGCACCTAGTTCTAGAAAAGAATTCAGCCAGACCAACACTTTAATTACAAACTTGTTAAGCCCTAAGCAAAAAATCCAGTTTTACCACGCTCATATTTCTAACTCACATTAAGTATAAGATAATGCACAGGAGTTGTTTTAAGCAGTAAGGTTTCTGGTATATATAACTGGGAAGCTGCCATAATGAATACCTAAATATATCTAAGTGGAGTTGGAAGGGGACAAAAACATAGATTAGAGGAATTTTTAGAAGTAGAACAATCTAAGTTGTCTTGAAGATACTGTTGGTAGAAACATGGGCTTTAAAGATGCTGCTGGTCCACACAAACACCCAACACTGTGCTTCTGGGGATCCATCCCTCCCGCAGGTCTGACTCCCTCCCGGTGCCTCAGAGCCCCTCCCAAAGCGGATCTCTGAAGGAAAAGCGAGCTGAGCCTGCCCCGCCCGCCCCTGTGCACCTTGCCTATCCACCCCAGCTAATACGCCACATCCCCAGCACCACAAGCCTGGCAGTGTGCAAGTAGCCCAGACGGGCCACGCCACCCCACAGTGAATTCCGCCCCTAGAAGAGGGCAAGAGAAGGCACACACCAGTCTGACTGTGGTCCCAGCAGTGGGCTGGGGGAAGACATCATGTCTGACTGCGGCCCCGCCCACCAATGCAAGTTATTCAAGACAGCACAGGGGAAGTGCCCCAAGTCCCGCACGACTCCAGGGACTATCCAAAATGACGAAATGGAAGCAAGTCCCCTCAGAAAAACTTCCAGGAAATAACAACAGCTAACGAACTGATCAAAAATGATTTAAACAATATAAAAGAAAGTGAATTTAGAATAACAGTCATAAAATTAATTGCTGGGCTTGAAAACAGTATAAAGGACAGCAAAGAATCTCTTGCTACAGAGATCAAGGGACTAAGGAATAGCCAGGTGGAGCTAAAAAATGCTATAAATGAGCTGCAAAATAAAATGGAGATACCACGGCTCGGATTGAAGAGGCAGAGGAGAGAATAGGTGAACTAGAAGATAAAATTATGGAAAAAGAAGAAGCTGAGAAAATAAGAGATAAAAAAATCAAGGAGTACTAGGGGAACATTAGAGAACTAAGTGATGCACTAAAAAGAAATAATATACACATAATTGGTATTCCAGAGGAGGAAGAGAGAGGGAAAGGTGCTGAAGGTGTACTTGAAGAAATCATAGCTGAGAACTTCCCGGATCTGGGGAAGGAAAAAGGCATTGAAATCCAAGAGGCACAGAGAATTCCCTTCAGACATAACTTGAATCGATCTTCTGCACGACATATCATAGTGAAACTGGCAAAATACAAGGATGAAGAGAAAATTCTGAAAGCAGCTAGAGATAAATGTGCTCTAACATATAAAGGGAGACCTATAAGACTCGTGACCGATCTCTCTACTGAAACGTGGCAGGCCAGAAAGGAATGGCAGGAGATCTTCAATGTGATGAACAGAAAAAAATATGCAGCCAAGAATCCTTTATCCAGCAAGTCTGTCATTTAGAATAGAAGGAGAGATAAAGGTCTTCCCAAACAAACAAAAACTGAAGGAATTTGCCAGCACTAAACCAGCCCTACAAGAGATCCTAAGGGGGATCCTGTGAGACAAAGTGCCAGAGACATCACTACAAGCATGAAACCTACAGACATCACAATGACTCTAAACCCATATCTTTCTATAATAACACTGAATGTAAGTGGACTAAATGAGTCAAACAAAAGACATAGGTTATCAGAATGGATAAAAAACAAGACCCATCTATTTGCTGTCTACAAGAGACTCATTTTAGACCTGAGGACACCTTCAGATTGAGAGTGAGGGGATGGAGAACTATTTATCATGCCACTGGAAGTCAAAAGTAAGCTGGAGTAGCCATACTTATATCAGACAAACTAGACTTTAAATTAAGGCTGTAATAAGAGACGAAGAAGGGCATTATATAATACTCACAGGGTCTATCCATCAGGAAGAGCTAACAATTATAAATGTCTATGTGCCGAATACAGGAGCCCCCAAATATATAAAAACAATTACTCATAAACATAAGCAACCTTATTGATAAGAATGTGGTAATTGCAGTGGACTTTAACACTCCACTTACAGAAATGGATAGATCATCTAGACAGAGAATCAATAAAGAAACAAGGGCCCTAAATGATACAGTGGATCAGATGGACTTGATAGATATATTTAGAACTCTGCTTCCCAAAGCAACAGAATATACTTTTTTCTCGAGTGCACATGGAACATTCTCCAAGATAGATCACATACTGGGTCACAAAACAGCCCTTCATAAGTATACAAGAATTGAGATCATACCATGCATACTTTCAGACCACAATGTGATGAAGCTTGAAATCAACCACAAGAAAAAGTCTGGAAAACGTCCAAAAGCATGGAGGTTGAAGAACACCCTACAAAAAAATGAATGGGTCAACCAGGCAATTAGAGAAGATATTTAAAAATAGATGGAAACAGATTAAAATGAAAATACAACAATCCAAACGCTTTGGGATGCAGCAAAGGCAGTCCTGAGAGGAAAATACATTGCAATCCAGGCCTATCTCAAGAAACAAGAAAAATCCCAAATACAAAATCTAACAGCACACCTAAAGGAAATAGAAGCAGAACAGCAAAGACAGCCTAAACCCAGCAGAAGAAAAGAAAGAATAAAGATCAGAGCAGAAATAAACAATATAGAATCTAAAAAAACTGTAGAGCAGATCAACGAAACCAAGAGATGGTTTTTTGAAAAAATAAACAAAATTGACAAACCTCTAGCCAGGCTTCTCAAAAAGAAAAGGGAGATGACCCAAATAGATAAAATCATGAATGAAAATGGAATTATTACAACCAATCCCTCAGAGATACAAGCAATTATCAGGGAATACTATGAAAAATTATATGCCAACAAAATGGACAAACCTGGAAGAAATGGACAAATTCCTAAACATGCACAAGCTTCCAAAACTCAATCAGGAGAAAATAGAAATCTTGAAAAGACCCATAACCAGCGAAGAAATTGAATCAGTCATCAAAAATCTCCCAACAAATAAGAGTACAAGACTAGATGGCTTCCCAGGGGAGTTCTACCAGACTTTTAAAGCAGAGATAATACCTATCCTTCTCAAGCTGTTCCAAAAAATAGAAAGAGAAGGAAAACTTCCAGACTCATTCTATGAATCCAGCATTACTTTGATTCCTAAACCAGACAGAGACCCAGTAAAAAAAGAGAACTACAGGCCAATATCCCTGATGAATATGGATGCAAAAATTCTCAACAAGATACTAGCAAATCGAATTCAACGGCATATAAAAAGAATTATTCACCATGATCAAGTGGGATTCATTCCTGGGATGCAGGGCTGGTTCAACATTCACAAATCAATCAACGTGATACATCATATTAATAAAAGAAAAGATAAGAACCTTATGATCCTGTCAATCGATGCAGAAAAGGCCTTCGACAAAATTCAGCACCCTTTCTTAATAAAAACCCTCGAGAAAGTCGGGATAGAAGGAACATACTTAAAGATCATAAAAGCCATTTATGAAAATCCCACAGCAACATCATCCTCAATGGGGAAAAACTGAGAGCTTTTTCCCTGAGATCAGGAACACGACAGGGATGTCCGCTCTCACCGCTGTTGTTTAACATAGTGTTGGAAGTTCTAGCATCAGCAATCAGACAACAAAAGGAAATCAAAGGCATAAAAATTGGCAAAGGTGAAGTGAAGCTTTCACTTTTTGCAGATGACATGATATTATACATGGAAAATCCAATAGATTCCACCAGAAGTCTGCTAGAACTGATACATGAATTTAGTAAAGTTGCAGGATACAAAATCAATGTACAGAAATCAGTTGCATTCTTATACACTAATAATGAAGCAAGAGAAAGAAAAATAAAGAAACTGATCCCATTTACAATTGCACCAAGAAGCATAAAATACCTAGGAATAAATCTAACCAAAGATGTAAAGGATCTGTATGCTGAAAACTATAGAAAGCTTATGAAGGAAATTGAAGAAGATTTAAAGAAATGGAAAGACATTCCCTGCTCATGGATTGGAAAAATAAATATTGTCAAAATGTCAATACTACCCAAAGCTATCTACACATTCAATGCAATCCCAATCAAAATTGCACCAGCATTCTTCTCGAAACTAGAACAAGCCATCCTAAAATTCATATGGAACCACAAAAGGCCCCGAATAGCCAAAGGAATTTTGAAGAAGAAGACCAAAGCAGGAGGCATCACAATCCCAGACTTTAGCCTCTACTACAGAGCTGTCATCATCAAGACAGCATGGTATTGGCACCAAAACAGACACATAGACCAATGGAATAGAATAGAAACCCCAGAACTAGACCCACAAACGTATGGCCAACTCACCTTTGACAAAGCAGGAAAGAACATCCAATGGAAAAAAGACAGCCTCTTTAACAAATGGTGCTGGGAGAACTGGACAGCAACATGCAGAAGGTTGAAACTAGACCACTTTCTCACACCATTCACAAAAATAAACTCAAAATGGATAAAGGACCTGAATGTGAGACAGGAAACCATCAAAACCTTAGAGGAGAATGCAGGAAAAGACCTCTCTGACCTCAGCTGTAGCAATCTCTTACTCGACACATCCCCAAAGGCAAGGGAATTAAAAGCAAACATGAACTACTGGGACCTTATGAAGATAAAAAGCTTCTGCACAGCAAAGGAAACAATCAACAAAACTAAAAGGCAACCAACGGAATGGGAAAAGATATTTGCAAATGACATATTGGACAAAGGGCTAGTATCCAAAATCTATAAAGAGCTCACCAAACTCCACACCCAAAAAACAAATAACCCAGTGAAGAAATGGGCAGAAAACATGAATAGACACTTCTCTAAAGAAGATATCCGGATGTCCAACAGGCACATGAACAGATGCTCAATGTCACTCCTCATCAGGGAACTACAAATCAAAACCACACTCAGATATCACCTCATGCCAGTCAGAGTGGCCAAAATGAACACATCAGGAGACTATAGATGCTGGACAGGATGTGGAGAAAAGGGAACCCTCTTGCACTGTTGGTGGGAATGTAAACTGGTGCAGCCACTCTGGAAACAGTGTGGAGGTTCCTCAAAAAATTAAAAATAGACCTACCCTATGACCCAGCAATAGCACTGCTAGGAATTTATCCAAGGGATACAGGAGTACTGATGCATAGGGGCACTTGTACCCCAATGTTTATAGCAGCACTCTCAACAATAGCCAAATTATGGAAAGAGCCTAAATGTCCATCAACTGATGAATGGATAAAGAAATTGTGGTTTATATACACAATGGAGTACTACGTGGCAATGAGAAAGAATGAAATATGGCCCTTTGTAGCAACATGGATGGAACTGGAGAGTGTTATGCTAAGTGAAATAAGCCATACAGAGAAAGACAGATACCATATGTTTTCACTCTTATGTGGATCCTGAGAAACTTAACAGAAACCCATGGGGGAGGGGAAGGAAAAAAAAAAAAAAGAGGTTAGAGTGGAAGAGAGCCAAAGCATAGAGACTTTTAAAAACTGAGAATAAACTGAGGATTGAATGGGGGTGGGAGGGAGGGGAGGGTGGATGATGGGTATTGAGGAGGGCACCTTTTGGGATAAGCATTGGGTGTTGTATGGAAACCAATTTGACAATAAACTTCATATATTGAAAAAAAATTAAAAAATAAAAAGACAGCCTCTAGAAAATACTCCCAAGGGATCAGCTAAAAAAATTAAAAAATAAAAAAAAAATAAAGATGCTGCTCGTTAGGAATCAGAAGAAAATGAGCAATATATTATTGGACATTTGGGGAAGAAGGATCCTTGTTATGAAGTGACTAAGAATTTACTAAAATTTTGCCTGGAAATCATGTGGAAGACAGAATTTGTAATGGATGTACTTGCATAATTAGTTAAAGGGATTTTTGAGTAAAGTGTTGAGGATGCATGATTTCTTCTTGTTGATTATAAAAAGTGAGAGTACAGAAATAAACTGATAAAAGAAGCATTAAACAAAAAAGAACAAAGACTGGGTGATTTCGGAAAGTCTCAGCTTCCCATTTGACAGAAAATGTTAACAGAAACTGGTGCCCAAAGGGGCACAGAAAAACAAAAACAGAAACAAACAACAACACAAGACTGAGTGTGTCATTGTACCTTCTGCGATAACATCAGTAAATTCAAAACTTCAGTGTACTTAGTCACACAAAGTGCCCTTTCAAGACATTAAGGGTAAAACTCACAAATCTTCTCAACCAAACCTGAGAGTTTCTAGGAAGATTGAGAATATTTTCCCTCAGCCATCACAGCAGAAGCAAAGATAGAGAAATCATTATCATTTAAAAGAAATTCTCTTTGTCTCTACACCCAGTGTGGGGCTTAAACTCACAACTCAAGATCAAGAGTCACATGCTCTACCAATTGAGTCAGCCAAGCACCCCTTTAAAAAGTCTCTCCCTTTTTAAAAAATTAACTAAATTACAGATTTTAATTCATCAGATATCCCATGGATTCCCTTCCCTAGTCTAGGATCCAACTCAGGATCAACAATTTTCAATTGTTTTTTAATTTTAAAATGTGTATATTTAAGATGAGTAACATGTTATATATTATAAAGCTATAATAATCCAAACATTATAGTACCGCATAAAAACAGACATACAGACCAGTTGAACAAAATAGAGTCCCAAAATAAACCAAAGCCTATAAGGCCAACTAAGTTTTAAGAAAGGATTATCTTAGAGTGATTTGTGAGTGTGGATTCTCTAATCTCAAAATACATGTAAGACTTACAAGTTCTTGAGAAAATCGTATCAACAGAATCACTGTCAACTTGGGAGTGAAAGAATACAAAATTCAAGAGGCTCTCAGACCGCACATTTTACTGAAAACACATTCTACTTTTTGTGCAAAAAGAAGGACAACACAAAGGGCAGAGTCAAGAACTAATGAAACATTATTCCCAGGCCTTAAAACCCAATTAAGAAAGGGCCAACTTTCTATTGGCTGGATTTCATAACTGTTGAGGTTTGTTCATGCATTTTCACCTTTCATTCTTCCCTTTTTGAATTCTAATGCCCATAACTGTTGTCCTATGCTTTTCCATCATTGTTTATTTTGGTGCTTTGGGACAGATTACCTGTCTCTATAGATTCACACAGAGAGGATTTGTGCTAGATCAGTGGTACTTAATAGATCACAGCCAGGAACCTCATCCTTACCTGAATCTGACTTGGATTTTGGACTTCATATAAATGAAATAATGAGATTTAGTGCCATATAATGAGATTTTGAACTTTGAGCTGATGCTATAATGGAATTATATTCTTGAGAAACCTGGAAAGAGATGACCACATTCTGCATTGTAGAGAGGACAACTATGGGTCCACAGGGTGAACTGTGTTTTGTGTAATCTCCTCCCCTGGAGAGTGCACAGGGCCTGTGAATGGGATGAGATTGTGGCTCTCTTGATTAGTTTACCTCTGACAGCAAAGGTGATGGTCACTCCCATGATGACAAGATGTTAAATAGGATTTCTTCATATTCTTTTCTGGGTTCTTATTTTCCTGTGCCCTCCGTTTCCTATTTCATCTGTTTATCCCTTTATCCATTTATCCATCTATCTACCAATCATCTGTCTATTTTTCCTCTTTAGATAAATGCTTATCACTGAAAAATCTAATTACTTTGGAGCTTTGATGAACCTTCTCTCATTATTCTGCCATTTTTCTCACAGCTGGCAAACACAAAATATACATTTTTTTTTTAATCTCTGTTGGGACAGAAGGTAATTAGAGAAGGTTTTCTTCTTCACATTTTTCCTCTCCTCCCCATAGTACCTACACTCTCTCATTCAGGCTTTAATCAAGATAAGGATAATAAGTTTTTCAAGATACAGTTTGCTCAGTTAACCTTTGTGTTTCTAAATACTGCAGAGTTTGCGGCTGTGTTCAGATGCACTAAGCCTCACATATTCTGGTAAATATTTACTTTATATCAGCATTTTAATATGATGAGCACTACTATTTCTGTTGCAATACATCTTATTCTTTTTTTTGTCCATTTGTAGTTTGCTCTTCAATTTTTCTCATAAGAAACACTTTAGTGCTGGATTTATCCTATCATCTTACACTTGAAGGCAGATAAATTTTGATGTTTCCATGTAAGTGCTACAATTGTTAATTTTAAACTCTTTTTAAATTATAATTTTAGTTACTGCTAATATATTTGACAGAATATATTATGATTTTTATTCAATAATCTTGCTCCAAAAGTGTATTTCTAATTGGCACATTTCCCATAATCAGATTTTGGTTGTGAACAAATAACTCAGTGTCTGAGACTCCTCTGTCTGGCCACTTACTTCAGATCAGTTTGAAAGCTTAGAACATAAATATAAATTATTACAAATACCCAAATAAAGGATTCTATTTTTGACCATGGTTTAATGGGAAATCTAATCTAATCATTAAAAGATTTTTTTGAAAAAAAAAGTATAAAAAGGTAATTTGAATAACAGCTAAAGGGTATCATAATTTGGTTTGTAAGATTATGATTTGGGGCAAATAAGAAAGCAAATGTAAAATGGCAAATGCAAATGTCAAATCATTCAGCTTGTGGGTTAACTTAAAGGAAACTATTAACTCTTCATGTATTTTAAATGTTTTAGGGGCACCTGGGTGGCTCAGCCAGTTAATCATCCAACTGCAGCTCAGGTCATGATCTCACGGTTCATGCGTTTAGCCCCACATCAGGCTCTGTGCTGACAGCTGAGAGCCTGGAGCCCACTTCAGATTCTGTGTCTCCCTCTCTGTCTGCTCCTCCCCAGCTCATGCTCTGTCTCTCCCTCTCAAAAAATGAATAAACATCACAAAACTTAAAATAAAATGTTTTAGAGTTTTATAAACCAACTTAGTTTAAATCATGCCTATAACAGTAGATAGAGAGATGGATTAATGGATGGATGGATGGATGGATAGATAGGTATACATACATATATATACACTCATTATAAATTTTTAAAAATTTTATAAGCATGGATGGTATTAGAAGGCAGAAGCCTATAAACATGAGGAAAATGTAGCATTTGTTTCCATTAGCAAATGCACAGGAGGGGAGCCAAATATCATGCCTTAAATTTCTAAAAAAAAGCAAAAGATTATGATTAGATATACACAAACCCAGTCTTACCACACACTACGGAAGCAATACCACACCTCCCACATCCATACAGACATAGAAAGTGATTGGAAAGAACCTAAAACTCAAAGGTTTAAATAGGTTGCTGAAGTCATATAAGCTACTTTGCTTTGCAATAGAATTTGGATGGACATAGTTTTCTCAACCTGCAAATGCATGTTCTTATTTAATCGTCTATATTGTTTCCCTACATCACCATAACAAGTTATATATTTAAGTAAAAGAGAAAATATATACATTTATGAAATATAATATGATCGCAGTTTAACCCAGTTATAACTGAAGTGTGCACATTTTTAATTTTTTTCTTTTACAAATACATTTTTAAAGTCTGTCAGAAACATAAATTAGAATTAGCTACATTGACCTACTACCATCAGGCATGATAAAGGAAAATTTAGATATTTGAAAGTTGACAAAAGGTTAATTGAAATAATAAAATTATAATAAATGTCCATTTAATTGGCCTTAAGCAATTTAAGATTGGAAGCAATTATACAAGCTATGGAACTGAAATACAGTGCGAGCTTTGAAGTATGTGTTGGCATAATAATGTAGGGCATCACATTTTTCTCCTATGTGATGAACAGAAAGAAGGAGATAGAATTGCCTTAAAGGCAATGATTTTTCTTTAGCAAAAACAGTGCCATAAGGGTTAATGAATCAAGAGAAAATTATCTAATAACTTACAAGTGGAGGTATCAAGTTAAGGTTTTAATGTCATTTAATTGACCTAAACATAAAATGACTCCTATAGGTAGTGAATATAATTACAGAACATAGCTAAAAGAATATGACTTCGAAAAACTCATTTCTGTGAAAATTCGGTTTCTTGTATTTTTCTAGAGAGAGAAAGGAAGAAAAAAGAGAAAGAGAGAAAGAGAAAATGAAACATGATACTCATTATATTACACATAAGCTTTTTAAGTTTCTCAATTTCTTCAATATGTATCAAGACACTATTACCAACAAATAACCAAGAAAGATTAAAGTGTTACTTGAGCTAAGTCATCTAGTACTAAATATATATATGTATAAAATATACATATCAAACTATGCAAAGCAAGGATACAATGTCTCTGAATTTTACAAGCATTGGAAAATGCAATTAAAGACTTGATTTAGACTGGAGATATTTCACTAGATAGAGCACAAACTATAAAACAACTTCTTAGATATGTTACAGTTTTGAAGGAAAAATATATAGAAAACATGAATTTGTGTCCCAACTTTTAATAAAATCTAATGAAGTACTCTGTATTTGAATCAAGAAAATACTTGTGACTAAACCTCTTCAGATTTCTATATTTTGCCTCACTAAAAAATGACAGGCAATTATTTTATTTCCCAAAATGTTGTATTTAGAATCATGTAGAAATATTTTAAGTAGGTATACATCAGTATATACTGTTTGTTCTATTGATACTCTTAGATCTATTTAATATTAAATCACTTGCACAAATTTATAATTGTTAACAGATTAACTTTTTTACCTTTTCCTTCCGCCCAATGTGAAACAAAATCAGTCTATCCTTCCTTATTGACTATATTCCATCTTATTAATAGCCCTGATTTAGTAGCTATCACATTTTACTTAAAGGTTTTCAGCATTCTAATAGTTTGTGAACTTTCTGAGATCAAGACGATGTTATTTATTTTATCTGTACTTTAATAATGAAAAGCATGCCTACCTTATAAGAGAGTCACCGTAAATATTCATTAAAATAATTACATTTATTTTGGGGTGCCTGGAAGTCTGTTAAGTATACAACTCTTTTCAGTTCAGATCATGACCTCATGGTTCGTGAGATCGATCCCCATGCCAGACTCTGTGCTGACAGTGCAGGGCCTGCTTGGGATTCTCTCTTTCCCTCTTTTTACCCTTCCCCTGTATGCCCTCTTTCTCTTTCTCCCTCCCAAAATAAATAAATATTTAAAATAAATATAATAATTATAATTATTTTTATACTTTAATAACTTACTGGATTATTCCTAGTTATACTACTAAATATAAACATCATTCTTCATAACCATTCAAGAAGCCAATGTCTTTATTTCATAAGTAAACATTATAGCTGTAAAATGTAATGCAACAAAACAACGCGCTTAACTAACAGACACCCATGCACACACTCGCGTCATGTATTCTGCCATATTTATTCACGTTATTGTCTTTACATAGAATGCCCTCCTCTGTTACAACATAGCAAAATTCTGAAATCTTTAAGGTCCCAAAAAAGTCCGTGAAGTCTTTGAGGTCATCATTGTATTCTTTATGCATATTCTTCCTCCCCATTTTGTTCATTAATATAATCTAGGATCTCACCAATAGTATCATTTAACACTTCATTATCCTTTAAATTTCCCAAAACTCTTAATATTTTTGTTCTCTTTTTCTTATTCCCTATATATCCAAACCTATGACAGGTCCTGCTGATTCTGCCTCTCAATCAATTATGTAATAGACCAATCATAGGATAGAGCAATTTGTTTGTTTTGTTTTGTTTTTAATTTGGGGGAAATAAGCAGTAGCTATCTTTTACAAATCTACTCACTTTTCTACTTATCACAACTGCTTGTCAGGGTAACTGTCTCTAACAGTTTCCTAACTCTTTTCTCTGCCTCCATATGTGACCTAGATAAGTGATTTAGGCCAGAAGTCAGCAAACTAAGACCCACAGACCAATGTTGGCCAATTGCCTGTTTTGGTACAGTTTGAAAACCAGAAATACATTTTACATTTTAAAATGACTGGAAACTTTAAAAGAGTCATACTCTGTGACACACAGAAATTATATGAAATTCAAATTTTAGTGTTTATAAAGTTTTATTGAAATGCAGCCATATTTATTTACTTATTTATTGTCATGGCTGATACCTTGGCACAACAGCAGAGGTGAAAATTAATGACAGTCAACTCACCAAAGATACACAGATGGCAGTACAAATATGGAAAGATGTTCAACATACATGTCAGTAGAAATTGTACATTAAAATAGCAATGAGATCCTACTATGCATCTATTAGAATGACCAAAATCCAAAACACTGACAACCTGAAATGCTACTCAGGATGTGGAGCAACAGAAGCTCTCATTTACTGCTGGTGGGAATGCAAAAACGGTGCAGGCACTTTGGAAGACCCACTGGCACCTTCCTATAAAACAAAACAGACTTTTCACACAATCTAGGAATCACACACCTTAATATTTACCCAAAGGGGTTGAAAATTTATGTTCACACAAAAACCTGCACACAGATGTTTAAAGAGGCTTTACTCATAATTGCCATGCAGAAAAAGTTTGAAAAGAAAGGCAGTAAGAAGGAGACAGTTACAGTGGAAGCTAAGAAGGAAATCATCAAGAAGTACGAATGAGGTATGCGAGTAGCTGAAATTGCAAAATTCTGTAAGAAGTCTATGTCTGCATCTCGTCTGCAGATGAGGAGAAAAAGCCGGAGGAATCCCTCACTTCAAATGAGATTAGAGAGATGTGTAAAATGTGGGAAACAGTCCAAAGTTTTGTAGAAAAGCACCACCGGAACAAGGCTATAGCAGTGCAAGTGATGAATCTGTTTAACGACAATATCTTGCCCTCTTTGGGATATGAATGTTTTACATTGCTGTGCTCATGCTATGTGTTTCATCACGCAGTTTTATATTCTTATTTTTTTCACCAAGTATCATATGTGGCTACAACAAATGCCTGCAGATACTTTATAATGGTGGTAATATATTTTGTTGTGTACTTTCACCAGAAATTACTTAACCCTCTTTCAAATTATTGAAAATTTAGCTTATTTCCAAATTTTTAGTATTGTAAATAATGCTGTGATGAACAACTTTGGGAATAACATGTTTTTATGTACATCAAATGACTCCCTTAGACTGGTCTCTCGGTGCCAAATTGTCAAAAGCTTCTCAATTTGTCTTTCCTTCTCACTCTGCTGCTACTTTAGGTTAGTAAAACTAAAAATAAATAAAGCAAAGGGACGCACGAATAATAAAAACCATAAAACCAAACCAAAGCAAACAAACCCCACCCGTAATGATAACAGGTGAAAGTGGCATCCTGTCTTACCTTCTAACTCTTTGCTTATTACTGTCCTTGATCAGTGTTCCCTCTGTAAAATTGTTGAGCATTTGTATTTACAGTTGTGTGAATTTGCTTTTAAATTTTGGTTATGGGTTTCACTTTTTAAAATAATCAAACAAATTACTCTTTAAAAAAATGTCACATTTCCACGAAATACACAAAAGGAGGCAAAAGCAAATGTCATTGGTAAGTTCCTTATTAAAGTTTGAGGAAAAGAAAGATTCCAATGAGCCAATACATAGCAGTGACGCCGTTATTGATGGTGAATGCTGTCCTACACAATAATCTTCCTCTCCTTGTCTCCCTCACACCAGCCACAAAGGTTTTTCAAAGGTAACTGCAGGCTAATTTGCTTATTTTTCTCTATATTTTGTATTTTATTATTTTGTATTATACTACTGTAATCACTTTTATATGAATATTTTTGTGTTGTGGAATTAATCATCTGAGTTTCCATTATTTTTTATGGGGAAATGTGCTTTGATATACAAGTGCTTTGGATTAGAAGCATGTATCCAGAATGAATTATGCTTGCACACAAAGATATTACTGTACTTTTTCTTCATTTCTTCATGTCCCTTACTCTGCTGGATGCACCTCATGGAAATGAACATATTTAATATTCAGATCCTTGCCAAGATTCACTTAATCACTGAATAATTAAATCTATTTAATTTCTGTCTAACCTCACTAAGTCTAGAAAATATATTTTATATATTTTGTCCTCCACTGAGCCAACAACATGCTAGAATTTTCAGTAGATGCTCAATAAGTACTTGTCAATAGTTACACAGGTTGTTGTTATTTACATTTTCTTTTATCCAAAATTAACTCATGTCCACACTTCCCAGTCAGCAAAAATCTTGTTTATCCATAATATTACCACCATCCTTGCATTTGCTTAGTTATTATAAGCTTCAATTTTTTTAGCTATCCATGCAGTGCTCTTTAATACAACCACCCAATTAAGGGTTATCAATTCTTACAAATTATTGGTCTCCATAATGATTTTGAACCTCAATATATCACATTTGCATTATTAATATTTCCTCCTAACCAGTTTTTCAGATTCCAATAATTCTTGAACAATCAATATAATATTGCAAGACAAATGTAGCCCATACAAAACTATACTGTTTATATTATCCAAAAATTACTAAGTCCAGGAAATTCAAAGTCACCTACAACCTGATCTAACATGCTGATCTACAGTTGATACAATTACACTTTGCTTCTATCCTTCTATTGTCCATAAACAAGTATTTTCTCATTCTCTACTCTCTTGATCATTTCCAAATACCAAATTAAAATATTATAGTCTCATTAACAGTCTTATCCAGATCCTTTAGACATAGAACATTAACTGTGCAAGATTTTTTCATAAAAAGTCAGCTCAGAAATGACACTGCACCTGCCAAATATGCCCTCCTTTTTAACCAAACTTTTCCTATTGGAATGCATCTGAAGTTTATGAGCTCATAATTTCATAGGAAAGGCAAAGTTTTCATTAATTACCAAGCTATAAATACAGATGACAGGTGAAACATGAGTTTTAAATGCTTTAGGATTTTTAAAAGTGATGCTAAGAAGTGTTCACTTGTGCTTAACTCTTTGGCATTCACAAAGATTACATTTATTTTAGTGGTCCAATGACAGGCTACAAGTTATGCAAATTATCATCATGTGCCCTAATATAAAGCTGTATTAGTTTTCACTGATCTGATTATTTAAAAAAATAAAATATTCATTCTACAAACCTGTCATGTATAAAGCTTTTATTTTTACTATGTAGATTAACTGGCAAATATTTATCTCCAAAATAATTACAGAAACATTTAAGAAAGTATCAATAATATAAATTATCAAAAAAAATTTTAAATAGAACTGACTTGTTTTGACAGAAGCCAAAGTATCAAAGAACTTTCCTTAGATAATCACCCAATTTCCTAACACATTGTTATTTTATGAGATAAAGTGAGTAATCATCAGATAAACTTAATAAATCCAAAATAATTCCTATAATGGAAAATAAATAAAACATATTTTATCATGAATCAAGTACTTTGATATATTCAGTCAGAGAACCAAATGAAAATGACATGTTTGACTTTCAAAGCAAAACTATTATTTGGAGGAATACTTAAATCAAGTAGCAATCTTCATATTTCGAGTAAATAAAGTGAACAGTGATACAGAATTGGAAACTGGAAACTTACATAAAAATAGTCTCATGTTTTATACTGTGTTCTGCAACAGTGTTAGTCATTTCCAAAATATTGTGTCAAATGTTTTGAAAGCCTGAAACCCCAGAGGGATTTCCCTGACAGAAGAGACAAAAGCCCAACAAGAAAATGTCCACTTGTTTTCTGGGTGATGATCATCTGTCTTTTTCTTGACACTGCCTTTGTCTACAACACAGCCTCTCATCACCTCTTTTCTCAGTAAAGGAAATAAAACCAATTTAGTAAAAGATATTGGATATCACTTGTTAAAATATTTATCCGTTTCAGCATTGTACTCACATAAGTGGATGAAAATATTACTAAAGGGAAACTTCATTTAATTACTCATAAAGATGTGAATATACTGTTTTCCAGATAAATGATATATATTAAAATCATATAATCTAAAACATATCATCCAATGTTTTCTGTTAACCTTCAACATATTTCCATACTTCTGGGTAATTTATAAAGGCATTAGTTATAATATTATAGTTATATATACCATGAACAAATAAAATGGTTTCTAATTTCATAAACAGATCATATTTCACACCTTTTTTGTATAATATTCCCTTCATTTAAAATGAAAAACCTGGGGCGCCTGGGTGGCTCAGTACGTTAAGCGGCCGACTTCGGCTCAGGCCACGATCCCGCGGTCCGTGGGTTCGAGCCCCGCATCGGGCTCTGTGCTGACTGCTCAGAGCCTGGAGCCTGTTTCAGATTCTGTGTCTCCCTCTCTCTCTGCCCCTCCCCTGTTCATGCTCTGTCTCTCTCTGTCTCAAAAATGAATAAACGTTAAAAAAAATTTAAAAAAAAATAAAATGCAAAACCTGGGGCACCTAGGTGGCTCAGTCAGTTAACCATCAGATGCTTTAGGTTCAGGTCATGATCTCATGCTTGTGAGATCCAGCCCAGCATTGGGCTCCGCACTAACATGGAGCATGATTTGGATTCTCTCTCCCTCTCTGCCCCTCCCCAGCTGACGCACTCTCTCTCTCTCAAAATAAATAAAGCTTTAAAAAAAATAAAAAATAAAAATGTCAAAACCTACCACTTCTGATAAACTATGTGATTCTCTCTGATTAAGTATCCTTTAGGATTCAGTTCCTTCCAGAAGTGCTCATAAATCAAATTACAGTATATCTTGATGTGAACATCAAGCCACCAATGTTAATAAAAAGACAAAACAGAATTTTCCTTCAATCCTAGTTTCCTTTTAGTAGCTACCATGTTATTTCTCTTTCCCAGAAAAAGTAACTTCTACAGATTGTATCTCGTGTTTTACATTCTAATCATTTCTCAAGTAAAGCTGTTCTCAATTTTGCCCACAATACTTCATAAAAGGAAATTTTGCCATAATCACCAATGACCGTCATATTTTAATTGATCCAGTTCATACCACATCTACTGCAGGTTGCAACAGCATTTAATCCTGTTGATTACTCATTCACTTTTGGGAACCCTCCTTTCTCTTGCTTCTGGAACCCTCCTTGCTTCTGGAGCACAAAGCCTCTAGGCTCCCTCCTGCTTCAGTGACTGTTCCTTCTGTGTCCTTTATTGATCTGTCCTCCCTTGTGTCAAAGCTAAATGCTCATCCCCCTTGCTCTCTGAATGACTGCTTAGGTGATCTAAACAGCTCATAAGTCTTTATCATCTCTAACTCATTAATTCTAGATGTGCAACTTCTGCTGGGAATTTTTCTCTATGATTCAGACCTATATAATCAAGAGCCTCTTGGATACCCTCAATGAATATCTCACAGGCACCTCAAATGAGTAACGTGTTCAGAACTGTACTCACAATCTTTTCCCTTCCTTTAAAATGTCAAAATGTATCACTTCTGGTAAACTATGTGCTTACTGTCCTTTAGGATTCAGTTTCTTCAAGTCCTAATAAATCGAATTACAGTGCATCATGAGGCAAACAATCAAAATGACAGTTCTAATTTAAACATATCTCAAAGTTACCAATATTAATAATAAAAAGACAAAACAAAATCTTCCCCCTCTTCCAGTGTTTTCTGTAAATGTGTCAGAATCTATTCAGTTCAAGAAGGTTTAAATTTGGTATTGATCCTTCACACTTCATTTTTTCCCCCTTTCTGACCACTTTCCCAATTAAATGCAAAATTACTTTGCATTTCCCTTCTAAATATTGCCACCACTCTGGTGCAAGCCAACACATCTCCTTAACTATGCAAACATACTAACTTTTCACTACTTGCCAGTCACTCGCCAGTCTGCTCAGTAATTAAAGTGAAACTTTGAAACAATATCTGTTTCTGCCACCTCCCTGTTAATCAATTCCCAATGTCCCTGGAAAGAAGTGCAAGAACAAAAACAAAATTAAAAGAAAAATTTAAAACATACAGAACTCACAAAGCAATACAAACAAAACCATATATTTTTTGAAATGAACAAAAAAGGCCATATTATCCCCCTATATATTTCCAAGCCTCAATTCATGAAATTTCCCCCTAAAAAATACTTTTCTTTAAATACACTGTGCTTTAAAAGTACTATTCTTCGGGGCTCCTGGGTGGCGCAGTCGGTTAAGCGTCCGACTTCAGCCGGGTCACGATCTCGCGGTCCATGAGTTCGAGCCCCGCATCGGGCTCTGGGCTGAGGGCTCAGAGCCTGGAGCTTGTTTCCGATTCTGTGTCTCCCTCTCTCTCTGCCCCTCCCCGTTCATGCTCTGTCTCTCTCTGTCCCAAAAATAAATAAACGTTGAAAAAAAAAAAAAGTACTATTCTTCTATTTAAACTCCTCCTTTCCCTAACTCCTATCATTATACGTTTCTCAGCTTAAGTTGACCTCAGAAACTCTTTAGAAGAAATCTTAATGGGTGATAAACCATTTACTGCAGGAAATGGAGTTCAAATGGGAAAAATTCCTTGTAATACATTATCTTAAAATACGTACTTTCATGTTCGGCTCTGTGCTGACAGCGCAGAGCCTGCTTGGGATATTCTCTCTTCCTCTCTCTCTCTGCCCCCTCCCCTACTCACTGTCTATCCCTCTCAAAATAAATAAATAGACTTAAAAAAAAAAGACTGCTAAATGTTTTTTTTTTCCCATAAGCTGTAATACTTGGAACATCAAATAATAATGATAATAATGCAAATCAGAACAAGTAACTTGGTAAAACCTCATGAATACACAATATTTTATAGATATATGTCAATTTACAGCATACACATAAGGCAGTTATAAAACAGAAGGCTGTTTATTATTATATATATTTATTTGTTGATTTTATCTAAGCAGTAAAATGTTAGTGTGGTTTTGTTTCCTTTGTAAAATCTAGTTTATAAGTTTCAATATGTTCTTGTTTGTTGCATAAGTAGAAAATGGTAAATAAGAGATCATACAATAAATATGCAGAAACTAATATGGTCATATAAAATATGAACTTGATAGCATATTCACTTAATAATTCATTAACAAAATATCCTAAAAGTAATCGTGCAAACTGAACCCGTTATTTCATAAAAGATGAAAATTCCTGGTAGTTCTACTAATTATAATAAAATATTAATGAAGAATATGTGCATTCAAAATAAAGTTTTAAAGAGACAGATGATAGAAGATGATGGATTGATTGATAGATAGATAGATAGATAGATAGATAGATAGATAGATAGATATAGGATGAAAGTATCCAACCGTGTAACAAATAAAATTTTGTAACAAAAGAGTCCTCAGAATGTCCTTGAGCTGAACAGCAAGTACCTGTGACTGGAGCAGACCTTATGAAAAGTAAATCAGATTCTGTATTGTATACTATTTTTTGTTTTATTTATTTTTTATTTGTAGAAATATGAAAGTAGGTACAATAAACAAAAACCAAAAATATATAACAAAGTACACTTGCCTCCATAAAAGAACAATCCAAAAATTAGTGAATTAAATCCCTGATACTTACATTCTGTTAATGACATTATTGCAGGGTTACAGATTTGTATTCGTTGTAACATTTCATGTCTGTTTTTGTTTCACGGGTTTAAAACATTTAGTGAATCAAAAATCTTAGGTATGATTTTAGTACTCTTTAGAGATTTTTAAGTTTTCAAATATATTTAAATACTGGAGAAATTTATGTTTAGTGTTCATGTGGTATATAAATATTTAAGGAAAAATCAACTGTCAGTAAAGAAGTTTATTCTTTCATTTGACAAACTGATAATGTTTTTCTTTCTACCTAAATTGGTTTCCTCTTTTCTTCCTCTCTGGGCTAAGAACTTCTCATCTTCAAAATCTACTTCAACACCACCAAATTCTTCCTAAATTCTCCAAGAAACAGAATTAAGCCCTCTTTCCTCAATGCTTTGATGGCACTTTATTTATACCACTAGTTTATGACAGATATCACACTGTAGTATAGCTTTGGTCATACTTTTCAACTTCCTGTAGTCAGTGTTATATTCTTTTCAAAACGACAAACTATTAAAAAATGCCAAACTCATAAAAGGTGTTCCATAAATATTTATTAAAAGAATCTTTAAGATTGTTTAATATATTAGTAGTTTTTCTGAATTCTTATTGCTCAACACCAACCATTTCCGTTTAAAATTTCAGAAATTCGGGGTGCCTGGGTGGCTCAGTTGGTTAAGCACCAGACTTCAGCTCAAGTCATGATCTCACTGTTCGTGAGCTTGATTCCTGCATCAGACTCTATGTGGGACTTTGCAGTAACAACATATATTCTCATATATTTTACAGCTGCTCTGAAAATATATCTTATGAAACACACTATAATTTTATGTTGTATACCTTTACCCTTCAGTGAATCACAAGCATTAATATACCATGAATGTATAGAGCACAAGGGGGTTCATATTTCCATTACCAAAATAGTTTAGTACTTTAAATTAACTCAAGTGATGTTTTGAATATACAATTTATTTAATCTTACCAAACAATTGTATTTAGGCACAAAATCTGATATAAAAAACTTTTAATTAAACTAATCATAAATTCTAAGTTACATTGTGTATTGTTCAGATATTATATTATCTTTTAAGGAAATATTTCAAATTTTACATTATGTTTTTTGTTCTCTAAATGTTTTTCTAGTACCTTCTGTTATATATGCATATGTGTATGTACATATATATAAAATAAATTTATATATGAAATGCAGATCTTGTATATACATATTTTACTAATGAGGTAAATATTTAATAAATGAAAAATTTTTGTTTACCATAAGCTGATGAGTTTTGTTACCATTTTTTGAAACTACATTACAAATCTATTTTGTAAAAAAATAAATATCTACAAAATCAGTTTCTGTAGTACAGACAGGAGTTTTCTTATAACTCAATATAATCTTTTTATAATATACGAAATGACACTCAGACATTTCTTCTCTAAATATGTATCAGTCAGTAATACAACCTATGTTTTTTATGTCAGAGGAGAGTCAATTTAGTTTAATGTAACATTATTTTAAATGATCATTGAAAGATCTATAATGTGGAAACTACTAGCAATGTGATAATAGATTTGAAGTATTTCAGAGATCCTCTTGAAGGCAAATGATAATGAGTTTAATATTAGAAAGCAAGTGACAGCTTCTCAATTGATATTTGATAAGAAAAGTAAACGTCTTGCTAAATGGACAAAGGGAAAACACTATCTAGAGACGTAATGGATATTAACATTTTAATATCTAAGACCATTGAGAGGAAAATAAAAATGCTACAGCTTAACCATTATAGGAAAACTGAAAAATATTTGATAGAGAAACCACACTTGATTTTACTAAAATACTAACAAAAATATAGAAAAAATCATCTTGATATACATACCACATCATACTGACATAAATTTATGTATGTATATGCATAAGCATACACTCAGTAGATAATTATAATTAAATTTTCTAAACAGAAGGGCACATTTACAAGTATTAATTTCCCCTCTCTCTTCCTTCACTAAAATGCAGAAAATTTGCAAGGGATGTCAGCCTGTTCTAAGGATTCAAAGATGAATCAGACTAAGCTCTTACCCAGAAAGAGATGGCTATTAGTAGCATGCATTTAAATATATTTGAAAATTATTATGATTCAGTATAAAAAAAGATACCACTGAAATATGACTAAAATGTTGTAGGGGTGATCTAATAGCATAGAAAAAGGGTGGGGGTTTCATAAACAAGTGTCATTTGAGGAATATTTTCACGGATAAGCAGGATAGCTCATTTGACAACTAATGAGAAACAAGAATGTAGAATGTGGGAACAATTTTTGCAGGGGTGACTTTTAAGGATCACAGTCATTTAAGGGGCATCTGGGTGGCTCAGTTGGTTAAGTGTTCAACTTCATCTCACGGTTTGTGAGATCATGATCTCACAATCTGTCAGCGCAGAGCCTGCTTTAGATCCTCTGTCCCTCTCTTTCTCTGCCCCTCCCCGACTTGCACACATGACATGCTCACTCGCTCTCTCTCTCTCTCTCTCTCTCTCCCCCAAAAATAAATAACCATTTAAAATGTTTGGACGATGTAGAATACATGAGACGTTAGCAGATGTGAAGTTGAACACTGAAGGATCAGAACGTAAAAAGTTTCATATTTCATATGCTGCACCAAATAATATTATCATGTAGTCAATAAGATGTCTTAGAAGATTTTAAATAGAGAACTCATATGAATAGATTTGCATGTTGGATATTTTCGCACTGTGAAGGATTAATTTATGAAGACTTGTCAGAGGCTGTTAGAATAATTTGGCAAAATCACGAGGCCTTTAATTAATGTGTGGCACAGAGTATGGAAGGAAATAATTGATGCAGAAGATATTCAAGAAGAAGATTCACAAACTTGGCAGTCAATTGAACTTGGAACATGAAAGAGGAAAATTTAAGGATAACTGTGATTACACATTTGATTATGCAGGACAACCTGAAAAATAAGCACATTATCAAACTTGTTCTTCTCTAAGACATGACCAATGAGTAGGCCCCCCAGGAAGGTAATTCGAGTATATTTGTTTTCTTTTTGCATACCACTTATGGTTTTAAATTTTCAAAGCAGAGTAACTTAATCAAATTAAGCTGTGTGTCATTTGAGTATATAAATCATTGTGGAACTCCCCTCTTCGAACCAGAATGTGCACTGATTGGCTTTGTACCATCCATCTTCTTCTTGTCCATAATATAAATCCTTTCTGATGCTTCTACAAAACTTTGTGTCAAAGTACAGAATAAGTGAAAAATGTACACTATCATACATGTATCCCTTATATACTGTATCATGTATTATAATCCTATGTATATATCTCGCACACAAATGATATATATACACATATGCACGCAAGTATATGTATATGCCTTATATGAACACTATACATTAAAGCATGTATGTGTATGTATTTATTTCATCTGTGTTTGGGATATTTATGTGATAAAGTGTACATGGGATACATGTGTGATGAAGTGCACAATTTTCCACTTTACATTTTGACACAAAGTTCTACAGAAGCATCTGAAGCGATTTACACATTTATATGTATATATCCCTGAAGATCTAAAATACATCAATAGTCTCTCTACTGGGTTAAATTATTTCTAACTCAAAAAATACAAAAATTAGATCATATCTTTACAGTCAAAATAAAATTATACCTCAGTTCAGACTTTGTTGCTATAAATCAACTATCTGTCTACACACTAAGGCATGGCAACAACCTATTTCATTGTTAAATATCTGAAGTTAAGTATGTTTACTCAGCTCTGTTAAGATATAATAGTTATCTTTGTCATTATTTATACTCCATTATGACATTTACTATACAAAGTTTCTAGTAAGAAAATACTGTTTCACTGTTATCTATGCTATTGTTAACTATGGTGTACACAATTTTAACAAATTAATTCAGTTTGGCAGTGATTTTACAGAGTCACTCAGAAGAATGAAAATTGAATTGTTCTGTCAGATCCATCAATCATCAGGTGATCAAGCATATACACAGAATTAATCAGAGCAAGAATCTTTTTTTACCAGACTTTATGTCCATATGCCAGCCAATTCAACCATGTCAGGTTTTTTTCTTATCTATGCACCTATGCCAGCACTTTTTAATTCTGCTCACATATTCATTTTTCTGAAAATAGGTTTAGTTTGAATTTTCAAGATATGATTGATAAATGTGCTAAAAAATAGTTGGAAACACTCATTAACCAGAAACACTATTAACAAGCAAACATTTTAGACATACTACCAGCCTTTAGATAGCAAAAGTGACTGCAAATTTCAAATAATTTGGTTTATGTAAGTAATTGCTCAGATTAAATTCACAGGCAATATTATAATTGTCTATCCCAAACTTGAGCACAGTAATTCTTGGTACATTTAGTGAGTAAAACATGATGTCTTGTTTTAAAAGGAAAAAATGGATGACCCCATTCATTACACCTATTTGATTTTTATACTATAATCTTGCTTTAAGAATCATTATTATACAATTTGGTTATTCATTTCATATTAAACACACCCTATGTGTGTGGGAGCAGAATAATCATGAACTAAAAAGGAAACTGGTTCACTTGTCAGAAGGCAACTGCTGCTTGTATTGACTTCTAAGAAAAAGGCGTTATAATTTAACATAAATATACAGGAAAAAATTGAATGCCTTTAATCTTTATGAAATATATTAGTTTATGATTCAATTATATTTTATATAAAAGATTTTCAGTTATCCACTAGTAATTGACAGTTACTATTTTATAAATGGGTTCAAAATAATACATTTCTAATTGCCATTCAATTCATATTCCTCATACTTTTGTTACTTAATTGAAAATTTAATATTTTATATGTAGTTTTCCAATAGACACTAACTTTATTTCCTTAAGTAATTATAAGATTAAGGATGCCTGAACATTTACTTTTTAATAATTTGAAATGATTTGTATATTGTTTAAAATGAAAAAGATAATGCAAAAATAGTATTTGGAGAATATGTTTTAGATTTTGTCTATTATTTAGCTATGTATCTGATAAATTTATCAAAATGTTGATTTTAGATTTGAAATTTTAAGATGACATTGATATTACAGGCAAATAATAGAAGACAAAGATTAGCCAGGACCATTGTCTGGAGGCACATTTATCCTCCTTAAAACAATATCAGTCACATTTTAGGAGGGCCTCATTTTATGATGAGAGTTTTCTTAAATTAAAACAAGAAGCATCTTAAAATTGAGATGCCTAAATTAGAAATGCCTAAAAATTAGAAATGCCTAAATCTTTTTTTTTAAATAAACATTTTTTTTTATGTTTGATTTAATGAACCACATAACTGGCATATTTGATTTGTTAGGAGCACTGAAAACTGCTAAACTTAATCTAAGATAAAATAAGTACGTAAATTTCATAGAGTGAGTGATAGAAATGTGTTATATAAAATTTTAATATGAATCATTGCTGCTCCTTAAAAATATACTATTCCTATGATTTTTAAGTATTGTATGTAGGACATTCAACAAAGGCAGTAATTTTTGCTCCAAATACACATAAGTATTCAGTTCACAGCAGGTGTAGGAACTGTTTTTAACTACAATACATCCAATGCTGTTATTTAGCTCAGCATAAAAAAACCTATTTATGTATGTATGATTTAGATAAAAATATGGTGAAATTCAGAAGAAAATAACCAATAACATAATTCAATATGCCACAGTCTTTGTATGAGGAACACACTGCAAAATCTTTAGTCAAAAGTTATCCACTTATGCATTCCCAATGTATGTATATTTGTGTATGTATATATGAACTAAACTAACTTCAGATTTTCTGTTGTAATATTTATATGCTATGAACACAAGAATGTTAGCTGTTTCACTGTTAAATCCTTTTAGTTTGAGAAAAAAAACTGGTGACGTGCATTAGTTGCATCTAAGATGAATTGAATATTTAGGTAAATAAACAACTATTTACATGTGTTTTAGACTTACAGCATTAAGTAACTAAAAACAATTGTTTGGCATTTTCTTTTGTTCTAGAACTAGACTTGTTGAAGCCCTTTTACATCATCAACTCTTGATTCAGGAGCCAGTACTTCAGTATCTCTGGCACAGATAGCTGGTTCTTCCAGAATCTAGAATACTCTTCAATCCCTATAATGTAATGACTAGCATTTAACTGAATGCAAAAAACCTAGCTACAGGACATTTTGTAGTCTCTTGCTCCAAAGTGTGGTTTTGTAAACAAAGAATGTCAGTGGTGAGTTCAAATTTCAGAATGTGTATTTAAAGAGAGTACACTTCCACTTTCTTCTAAAAGCTTGAAAGGCTTATTTGTGGCTCGGAAGTAATCTCGGTCCATAAAATGAAGTTCTCACACCCTGTTGATGGAGCATAAAGTTAGACGCAGGATTTCTGGATTCCTATGATAAGGTAAACCATAAATGCACATTATTTCCCACATCTTGAGGGTATGCTTAAAAGAGAACTAAAATTATACCTTGTTTTTCCAATGTATTTTGAATTTCTCTCTTAAGGATAAGACTAATATGTTATAAATTGTAGTTCAACAATTTAATAATTACATGATGCTGGGAAAAAAATCTATACTTTACCTGAAATTCTTCCACAACAGAACGTTAGTACAGTTGGCCCTTGAACAACATGGGTGTGAACTACATGGACCCAATTATATGCAGATTTTTCTTAAATAAATACAGGACAATCCTATAAATACAATTCCTCTTCGTTATGATTTTAATTACATTTTTTCTCTAAGTTATTTAATTATAAGAATACAATATATAATACACATGACATACGTGTTAATTGTTAATTGACTTTATGTTATCGGTAAGGCTTCCAATCAATAGTAAGCTATTAGTAAGTTACTTTTTAGGGAGTCAAAAGTTGTATGTGGATTTATGATTGCACAGGGATCAGTGCCCTTAACCCCCACATTGTTCAAGAGTCAACTGTATTCCTCGCCTTCAGTATTGTTTTTTTATTTTTCACATTAGTGCATGCAAAGCCCTTACCTTTAAGTCTAGTACCTATGACCTTAAAATTATTAACTATTATTTTTGTTACATCACTAAGGATGTCACTAGCAGTTTACGTATCATCAGATGTACTATAAAGATCTAGTAAATAAATATATTGTTACTACTTTAAAGTTCTCAAATCATCACAGATGATCTCACTAATTAGGTTGTACTTTTGACAATGGCAATTATGCTAGATATTTCAACAATAAGAACAATATAAGGATATATTTAAACAGATATTAGAGCCCTAAAGAAGCAGAAAGGAAATACTGAGGTAACAAGATAAAAGAACTAGAGGAAGGAACTATCTAGATGCTCAGATAAGAGACCCCAGAGATGGGACTCAAAATTCTGAGAAAAGGGAACAGTCTAGCTGTTGCTAGTATCTCAAGATCTCAGGGTAGCACTGTCATGTATAGGAAACTCAGAACTCTCAGGAAGGTATGACATCTGCCTGGCTTTGGTACATAGGGAGTGTGGTGGAAGCCTCCAGTGTAGAGGACCCTAAGATATCTGAGAAGGGGACACTGTTTCAGTGGTATTGGTGCCTGTAAACAGGGTAGTGTAAGACAGGTACTTGGAGTGCTGGAAGGTTCTGGAGGATGGGAAGAGTTACCTCTGGCAGGTTAAAGACCATTGCTGGGGCAAAAGTTGCAGAAAAAGAAAGAAACCATGAAAAAAAAAAAAAAAATGGGTTCTTCCCTCCGCCCTTCCAGACCTTTTTAGTGTCACCATTGGTGGCAGAAAACCACATGATAAATAAATTAGTTTGTTGCCTCAGCTCCAGCATCAAAAAAAACCCATTAAAGGACAATTCAGATCTGAGCTTAACAACCATCAAAAAAGCCCTGTTGTAGTGATGTAATAATGTATCATCATGGCTGTACGAATCCCAAATTTAAACCTTATCTTTTAAATCGGTGATATACTAGGCACATTAAAAGTTGCAACATTATCATATTACAATACATGATTTATATGTTTTGGGCCCAGTATTACTAGATTTCAAATCTACCCTTTCAAAACTAAAGCCTTGCTTTAAGTCAAATGGGTTTTATGCTTGTTGGTTATAAACTAAGATTTGGCTGATTTTGTAAAGTTAATAATAAACTATTTTTACTGCAGTGTAAGAAAATGATAGAGATAGAAATGATATACAAATACCATATGAATTTTTACATGTCTAATTCTGGGTATATCCTTTTAAATTCTACTTAGGGTTGCTCAGTCAGTTGGGTGTCCAACTTTGACTCAGGTCATTATCTCACCGTTTGTAGTTTCAGCCCCAAGTCAGTCTCTGTGCTGACAGCTCAGAGCCTGGAGCCTGCTTCAGATTCTGTCTCCCTCTCTCTCTCTGCCCTCCCCTACTAGCGCTCTGTCTATTTCTCAAGTTAAATAAACATTAAAAAATTTTAATTCGATTTAAAATAATCAGATTTTACATGCAAGATTTTAGATATTTTAACTTATCAGCCCATTAAAAACTTCTATTTTTATCTAATTTCATATATCATTATTAAATTTTCTTAAATTTTATTCTAATTATTTCTATGCCAATTCATTAATCATCACCTGCTTTGTGAAAGCTGTATTTCCTGAAACTATGGACATTTCCTCTCTATGTACATATGTACATGTATATATATTATTTCTACATTATATATAGATAACATACAGAAAATATATAATATATAATTATTACATATAGTATATAGACATAGCTATGGTCTGAAAGTTTGTGTCCCCCCAAAATTCAATATTCAAAAACTACTGATCAAGGTGAAGGTATTACGAGGTGAGGCCTTTGGGAAGTGATTGTATCATGAGAACAGAACCCTAATGAATTGAATTGGTGCCCTTACAAAAGAGGTTCCAGAGAGCTCCTTGGCCCTTCCACCACGTAAGGACATAGCAGGAAGTTAGCCACCTACAAGCCAAGAAGACAGCTTTCACTAGAAACAGACCATATTGGCACTTTTACCTTGGACTTCTAGCCAGAGAGAACTGAGAGAAACAACTTGCTCTTGTTTATATATGACACCCAGTCTACGGTATGTTGTTACAGTAGCCCACCTAGCAGACACACGGATGAGGTACATTTCCATTTCCTCATTCCTCAGAAGTTAATTTTTAATGTAAACATAAACTTTATTCCACTTACAAATGTGGTGACTATACATCTCAGATTGCCAAGACAATCCTGGTTTATTCTAATTAATACAGAGTAATTCTTAAAAGTACTCTCTTTTTCTTTCAGAATTGCCCTATATGGCCACCCTATTTATAAAGCTTCATAAAGCTGCAGAGTTTTCAGGAGCTGCAGTAGAGGGACCACAGGCTAGCTTTACTAATTGGTCTTACCCAAAGGAAAAAGAAACTTTCTCCTATCTTCATCCAGTAGTTTTACAACTTGAAGCAAGGCAGCCTTTGAAGTTAGGGTCTATCATCTCATAGAGACAGGAGAGAGCAGAGTCTTCCTTAATAACAACATTTCGAAGGTATGGCTTCCAGGTCCTTGAGAAAGGTACAGTCATGGACTGTAAAACTAGCAAGAGCCATTTTAAAAAGATTTAGAAATTGTGGTATATTATTACTACAATGACAGGTAGTAATAATAATACCCATTATTATTGGGTTATGAGATATTATATAGCCTTTCAAAAAGGAGATCTTGTCATTTGCAAATATAAGAATAAACTAGAAGACATTATGCTAAGTGAAACAAGCCAGAAACAGAAAGAAAAATAACTGTATGATCTCACTTAAATGTAGAATCTAAAAATGTTAAATACACAGAAGCAGAGGAGGTTGGTGGTGGCCAGGGATGGGGAAAATGAAAAGATACTGACCAAAGGGTATAAGGTTGCAGTTATGCAGAATGAGTAAGTTTAGAGAACTAATGTACAATATAATGACATTAGTGAATAATATTGTATTGAATACTGGAAAATTAGTAACAGTAGATTCCAGTACTCTCATAACATAGATGTACACCAAAGTAAGGGGATGATGTGTTATGTCAATTTGCTTGATTGTATGACTTTAGCAATTATTTTGCTATAAACATGTGTATCAAATCATCATGTTAGACACTTTAAATAAACACAATTTTTACTTTAAAAAGAAAAAAGAAAGTAACCAGGTAGGCACACAGGAAGCATGAGATCCTTGCCCTCAAGAGTTAAATGAAAAGAAAAACATTTAGTCACTGATGGCCAAAGGACATATGGACTATAGAAATAAGTGCAAATTGTAAAGTATAAAATTAGGGTAATGCTTTTTTTTTAAGTTTATTTATTTATTGGGGGAGGGCAGAGAAGAGAGAGGGAGAGAGACAGAATCTCAAGCAGGCTCTGTGCTGTCAGCACAGTCTGATACAGACTCGAACTCACCAACCTTGAAAATCAAGAGTCAGATGTTTAACCGACTGAGCTACCCAGGAGCCTGAAAATTAGGGTAATTCTAATCTTTTTATTTTCAGTAATAAATAGATGATGACTAAAAGAAAAATAATAAGATTTGCATCTCAAAGGAGCAGAAAATAATTTGCATATTTCAGTTTTCTATAATAAATCCTCTAAGAAAAAGGAGGGGAGGGACCTCTTTGGTCAGGGTGTCTAGATTTTGTAAAGGCAGCGATTAGAGGGAAGTCAGGAGGAGAGAGAAATCTGTCTACAGTTTAGTTAAGCTGAGGGAAATATTAAGGCAGTCTCAGTGAATATATGCTCTTACAGAGTAAACATTTTAGAGGGTAATAATGTAATAATAACAAACACGGCCTGTGTCTTTTAGATATCATGAATATGACATCTAACAAGGTGGTCCTTGTTTTCACGAATAAAATCTCCATTAGAATCCTTCTTTCTTATTTTCTTTCTTTCATTTTGAGTAGTGGACCATCAAAAATACTAAATTAAACACAATATAGTGAGACGTCTGAATTTGTGAAGTAGTAAAGACTATATGCTATTTATTTAAAACAGTTTTCATGGGAATTTAATGTAGGTGATTATTGCCAATAACACATTAATTTGAATAAAAATTCAGACAAGTAGTTTTGAGACACTTCACAAACTTCTATTAGGGACAATTAACTATTTGGATAAAATGACAGAAACTCCTTGAAATCAAATATACTCTTTAGAAACGATTATTTCAGTGATTTGAAAGTAACTTCTTTGGATTTTAACAGTTAAATTATTTTCTCAATACACACTATACTATTCTTAACAACCATACAAAAGACTTTTAAAGTATAAATACTTGGGGCGCCTGGGTGGCTCAGTCGGTTAAGCGTCCGACTTCAGCTCAGGTCATGATCTCACGGTCCGTGAGTTTGAGCCCCGTGTCGGGCTCTGGGCTGATGGCTCAGAGCCTGGAGCCTGCTTCCGATTCTGTGCCTCCCTCTCTCTCTGCCCCTCCCCCGTTCATGCTCTCTCTCTGTCTCAAAAATAAATAAACGTTAAAAAAAAATTTTAAGTATAAATACTTAAGCAGCTTTTGGTTTTCCATACAGTGTATAAGGGAAAAGTAAATTTTACCATTCTGGTTTTTTTTTTTTTAATGTTTTATTTATTTTTGAGAGAGAGAGAGAGAATAAGAGCGGGGAAGGGGCAGAGAAGAGAGAGGGAGACACAGAATAAGCACAGAGCCCAATGTAGGGCTCAAACTCACGGAGTGTGAGATCATGACTTGAGCAAAAGTTGGCCACTTAACTGACTAAGCCACCCAGGTGCCCCTAACATTCTAGTTTAACTCCTGTCACATTTAACACACCTTTATTGAATGAATGGGGTAATATCAAGATATCAGAACACAAGCACATCACACAAATAACAGGAAGTAATCCTGTGCTTTTCTCAGACTTTAATATGAACATCTGCTCACAGCTCCACCCAAGATTAAAATCTCTTCTTAGCATTATCTCACCCCAGCTCCCTTTTACCTCAGGAGGGCAAAAATGTGAACTTCCAGAACAGGACAGGCCTTGATGCTGCATTTTATAGACCTCCTTTGGCCAGTTAATTTTAAGGTTATCTACAGAGCTGTGTGGGCCAGCTGAAATTCAGGAAGCAGGTGATGAAGAAAAAATGGGTACAATGTCAGAGATTACAAAATCAGTTAGAATGATATCAACCACTCTGGATAAGTCATAAGTATATCTGTCCCTCTTATCACACAAGCCACAGTCTAGCCACAGTCTAGAATCAGATCTTGAGCCTGAATATTCTGGTTTGTGTTCTCAGGCTTGCAACATCAGACATTTTTATTAATGACATCAGACCTTGGGAATACTTGATGTGATTTTCTATTGCTAAGTGGTTTTCTGTGAGAAGTAATTTTCTGATAAAAGAAAACCTTCAAATTCCGTTCTTATGCAATTATAAGAACAAAGGGTTTGGGGGTTTTTTGTTTGTTTTATTTTTATTTTTATTTATTTTTTTATGAGAATGACACATCCAGAGATTCTATATACAAAGAAAAAAGTATAACCAACTCAAGCAAGCACTCAGATACAAGATAGGATATTCAAGTGTTTACTCCCTTTGTATGTGGCAAACCATATACGGAATAGAATTCAGTTATTTAAAGCCACTGTTTGGCTCCTGCTGTGTAACTGGGAAACAGTGTGATTGGATTGAGGAATGTTAACCAGTGGTATAAGTTTATCCTGTGAACAAGCATGGCAACCAAAGCAGGAGCCTTTTTTTAGTGTCTGTTCTTATTGTGTCTTTGTTCCCCCATCCCCATTGTTAAAGGTGTGGTTCTTTTTATTTTCTCTATTCAATGAATTATTTCCTCAAAGTTACAACTTTATAAAATCGGACCCAATCTCTTTGTTTCAGTAGGGATGTGTACTAGACTCTTATAGCCTCAACTGTTTCTTTCTAGAAAGTTTAATTTGGCAGCACACAAAAGCTATTGTCAGTGGCTGATAAATAAAAGGTTATTCCTATTGATATATAACAAATATGTTTACAATATAGACCATATAATATAGATCACATATTTTAATACATTATATTTATATATTAGAGTATACTATATCATATGCATATGAAAGTTTCATAAGGTAAGTAGCAATCCCTTCCTACAGTTCTTTATCGAAAATGAAATAATCTTAAAGATTTAGGAATAAAAGTAAAATGGAATATTTTTGTCTTTTTTTTTTAAACATGCTATAAAGGTAATTTAGTATGCCCTACCAAATAACATAAAATGATTTTGAGAAATATAATCCATTAGGGAAGCTATCAAGTGATTATTATCCCCATTCAGAAATAAATGCATAAGCTATTTATCACAAACATTAAAGAATATCATATATCATATATAATGATTTTGAATCATTCTATCTGCTGGCCAAAAATGAATATGCTCAATGAAGTTGGCTCCAAGTCTTGCCTTCCATATACCATAAAGTCTACTTAGTGATCACATTAAATATTTGCACTTTATTTCTGAAGTATCCAATATTATATTTATTTACTTTCTCCCCTGCATGCCAGGCAAGCAAATTATAATTTACACAGAGTTTTCATACAGGGACACAGCCTTTATTGTCTTACTATAATATTTCATGCTACTAAAAATTAGTTTCTAATAAAAGTTGAGTTATCAACAGTTTCAATTTCATGCAGTTTTTGGTCACAATAATGATTCTAAGAGTCTATTATCAATGCCTGTATAATTTATTTTTACTTCTACGGATTCTCACTATGTGAATGCACATACAATGTACATTAACACAGAAGTTCCATTTTCTAAATATTTCCTCAAATAAAGCTCTTGTTATAAAGCCTTTCATTCGTATCTTAAAATTTAAAGTCTCGCAATAAAAAAATAGATAAGTATCCCAGTTTTAAAGAGAAATGATAAACACATCCATGTCGGATTTCATAAAAGATAAAAAGAAAATCACCCTAGAAAACAACACCTCTTTAGATTAAATCCCTTCAAAATGTATGCATCATTATGAAGGATAAAGAAGATGTGGTGTTTATATACAACGAAATTTTACTCAGTCATTAAGAAGAAAAGAAAAAGAAATCTTTCCAGTTGCAATGACATGGATAGAGCTACAGAGTATAATGCTAAGAGAAATAAGTCAGTCAGAGAAAAACAAATACTGTATGATTTCACTCATACATAGAATTTAAGAAACAAAGAAAATGAGCAAAGAGAAAAAAAAAAAAGAAGAGTGAGAGAGGCAGATCAAGAAACAGACTATTAAGTATAGAGAACAAACTAATGATTACCAGAAGGGAGGTGGGTGGGAGGATGGGTTAAATAGGTGATGAGGATTAAGGAGTGCACTTGTTATGATGAGCACTGGGTGATATACAGAAGTTGTGAATCACTCAATTGTACACCTGAAACTAATATTACACTGTATGTTAACTAAGTGGAATTTAAATTTTAAAAAGAAGGAAAAAATTAAAAAAATAAAATATATCCATCATTATAAAGATTTTGGTTAAACAAAAAAAATTTTTTTTTGCAATCTTAAACATATGTTGAATCTTAGAAGCTGACTAGCACATCATTTACTAGCATCACACTCACTGGTGAGAGATTCAATACTTTTTACCTAACATCAAGAAAAAGACAAAAGATGTATGTTCTTACCACATATATATAATAGTTTATTGACAATTTTAGCCAGTGTAATAAGGCAAGAGAAAGTAATAAAAGTCACATAAATTGTTCAGGAGGAAGTAAAATACTCCTTATATCTGCATAGTCACGTGTATAGAAAACTTTAAGAAGTCTACAAAAAATCTATAAAACTAATAAATTAATTTAATAGCAATCAATAAGCAAGACATAGACTAATATAAATTCATCATTTGTATAACTATATACTAGAAATGAACTAGGAAATACTTTTGAAAGCATCACAGTATCATTAAAGTAAATATAGAAATAAATTTAAGAGGTGCAAAATCTATATAATGCAAACTATCAAATATTGCAAATCATACTTAAAGAAAAATAAATGGAGAAACATATTGTGTTTATGGATGAGAGGACTAAAAATTGTTGCAATGGCAAACTTCTCAATTTTTTTCTACATATATAGTGTAATACCATCAATATCCTAATAGGTTTTTTGGAATTAATTTAAATTCTCACTTTAAGATTTATATGAAAAGGCAGATGATATAAAAGATCTAAAACAATTTTACAAATGAAGATAAAATTTGGAAGACTTAGACATATTAATTTTAAGAAATATTATAAATCTACAGTAATCAGAACAGTATGATACTGACATAAGGTCAAACACATAGCTCAATGGAAAGGACCAGAGCATCCTAAAGAGGCCCTGACTTACGTGGTCTACTGATATTCAAAAAAGTCTCTGAAGTAATTCCATGAGGAAAAGGAGCACTGAAAATGTTTTGTATAAATTTATGAATCTCTGAAGCATAGCTCCTGAAGATTTTGGATGTACAGATCCAAACTGAGGCCCCTAAATCTGGATTTTTGACTTCTGAGAGGATACTGTTAAGAAACCCCACCTTTTCAGGGAGGGTGGGAAGCGGGAGACAAAAAGTTGAGGCTTAATCAAAGCAAAAACCTTTCTGAATTATGCAAAAGGATGGCAGCAAAATGGCATTATTTTAGAGTGAGCTCTGTTACCCAGTCTCCTGAGGACAATGCCTGAGACCCTTGGCAGTTTATTCCTACTATCCTCTCTCTCTCATTCCACCCAACCCCAAAGACACACACAAAATATGCACAAATACACTCCCAGTACATGTGTCCTGGGAAGTTCTAGAGTTATCCATGTGGTGATTACAGAAACTGAGCTTCAACTTGTTCCCTATTCTACCTTTCCATTTCCCTTCCTTAGACACTTACAGTTAGTCTCTTACCTTCCTGTTTCCACATTTACCCCACTATAGTTTATTCTCTGCGTATCAACTCTCTTCTAGATTTGTGGAACAGCCTCCTTACATATCTAAACCAATCCTTCTTAAAAGCATTTCAGATCATGTTACTGTCCTCAAAATCGTTCAAAGGCTTTTTATCCCACTCAAGCTAAAACACAGAGTCTTTACACTGAATCTGAAAAGCATATATGACCTGCCCTTACTCCCTGCTTCTAAGACCCTACCACATTGTCTTCTACCCTTCATCTAAATTTTCTGTTACTCTTCCAACTGTAACAGGATGTTTCACTTCTTTTTCCCTCTAGAAGTTCTTCCTGTAGTATTGGAGAAGGTATTGCTACAGGAAATACTCCAATATTTCTTAAATTCCTACTCAGACATGCCTTCCCTGAACCACACTAAAATAATCTCACCTGGCACTGGTTACATAATTTGTGGAGCCCAGAGCAAAATTAAAATGTGTCGCCCCTTACTCAAAACACATTAAGAATTTCAAGAAAGTAAAAGCAGAACATTAAGTCAAACACAGAGTCCTTCTGAATGTGGGGACCTAGGTGACTGCACAGGTCAAATTTCTATGAAACTGACCCTGGTCTTACCCTTACCCTACCCCTTTTACCTTTTAAGCTATTTGCTTTAGCCATAACCATATCCTTAGTGGCACATGGCATGTCAGTCATGTATTTGTTTGTTATCAATGTTCCCCCAGTTGCTTTTATGTATCAAAGGAATATGATTTTTTTTCTTTTTTCACTGCTATGTACAAAGCATGCTGAATAGTGCCTGGAAGTAGTGGAGAATCAGAAGCTACTTGTGGATTGGATAATTGAATAAACAAGAAAATCTTCAAATTACACATTTGCATTACTATGGCTCTTTACATTATTGTTATTGGGAAAATTCACAGGGGAAAGATTTTTTTTTAAATAGAATAATTTTATGCAAAACAAAATAGCTTATCTTTCTGGATAACTGGTTAAAACAATACTTTAATAAATTAACTAAAATTATTTTATTTAAAAGCTTTCATTTTACATAGAAATCTGAAATTGTACACTGTTATAAAGTATTTAAAATGTCTTCTACTGACATTCAAATGTAAAGTTTTAGGCTAGGTTTTAACTTCAAAAATTCAAAAGATGCGAGTACTGCAATAGAGTGTAAAGTGACACATTCAATTCCCATCAGACTCCAATCTTACAGATCATAGCTGTAGGGTATTTTTATTAACTTAGGCTTGAATACATCTCTTCTGTTGGTTTTAGTCTTTGTGAAAGTTTCTAATTTCATAAGAAAGTAAACCCTTTAGTATTAAAGTGAGTAGACAATATGATCTCTATCAATCCCTCGGGTAAGATATTTCTCAAGTTTCTGAATAATTATGACCTTCGAGATAATAAGAAAACTGACAGAATTTATGGGAATTTAAAGCTTTTAGAGTCTTGTACCCTTGGTATGGTCCCATGTCCCCATGGCAAATCTGCTTGTGGTGTGAATGAAGATTAAAAATGTCCTACATTAGACAACAGTTCTGCTATTCTCATCCAAGTAAAAATGGAATCATAGAATAATGGCCAATTCTTATGACAGTTTTATCACATAAATGTTAATACTGTAAATCCATATTTAATAAAAATACTAAATTCATAAATTTTATAAATCACATTATATATATATTAAATCTATTAGAAACTCTGTTGTATGTATTCTAATATTTATAGGCAACATTCAAGGAACAAGTAGAAAAAGAATTAACTTACACAAACACACACATGTATCTACATACATATTTATATATGTACGTATATATATATTTGTAAGGCAAAATCTCAATTTATTAAGGCATAAATATGATTTGATCTTATTTTTCCAATAACAGTTGTCAGCTATGCTCCATTGAACCACTTTTTTTTCTGATAAGTAATAGGTGTCCTTTATTGATATCACAGTCTGCTTCTGAAAGGTGCTTATATAAATTTGATTGATATTTTACTTTATGGTGATAATTAAAATGTCAACATAATATCTTATCTGTTTCTTTCTTCCTATAAAGGCTAGATACAATTCTGAGTAGGATAGAAGAAACATATTATGCTTTATCACTCTTTCTGTCTACTTCTCAGTTGTTCTGAAAGCAAAAAGCATTTGTTTATAGTTTGTTTTCCTAACACAGCTAGCTTTAATCATGTGTGATTTACTACTTCTCTATATAGCATTTGTTGGGAACTTGTTTTCTCTATATGACAGGTTTACAAAATCTGGTGCTCCCATTAGGATGAACTGAAAGTTCTCCATGCACAGGTAATAGTGTAGGAGATATGCCTAGGGCTCAACTACTTACTGACAAGCATGATCACTTTCATGGTCTTTGGAATCCAGGCTCTCTAACTGCTCTGTGACTAGAGGCATGACTATGGAAGCCTCAGGCAAAACCACTGAAAACTAATAAACCTATACTCCTGTCAGTATGACCCCCAGAGAAACTATGTATCTCTTACCCACAGAACATTTACAATGCTGGTAGCTCTGCCAAAACTCTCTCAGCTGGGTTCCTCTGTCCTTATTTTTTCATACATCAGCATTTTTTCAGACAATCATCATCACCAGCACCTCGTTTTGACCATTAGGAGCTATTTGGTGCATTCCATTTTACGCATTTGAGAAGGAAAGAAATTAGACAAAGAATCCCTTCCTAAAGGAGGCTATAAGGATAAGGAATCATTTCCACTACATAATTTCTGCAAAATACAAACCACTCTAATAGAAGACTTTCTCACACTCTAAATTGATCTTGTATTTTTGGATATCCTACTAATAGTATTTCTTTACATTCTGTCATGGAAAATTTAATCATCTGTTCTCAATACATCATTGTCAACACTATAACCTCTTTGCTTTTAAGATATCTTACAGAACACAGTATTTTACATGGTAACTGAATCCTGTTTCACTAATACAAGTAAAAAATACCTGTCACAAAAAAAAAAAATAAATTTATGGAAACTTAAGGATCTCTACATTAGAACGAGTTGCCCTATGATTTAGTAACCACTATGGCCATCAGAGCATCCACACAGCTCTTGAATAGATTCCATAAAACGGATAGAATTTTACTTTGTATAAAAAATTAGTAAGGACGCCTGGGTGGCTCAGTCAGTTAAGCACCCCACTTCAGCTCAGGTCATTATCTCACAGTTCCTGAGTTCAAGCCCTGTATCAGGCTCTGTGCTGAGAGCTCAGAGCCTGGAGCCTGCTTCAAATTCTGTCTCCCTCTATCTCTGAACCTCCCCACTCACTTGCAAGAGCATGCTCTCTCTCAAAGATAAATACTAAAAAAAAAAAATTGGCTAACATTATATATAAGATGCTATTGTTCTTTCTATTCTGTTATTTCATTTTCTTCATGCTATTTCTTAATTGAACTAATTTAATTTAAATGGACAAATTTTTGACACAGTAGTGGTTTTCCCAGATCATGAAGTTTTAGGTATTAATTGACATGGAAAAGCGAACTAAGAACATTAAGTTTTAAAGTTTAATATATGTGGCAGAGAACAGCTCTTTCTAGATCCCCATGGAAATCATGTGTTCTCAAAACAAAAACAAACAAATAAAAAACACATAACACTTGCAGTATTCTATAAAGTCATAAAGCTTGAAAATAAGAAAGAGGAAAGACAAGGTTTAGGCCACTCCAGTGGCCCTAAAGAATTTTAAAAACATTCATAAATTTTTAGTTTGGCACAAAATTTGTGTCATAAGTGTAACTAAATGCAAAGAGTATAATTTTTGACATCTTGCAAATATTAACATTTAAAAACAAAACACCATTCTTTAAATCTACCCAATAAAACATAAATTCAATTGAATAAAAAAGTAAACATGCATGGAATTTTTTAAAGCACTATAGTGAAAAAAGCACGTACCTATTATCTCTCACTTTAAAAACTTTAAATGTTTATTTATTTTTGAGAGGGAGAGAGACAGAGTGCAAGCAGGGGAGAGGCGGAGAGAGGGAGACACAGAATATGAAGCAGATTCCAGGCTGTGCGCTGTCAGCACAGAGCCCACGACCAGGCTTGAGCTTGTGAGCCACGAGACCATAATCTGAGCCAAAGTTAGACGAATAACCGACTGAGTCACCCAGGTGCCCCTATTACTTCTTACTTTTGATCCAGTTTGGAAGCAACGATAATATAAATCTATATTATAGTCTATGACCTTACATTGATGTTACATATAGTACCTACACTGGCTTGCTTTCTGAAAATTTCAAAAGTTGCAAGTATTTACTTTAAGATGTCTATAGGAAAACAATTATAAAAAAAAGAAAAACAATTGTTATTAATTATCATTTACCCATAAAGAATTGTCCATTTCAAAATTTGAATGTTTCCCCTAAATAAATTTATATTTAGAGAAAATGTGTCTAAAGAACAAATTCAGAACATCGTTCATTTTTTTAAATCAATTATATTTACTGTTTTCCATTGAATGGTGCGTCCATACTAAGACAGTCTTAAGCATTCAGAATTTTGCTTTCTAACTCTAAACACATGATGGCTGAATTCACTATCTATTGTCATATGCATAACAAACAATCCCAAAATATCAGTGGCATACTGCAGTAAGTTTTACTCACATATCTGGGAATCAGCTGAGCTTGGCTGGGGTTACTGGGGTGGCTTATACCCATTCAATGTGTCTTATTCAATAAAGACTTATCAGCAGGAGTGTGTGCAGGTAACTTAACTTCAAGGAAATAAGAATTTGAGTGAACAATTAACCTGGCTGAGTTTGAAGTAAATGAAGATCCAGTTACTATGCCAGGAAAGGTATCAGCTGGCCTATGGCACTCAATCTGGTAAAAACAGTTACTGCAGTTATCAGATATGGGTATCTAGTGAATGAAGTGACAGCTGCTCTTAGACAATGTAAAGGGGTTGATGCTCTGAAGGCTTTGGAGTGAAATGATAAAGTAAAAAAAAAAATCCATCTCAATACAACATTGAGAACTCATGATAATGAGTTAAACACAAGATAGATAATTTAATGAAGTTTCTGTATGTCCTTCAAAAAGATCTATTCTCTCTTTTATACGCATGAATTTGTGGCATCTGAGACAATCGTATTCAATGAATATTTGTTGAATTGGAACCCTGTATGGCCCTTCTAACTCTTCTATTAGGTTCTACTACCTAAAAATTCCAGTCCTAAGTGTAAATCATCTATTTGTCAAAATGCTCTCAAAAAAATATTTTCAACAGAAGACAAACTATTGGTGTCAATTAGTAGTTAGAAGAGCCCTTTTACCATTTTGAGATCTTTTTTTTTTTTTAATTTTTTTTTTCAACGTTTATTTATTTTTGGGACAGAGAGAGACAGAGCATGAACGGGGGATGGGCAGAGAGAGAGGGAGACACAGAATCGGAAACAGGCTCCAGGCTCTGAGCCATCAGCCCAGAGCCTGATGCGGGGCTCGAACTCACGGAGCGCCAGATCGTGACCTGGCTGAAGTCGGACGCTTAACCGACTGCGCCACCCAGGCGCCCCCCATTTTGAGATCTTCTAGACACTGACTTCACATGCAAAAATGAGTTGTTGTGATTACTACCGGCATTATTGTTGAATTTTCAAGAGAATAAATGGTTGATGCTACATGATCTAAACAGTGAGTAAGTGCAGAACCCAGAATCTATTTTAGGATGCTTTCTGGTATTAGAATATTCCACATAAAAAAAAAGAAATAATTTCACAACTAAATATTGGCAGAGCTACCAAGGTTTCAGATCCATTAGGAATAAAATTTTATCTCTCGTGCCCAGAGATATATCTAGTAAGAAGTTGCTACAGTTGATGTCAAACAGGTTGTTGCCTGTGTTCTCCTCTAGGATTTTGAAGGCTTCCTGTCTCATATTTAGGTCTTTCATCCATTTTGAATTTATTTTTGTGTAGGGTATAAGAAAGTGGTCCATTTCATTCTTTTGCATATTGTTGTCCAGTTGGCTTCTTGTTGTCTTTTGTGTTTCCATACAAATTTTAAGAATGTTCTAGCTCTGTCTTAAATGCTGGTGGTATTTTGATAGGGACTGCATTCAATGTGTAGATTACTTTGGGTGGTACAGACATTTTAACAATATTTGTTCTTCCAATCCATAAGCATGGAATGTTTTCCCATTTCTTTGTGTCCTCTTCAATTTCTTTCATAAGTGTTCTATGGTTTTCAGAATGCAGACCTTTTACCTGTTTGGTTAGGTTTATTCCTAGGTACCTTACTGTTTTTGGTGTAACTGTAAATGGGATTGACTCCTTGATTTCTCTTTCTTCTGCTTCATTATTGGTATACAGAAACATAAAAGATTTCTGTAGGTTGATTTTGTATCCTCTGACTTTACTGACAGAACTAGTAGATTACAGAGAGAAAGAGAGGGAGAGAGAAAGAGAGAAGGGAAGGTGGGCTAGAAGGAAAGGAAGAGAGAAGATTTATTGAAAGAAATTAGTTCATGTGATTATGGCTGGCTAGTCAACTCTGAATACCTTATGGCAGGTCACAAGAAGGGCAGGTTGGAAACAAGCAGGAACTGAGACTACAGTCCAAAGCGAAATTTCTTCAGAAAATTCTCCATTCTGCTTTTAGGGCATCTAAACTGATTAGACTGTGCCCATCTGGATTTTCCAGTATAATCTTATTTCTCTAAGCCAATGGGGTTTAGATGTTAATCAGATGTATAAAATACCTTTACAGAGGTGCTTGGGTGGCTCAGTTGGTTGGGCATCTGACTCTTTGACTGCTGCTCAGGTAATGATCTCACAGTGGTGAGACAGCCCCACATCAGGGTCTGCAGTGACAGTGTGACAGCTTGCTTGGGATTTTCTCTCTCTCTCTCTCTCCCTATCTCTCTCAAAATAAATAAATTAACTAAAAACACACACACACACAAAATACCTTTATAGAACACCTGTATTAGTGCTTGATTGAATAACTATTGAATAACTGGGTATTCCAGCCTGGGAGACTTTACAGATAAAACTGAACATCAAAGCATGTAAGTATTTTACACTAATTAATGTTACCAATATTTAGAGAGCTCCTATACTTGTCAGGAATTATTTTAAGCACAGTAATAAGCATAAAATAAGCATAACTGTTTTAAGGATAATAGGGTAAAGTAGACAGACAAAGGAACAGCAATTTATAAAGCTTGTTCTTTAGTGCAAAACATGCAATAACGATTCAGGTTATTTCAGGTAATGATAAGCATTACAAAGAAAATAAGTCAGGACAACTGGATAGAGATAGGCAGAACAGGGGTACTTTCAAACTTTTATGTAAGAAAAAGTCCTCTCTGAGGAGATCACTTTCTGCTGACATCTTTTTAAAGGAAGAAATAAGATCCCTGAAAACCAAGAGAAAAAGTTTGGAAGGTTCTTAAGATGGATAGGAGTTTGAAAGCTGGGGGAAGAAAAGAAGGCTGAGTGGAAATTGAGAGGAAATGAGGTCATTCTGTTAGGCAAACATCAAAATGGTAAAAACTCAGCATAAGCTGGGCACATTATTTTAATTTCAGCTCCAAGGTGATTTTAACCCATTGGAGAATTCTAACCAGATGTATAGCATATTCCAATTTACATTTTAAAGGAGTACACTAATGCTCTTCAGATAATGGTTAATAACAGCAACAATTTAAGAAATGACAATATTAAAAAATGGTGACTTGGAATAACAAGACAACAGTAAAGATGGAAAGACTATAGAGAGATACAATGAACTTTCATTCTGTTTGAACAATGGGTTCACAGTGTACCATCTACCAAGATGAGAAACAGATTTGGGAGGATGAGGGCAACCAACAAGTCAGTTTTTATGATGTCAGTTTTAAGACTTTTATTAGATAGTTCATTGGTGATATTACGTACCTAACTGGATTCTGACAAAAAGTCAGTGTTTGTGGAATGTTATAATTGCCCTATGAATTAAGCTTTCTTGATTCACTGTAGTCTCTTCCCACATTGATCCTAGCTTTGCCATATTAAATGTTTTGCTCGAGTATACATTGATAAACATGGTGCAAACAGAGGCTGAGAAAGGCCTTATGCACCGGGCTTCTTACCTCATTCTACTATAAGTCTACCATATGAATAACTTCAGGCCAGATTACTGGGGGGAAATGTGGAGAGAATAGCTTTCTAAACTGAATCTTCCTCTATTTTCATGTCTGACTGGAAAATGCTAACAAAATATAACTGCCTAAATTATCTCTGGTGAGATTCTCACAAGAACCACACAACTTAGTGAAGCCCAAATTCTGACTCATAGAATCAGAATCATATTAAATAGTTATTATATATGCATTATATAGTTATATATGCATACATATATATTATGTATATAAAATTGTGGGGTGTTTTTGTTTTTGTTTTTCTTTTTGCTCTACAGAGATACATTGCTAACACCATGCTAGCTGTGACCTGGGAAACATAAGTCTGCATACTCTATGCAACACCAAATACCTAGAAGATAATTCCCTGTGATTAAAAAAATACATATTAAAAACAAAAGGACTTAAAAAAACACAAAAGGACTGTGACAATAGCAAATGCTATTGAGGATGTGGAGCAACAGGAACTCTCATTCCTTGCTGGCAAGAATGCAAATGGTATAGTCACTTTGGAAGACAGTTTTGCATTTTCTTATGAAACTAAACATAATCTTACCCCATGATCCGGAAATCATACTCTTTGAGCATTTATCCAATGGAGGTGAAAACTTATATTATCTACAAAAAAACCTGCACATCCATGTTTACAGCATTTTGAATCATAATTGCTAAAACTCAAAATCAACCAAGTTCTCCTGTAGTAGACAAATGATAAGTAAACTGTCATATCCAGACAATAGAATATTAATAAGCACTAAAAATAAATGAACTATCAAGTTGTCAACAGACATGGAGGTATATGAATGCAAATTACTAAGTAGAAGAAGCCAATCTGAAAAGGCTCCATACAGCAAGTGTCCAACTATATGTCACTCTATGAAAAGAAAAACTATTCAGGCAACAAAAAAGACCAGTTTCCCTGATGAACATGGATGTAAAAATCCTCAACAAGATAGTAGCCAACCGGATCAAACAATACATTACAAAAATTATTCACCACGACCAAGTGGGATTTATACCTGGGATACAGGGCTGGTTCAATATCCGCAAAAGAATTAACATGATTCATCACATCAATAAAAGAAAGGACAAGAACCGTATGATCCTCTCAATAGATGCAGAGAAAGCATTTGACAAAATACAGAATCCTTTCTTGATAAAATCCCTCAAGAAACTAGGGATAGAAGGAACATACCTCAAGATCATAAAAGCCATATACGAGCAACCCAACACTAATATCATCCTTAATGGGGAAAAACTGAGAGCTTTCCCCCTAAGGTCAGGAACAAGACAGGGATGTCCACTCTCGCCACTGTTATTCAACATAGTATTGGAAGTCGTAGCCTCTGCAATCAGACACAAAGAAATAAAAGGCATCCAAACAGGCCAGGAGGAGGTTAAAGTCTCACACGTTGCAGATGACATGATACTCTATATGGAAAACCCAAAAGATTCTACCAAAAAACTGCTAGAACAGACTCATGAATTCAGCAAAGTCGCAGGATATAAAATAAATCCACAGAAATCGGTTGCATTCCTACACACCAACAATGAAGTGACAGAAAGAGAAATCAAGGAATAAATCTCATTTACAGTTGCACCAAAAACCATAAAATACCTAGGAATAAATTTAACCAAAGAGGTGAAAAATCTATATACTGAAAACTATAGAAAGCTGATGAAGGAAATTGAAGAAGACACAAAGAAATGGAAAAAGATTCCATGCTCCTGGATGGGAAGAACAAATATTGTTAACATGTCGATACTACCCAAAGCAATCTACATATTCAATGCAATCCCTATCAAAGTAACCCCAGCATTCTTCACAGAGCTAGAACAAATAATCCTAAAATTTGTATGGAACCAGAAAAGACCCTGAATAGCCAAAGCAATCTTGAAAAAGAAAACCAAAGCAGGAGGCATCACAATCCCAGACTTCAAGCTATACTACAAAGCTGTAATCATCAAGACAGTATGGTACTGGCACAACAACAGACACTCAGATCAATGGAATAGAATAGGGAACCCAGAAATGGACCCACAAACGTATGGCCAACTAATCTTTGACAAAGCAGGAAAGAATATCCAGTGGAATAAAGACAGTCTCTTCAGCAAGTGGTGCTGGGAATACTGAACAGCAACATGCAGAAGAATGAACCTGGACCACTTTCTTACACCATACACAAAAATAAACTCAAAGTGGATGAAAGACTTCCATGTAAGACAGGAAGCCATCAAAATCCTCGAGGAGAAAGCAGCCAAAAACCTCTTTGATCTTGCCCGCAGCAATTTCTTACTCAACACGACTCCAGAGGCAAGGGAAACAAAAGCAAAAATGAACTACTCAGACCTCATCAAAATAAAAAGCTTCTGCACAGCCAAGGAAACAATCAGCAAAACTAAAAGGCAACCGACGGAATGGGAGAAGATATTTGCAAATGACATAGCAGATATAGGGTTAGTATCTAAAATTTACGAAGAACTCTCGAACTCAACCTCCAAAAACTAAATAATCCAGTGAAGAAATGGGCAAAAGACATGAATAGACACTTCTCCCAAGAAGACATCCAGATGGCCAACCGACACATGAAAAAATGCTCCACATCACTCATCATCAGGAAATACAAATCAAAAACCACAATGAGATACCACCTTACACCTATCAGAATGGCTAACATTAACAAATCAGGCAACAACAGATGTTGGTGAGGATGCAGAGAAAGAGGATCTCTTTTGCATTGTTGGTGGGAATGCAAGCTGGTGCAGCCACTCTGGAAAACAGCATGGAGGTTCCTCAAAAAACTAAAAATAGAACTACCCTACAACTCAGCAATTGCACTACTAGGCATTTATCCACAGGATACTGGTGTGCTGTTTCGAAGGGACACATGCACGCCCATGTTTATAGCAGCACTATCAACAATAGCCAAAGTATGGAAAGAGCCCAAATGTCCATCAATGGATGAATGGATAAATAAAATGTGGTGTATATATATACAATGGAGTATTACTCGCCAATCAAAAAGAATGAAATCTTGCCATTTGCAACTACGTGGATGGAACGGGAGGGTATTATGCTAAGTGACATTGGTCAGTCAGAGAAAGACAAAAATCATATGACTTCACTCATATGAGGACTTTAAGAGACAAAACAGATGAACACAAGGGAAGGGAAACAAAAATAATATAAAAACAGGGAGGGGGACAAAACAGAAGAGACTCATAAATATGGAGAACAAACTGAGGGTTGCTGGATGGATTGTGGGAGGGGGGATGGGCTAAATGGGTAAGGGGCATTAAGGAATCTACTGAAATCATTGCTTCACTATATACTAACTAATTTGGATGTAAATTTTAAAAAATAAAGTTAAAAAAAAAGATCAGTAGCTGCCAGACATTAGGAGGAAGTAAGAATAAATGGGTGGAGCAAGAATATTTTTAAAAGTGAATTTATTTTGTATGATACTATAAGGATGGAGATATGTCCTTATACATTTGTCAAAACCTATAGAAAGCACAAAACCAGAAATGAAAAATAATATAGACTATTGACTTTGGGTAATATTATGTCAACGTAGGGTCATCAATTGTAATAAATGTACTACTCTGTTGGGGGATGTTAATAATGAGGGAGGCAGGACATATATGTTAGGGCAGGACATATATGACAACTCTATGTTTTTTCCACTCACTTTTATTGTTAACCTAAAACTGTTTTAAAATATAAAGTGTAGGGGTGCCTGGATGGCTCAGTGAAGTAAGCATCCGACTCTTGATTTGCACTCAGGTCATGATCTCATGGTTCATGGTACTGAGCTCCTCATAAGGCTCTGTGCTGACAGTGTGGAGCCTGCTTGGGATTCTCTCTCACCTCTCTCTGACCCTCTCCCACTCTCACTGTCTGTCTCTCTCAAAATAAATAAACCTCTCTTTCTGCCCCTCACCCTCTCAAAATAAACAAAAAATAATAAAATATAAAGTCTATTAATTTTTTTTTTTAATTAAAAAGGAGGAATGGACTTGTACTTTGGGGGATATGTAATAGATAGACATTTCTCTACTCCTCCACTAAGAGTAACTTAAACCCTAAACATTATATATAAAACAAACATATGAAGAGTCTGGAATATTGAAATAAAATGATAGACCAATAAGCACCTCCAGACTCAAGCAATGGCACTATGGCAAGTATCCTGGGGTTTTTTTGTTTTTGTTTTTGTTTTGTCTCATGCATACAAGACTTGTTGCTGAAGAAGCAAGCAAGCCAGAAACACTAACTACATGCAAAGATCTCTTGATTATTATTTCTTATAGCTGCATGTGAATCTAAAATTATCTCCAATAAAAAAAATAATTAAAGGAAAAAGGGTTCAGGAATGATTCTTGGAGTTTTAGTAATCAGGTAAAGAAGAGGAAATTTAGCCAGAAAAAAAAAAAATGATGAGATTGGAGATATGGTAAAGTAATTGAGGAAAATAAAATATGTTTCCAGAAAGGAGTGAATTATACCAAATACTTCTGTGTATTCAATTAAGATGAAAGTAGAAATTTGAAGACTTTGTTTGGCAATATGAAAATTTTTGTTAATTCAACAAGTTTAGCAGAGTGATAGAGACAGAATCCTAATTTCACTTACAAGCAGATGAGAGTAAAAAATAAACACAGTGATGCATAATGATGAGACAGATAGATAAGGGTAGATGACAGCTGGATACATACATACACACATCTATATATAGATAGGTGAGTGACACTAAAGTATGCAATCATGACTCCACTAATCATCCAACAAAAGAGGGAGATGGAGAACACAAAAGAGGATGAAATGTCTCAGGTGTTTTTATCTTAACTAGGAAAAAGAAAACCTGATGATAGTTCCATTTACCTGATGGTTACATTCAGTATTGATGAATTCGAAGTAGTAATAGCAAAAGTAATATGTTTATACACATTTGCTATAAGCAACAAAAGAGTATAATTTGTTATAAAATAATTACACAAAAAATCAAAAATCAAATCCAGTATCATATTTCTGAAGTGAGAAACCCAAGTCCACACAAAACAAAGATATTTAGGTTTCTTAAGTTTAGAGAACCTAACAGACCCTCATATCAGTTGTACAAAGAGAAAAAAACAGATTCCTCAGACTTCTGTTCATTACCCTAGCCCTATTATTTGTTAACTTTAACTTTCTTTTTTATATTATCTCTGATTATAAATCCAAGGGCTACCATTTTAATGCTATGTAGTTTAAAAATGTATCAGTTTCAGCATTAGAAAAGTATGTCATTTTTAGAGAATAAGGTTATCTGCACTGAGAAATACATCTTAGTAAGCAAGTATGTTATCAACTAACACTGATCAGATAAACTGCAAATAATTACTTAAATGGATCTTTTATTTATGGGCGTAAGGTTCACACAAACTCAGTGCATTAAAAAAAAAAACTGTTGACAATTTAATAATATGTGATAAGATGACATCTACATAGGCATTTAAAAGGAAGCAGCAACACTAATATTACTTAGTTTTCAAATATTTATGACATAATTTATTGCTTTTCTATAAATGTAATCGAGTAATCTTTCACTATGTCTTTAATAAATAAAATTATTTTCTTGTATATAGATAATATAACTTGACCCATGTATTTTTTTTTTAATTTTTTTTTCAACGTTTATTTATTTTTGGGACAGAGAGAGACAGAGCATGAATGGGGGAGGGGCAGAGAGAGAGGGAGACACAGAATCGGAAACAGGCTCCAGGCTCTGAGCCATCAGCCCAGAGCCTGACGCGGGGCTCGAACTCCCGGACCACGAGATCGTGACCTGGCTGAAGTCGGACGCTTAACCGACTGCGCCACCCAGGCGCCCCTTGACCCATGTATTTTAACCACAGATTCACACTGACTGAAGTAACAACTTGCTTCAAATTTATGGATTGGGTAAAACAGACTTATACAGGTATCATTTACATAGAGTGAATTGACCCTTCAGAGTGTAGAATTCTATGTTATTGAAAGATGTATATAATTACATCATCAATGTCAAGATATAGAACAGTTACATCCTTCTCCAAAGTTCCTTCTTGCCATTTTGTAGATAACCACATCTCTCTCCTCTCCACCCCATACACTTTCCCTAGTGACTTAGGCTTTTATTTTTTTAGGGAAGAAAACTCTGGGGATAAAGGAGGCATGCTCTGTCTTTGTTGGAGTGGTAGCCACTATCTTCTGCAAACCTCACCAGCTAGATAGTCTTTATCTGAATTTCTTCCCTGTCCACAGTATTTCTTGTAAGTACCAAGTGGCAATCCTGGGTGAATAGACTGTCGAAATGTTTTAACTTCACTTATGTCTTTGGTTCCAGAGTTTCTATGTTAGCTTACACTCTCTCTACCATTAGCAATTGTTGAAAAGTTTAGCCAAATTCTTACTTGTTTCTATGGTGCCCAACATCTCTTCTCTGGTGCCCTGCACTTTTTCTTCTCATACTCTGTCACGTGATACAGCGTTTCAGTTCTGTCTCTCCTTGGTGGCATCAAATTTTCCATGGAAATCAGGGTGCTCTGTTGCCATGGGATCCATGGGTTGAAGTTTTATCTAGCTTTTTTTTTTTTCTGTAATTATGGGACCAATGCCATTCCCAGCGTCCTGCATTCTATCTAGAACACAACTTCATTCCTGGTTTTAATTTAATATATGAGATCAATTCTCTGGGATTTTCAAATACTATATATTATTTAAATAAGTTATAGAATTATCCTGCCCATTTTTTGTCTTTCAAACATAATGTCTCAATATTTTATTAACTGAAAGCTATGTACTCTATCAGCAAATTCCTCTATTGTTATTTTATCTTCAAGTATGCAATTATCCATACATTACTGGATCACAACATATATGATAGCCATAAATGTAATGTAACCCAAAGTATCAATTTTAACTCAGAAAACTTCTTGGGTAGACACTACAGCAAGGGGTTAAGGACATAATCTTTGGTAGAAAGTAATGTTTTTTTCCAAAGCCTCTCCTATTTTTCTAGATATGTGACTATAGAGTAGTTTCTTAATCTTTCCAAAGCAAAAAATTCCATAATGATAATAAACATATCATTGAGTAATGGACAGAGTGGATAAGATGATCCATATAAAATATTTTACATAACCTATACATATAATTCTCACCATATATTAATTACTATATTCATTATCTTCTTCATCATCATAATCATCATGAGAGCAGTGATCTGATACCATATAATTAAAAATAATTGGCATAACCATAAAGGCTATCTGAAGAAAAATTAAAATATTAGTTTTATTAGTTTTATTCTCACAGGACAACGTGGACCATTTTTATCTGCCATTCTTCAAAGAAGATGTAACACATTTTAAGTCTGCTGAACTACAGGAAAAATACTACTGGTTATGTAAAATACTGTATTATATGCATTTTCCAAAATTATTCCTACCATTTTTTAAAAATAATCATGGTGAATATGTACTCAAGAGAATCCTGGGAAGAATAGAATAGAATAGAATAGAATAGAATAGAATAGGAGAAAAGAAGGGAAAAGGAGGGGAGAGGAGGGGAGGGAAGGAAGGGGAGGGGAGGGGAGAGGAAAGAAATTTGTATGTTGAACACCTAACTCCCAACCCAACATGATTGTATTTAGAGACAGGGCCTGTGAGGAGGTGATAAAAGTTAAATGAGATCATAGGGGAGCAGCAAGGGGTTGGGAATGGGGAGGGGGTGCTTAATCAGACAGGACTGGTGACTTTCATATTGTAAAGAGAAAGCAACAGCTGAGCTCCCTCTCCTCGCCATGTAAGGACACATTGAGAAGGCAACCATCAAGCCAGGAAGAGGGCTCTCATCAGAAACTGACCACAATATGGTGCCTGGGTGGCTTAGCTCACTAGGCATCCCACTTCGGCTCAGGTCATGATCTCACTGTTAGTGGGTTCGAGTTTGTGTCGGGCTCTGTGCTGATGGCTAGGAGCCTGGAGGCTGCTTCAGATTCTGTGTCTCCCTCTTAATCTACCCCTCCCCTGATCATGCTCTGTCTCTCTCTCTCTTTCTCAAAAATGAATAAACATTAAAGAAGAAAAAGAAAGAAAAGAAAAGAAAAGAAAAGAAAAGAAAAGAAAAGAAAAGAAAAGAAAAGAAAAGAAAAGAAAAGAAATGAAAAGAAAAGAAAAGAAAAGAAAAAGAAAACGGACCATACTGACATCTTGATTTTTAACTTCCCAGGTTTAAGAACTGTGAGAAATACATTTCTGTTATTTAAGTCACCTAGTCCATGGCATTTTGTTATGGCTGACAGAGCAGACTAATGCAGTACACATAACAGATTAATATGATATATGCAATTATAGATTGTATTCCTAGAAGATTTACATATAGAAGAAAAATAAAGAATTTTAAAACTGTGCAATAGAGGAGTGTTGGATATTTTGGAAACATATCATTTATTTTATTACTTAACTTTCCTTTTCAGAACGTGTTCTACAATCATTCTTTAATACTATTCACAGATATATGGCTATAAACAAAATTATTGTGGCATTTTCACACACCTCTGTTTAAAATGTTAACTCATAAGATCTATAGATCTATTACAATTTGTAGGTTCACTTTTCATTGTCAATTATATACCTGAAATTATAATAGGCATTAAAACAGTTATTTAAAAAAAGGTAGAATTCCAATTAAACATTTACCTATGTGAAAATATTAATTGACTAGGAGCGTATTCAAAGATTATATTAGTGTAAAAAAGATGTTACAATCAAAGAGATCAGTTAATTATTAATAAACTTATACTCATTTTTATATAAATTTTAAACTCCTTCATTCTATAAAAGTAACGTTAAGAATGATCACAGAACGAAAATATAACTTAATAAATTATCATAAAAATTTACAAATTAAACTTTCCTTAGTCATTAAAATGTTGTTTTAGACATTCTCCCTCCCCCCCCAGAGCATAGGAACAAAAAGGACTTTATAATTAGTCTTTAAATAATCGGAATATAAATGAAATGTTCATATTATTCCTTGAAGATTCTAATTAATTAGGTCCTGTCTTCTAAGGGATTATTTCTATAATACATGAGAGGGAAAAGGCAAATAAAAATAAAAGCATGAAAGTTTACTAAATGCAGGATAATTGAAGGGAATTCAGTCATCCATTTAAAAATTATATTGGGACTCTAATTGAATTAATGCTTAAACCACACTCTAGGGTCTGTCTAATCATTGTTAAAATTCTTTTAAGTTTTCTCTGGAGACATTCTGTAAAGGTTTCTCTTATCATAATGTGCAAACAGAGGTTTCATCTGGAAATTAAAGTGGGAAGTTATTTATTTTGAAACATATCATATATGTAGAATAAAAATGTAAAAGTTCAGTAAAATATGAGATTTAATTATTTTGGTCAGTTAGCAAGTGCAAATTTAAAAATAACGTACTGCAATTTTAATTAGATATTTTTGCATGATTAGAAAAATGCAGGCCAAAAGATCATATAACTTGGCTGTTTTAAGAATTTTTTTTCCTACAGCTTTTTGGTTTGATTATAATGTTTATATTTACCTTGATAAAAACAAACAAACAAAAAGTAATAGCTGAAATCAAAGACCTATTACGCATGAAGGAAGCAATGAGTCAATGAAATGGAATGCCATTAAAAGCTAAATTTTATGGGGCACCTGAGCGGCTCGGTTAACCATCCAACTCTTGATTTCAGCTCAGGTCATGCATGATCTCACAGTTTGTGGGATGGGGGCCCTGAGTCAAGCTTTGCACTGACAGCACAGAGTGGGCTTGGGATTCTCTCTCCCTCTCCCTCTGCCTCTGCCTCTCCCCTCCATGGCCAAGCACACGCAGTCTCTCTCTCGATAAATAAATAAACTTTAAAAAATTAAATTTCATTATTTAGCTTTCTAAGCATAGAATCTCTAGGTAGAGAAATGAGAGGAAACATGATAAAAGATCATTGAGGTATGTTGTTTATAACAGACTGTGATTGTGATTACAGACATTAAACTGCAAATGAACCTTTCCTATTACTACAACAATACACGTCAAAGATTCAAATCAAACTAAAATTTATTAGTAAGAAATCATGAGAAAAATTAGGAAATTGGGGCACCTTGGTGGTTCAGCTGGTTGAACATCTGACTTCTGCTCAGGTCATGATCTCACAGTTTGTGAGTTTGGGGCCCATATTAGGCTCCTTGCTGTCAGTTCAGTGACAGGATCTAGGATCCTTTGTCCCCCTCTTTATTGGTCCCTCCCCCACTCATCCTCACTCACTCTCTCTCTCAAAAATAAATAAAACATTTCAATAGAAAAAAGAAAAGAAAAATTAGAAATTAATTTATCATGAATGAAAACAAATGAAAAAAAAAACCACAATATACCAAAACTTATCAGATGCAGCAAAATATGTACTCCGAGGGAAATTTACAACTGCAAATGCCTCTATTAATAAAAGCAAAAAAGGTCTTAAATCATTGGGGCGCCTGGGTGGCTCAGTCGGCTAAGTGTCCGACTTCAGCTCAGGTCACGATCTCGCAGTTCATGGGTTCGAGCCCCGCGTCGGGCTCTGTACTGACAGCTCAGAGCCTGGAGCCTGTTTCAGATTCTGTGTCTCCCTCTCTCTGACCCTCCCCTGTTCATGCTCTATCTCTCTCTGTCTCAAAAATAAATAAACATTAAAAAAAAAATTTAAAAAAAATCACTGACCAAATTTTCTACCTGAGGAAACTGGAAAAAGAAGAAAACACTGAATAAGAAGTCTGAATACTAATATTCCTAGAAATTAAATGAAATCCAGAATTAATCTGTCTAGTGGAAATCTTAGTATGAATCTTGCACTCATAATATTCCTTCTGTGACTCCAGGATGTCAGAGGTAGCCAAAATTAAATTTATATACAGTGCTTCATGACTAACTTCCAGAGCTTTCCTCTAGCCTCCAATGGAAAGTATCAGAAAGTGCCATTCTTTGGTCACCAAATGTTGTCACCAAGACAGACCAAACACTGAACTGGCACATTCTAAGCATTTAGAAATGTCAGCTACTAACAAGTATAAAGTTCAAAATAAAAAGATCAGTTATTATACAGTCAACATCCAAGACTAAACAGTTTGATGGAAGCTTCACTGAAGTCTGTATCCTATATCTTTTGCTTGCAAGGAGTTGAGAAGGTGATTCTAAATTACTAGAGATACTGCAATTAATATCTTCCCTGGTTGGTATTGAGGAGAATGGCTCTGAATATCTAAAGCTCCATGTCTCAGTCAAAATTTTGACAGTAAAATATTCAATAACAGAAAATTCGAAAGGTTTAAAGAAATGGAAGTTTTTAAAGTAATAAGCGATAACATTTTTGTTTTAAAAGTAGTGTATGCAGGGGCGCCAGGGTGGCTCAGTTGATTAAATGTCTGACTTCCACTCAGGTCATGATCCTGCGGTTCAGGAGTTCAAGCCCCATGTCGGGCCCTGTGCAGAGTCTGGAGTCCTTTGGATTCTGTGTCTCCCTTTCTCTCTGTCCCTCCCTGCTCTCTCTCGCTCAAAAATGAGTAAACATTAAAAAAAAATTGAAATGTACTTTGTGTATATTTTGTCTTTGATGAATTTATAATGTGTACGTGAAATTGGCTTTTTTGGGGTAAAAAAGTATTATGAGCAATTTGAAATTTGTAATAGAATAATTGATGTAGAATCAGTTTAAACCTTATAATGTTTATCATCAACATATTGAAATATGTGAAAAGAATTAAGGTTTCTCTTATTTGTAAGATTATTTTATTGTATTTATTAACAGTATTTAGGAGGTTTTGTTTATTAAGTCAGAAACCTGAAAAACTTAAAATGGAATTGAGTTAATGTATTTTTTAATATTTTAGGGTATTTAATTAACTCAATATTTAAAAGACTAAATACCCTTTAGAGATCTTGTGACTATAATAAATCATTTTAGGTTTATAAAATGGGAAATAATTGTACAAACTTAAATTTGAAAGGAAATTTTAGTTTTTCACTGCCCTGTGGTATATTTAGCTTAGGAAAGGTAGAAATATCTTACGCTATCCCCTAAGTACCAGGATTTCCCTTCTCTTTATTATAGCACTGAAAGTTACAGGATCACTCTTATTCTGCTTACCACAAAATAATTTTAAGAGGCTGATGACCAACGAAAATATTGGCAAGTGGCAAATTCTTGTTCTAGGCTCTATGATTTCAATTGTTTTATTTCTCTCCAACTTTAAGAGTGTTTTAAAAGTTTTGCCTTATCTAGGAGGTACAACTCATGGTTGAATCTAAAAAGTAAGTAAACATGTGAAAAATTCCCTATCAAAATAGGAGAATCAAAATTAATAGCCTTTCAAATTCAGAATTCTGGCTCAAATAATTAACAAAAGCACAATGGTAAAAACTCATAAAGATAACCAATTTTCAGATCATTCCAAAATATGTCATTACTTTCAGGAAGAAGGACTCTGGAAATTTTAACACTTCAGAATCTTAATACAGGATTCTGTACTAAATCTAGCAATGATCTTGCTGGAAACATATTAGGAGAGCTTACAGAATCCAACTTATTTTTAGTTGTGCTTGCATCTCTAAATCCAAATGATTCATCTTTGTCCGGTGTAGGTCTCAAAATTGAGCTTTTGATACTTAATGGGGCAAGCAAATCTATACCAAATAGATTTCCTTTTTTTACTTTTCCTTTCCCTTCTCAATTTTGCCAAGGATCTTGGTATTCTAAACAATGATATGTCATTCAGCTTTTTTAAGTTTACTTGTTTATTGGGGGCAGGGGACAGAGAGAGGGGGAGAGAGAGAATCCCAAGCAGGTTCCTCACTGTCAGATGCAGGGCTAGAATTCAAGAACTCTGAGATCATGATGTGAGCTGAAATGAAAGAGTCAATGCTCAACTGACTGAGCCATCCGGGCGCCCCACATCATTCAGCTTTTAAAAACTATCTCCTTCTACACTCTATTTCTGATCAAAAGTTTTTTAAAGTCATTTTTTCAGTAAATATTCTCAGTTATATTTTGTGTTTGGGGACTGTCATCTTTTGACACCCTGGTCTACCAGTGTAGCATCCTCCTCCTTTGAAGGATTACCTCATGATTTTAAAACTCTGGTTATTCCTTCTTCCATCAAAATTACAATCCAACATATTTTCCTAAGAAATCTATAAGATGTATTATTGGTCTTCTAGATTGAAATCACTTACACTATTTCCATCTTTACCAATTGATCTCGTAATGACCCCAGACAAATTAACAATCCAATAAATTTTAAAAAATAAACAAAAAATCCTAAAACATACAAAATTGTGCTAGGAAGCAGCATTACATTACTCTCATCCAATCTATCAAGATAAATAGCAACACCTGTCCTTTTTGGCAATGTTTCATTCTATTGCAAAGCCCATATGACTTGTATGTACTATTATGATTTAAACCCCTGTATCAAGCTCTTATAACTCACTCTATAAACAATTCCCAGACACAGCCAACAACCTCTGCCATCAGTTATTCAAAGTAACTTTGTTCAGATTACAGAACAGAAGGACCCTTCTCCAGATCAAGACACTTCTCTTGGTTAATACTGTAAGGACTCTACCAGTTTCTCCTAACCATCTGTATCACAGTAGAATACCAAGACCTAGGGTCAGAGAAAATCCATGATACTACATAAAGTTACCTGAACCAAATAACAACTCAGAGGACTAGTCTTTGTTTTTTTTTTCTGCTCAGAAAGCAGCCATATAAATAAAAGCAGTGTGAATTTGAATACTTAGACAAAATCACTATCAGAAGTCACTGTAAGGGGAAGTGACTCATTCAGGAGATGATCCAGTTATTCTTGGGTCAATTTGAAGGTGATCTTTAGTACTTACAAGTAACTAAAAGTTTTTCAAGTACTTTTTAAACTCAAAAAAATATACAATAAAATTACCGCAAAAATTAAATGGAGACGTAAACCAGTTTTTAATTTAACACCTCTGCAATGATGTAGGCAGAACAGACAGAAAAAGAAACAGATAAGAAATACAATGATACATAACCAAATGATAATTTTATAATTACTTCTAATTAAGAATCTCTTGCAGACACTAGAAACCCCTGAATGAAGTAATTATATTAATTAGAAGAAATGATACTGCTCAATTAAATATGCATTTATACATATAATTGCAAACATACGAACACACACATAGATTTACTTCTGTATGTATATGTAGAAAAATATATATTTAAGTATACAAACATGTATATATATTTGTTTTTATTTATTTGACATATTTTTTCCTCATTCTTTCTTGCTGGTTAGATTATTCTCTCACTTGATGTACAAACATTACACAAACATTAATGTCCTGATTTCAAGCAATTTCTCTGCCAAATACCATATAGACTTCTGAGTGGCCAAAAATAATTTTGCCTCATACAAATAACAAGAATTTTCTCATACATGTGTATATACATTAGATCTAGAGCTCACTGTACCCTGTTAACCTTATTCTGCTTTATTCCTCTTTATTTTGATGCAAACACCCTAAATATAGTACAATGTCATCAGTAACAAGTAGAAAGTAAACGCTAGAGTTAAAGTCCCATCCTGGACATGGAATCACTGCGCATGTTACCTAAGTTATGTGGAAAGTCCTCCCCCTATATTTAATTTCACATCAACTGATAAAGATGACCAGGACATTATGCATGGGACAATCCTCTTCTAAATTCCTCATCCAATAAATTGACTAATTATAGTTAGAATTTCTTCTTACTAACAATGGTATTTCTACTTCTGTAATGCTTCACATGCAAAAACTGTAACAGTAATAATGGTACAGAGCGCCAGGAAAATCAACATCTGTCGGGAGACATGGAGCCAAATATCCATTCAATATGTGTAACTATTACCATCTCAGATTCGCCTTTCCACCAATATAACCATAATAACTGGCTTTGGGGCCAGGGATTGACCTGGCTCCGTGGCAAAGTCCTGACTGGAATGGGTGAAGCACTAACCGAGTAAGATACACATAGGAGACACCAACATGACTCCATGGAGAGAGACTACACGTGCCCCACGGAAACTTTTTCTCAAAAAAAGGATACTTACCAGGGTTGGAAGAAGTTTCTAGGCCCAAGATGGAGCTGCTCCTGCCCAGGGTGTGATGTCGGCAAACTGAACTTTCAGGTTCCCGTAAATGCTCCACTTGACCAGAAACACAGTATATTCAGTTAAACAAATCCGCCAACGCCAAACCAACGCTAGGTCCCATACATATTTCCTGGTTTCTTCTCACTCCAAAAAAGGTTGGCTGTGTAGCCCCTGCCAGTCAGGTATTTTCTTTTTCCTCGTTCTTCATTCTTGACCCTATAAAAGCTTCCTGCCTTTTGCCTCATTTTGCAATTCTCAGCATATAAACGGTCTTCTTTAAATTCATTTCTTAAGTTTTTGGTGACGAGGAACGGGATCCCAATCCGGCTATTACCAGGCCGGCAGGACCAGGCGCACAGAGAAAGCTCCGGCACAAGGCCAGGGCTGAAAACCCTTTTAAGTTTAAGCGGCTTCTCTGCACTACGGAAGCCTGGGTAGGTCAAAAATGTGAGCTTTGGTCCTTCGCATGCAGTTCTCTGATCCAAACTTTATTTGGTTGGATCAGAATGCTCTCAGAAAGGTTCTACAGCCATGGAATGATTGTGGGTTGCTTAGCAGAAGTGTTCTGAGGCCCTAGAAAAGTTCTAGAGTTTAAGTTCCCTGAAGGATTCTGCAGTTTCACGGAGGTCTCTGTAGTTGTATTGGGGTCTGCATGGGTGGCAACCATTAGTTGGGGGACTCAAGAAAAATTCCAGTGTACATAAAGATTGGCAGCTAGTGGGGGACTCACAAAGCCTTGAGGCCTAAGTCCACAGCATAAACTTCTGGGAAATCGGAGAAATAAATTAGGGCAAAAATTCAGACTGTTTTGAACATCAAAATTAAAATCTAAGCAAGCGCAAGTTAGACTATCTAAAGCCATTAGGGTGTCTGTAACTATAAAGAAACCTTGTAAAAGGGACTATAGATCTTTTTATAATGGGAATATAGGAAGCCAAAGCAAAAAAAAAAAAAAAAAAAAAGGTGGCTTTGGTTCAAACACTTAAAAGTTGTTAGAGCACTTGCAACCTAACTCTGACTCCTGAGCTAGAGTAAGTTGGTCATAGAACAGGTTAGATAGACAGTAGGTCATCCACCAACCTCAAGACAATTTCTACGTAATGAGGTAAACTGTAAAACACCAACAGATTCTGAACCCAGTGGTACATTCCTCTTGGGTACTAATTTGGCTCCAGGATATCCAAGGTTTAACTAAAGAAACAGGGATGATCAGGTTACAAAGAATTGAGCACTCCACCCTCTGGCACATCTGTTTATTTTATGTCTAAAAATTGTGTTCCTGGAAGCTGGAGATATCTACAGAAATGGCAAAATGTAAAGTAACCCAGAAATACAATGGCCATTATGGGGAATATTCCACCTAGACAAGATTATTCATTTAAGAAGTGCACTTGAGGGGCACCTGGGTGGCTCAGTTGGTTAACCCTTGGACTTCTGCTCAGGTCATGATCTTGCAGCATGTGAGTTCGATCCCAGCATCCGGTTCCGTGCTGACAGCTCAGAGCCCAGAGCCTGCTTCGCATTCTGTGTCTCCCTCTCTCTCTGTCCTTCCCCCTCTTGCACTTTGTCTCTCTCTCTCTCTAAGAATAAGTGAACATTTAATGGGGCGCCTGGGTGGCTCAGTCAGTTAAGCGGCCGACTTTGGCTCAGGTCATGATCTCGCAGTCTGTGAGTTCGAGCCCCGCGTCAGGCTCTGTGCTGACAGCTCAGAGCCTGGAGCCTGTTTCAGATTCTGTGTCTCCCTCTCTCTGACCCTCCCCTGTTCATGCTCTGTCTCTCTCTGTCTCAGAAATAAATAAACCTTTAAAAAAAAAAAAAGAATAAGTGAACATTTAAAAAAAAACAAAAAAACAAAAACAAAAACAAAAAAAAAAAAAACGCACTTGAAAGCAAGGATTCCCAAGTCAAACAAACAGAATGGTCTACCTATTTTAGTTGGCATGCAGAAGCTTCCAAAAGACTTCAAGATTCCAAAGTAACTTCATTGAGAGATTCATTGCAAAAGGTTAATGAAAAATTAAATATACAGAGGTACCTAAAACAAAAGACTCTAAGACTGATATCACTCCTATTGCTTCTCTCCATCCAACTCTACTTCAGGACCCATTCTACTAATTCTTTATCTAAAAATACCACAAGACCATAAACAAAAATCCACCAAGGTAGTGACCTTACAACTGTAACAGCTCCAGGACCAGAAACCTAAAACACCCGGGCCTCTCCCCCTTCACCCTCCCAGGGATCCATCATCACAACACTGGTCCAGAAATCAGTGTCTCCCTTGCAAAAACTCAGACACTGGGGAAAAAAAAAAAAAGTCCTTAAAGTTTGTATGCAAATCCTGCCACATCAGTTTGAACATCCCCATCTCAACCCTCAAAGAAAGCCCCTCCCAGGGTTGATAGGACTTGAAGGGATTCTCCAGTAAACTGTTCTCAGTTATTCCCTTAAATAGCCAAGAGAAACCTACAGTTTAAAATGAATGGAAAACTTTGCCAAATTCAGTTAGATAGTAGGGCTACACACTCTAAATCCCACTCTCTCAGGAGCCTATATATGGGATCCATGGATAACTGACAGCAGCTGACAGAGGGTGGGAGTTCTTAGCAGAGTCAGCTCCCCTGAATCTCTCTGACTGGGAGAGGAAGGTAAATCTCCACGTTGTCTCTTATTGGTTATTGATCATTTTTCTCTTCCGGAAACAGCTATTGCCTTCTTGTTTTTCTTATTTTGTGTTCTGAGAACTTGGCTTGGATTTCTGCCTGCCTGGGCTCACAGGTTGTTAGTTCTTAAATATGCAGGCAGCTCAACCGTAATATAGAGGAACCAAAAATATTTCCATTTCTTTATGATTAATAATGTTAAGCACCTTTTCCTGTATCTATTGACCATCTGCAAGTCTTGTTTGGAAAAATGCCTGTTCAAGTCCTCTGCCCATTTTTTTTTTAAATTAGATTGCTTTTTGTGATTGAATTGTAGGAATTCAGTATGTATTTTGTGTAATAATCCTTAGAATTTATGGACAAGACAACCTGTAAATATTGTTACTGATGTACTCTTAAGTTTAAATCATTATAATGAAACATATCATTTTTTATAATGCTTTGCAGTTACTAAATTAGGACTTAATGGTTGGACTTGTTTTTCAAATGTGTTTGGTTAATTTTTATCGCTCTCCATTCATTTAAATTAGGCATTTCCTATAGAGGAAATTTTTATATGTTGTCAAGTGTTACTTCATAAGTCCTTAGGTAATTGTGGAAATTTTAAAAACTACATATATATATACACGTAGATATACATATATATGTGTGTGTAATATTCATATATTAATAATTAATATTAATTTGAATAGATACTAGCCAAAATTTTCTAAAGATGTTGAAAAGTTTTTAATTTGGACTTGTATATCATGATGGGGAATTCTTCCACTTCTCAACTCCTGTAATTAGTGAAATCCCAAATAAATTAGCAGATACCTATCCATAATCATAGTACATGATACAATTTCCCACACAAGAACCCATTGATTGTAGCCATTCTTCCATACATCACTCAGTTCCTTGTTCTCTGTGACATTTTTGTGACTAAAACAACAACAACAGCAAGAAAATCTTCCTCCAAGATTCAATAATCTTTATTATGCTAACAAATCATTCACCACTTAATTTTACACATCCTGATTCATTAAAGCTCCTTAATTCTGTCTGCTGGGATTTACTACCTGTTCTTACTGACCTCCATGACTTTTCTACTTTTTTCAATGATCCTTTCCTCCAAATAAGACTTTTTCTCCTCATCTGCATTCCCGGTAAGTTTTACAAAAGCTGAGAGACTTGTTAACCCTTTTTTTGTACAGTTTCCACTTACCCACATATTTTAGTTTTCTGTTTTTCTAAAGATAAGGAATATGTCAGAAAATCCATGGGTAAAGATCAGAGAAGAGGAGGAAAAAACCCAAAGGCCAAATTGTATCTCAGACTTCTTATTAAAAGGTCATCTACTTCCTTGAATATGCTTTAATAAAGATATCTTAACCTAGCTACTAAGGGAAAAGGGGGGAATCTAAGAAAGAGAAAAAGCAAATATTTTAAATTATAAAATAAGTTTTTCAGTAGGGACAAGGAAAGATTTCAAATGAGAATTCTTTTCTTTTTCTTTTCTTTCTTTCTTTTTTTTTTCAGAGAGAGAGAAAAGTGTGTACAAATGAGCAAGGGGAGATGGAGGGAGGAAGAGAGAGAAGCAGGGCTCACCTAAAGTGGGGCTCGAGCTCATCAGATGCTTAATGACTGAGCCACCCACCTAGGTGCCTTGAATGAGCATTCATAGTGAGAATGAAGAAAGGGTAATCAAGAAAAGACAATTTAATTTTAAAAAAATAGCTTTTTCTTTTATATTATGTGCTAGAACCAGTAAGAGTGACTGAAATGGCAACATATTTCTCCACTAGACATTGAACATTTAACCATCTGACTTGTCAGTTTAATGCCTTTTTTATCTCTAGACTTCTTTTCTATTCCATTCTTTGACCTCATAATAGAATGATTAACTTGGGCAATTTTATACCTTTTACAAGATAAGTTTCACAAGATAAGACTTGTTAACTTTCACGAGACAAGTTACAACTTTCACAAGATAAGACTTGTCTTCTATAAGGACAGCCTCCTGTTGATTCTGATTTCTTGGTCATTACTCTCAGTGTAACTACTGTAAGTCTCACTGAAACTAATTCTCTTTCCTTTCTACTTTTAGTGTCTCCATAAGAACCCCTGTGTCTTCACTTGTACTTGGCTAAGCTCACATAATCTATTTACTTCAACTAATTTCTTGCACCTATTTTAAATTCCCTTGCAAGATTATGTTTTAGTGTATTTGTGTGGCAATGCCTTGCCTTGTGCTTAAATCCACATTGATACATACTACTGAAGAAAGCTGTGCAAGAAGTGCCACTACAAGGTCATGTTTATCAACACCATCTGGCCTTTAATAATACATAGCAGTTCCTTTATAATATTTGTGCTATTTTTGCTCTCTCTATCCCTAAAATGCATAGTTCATATTGTTTCCACTTCTAATATTTCTAGAATTTTATTTCTCTATCATCTAACTGATAACAAGCTTGTTCATACTATAGTTAATGCAACTATCTACAACTTCTTTAACAGTATTATCTCTGTCCTCTTGTTACTCCATTCTCCACTCTGCAATGAGGGTAATATTTATAAATCCTAAAGATTCTCTCCAAGATGATAAATAGCCCTGAAGATAAAATATATTAAAAAATAAATTACATAAAGGACAATCACAATCTGAATTTTTCCTGCATTTGGAAATTTATCCCATGTATCTAAATCTCATAACTAATATTGCATTGAAATATAACTCCTAGAGGAATGTCTTCTTTCCTTTCCCCCTTGTTTTAGCCATTAATTCTATTTCATTTCTCTCATTATAGTTGTAAGCAAATTTTCAATATTTGCATTCTTTTCTGGTTTTCAAGTTGCGTGAAAACACAGACCACTTCATTCTGTTTTTGATGACATGTCAATTATTTTTTATAGTAGGTGGGGTAGGCAGCATGATGACTCTTGCAGAAATATCCACATCTTAATCACCAGGATTTTTGGGTGTGTTACTTTACAGGCAAAGGGGAGTATGCAGATTTGATTAAATTTAAGATCTTGAGATGGAATGACTGATTATTCTGGAATGTGTGGATAGACCAAATGTAATCACAAGAGCCCTTTTGAGAGAGAGATAGTTAATTAGAGTTAGAAAAGATTTGAAAATGAAAGCAGGGATCTTTTGCTACTGCTGGAAGGGGCCCACCCTCTGAAAACAAAGGCAAGGCATGGATTCTGTTCAGAGACTCCAGAAATATAATCTGCCCACTCCTTGATTTAAGCCTAGCGAAATCCATTTTTCAGGCACCCGCCTTCCTAAACTTTTAGGTAACAAATCGGTGTTGTTTCAAGACATCACATTTCTTGTAATTTGTTGCAGACACAATACAAAATCAATACAATAAGTGTGAAATAAATTATTGTTAAGTGATATGCTCATTCTATAGATACATTTTAGCATGTCCGAAGACATACAACTTTGAATTATAAGGTTAAGAAATTCCAAAGAGCAAAATCATTGACTATATAAGACAATTTAAATTCAAATTTCAATTTGTCTTAAGGACATTTTCCTTCATTTTAAGCAATTATTCTTGAGGTTACATAAAAAGCACTATTTTAGAACAGTTATGATACAATACATATACTCAAATGACTTATAATATTAAGTAAAAATTAATACCATACGTATATTGTGACTATTTTCCTAACATATCCCTTAATTATGCATAAATAGATTACTCCAATTTGATTTATAATAAGTACAAAATTATAACAGTATTAGACTCACTTCAAAATATAAATGTATTCAATATTTGTATAATGGTTAAAAATAACTAAAATTATAAACTGTTGAGCCATTTATCCTGAGTAATATTAGCACAATTACTAAAAGTTAAACATTTGAGTCATAAAAGGAAGCATTAGTCAGAAAAAAGAAAAATAAATATAGATATGTATAAATATGAACTTATTTGGGTTACTGGATTGGAAAGTGAATATTAACATACTTTTTCTTACTCTGAACAAATATTTACTAAAATAAAACATCTAACTTTGCTTATACATCTGGTATATATTTATTTTCATTCTGGCTTTATTTTTCTAACTAATATAATAAGTGTTGCAACAAAGAAAATCCTCAAATCATTACAGAGAAACCCACATTACCACTCTTGATCTCCAGTTAATAAAATTGTGTAAATAATTTTAGTTTTGATACTAGTATTGCTTGCCTTTCTTTTGAATGAATTTTGAGCTCTTCTTCTAATGTCTTCTAGTTCTTCCCTAATAATATCAGTTTTCAAAGGGAAGAGAAAGCAGGATATTTTCATTTAGTTAGTCATATGCCTATCTTAAGAGTAGTTATGCTCAATCTGTTTCTGAGTCTATTTGGGACATATTTCTGTAAGAACCATCCAGCAGATGTCACCGCAGTTTGGATCCTGTATTTAAACTACATACTGGCTGGTTCTCATTGATGTATGCAGGATATTGATTATGTCAGAAAGGAGACTAAAAAGTGTAAGACTATATAATTTTGCAAGTCTAATCTATAGGTAGTGCATTTGCAATAACGAATGGTATCTAACTATGTCTTTTATTACCATTGGCTGAAAGCAAAGAGAATACTGCGTTCCACAATCTTTCAAAAATAATAATCTGCTCAAGTGAGGAGATGAATTATACCCATCAATATTCACTGTTTCCATATAAAGTCAATTATTTATGGGAATTATAAAAATGAAACTATAAATATACAATGATGCTAACTTGAGTTATACATACCAATCTTCATTTTCTAGATTCACATGGAACTTTTACAATTCCCTGGTGATATACACAAATAATAGTAAGTTCTCCAAGATTATAAAAATGTTCCTAATCTAAATGTGAAATATGTATGTGATTATTTATGATAGTGCTTGAGAGCAATGACAGGTTTTAAAAAATGTTATTAACAGCATTTCAAAATCTTTGCTTATATCCTGTGATATAAATGAAAATGACAAAATATCTGGGAAAAGCAAAATGTCATATTTAAGCATTGTACTCTCCAGTGTAAACATACAGTGTGTTTAGTCCTAGGATCTCAAGAGAGGAATGAAGCCAAAATACTTCATTCAAATGTTGGTATTTCAGAGATCACATTTTTATTTAGATTCCATAATTTCTCACTTTAAAATTAGGCTAAAATCCCTCTCATCAAACTCTCTAAACTCTGTATCATCAGAAGTACTGAAAAAGAGTAAGGGGAATCTAGTTTATGATTAATTTAAGCTCATAGCTTTTATCAAAGAAGTCATTTAAGCATAAATAATTATGGAAGAAACCATTGTAATGTTTTTGTAAGTTATGAAAATTGTTATTTGCAGAGAATGGATGGCAAGGCATATAATTGCCTATATACTGATTATTATGGTAATAAATCTAGAAATAAAATAGAAATAGCTATCTTCAGCTCCATATTTAAATCCAAGAAGGTTAAAAGTGAAATAATGAATCATGCTAAGATCCCTGAGAATTTTCTGAATCATTCAATTACATGGGAGGTACAGAAACACTTGGCTGATGACTCATTAATTTGTGACACAGTTACTATGAATTTGAAAGGCCAAAACACCAGATGAAAAGTAAACTCCCCCACCCCTCTGCCCAAACACATTATCTCTATGCTTTAAGAATAGTGTTATAAATTAGTAAAAGGTTTACTGATTTGCATTATTCACCTAAATAATTAGAGGTTTTAAAAATAAAACTTTTATGATTGTCACAAATATAATGTTGCATAAATTAGTGGTTATTTTTTTTATTTACATTGTCTTTAGGTTAGAATTAAAAATCAAACCTAATGGCTCCTTAAACTGGTTAGAATGCAGCATAACAAAACAAATTAAAGACTATACATAGCACCACTACTATATACATGCATATATATATATGCATATTATTTTTATAGACAGAATGTGAGCAGGGAAGAAGGGCCAAGAGAGAGAATCTTAAGCTGATTCCATGCTCAGCATACAGCCTGATGTGGGGCTCAATCCCATGAACCTGGAATCATGACTGGAGCCGAAATCAAGAGATGGATGCTCAACAGACTAGAGCCACCCAGGCATCCCCATTCATATAATTTTATTGAGACACCTCAACTTTGACAGTATACATAAGAAAAGAGTCCATTTATTTATGTTTTCAAAAACTGTCCCTCAAGCATGGCATGCTGCACATGTTTACCTCACCACTGGATAGTGGTTCTGTTAGCCACCTTTTTTTCCAGATTCCATATTTTTTCAGTTACTTCATGCCATTGGTATATATTTATTTCCCTTTACATTTTTTTTAATTTTATATCTCCTTCAAAACTCATTTTTCCCCTGGCCTAGTAAACAGTCAAGTTGTGACAAGGAGGCAGAGAAAAAGATGGGGCTATATGGTCCGGCTCTTTAAAAATTGACCATTTTTAAAATGGTAGCACTAAGAGAAGAGATGGGAAAAGAAAAACTAAGGTCTTGCAGATGTTGCTAATAGTCTAACTAATAATCTGTTGTCTAGTAGTTGTGGCTATTTCTCTACTGACTACAATGACCTGAGTCTTGGGAAACACAAATGCTGCCTCCCTTGGGGCATATTTAGCACCCCTGTGACCATCACTTTGCTCATTTTTATTACACTCTCCTGCTCCACCTTTTCTAGGTCCAATCACCTCCTGCCACAGACATTCTCTATCCCTTTCTGAGCAGGAAGACTTCCTGACGAGGGAAGTTAATAGCAAAGTTTCTTAATCTTTTACTACATTCGAAGACATCCAATTTTCTACACAGGACATGAGGAGGCTTGAGAAGACAGCCTGCAGTCTCTCAGTTGTCTATTTTCTCCACATCTCAGAAGCATTATGCTTTCTGAGGGCTTAGGGACTCGATTTCTCTAGCGAAATGCCACCAGAATCTAGGTGGAAAACACCTGTTACCTTATAAACCTAACCTAAAAAGTTTTTTGGCCACTCAGCACCTTACTCCCTGTGGTCAGGTATCTATCTCTTCATCTCTCCCTTGCTGACTGGTGTGGGACAAAGGTGGTTGCTGGAGAGCAGCTGTTGTAAAGTGGACACCTCTTAATGTGCCCAACAGGAATTAGGCTGCCCTGGAACCTGACATCCATATGAACTTAGAAGGTGGTATATTTACTTAGAGATTTGGGTCCTCTGATTTGATTTTTAACAAGTTTCAACTCAAAAAGAAAAGTGTGACTTGATATTTTAAGAATAGCTATAGATGGAAAATATGAATTGGATGAGCTATTGCTTTAAATTTGCCAGAGAAAAATGTTTACCATAGTCCAGGAATATTACTATTCCACCTAGAGTTGTATTTTTGGAGAAGCATGGGTGATGCCCACTCCCATAAAAGGAGATTTCTAGCTATACCAACTTTACACATTATCTTTACTTTAAAAGTCTTAAATGTAGATGGTCTGTCTTACTGCAGATTTTGGCTCTAGAGTATTGGATCTGATATGCAAAATTTTGAAATATTTAATAATGTGAATGCTTTGACATTTCTAAAAATTTTATTTTAAGGATAACTAGATTCTTCCTCTACCATTACCCACTAGACTTGTTATCACAGGATATATTTTCCTAGGAATTTTTACTTAGAGCACTTGGTCTTTCTCTGTCTTTTTTTTTTTAAATCAAGTAAGGAAATTTAGTGACCATTTAGATTCTCTTTTGGTAACTACCTGTATTCTTGGTGATTTGAAAATATCAGTAGTCCACACCCACCTACGAGGGGCAGACTATATTTGAGGGCCTTTCTTTCCTCAAGTTTATCAGTTCTGCTCCACTTGTTAATACTTCAGTTTCAGGTGTTAAAAAATAATAATAACTACTAGTGTGATGATTCATCATTATTAATTTATACCATAACTATATCAGTGTAAAAGTCCCCTTTCTGTTGTAGGCTATTTGTTTATTTCAGAGCAAAGAGATAAATTTATCTGAGAAGTAAAGGCAATAAAAAACTGTAGTTGGTCTCAGAAGATTAATAAATTTGTTAAAGCATATTTTAAATTCAACTGGGTATGGAAGCAATTAAAAGCATTAATCTGTGGGGCGCCTGAGTGGCTCAGTCAGTTGTGTCAGACTTTGGCTCAGGTCATGGTCTAGCAGTCTGTGCATTCAAGCCCACATCGGGCTCTGTACTGACAGCTCAGAGCCTGGAGCCAGCTTCAGATTCTGTGTCTCCCTCTCTCTCTGCCCTCCCCGTCTTGTGCTCTTTGTCATTAAAAAATAAATAAATGTTAAAAAAATTTAAAAAGTATTATAAGCATTAATTTGTACATGATCAGATTTGAAAGTGATAAATTAATAAGTGGCAGATTTAGGGTATCTTCATTGTTCTATGCGTGATTTCACTTAGGAACTTAATATTATATATTTTTTTATGGAAACTAATAATTTTCTTTCAAGGCACTGATTATTTTCTACATCTACATAACTGCTCTACAGTATTTGTTTTTAAATAATACATTTTAGGCATACGATAGACACTAAATTGAAGTCACTTTCCTTTCTTTGTTGTACATTTTAATAATATACAAGATAAGTTTTATTTAGTACCTTTTTCCATTCATAGGCAAGAATTCAAACTATCCTTGCTGATCACCCAGCAGTAATTTCTGAAGGAATAATTAATGGGAAGTCACTTCCTTAAATCTATAGTTCCCTCCATTCCTGTTAGTAAATTTCAGCATTTTTTTTTTCATTTCAATTTACCATCGATTATTATTTATCACTTTTATATTTAATTTATATTTTATATTTAACTCATTTCTCTTTTCTCATTCAGTACTACTTTATAGTTTTTCTATAAACCCTCCAATCTCACTAAATCATTCATTTTATCCTTCCATTTAAGTTCGCTACACATCCATACTTATAGAATTTCACTGAATTGAAATTCAGTAGTATTTATTACGTGGAAGACGAGCAGAATAGGATCTGTCATTACATATTGATAAAATTTGTAACAGATTTTGAATGTTTATGGAAATCAGCCATTACATTTCAACCAGTGGAAGTTTAAGGACACGTCCTTTCAAATTGACATTTTCTTTAGATGAAATTTTTTTTTCCAACTTTTTTTTTAATTTTTTTTTTTTATTTTTGGGACAGAGAGAGACAGAGCATGAACAGGGGAGGGGCAGAGAGAGAGGGAGACACAGAATCGGAAACAGGCTCCAGGCTCTGAGCCATCAGTCCAGAGCCTGACGCGGGGCTCGAACTCCCGGACCGTGAGATCGTGACCTGGCTGAAGTCGGATGCTTAACCGACTGCGCCACCCAGGCGCCCCATAGATGAAATATTTTTGTAAAAAATGTAATTCCGGGGTGCCTGGTGGCTCAGTCTGTTAAGCATCCAACTCTTGGTTTCAGCTCAGGTCATGATCTCATGATTCATGGGTTCAAGCCCCACATCGGCCTCTGTGCTGACAGTGCACAGCCTGCTTGGGATTCCCTCTCTTTCCCTCTCTCTCTTTCAAAATAAATAAATAAGCATTAAAAATGTAATTCATTTAATATATTTTGTAAATTTAGTCTGTATTAGTCAGTGTTATCCAGAGAAACAGATATATATACATCTAGATAAATTATATTAAATTTATATATATACACATATGTACACATACACACACACACAGATTTTTTAGGAATTGGCTCATGTGATTATGGATACTGGCAAGTCTAAAATCTTTAGAGTAAGCCAGCAGGCTGAATATTCAGGTAAAAGTTGACATTACAGTGTTGGATCCAAAGTTTACCCATTCAAGACTATCTAGCCTCAGAAATTCTCCTTGGAAATTTCAGGCAGAGTTTTAATGTTTCAGTCTTGAGTCCAAATTTTTCCCTTTTGGGGCTTCAACTTATTAAATGAGCCCCACCAACATTATGGAAAACAATCTGCCTAACTCAAAATATATACATTTAAATATCAGTCACATCTAAAAAACATTTTTATAGCAACATCTAGACTTGGTTTGACCAAAAAACTGACACTACATAGCTAACCAAGTTGACCTATGAAATCTCCTCCTTTTTGATGATGCCTCCATGCAACTGCTAAGCAATGTAATTTTCAATCTGTATCATATGCTTCTTCTAATTCTTATTCCAACTCTGAATCCTAGTTAAATTGTGTGCTCGCATTTTTTTCAATTTCAGAAGAGCCAGGTTCTCCACCAAAGCCAGAAGAATCTAGGATTCTTCAATACTTCCCTCAGCTAAATATCTAAAATTTATCATTTGCAGGTTCTGCTTTTCATATAACCGCGGGACAAAATTTTTCTAAGCTTCCTGCTACAGAATAACAAAGATTGCACTTTCTCCAGTTTCCATTTACATGCTCATCATTTCTTTCTGAAGATTTATGTACAGTTTGAGTTTATAAATTAAATATTTTCAGCACATATAGATAAAATCTCAAAATTGATATCTTTGTCATCCTTTCAAGTCTGAGTCCCCTTATTATGCTAATTTATTAGTCTAGTTGAAAAATATTTTATGCAAAGAATAACCAGAAAATTGATGTAAAATATGTAATTTGCAAGTATTATTTATTATTTGTGAAAATATTAATTCATTTAAATTGTATTAAATATAATAAATTATATATGAGTACTTATATCTATGTAGAGTCTATGCATTAATTATATAATTAATTAATTATATATTCATTATGTTCTATCTATATAGATACTTAGAAAACTAGGCCACATATTTATTTAATACTTGAAAGCATGCAAGTATCTCAGCTAAGATGGAAGTTTGCTGACATCAACAAAAGTAGATATGTGGAAGACTAAAATTATTCATTCATGTATTCATTCAACTCATATTCACTTGGGATTCATATATGTCATACTCTAGATGCGCATGTATGCAACGATGAACTTGCAACTTCTTGAAAGCAAAGGGCATGGTTTTTAGCTTGGTTCCTGCAACATTATCCTCATAACTTTATAAAAAGTTATGACAAAGAATGAAAGAATTATGAGTAAATACATAAACAGGTAGAAATGAAATAAATTGAGTTTAGTTAGGAGGATAGATGCAGATGTGTGAAATTGAAAAATACACTGCATGGCAGATACACTGGTCTGTGTGTGTATAACCTAAATTTGCATTTGAGTTGGAGGAGGTTTAATTCGGAGAAGTAGTCAAAAACAAAGGTAAAATTGAAGCATTTAAGGATTGGCAGAGGTTTAATGAGGGTAAATGACCCTTTAGCAGAATGAGCAGCCTGCACACAAGGGTTACTAATGCAGGAAGGCACTCGGGTAGATCAGTGTGGTGAAAAGTGAGATGTGAGTGAGGGAGGGACAGACAGGGCAATAAATAATTCATTCAGGAGTTGAGAATTCAGAAGTAAATTTTAGGTTTTACAGAGCAAATCTCTTGATGAAGAGTTTAAAATAGAATTATTACATTTTGGGTTTGCTTTTTTTGTATCTGTTGATAGCAATACCTGAAAAGTAGGGAAGCTGGTCAGGGGAAAGGGCAAGAAACCTGTTATAAATATCCAAATAAAGCCAGATAGGAACCCAGACTAGTGAGACAAAGGGAAGGTGATGGATTTCTGTAAGATAATGGTTAAAAGGTCAGACAAAATAAGATGGATTTAAAATTGATTAATCATTTCAAATGTGTTTGCAGTTGCACAACAATGTGAATGCACTTAATGGCACTGAACTGGATACTTAAAAATGTATGGTAAATTTTTATATTAGGTGTTCAAATACAATTTTTTTGAGAGAGCAACTGAGCAGAAGAGGGGCAGAGAGAGAGGGACAGAGGATCCGAAAGTGGGCTTTGAACTGACACGCTGACAGCAGCAAGCCCCATATGGGTCTTGAACTCACGACCGTAAGATTTTGACCTGAGCTGAAGTCAGAATCTCAACTCACTGAGCCACCCGGGTGCCCCTCATAAAATTTTAAACTTATTTTTAAAATTTTTGCAAAGGGGAACTTCTCAATAAGGCTTTTTATAAGTGTATACATCAGAATATAAAAAAAGTAATAGGTAAAACCTAGCAAAATACCTGTATTTATTATTTATTTGATTACCAAGGTGATTAAAAAAATCATGCCCTTCAGATTATTTAGAAGCACTAAAGAGTTTCCAAGGTGCGCCTGGATGGCTCAGTCAGTTAAGCTTCTGATGCTTGATTTCAGCTCAGGTCATGGTCTCACGGTTGGTGAGTTTGAGCCTGGTGAGTTTGAGCCCTGCATCAGCCCCATGCTGACGATGTGGAGCCTGCTTGGGACTCTCTCTCTGCCCCTCCCATTTCACTCTTTATCTCTCTCTCTCTCAAAATAAATAAATACACATTAAATGAGCTTACATAATTTAGAATCATATCATTGTCTTAATATTTTAAGCAAATAAGGTTAGGAAGAAAAACACATTGTATAGCTTTGTGTCACTTCCACTTAACTGATAGGAGGGGCAGGATGTTATGCAGGGAAAGAAAGTAATTCAGGGTTTAGGATTTCAATACTAAGTATTATGGGCACACCTGGATCAAATATTTAAATTCTTGGAGAACCCGTAAAAATATCAAGGGATACATGAGGCAAGAGATTTTTAATCTTGGGGTGGAAAACATAATGGTTTTAGAAGAATGGGGAGGATCAGAGATCATAATCATTGCCTAATTATTTGCTTCACAAGAGCTTCTTTTATTTTGAAATGAGTTAAAAGACTTTTAATCTTTCTCAATGTGTTCTGGAAGATGATGCTTTATTTATCTGACCTTATTTTTTGAATAAGTCAATAGTATACTAAAATTTCTGAGATAAAGTCTGTTCTAGCTGAAAATAGCACTATAGAAAGCCACCAGGCAGGTTGTGTCATTATGAGTTACAGCCCCACATCTATACTACTGCTGTTTCCCTACAATCACTGCAATGAATTACAGTAATATATTCAATCCTGATAAATGATCTACTCAGCTTCTGCTAAAATTAAACTGACTGCAATCCAGATGAGTGCAGCCACATATTAACACTGGGTCCACCATTTCTTGTCTCTATCCTCGTGAATTATGGAATGGTATTCCTACCTTTATGCATTGATTAACATTGCTGCTACAGCTTTTTCACAGATCCATGTTCAAGTGGAATGGTAAGCAGGCTCAAACATTCTGCTGCCACATTTAATGCTGTCATCATAAAATAAATGTGTAGTGTTTAAAATCAAATCTTATCAATAACTCTAGACACAGCCATACTGTAAAATATTAATCACCAATTTCTTTTATTATTACTATCTTTTTTCCTAACATTATGAAGATTATATTCACAAATGTCAGTATTGATACCTAACAAGTAACGACTATTTTTTTAATAACATGCTTTGCCTCTTTCTGTAAAGTCTAAGAAAGACTCTTAAATTGGATGTTTCTGCATATTTTATACTACCCATTTTGAAAACCCAATCAATTGTATTTAGTTTTGTTGGAATGTATGGAACACACATACATATATTTCTCAGTGTTATCTCTTAAAAAAATAATGTTGCTATAATTTTCAGAAAACTAGATGCATACATTCTCTATATTTCATTTTGTCCTTGGCTTGCAGGAAGCTCAGAATTGAATGAGGCACTTAAACATTTAACAACAAAAGCCAAGATTAGTTGTATAATCATTTTCTACTGCTCTGTATTTTAACGGTGCAATTTTATTCACCCTAAAGTAACATCAAATTCTGTACAAAGCATGTGGACATAAAGACATTGTAATTATGTGAACTATAAAGATAACTAACTTTATGAGAAATGCATGATTTCTACACAGAAAAAAGGTTATTTATGATTAAAAGTGTATTACTACAATACTAAAATAATAGCATACCTTGACATTGAAAATTTGTATCCTATAATTTATTACATTTATCATAAATTGTTTTTCTGAGAGCTTTCAAAATGATTGAAAACTAAAGTTATGTGCTAAAAAAAAGTGCTAAAAAAAGATTTGGGTGGCATTATAAAAGTCATTGACTCAAAGACCCATGTATGTTAGAGTCAACTACTCTTTACAACAGAATGCAATTAAACACACAAAGTTTCTGGGGCACCTGGGTGGCGCAGTCGGTTAAGCGTCCGACTTCAGCCAGGTCACGATCTCGCGGTCCGTGAGTTCGAGCCCCGCGTCAGGCTCTGGGCTGATGGCTCAGAGCCTGGAGCCTGTTTCCGATTCTGTGTCTCCCTCTCTCTCTGCCCCTCCCCCGTTCATGCTCTGTCTCTCTCTGTCCCCAAAATAAATAAACGTTGAAAAAAAATTAAAAAAAAAAAACAAAAAAAACAAAAAAAAAACACACACACAAAGTTTCAGTATAAGTTTGATTTAGAACTTTCTAAATAGCCATTTTCTGTTTCACTACTATTAAGATAAAATAAGGAATGCCCAGTACTCACTGGTCCAATCACTGATTTTTGATCAATCGAATTAAAATCCTTCTCTTTACTGGGAATGTAACACTACAGGGGTAGTCAGAGTTGAGTCACTTGTACATAAAGGAGCTTAAAATTTCCAGCCCTTATAATGTTCTTGTTAATTGTATGTATGCATGTAATTGACTAGCAGACGTGTTTTCATGACATATTAAAATCTTGAATATTTTCCTTTTATCTGACTTGAAGAACAAGAAAATTGGAGGAGGGGTAGTTATCATTGATATTTTTCAGGTGCTCAAGTACATGAACCTGATTTTACCCAATACCTAAAAGTTGGCATAGTGATATGATGATGAATGTGTACATTATACTTTTATTAGAGGAACAATTAAAATTTACAGCAGGAACTTCATGAACTTACAACTACCTCTGCAAGTCATTGGCTTTTTGCCTTACCTTTTAGTTTTCATTTATTGTTTTCTATTAATATTCTATTAATATTGTGATGATCCTTCATTCCGAAGCCTAAGCTAGAATGGAGTGTTCAAGATATTTTTTTATGAAAATTTTGAAGTACTCAGAAATTTTACTATTTTTACTTTACCCTTTTGTACAAATATTTATTAAAGCATATTTTTAGTGTTTTCCTATTTTAGCTTTTGATATATAATTTTTAAGGCAAATTTAAAGACAATTGGCTTTTATGCCATACGAAAATCTTTCTAAATTGTCAAAATTAGGAGGAAAAAATTCAGTATAACTTAAGACAACTTAATAGCAATCATGTATGATTTATTCAATTTCATTGTGAGCAACATTGATTACTCAGAATAATATTCTTGTTTATGAAGTGGCACCAACACAAAAATAACTCAATTGGATGAGATTTTTTTCACTTAACCACCATAAAATACATATTCTATCTTGTAATTATTTTCCTGTTGTATGTATCTCTCCTTTTTTTCAGATGACTTAGTCATTCCTTCTCTTCCATGGTTGAACATCTTCTAAAACAGAACAAATTTGGCTGAAGATAAAAAAATCCAACTATCAGTTGCTGAAATATTACAATAATTTTGGAGTTAGGCAGCTGCTGAATTGGTTACATAGCCTGAAAATGTGTCCTAAATTTTCCTCATGCTTCCTACCTCACTTTCATAAAATGTTTAAGCCAATGGTAGCCATCTTTTAGTGTTCCACCTGGAAAATGGAAGAGACACACATTTTCTCTAGTGAAAAATTCCCTTCTTATTTGTGAAGAGAAGCTCATCATGAGAATTCCACTAGCATATCACCAGTAGCAGTAGTGTCAAAACACTCTGTTTTTTGAGTTTTTTTCAATAAGCTTTACATTTTAGAGCAGTTATAAGTTCACAGCAAATTTGAGCAGAAGGTATGGAGACCTCCCATATACTCTCTGCCTCCAGCATAGTCTCCCCCATTATTAATATACCCCACAAAAGTGCTACATGTGTTGCAATCGACGATCCTCCACTGACACATCGCTACCACCCAAAGTTCATAGTTTCCGTGAATTTTCACTTTTGGTGTTGTACATTCTATGGATCTGAAAAATGTACAATTAACTCACCTCTCAACTTTTTGGTCCACAGATATTCTTTCTAATTCTATTTAAAGTATTGAAATTTCTCCAAGATTCTTCGCTATAATTTTTAACTCTTATATTTTGTACCTATATTATAACAAATTCAAGCTTGATCATTTGCCCTTCATTATATCTCTTGCATTCCTTTCTTTCTTATATCCAACACCCTATTTGTAGTTTTTATCAACAGTCACCTATGTTGTTGCAAGAGACTTTGTTCTTGTTACTGATGTTGTTCAAAAAAGGACACACCAGTATTAACTAAATTCTAAACTTTATTCAGATTTCACTTGTTTTCTTATTAGTGTCCTTTTCTGTTCCAGGATCTAGTCTAGTATGCTACAGTGTATTTCATCATGATGCCTTCTTAGTCTACTCTTGCCTGTAATACTTTTCCATTGCCTTTCATGGCCTTGTAAGTTTTGAGAAGTATCTCTCAGACATTTGTGGGCTGTGTCTCTATTTGAGTTTTGTTGATATTGTCCTCATGATTATACCAAAGTATGGAATTTGGGAAAGAATACCAAAAAAAAAGTGATTTTCTCTTTATATCTATTCAAGGGATACATACTATCATCATGACTTATCACTTCAATTATTAATCATCAAGGCAGCATCCACCAGGTTTGTCCATTGTAGAGATTCTTCATTCTCATTTCTTCACAATACTCTTTCGGACCAAGTCAGTAAGCCCAATCCATACTCAAGGGAATGGATTCCGACATGGGGTGATACCTGTGTAAATTATCTTTAGCATTTATTTATTTTTCGATCCCTTATTTATATCACTATGAGCTCATAGATATTTATTTTATTCTTTCTCTCTTATAATCCAATATTAAGAGATTAATTTTGTTTATAAAATTGTTCCAGATATTCACATTGAAAACTGTTTCAGGTTGGTTCCTGTTATGTCTTTTTTTTTTTAATTAACCCCTACTATTTGGGGGTGGGGGGGTGGGACAATTTATTTCTAGCAGTATAAGAGCTCCAGGCTCATTTTGTATTTATCCAGCCTTAGCTTTATAATAAGTCATTTTTCAGGGATCCTTGGAGATCAGAGGATAGTATTTTTATTAGAGATTGGAATTTCAAAAACAAGATCCTGTTACAGGAAGTGATTGTTGCTACTGGTATCTCACTGTTTCCAGACACTCTATATAATATAAGTATATTATCTATAATACATAATTATAAATATACCAGCATATACACATACCAACCTACATATGCACATATATCTAAACATAAGTTCATAGTAATGAATCCAACTCTAATTCAATGTCATATGGTTTGTTCCCAGGTGATTTGTATTGCTCTATTTTTTCTCCAATACTATTTTTGCCACAGCAATTCTTTGTATTTAATAGACTGTGGTGCCTAATATGCAATACAAACCTGCTTTTTCCTCCATAATACATTTATTTTCACTATATTTATTTTTTACAAAGAATTACCAATTCTCCACTCTGGGCCAATTTATGCACTCAAACAAATTTAGAGTGCATTTTTTAAATATAAGAAATCCTAAAGCTTTAATTTTTTTGAAGTTTCACAATCATGTTTTGTTGTAGATAATATAAATACATACTGAGGGTACATTAACATACCAATGCTATGTAATATTACATTTAATGTCCTAAATTATGTTTGGAGTTTAGATTAATAACATCCTGGGGCAAGGAAAAGATTCACATGAGACTGATTCCATTCAACGGATGTATCACTTCATAATGGTGTTCTGGGAAATTCTCCGAAATATCTATATTTTCTAATTCATCAACGTAAAGCATACTATGTAATCTCAGATATATTTAAAGATAGACAGAAAAAAATGTACACATTCACCAAAATGATCAAAGTCAACTTTTTCACATCTTTGGAAATTAGCAAAGGCCTTCAACAATCTAAAAGGAGCGTTAGAGCAGCAGGCTTTTGACTGTCTTTATGATAACAAAATGCGTATCAGTGTGCTTATTGTCTAAACCTTTAAACAGCAGTTCACTAAATATTGCTTCAGTTGATGACATTTCTACAAGTTATTTTAAAAGTAGTCCATTTGAATACCATAATGCATAAAGTTTTTAAAAGTAGGTTACATTCTTTTATATGTAAAATGTAATCCCAGTTGTTAATTCATCCAACAGCTCTAGAGATAGAGTCAAAAGTCTGGCAGAGACCTTGGGGCAACTAATTAGTATACAGGACCATACCTGCATGAAGATGCAGTTACATCTGTATAGGGAGAATAAAACAAAATTATCCTTTTGGGAAAAAAGAGAAAGAAAATATCTTTGTCTCAATTATTACTAGCTTATTTTTAAATTATTATTTCTATCTAAAGTAATCTTTTCTTTTTGCAATACATTGTATAACTTGAATAATTATTTTAATGTTTATTTATTTTTCAGAGAGAGAGAAAGAGAGACACAGAGTATGAGCGGGGGAGGAGCAGAGAGAGAGGGAGACACAGAATCTGAAGCAGACTCCAGGCAGGCTCTGAGCTGTCAGCACAGAGCTCAGGATGGGGCTCGAATTTACGAACCATGAGATCATGACCTGAGCCGAAGTCGGATGCTTAACCGACTGAGCCGCCCAGGTGCCCCATGACGTGAAATTTTAATGCAAAAATGATTATATTCTAGTTATTACCTTAAAATACAAATTGTCATTTAATACTAGATTTAACAAAATTTTTGCAAGTATTAATTTTTTACATTTAAGTCAGACTGTTTAAAATAATAAAGTTCACTTTTTTACTACAGATTTCATGAAAAATAGAAATGCAGAGCATTTCACAGTGATTTCAGTTCATCAGTACTTAATCACTTAGTGACATATATTGAGAATTACTCTTGTCTTAAGAAACTGTTTAGGGGCGCCTGGGTGGCTCAGTCGGTTGGGTGTCCGACTTCGGCTCAGGTCATGATCTCGCAGTCCGTGAGTTCGAGCCCCGCGTCAGGCTCTGTGCTGACAGCGCAGAGCCTGGAGCCTGTTTCAGATTCTGTGTCTCCCTCTCTCTCTGACCCTCCCCCATTCATGCTCTGTCTCTCTCTGTCTCAAAAATAAAGAAACGTTAAAAAAAAAAAAGAAACTGTTTATATAAAATTGACATTATAAGTGAATTATAAATAATGAAAAAATGTTAATGTACATTACAGAGTTATGGATTTTACTTACAAAGATACATTAAGAATTTTAATTTTAATTAAGCAAAACATAATCTCATTTTATGCATGACAATATTTTCTGCATATATTGCTTCCTTTAAAACGAATTTAGATTGCATATTGTATGTGTAAATCCAGTAAAGATATATTAGTAAGACTGAAAAATTAATTTCTGGTAGAATGAGAAAACGGCGGAAGAGGTGGAGGAAATGTGTTTGGAGGGCCGGCCAAAATATATATGTTTATCAGGCTACTTTATGCATTATTTTTCTCCAGAAGACCCTATGTGTTTGACCATGCTATTTATTTGTTTAAAGCCCAGAAACAGTTAAATTACAAGCGAACCTATAAACTGACTTGCCAAAAAATGTATAATCCCAAAGTCAATGACCCTGTTTGATTTATTTCCTTTTAGGATACTAATAATATTTAGAAATCTTATCCAAATATACTTTTTTTTTTAAAGAAGAAACTTTTCTGATGAAAAATATAATACCCTCAAATGTTCTTGGAGCCAATTTACCACATTGCTATTTTCATTTTTAATTAACAAATTAAATACAATCTTTCACAGGTGTTCACTGAAAATGTATACGAAAGCAAGAAGCATTTCAGAAATGGCAAAGTAAGGAAGCATACAAATCTGTACCACTATAGAAGTGATGAGAATAATGGCAAAAATTATCAAAGTCGACTTTTTCACATCTTTGGAAATTAGCAAAGGCTGGCAACAATCTAAAATGAGTGTTAGAGTAGCGGGCTTTTGACATTTTCACTTGTCTGATAGCCATCTCATTCTTCAAATTCAAAATTGTTTTGAAAACCAAGGTACCTACAAGTAGGGTAGCTGTGAAATCAACACTTCGAAGCCACTTGAAGGGGGAAGAATGAATATGGAGCTCTCTGAAACTCTCTGAAAGCTTCCTTCCCACATAATTGTCACCAGTTGACATGTCTGAAACTTTCCTAAAACAGTCATTTTCAGTGCTTGTTTTTATTTGAACTGACTCAGAGCTGTTATCAGCACAATGGCCAAGAAAGAATTCTGGAGACATTGTATGGTGCAAATTAGTAAATTTATTTAAGTAGCACAGGGACAAGACCCATGGGCAGAAAGAGCTACAATTTTGCAGAGTAAAGCTGGTGGTTATATGCTTAGTGCTCAAGGCAGAGAGAGTGTATTAGATCATAAATGTTTCTTTGAATTTTTACTTGTAAAACTTTCGCACTATTTCCCTGGAGCTTAGCATTCAGTTTGAAATTAACTATGGGTGAGAAACACAGGCAATCGTGAGACCCTTTAAGAATGTAGTGACCACCATGTATTTGATGGAAACTATGGAAACTTATGGAAATTATGCAGACTATAGTTTAGCCTTCTGGGCTAAAGGTGAACATTTTTCAGCTTTTAGGCCTCATCATAGTTGGTAACACTACACTATATAATTGAAATTTGCTAAGAAAATGGAACTTAAATTATCTCACCAAACATTTGTGTGTGTGTGTGTGAAAAATACACATCTATAACATTTAAATTCATTAGCCAGGTGCTGAATTAAATATGTGGTGATGTATTTAAACAGGATTTTATTTTTTAATGTTTATTTTTGAGAGAGAGAGAGAGAGAGAGAGAGAGACAGAGAGTCAGGGAGGAACAGAGAGAGAGAGGGAGACACAGAATCTGAGGCAGGCTCTGGGCTCTGAGCTGTCAGCACAGAGCCCGACGCAGGACTCCAACTCACAAACTGTGAGATCATGACCGGAGCTGAAGTCGGACACTTAACCCACCGGGCCACACAGGCTCTGCTTTAAACAGGATTTTAAAGCAAGAACTGTTTGAGGATAAGGCATTTTTTTTTGAAAAAAAAATTACTATAATCTGAATCACGAGCCAAAATCAAAAGTGGAATGAAGAATGTTCACAGAAGAGAAAACTGCTTGTGCAGTCGCTGAGGTGGGAAAGAACAGCATGTGATTGTCATATGAAAGGTCTGGAGACACAGTTAATCAAGAGCCAAGTGTCATGGTATACAGTAGGAATTACAGAGTAACTAGAAAATGTATGTATAAATTTCTTCCATAACTTGAGACAGCTATTCTATACTAGCATTCTTTTAGATCTCAGGCTTATATCACCAGTCTGGATAAATGTCTACCAACAATTTAAGGAGTTCCTTTTGTGGAAATGCCTAAAATATGAATATCCTCTTGTGTTTAAGCATTTAAGCATGGCCACATCCTTTACATATCAGTCAGCACCCCGATATAACTCCATCTCCCATGTAGTAACCTACTTCCCAGTACTTATGTAATATTTCCCATGACATGACATATATAAGCCTGCTATGGGCAATTAAATTGAGCAGTACATTTCACTTCTCATCTGAGATCAGCATTATTTTGTAATGTAAACAAGTTACCATTCAATTTTCTTTTCAAAATGTTTTTTTTTAATTTCTTTTTCTTAAACTCTAAGAAAGGAACACAATATTTAAATAATAATTAACGAAGAACATTTATTATGAAAGCTCTAGTTGTTGTAAGCATTTATTGAAGACGTAACCTATGTTGTCAGTCTTTAGTTTGGCTTTCTAGACCAAGATTCAAAATTGTCTTTTCTTTCTTTTAAGTCCCTTGCTGCATGAATATAATGTGGCTAGCACTTGGTGAGAAGTAGGGTACCTTACAGATTTCTCAATCTAATCTTACATATTTCATAAATGTGGCTTATTAGAAGACAAAAAAATCTCACAAATATTGTTAAAATTAGAAAGTCTATAGCTATATTCATTACCCTGTATTAGTAATGCTAGGTTAATTCATTCAGAGTGTTTCATTTAAAACTGTGTGCAATGTACATTTTTACAGATATATGTACCATTTATTACTACTTTTATTATTTTTTTTAGTTAATCTGTTTCTGGATGAAAATGTCCAAATATCCTAAAAGGATGTATTCACTTAACCATAAAGCAAAGGATTATTGAGTTCCTACTGTGCACCAGAGAGCTTTACTAAATGTTACTGTCCTTATGTTTCTGGAATCTAGGGTGAAGGAAGGAAAGTCATCCCTAGTTGTCAAAAATCCACCGAATTCTAAGAACAATTGAGTTGTGATATCCTTGTAGGAGATGTCTCTCTCATCATTTTAGCCAACAGTGAATGCTCATCTTAAGATCTTTTTGTAAAACTAAATTTCAACTGTACAAAATATTTATGTAGTTCGTAATGTATGCAATCATTTTAATACTTCTGATATGATTATGTTTATCTTTCCAAGATAGTAATTATACTGTAGTCATTTTTATAGCCCATTTAACATAACAGGATGACATTTATAGAATAGGTGATTAATAAATATGTGTTTCAGTAAAAATGAAATTACTTGTCTATCATTAATATGTTGTATTGAAAATCAGAGCAAATATATTTGGAAAGTAATAGCCTCTTTGATAAGTTACTTTAAAATTATTGTTCTTTCTTAATAAAAATTTTTTTTTTAATTATCTCTATGCCAACAGGGGCTCGAACTCACAACCCCAAAATCAAGAGTCACATACTCTACCGAATGAGCCAGACTGGCACCTCTGTTCTTTTATAAATCAGCAAATAGATTAAGTATAATATGTTATCAGTTTTGTCTCCTAAAAGGAAGATCTCAAAAAAAATATGACTCTCTCATAAAATCAGAACAACTTAGAACTTTTTAGTGGATCATTGACTTGCTCAATAACAACTAAGGGACTGCTATTGATGGATCTTATCAAAATGTCAGATCCTCTTTGTTTAAAATATTCAGGGATAAAATCATGGTAATAAATGCCAACTACTTAAATGCCAACTATTTGGATTTTCCCCCTATCACAAATAACAATAATAGAGGGATAGATAAATAACAGTAATAGAGAGATACTCTCAAATACAGTTTCTCTTTTGGCTTAGATCGTATTAAAATCTTGATATCTTCTAACTACATTCAGAACAGATTATGTTATGTTTATAATCTCATAATGAAATTATGTAAACTTCACGTGACTTGTAAATGTGTGGGTAATAGAGTTTCTGAAAACTTTTATCTCAAACAGAATGGGAATGGATAAGTGATTTTAATAACACATATACATTTATATAAGTGTGTAAATATGTTTGTGGGTTTGTTTACATATAACCCTTAACCCTTCATGAACAAATCTTTTTGGAGCATTTAACAAATCTTTTCAAATTTTTCTGTAAGTATTATGCGGTTAGAACTTTTAATGATATATGTGCCGCCTGCAAGGAGATATATTCTACTGAAAATATTCTATTAAACACAATACAGTTAAAATTAGCTACCTTGGAAAATATAAAGTTACTTATTATTAGAGGTATCCAAACATATCCCTGGAAGGAAACTTTGTGGACATATGGTAGAATAGAGTCAAATTGGAACCGTCCGACTTCCAAATCTCCTCAAAGCAAGCACATAATATGATTTTTCATATAATTCTTTATGGCTCTGAAAAATCCCACTCTACGTATTTCTTTATAGGTCTTTCTCCATCTAATGACATTTCTCTTAGGAATCTATGTAATAATTCATTGCATTCTTTAATTTGGTAATGATTTTTTTGTAATTGCTGTCTCTGTATATGTATATCTTTTTAGACTGAGTGCTCACGTCATACAAGAACCATCACATTCTCCCTAAATCTTTTTTAAGTGTTTATTCATTTTGAGAGAGAGAGCGAGAGCGCGCGCACGCGCACGCGCGCGCGCGCGCGCGCGCGCGCACACACACACACACACACACACACACACACGTGAGTGGGGGAGGGGCAGAGAGAGAGGGAGAAAGAGAATCAGGCAGGATCTGTGCTGTCAGCACAGAGCCGGAAGTGGGGCTTGATCCCACAAACTGTGAGATCATGACCTGAGCCAAAATCAAGAGTTAGATCATCAACCAACTAAGCCACCCAGGCACCCCTCCCTAAATCTGTATTCAAGATTTTACATAGCATGTGCTTTCAATAAATATTTTTTGTGGCAGTATATACCCTTAATGAAATATCTAGCAATAAGTAGACATTTCAATGACTTAGAAATTCAAATACATGTCAATCTATGTCAAACCTAGATTATATTATAATTGTATAAGTATTTTATGTCATTTATATTCTGCTTCGATTTATTTCCATGCCACTTCTCAAATTTTCAATTTTTATAATAACTTAGGAATGCACAATACTAGCTGCACATCCAATTAAAACAATAGGTTTTCTTTCCAACTATGCTTTTGAATTTATGGATAGAATTGTGGAATTTTTGGCTAATAAGGAAAGCAGAATTTAATTTCAGGCATAGCATCAGATTTGTTCCAAAATTATCTTAGAGACTACTGGAACAAATCAGGGCAGAGTGATATGTGATCACTGAATACTATTAGAAAACCTGAGAGTTAAGTGACAAAATGAAGATAATTCATAAAATAGTCGTGAATGAGCCACTGTTACTAGAATAAATCAGAATAAAGTGTTATCAAGTTGGTGGAAAGAATTGGAAAACCTGAATTAAATGATAAGATTAAGATAATTTAAAGTGGTTGAGAGAAAAATGAAATTCTGAGCTAAATCTATGTACTGTCTTTCCACAGTTAATTGATTAACTTACAAGGGGAATAACTTTTGAATTTTTAATTTATAGCTTCCACTATTTTCCCAGATGGAAGAAAAATAAAACAAATTCTTATTCCTATATGATATTTTTTAATGAAATGAAGGAAGAATTTATAATACCTACATCAAGTATACTTCCCTTTCTTCTGCACACATGGATTAGAATTGCCTAAATTGATTGATGTGTGGGATGTTGGTATTTCACATAAAACCCAACTCTGAAATATAAAAATAAATCATCTATGCAACAGTGAAAACAAATATTGATACAAAACTTCTGTGGGGTGATCTTGTCAAAATATCTAAAGAAATTGTGTCAAACTTTCCAGAGAATTAAAATGAAATCAAAAATTTCTAAATCAGTATGCAAATAAATGAGGTTTGTATTATGCTTCTTTCTTTTTTTTTTTTTTGAGAGAGAGAGAGGGACAAACAGAGCATGTGTGAATGAGTGAGAAAGGGGCGGAAGGAGAGGAAGAGAATGTTAACCAGGCTCCATGCCCAGCACAGAGCCTGACACAGGGCTGGGTTTCACAAGCTTGAGATCATGACTTGAGCTGAAATCAAGAGTTGGATGCTACTGAGTCACCCAGGCACCCCATCATTTTGCTTTTCATCACAAGACATGAGTCGTTGTAAAGTCAAAATAAGTAAAATCAAATTAATGGCAAGTAGTATTGTAAGTCCAGATTTTAATGCAGCAATAAAAGTACTGAATATTTAAGTTTATTAAGGAGTCATTACAGTCTAAGTCTAAATGACATCCTAACTTTTATTGAAGCATAACATTCTCAATAGGATATCATATTTATTCGGGTATCTAAATTTCATTTGACAATTTAAAAGTTAATAACCAGAAAAAAATCAACACTATATATACTGTTATTTATGTAAGAATAAAGGTATTTGGGTAATTTGGGCAATTTGTGACAAGGATATTCTTAAACTTAATTTACATAAAATAATGTTCAGTTTCACATACTACCAGTGTCTAGTGTGTGGGATATATTTGTGACTTGACGGGATGTTAGAATGTTATAATTGACTGCTCAAATCGCACTATAGTATTATAAATACAATACTATTTTAGTTGTAGCAAGATATTTAATTATTGCAATCACAGACTAAGTAAAAGAAAGTATGACTTGATTTGTACTACAACACTTTATAGCAATGTACTTGAACCTAAAACAAAATAATTTTGCTGATATTAAAATAATTCTTAAACAAACTAATAAAATCAAAAGCTAGTAAAGGATTTATAATAAAAAAGATTATCTCTTAAGTCTATAACTCAACTAGTTCCTGTTTTTTACACTTAAATATTTACTAAAATAATTTCATCCAATTCAATACAGACATAATCTAATAAACATGTTTTTCTTGATTGTTTTAAGCCTTATGCATTACTTGAAGCCTTTTCGTGGTTAGTAAGGGTTAGCTTCCTCATATCTGTCCCATTTCACTCTCTTCCTTCCCCATTTTCATCATATTTTCAAGTGCACTTGGAACATTCTTCAGAAAAAATCGCATATTAGGTCACAAAGCAGACCTCAACAAATACAAAAAGATTGAAATCATTCCATACACCTTTTCTGACCATAATACTATGAAACTAGAATTCAACCACAAGGAAAAATTTGGAGAGAACACAAATACTTAGATGTTAAACAATGTGCTACTAAACAATGAATAGGTCAACCAGGAAATCAAAAAGATATTTAGAAGAATACATGAAAACAAATGAAAATGAAAATAAAATATCCTAAAACCTTTGGGATGCAGAAAAAGTGATCCTAAGAGGGAAATATATAGCAATACAGGTTTAATTCAAGAATCAAGGAAAATCTTGAATAAACAACCTAACTTTGCACCTAAAGGAGCTAGAAAAAGAACCCCACATGAAGCCTAAAGCCAGCAGAAGGAAATTAGAGCAAAAATAAATGATATAATAAATATATATGTGTGTGTGTGTGTGTGTGTGTATAATAAATGCTCTAATAAAAATTAGAGCAAAAATAAGTGATATAGAAACTAAAAAATCAATAGAACAGATCAATGAAACCAAAAGCTGGTTCTTTGAAAGAATTAATAAAGTTGATAAACCCCTAACCAAAAAGAAAAGAGAAATGACCCAGATAAATAAAAGAGAAAGAAAAGAGAAATGACCCAGATAAATAAAATCATAATGAGAGAGGAGAAATAATAACCAATACCCCAGAAATATGATTATAAGAGACTATCAGGAAGAACTGTATCCCAACAAATGGGACAACCTGGAAAAAAATGGATAAATTCATAGAAACACATGAATTGCTAAAACTGAAGCAGGAAGAAATAGAAAATTTGAATGCACTGATAACCAGCAAAGAAATTAAGTCAGTAATCAAAAACTCCTAACATACGAAAGTCCAGGGCCAGACAGTTTCACAGGAGAATTCTATCAAACATTTAAAGAAGAGTTAATACCTATTCTTCTCAAATATCAAAAAAACTGAAAAGGAAGAAAAACTTTCAAAATCATTCTATGAGGCAAGCATTACTCAGATAACAAAACAAGATGAAGATAGCACTAAAAGAGAGAACGAAAGGCCAATAATCCTGATCAACATAGATGCAAAAATTCTCAATAAAATACTAGCAAATTGAATCCAATAATACATTTAAAAAATCATTCACCATGATCAAGTGGGGTTTATTTCTGGGTTGAAAGTGTGGCTCAATATTGGCAAATCAATCAATGTGATACACCACATTAATGAAATAAAGGATAAGAACCATATGATCATTTCAATAGATGCAGAAAAGAATTTCACAAAGTACAACCCCCATTTGTGATAGGAGCCCTCAATAAAGCAGGTTTAGAGGGAACATACCTCAACATAATAAAGGCCATCAAAGAAAAGCCCACAACTAATATAATCCTAAATGAGGAAAAACTGAGAGGTTTTCCTCTATGGTCAGGCACAAGACAGGGATATTCACTCTCATCACTCTTATTTAACATAATACTGGAAGTCCTAGCCACAGCAGTCAGACAACAAAAAGAAATAAAAGGCATCCAAAACAGCAAGGAAGAAGTAAAACGTTCACTATTTATAGATAACATGATACTCTATATAGAAAACCTGAAAGACTCTACCAAGAAACTGCTAGAACTGATAAATTCATTCAGTAAAGTCACAGGATACAAAATCAATGAACAGAAATCTGTTGCAATTCTATACACCAGTAATAAAGCAGCAGAAAGAGCAAAAAAGGTATCAATCCCATTTACAATTACACCAAAAACAATAAAACTTCTAGGAATAAATTTAACCAAAGAGGTGAAAGACCTGTATTCTAAAATGTATAAACACTGATGAAAGAAATTGAAGGTGACACAAAGAAATGGAAAAACATTCCATGCTCATGGATTGGAGCAACAAATATTGTACCCAAAGCAATGTGCACATTTAATGCAATCCCTACCAAAATAACATAGCATTTCAAACACTGCAGCATTTCACAGAGATAGAAAAAACAATCCAAAAATGTGTATGGAACCACAAAAGACCCACAAAAGCCAAAACAACCTTGAAAACAACAACAACAACAACAACAACAACAACAACAAAGCTGGAGGCATCACAATTTCATACTTCAAGTTATATTATGATACTTCAAGTTATATTATGTAATCAAAACAGTATGGTACTAGCACAAAAATAGACACATAGATCAAAAGAAGATAATAGAAAAGCCAGAAATGAGCCCACGAGTGTATGGTCAATTAATCCTCAGCAAAGCAGGAAAGAATATCCAATGGGAAAAAGACAGTCTCTTCAACAAAGTGTGAAGAGAATGGGAAAACTGGGCAGCAACATGCAAAAGAATGAAATTGGGCCACTTTCTTACACCATACACAAAGAGAAATTGAAAATTGATTAAAGATCTAAAATGTAACACCTGAAACTGTAAAAACCCTAGAAGAGAACATAGGCAGGAACTTCTTCGATATAAACCATAGCTACTTCTTTCTAGATATGTCTCCTGAGGCAAGGGAAACAAAAGCAAAAATAAACTATTGAGACTACATCAAAATAAAAAGCTTTTGCACAGCAAAGGAAACAATCAACAATACTAAAAGGCAACCTACTAAATGGGAGAAGATATTTGCAAATAACATATCTGATAAAGGGTTACTATCCAAATAAATAAAAAAGTTATAAAACTCAACACCCCAAAAATGAATAATCCAATTAAAAAATGGGTAGAAGATATGAATAGACAGTTTTCCAAAGAAAACATACAGATAGCCAACAGACACATGAAAAGATGCTCAAATCACTGATCATCAGAAAATGCAAATGAAAGTACAATGACACTACAATGGCTGAAATCAACAACATAAGAAACAGAAGATGCTGGGGATGATGAGGAGAAATGGGAACCCTCTTGCAGTGTTGGTGGGAATTCAGACTGGTGCAGCTACTCTGGAAAACATATGGAGGTTTCTCAAAATGTTGAAAATAGAACTACCTTACATTCTAGCAATCACAATACTAGGCATTTACCCAAAGAATACAAAATACTAATTCAAAGGGATACATGCACCCCGATGTTCATAGCAGCATTATTTACAATAGCCAAATTATGGAAACTGCCCAAGTGTCTATCTCTTGATGAACTGTCAAGAAGTTCATCATACACACACACACACACACACACACACACACACACACTGGAATATTACTCTGCCATAAAAAATAATGAAATCTTGCCATTTGCAATGACCTGGATGGAACTAGACAGTATTATACTAAGTGAAATAATTGAGTCAGAGAATGACAAATACTGCATGATTTTACTCATATGTGGAATTTAAGAAACAAAACAAATGAGCAAAGAGAAAAGAGAGAGAGAGAGAGACAGAGGCAAACAAGAAACAGTCTCTTAACTATGAAGAACAAACTGATGGTTACCAGAAGGAAGGTGGGGAGGGGATGGGTTAAAAGGTGATGACTATTAAGGAGCACACTTGTGATGAGCACATGGTGATGTAAGGAAGTGCTGAATCACTGTATTGTGCACCTGAAATTAATATTACAATGTATGTCAGCTAACTAGAATTTAAATAAAAACTTCAAAAAATTTATTTTAATTTAAAAAATTATTGTTCTGTCCAGAACAATTGGATGGTTGAACAACAAGGCTTTTCTTCAACCTTGTAAGGAAAAAAAATTAAATTAATTCTTGGTAACTACCTCTACTTCATTTTCTCTATTTACTCTCTCAGAACATCCCTTTTGTTGGATATCTGATATTCTTGATCACCACATTTTCTGTTTTTTTTTCTATTTTCATTGATTTGTGTTTGCTTTATACTTCTTAGAAAGTGTTAATTTCTCTTCCATTAGAGTATCATCATCATCATCATCATCTTTGGCACAATGTATGAAAAACTTTTCTTGTCAGCAAATCCTGTCCCTTCCCTAAGGGCCATCAGGACATTGTGATGGCAAAATAGCTCTGTGCCACCCCTTACTTGTTTTAGGAAATGTCTGTACACAGAGAATCTTTCACTACTATAACTGAACATTCATTTTTTTTCTTCTTTTAGGATCTCCCCAAATGCTTCTCTGCCCTCATGTAGCTGACCAAGGACCCAATGTAGTTAAAGTTCAATTAGCAAGTCTTCTCACTTTCCAAACTTCGGCCTAAAATCATAGATTATGTCAACACTGTTCCTGTTTGTATTAGACAAAATTAACTATTTTCAAACATTTTTGTACCTCAACTGAAACAAAAGTGATGACAGATCCATGAGGGGTGGAAGTTAGTGAGGAAAAAGCCTTTGCTAATTTTGCCTTGGACTCGGTTTTGTCTTGGCAGTATGTTTAATTTCAAAGTGTGCTCTTATTTTCTTTCTGTTTCATTTTATTTTTATTTTTTAACGTTTAATTATTTTTGAGAAAGAGAGAGACAGAGTGTGAGCAGGGGAGGGAAAGAGGCAGGGAAACACAGAATCTGAAGCAGGCTTCAGGTTCTGAGCTGTCAGCACAGAGCCCAATGAGGGGCTCAAACCCACAAACTGTGAGATCATGACCTGAGCCAAAGTCAGACACTTACCCAACTGAGCCACCTAGGTGCCCCTTCCTGGGTTTTTTGTTTTCTGTGTTTTTGTTTTTTAGTTCTTGTTTTATAGATGAGCTGATTTCTCTTATATATTTTGAAGTTTTCTTCTGCTTTTTGCATTAGCTCTGATTTGGATATCTTTTTTCCTTTTCTAGTTGTGATTTTCCAAGAAATCAAGGAGTAAAAAAACAAGTAAGTTCTGCTTTCATGAGTAAGTCAAAAAGATAACAGGAAGGATGGTTAAATATTTGATGAATTTAAAAAGTTAGTATTTGTTAAGATCTCCATAAAGTTCTTGGTACTTGGTTAGCATTATTTGTTTTTCCAATTAAAGAAGGATGTTAACAGTTAGGAGGAAAAATAAAACTAGAAAAGAGGTAGGGAATATAAGGAGTATTTCAACTTTAAATAGAACAGTCAAGAAAGGGTGATGGGAAATACGAGCTATAAGTAGAACACTGTAGGAGGTCAAGTAGAAACGTGGAAGGGATTCACAAATCCCTTCACAAATAAGGATTCTAGATGGTAAAGGGAAATAGAGCTTCCTAAGGCAGGGCTGAACTTGGAGTGTTTCAGGAAGAGACCCATTTGGCTGGAGTAGAATCTGCAAAGAGAAGAGTATTTATAAGGTGCAGTCAGAGAGTTAACAGGGACTCAGATCTTTTGTGGCCTGAGAGACTATTTTGATGAGTTTTTCTTTATTTATAATCTACAAATATGAAATAACTTAATATTTCATATGTGAAACTACATCATATACTAAGAAAATCCAAATTAGTCTTATAGTACTTGAATAAACATTATTAATTTTAGCATGCAAAATTATGTTGAGCTATAGCCAAAAATCCCACTTATAGTAATTGCCAATAGGATGTCAAAATTGAGTTTTTAAAAAATAATTGTTGTGTTTCAAATGCCACTCATGCGTTCAACAAGTATTTATTGAGTACCTATTTTGTACTAATCCCTGTTATCATGAATAGGGATGAAGCAAGAAGGAAAAAGGAAAAACTAACCAATGTCCTGCTTTCTTTATGTCAATATCCCAGAAGAAAGACAGACAACCATGATCAAATAGGTTGATTATAATTACAGAAAATGTGCCTTAGAGAAGTGAAACAATGTAACAGAATAGAATATAAAGGTAGGATGATATTTTGGATAGGAATTATCCAAAGGGACTTTAAAGCAATCTAACATTACTTTCTAGAATCTGCCTGAAAGTATCAGTGGCACAAATTTATTTCTCACTTGTGTTAAGTCCAAACAAGTATTCCTTGTTGAGAAGCAGCATTCCATTTGTTGTACAAGCCAAGAGGCTTTCCTGCCTCTTGGTTCTGCTTCCCCTATGGCCTGGACATAATTACTTTCAGTGGTGCAGGAAAGCAAAGATTAAAAGTGGAATGATTTTTTTCTTTTCAATAGGCGATCCTTGGGGTTACTGCACATTACTCACACTCCCACTCTGCTGGTGGGAACTCACTCCCATGGCCACTTGCAACTGCAAGGTAGGCTGGAATTGTCTAACTCTGCACCAAGGAAGGGGAAGCAGGCTTGGGGAACACCTGACCAATTTCTAGCGAATCTTAGCATAGAACTGAGTGCATGGAAGGAATTCACCACATTACCACCCATAGGACCATAACTCCAAATGGAGGGCAGGGTGGCCGGAGCAGATGACAGAAGAACCAGCAGCTAGCTGATGAAGAGATGTGGTAGGATTTGACCATTTTATCCAAGTGTGATGCTTGAGTATTTGAGCAGTGGAATGATACGATCTATATTTTAAAGGGATCACTCTAATCTGTTTTGAGGATAATTTGCTGTCATTGAGAAACAGTGGAATTGAGGAGATGATCGAAAGACAGTTGATATAATCCAGGAAGGAAGCTTTATCAGGAGATTTCCTAGAAGTTCCTCAGATGTTCTAAGAAATAAATAGCTTGGTTACCTTACCTAAGAAATAATAGGATTGAGCATCTTCCCAGGGTTGTTATTCTCTGAAATTAAAGCAGAAATAAATGAAGAAACAAAAACAATAAGAAGAGTTACATTGGGAGATTAATTCTCAGAAAATATTTCATGAGCAAGAAGAATAGGCATTGCTTGAAAATATTACCTATTTATTGAGGAGACACAAATTTTGGACTACCAAACATACCTACTCAATATGATTTACATACCCCAAACTTCTTCATTTCACTTTAAAACACACTGTGCACCACTTAAATTCTTATTGACAAGTGAAACTTTTCCTTGCTTTTACATATAGCTGGATAATTATGGCCTTGGAGACTGCTGTCAGTTAGGACAGTTCTTACAACATCAGCATTCTGGGGAGACCCCTTTGTGTGTGACAGTTCTCTACAGAGCCATTCTATCCTACAGAAAAAAGCACTGCCAAAATGATTTCAGTTGTAAAATGTGCCAAAATGCCAATTTGCTTCTGCCTTCTCAATTTTGGATACCATAAGGGTATTTCAAGGTTAGTCATCCACTACAGAGTAGTGTAGGCAGAATTTTATTACCTGTGCCAGACAGTCAAATTGCTAAGGACCACACATAGCATCCTTTCTGCATTCTCCTAGAAATACTGCAAATTATATTTATCTCCTTAGCTTAATTCTCATTTGTAGAGGTACCATCAATGGATATTGATTCATAACAAAAGATAAGAACTAACACCTTCAAATCCATAAAAGCAATAGGTAAAGTATGTAAGTCCTTTCGGTATTAATAATCTCATTTACTCATATAGACTTTGTAAACAATACCATGGTTCGTTCTGAATATAAATACTGATTTCAAAAGGTGACTCACAGGGCCCTTATAACCAAAAGATTAAGTTCATTTGCAATTTGAAACATTGTGTACATATATCCATTGTGGATTTAAAAATATAGATTATATTTTCTTTAATTTTCAGGGAGTTACACTTTTGGAAACAGATTTAATCTCTCTCTCTTCCCCGTGTGTGTGTGTGTGTGTGTGTGTGTGTGTGTAAGGGAGAGAGAGAGAGGGAGGGAGGGAGGGAGAGAGAGTTTCTGTTTGGCTTCTACTAACTAATATATGTGAAGGTTGAAACCCTAATGATGAAAATTTTGTTTTGTATTTTAAGGCATAGGACCATGTGTTTGGATATTTGGAGCTATTTGCATAGTTTAGCTGAATAGAGTTCAGATTATTTATAAGTGAAACAATGTTGGAAATTATATTTTTAAATTAAAACTATATTTTTAGAAAATAATTGTAATTACACATATATATGTTGTTTAATGCCTTTAAAATAAAAGACTTGGTAATGTACATGTACACACACACACACACACACATATATATATATATATATATATATATATATAAAATAATCTTGAAGGGGGACCATCAAGAGGAGCTTAGAAGTAAGTAGCCATATTTTATTGTTGTTGGTTATATTAGACTTAAATTTTTCATGGGTAGAAGATGATTTCTGGAGTTAATTGAATATGTCTTGACAAAAGAAAAAGCTTTCTGGGGCTGACTCACAAAGATGTATGTGGTCAAAATGAGTAAATCAGAAATGCCAGCAGAATGAAAAAGAAGGAAATTGGTTATATTGTGTGTAAAAAATTCTTCTTTAAAAAAAAAAAAAAAAAAAAAAAAAAAAAAAAAAAAAAAATTCTTCTACATCCATACTCCAAATATATCTGAAAGAATCAATATTTTACTTTTTTTTTCCTAATCCAATTATTCATGCCTTTAAATCATGATGGCTACACTACAGTATTCTGATTGAGTGTACCAAATTCATTAAAAAAAAAATCTATCTAGCTAAAAGAGGTTTGTTTTTTATAGGAAGGAGTTTAAAGGAATAAACTGCAAATTACATTATCTGGTTAGTTTTATATTTCCACTGAAATAAATCTTGCTCTCAATTCTCAGTACAGCAGATAATTTCAATGTTGTGTTAAATATGTAGCAGCTGGAGGTTGCCAAATGAATGTATTGAATGAGTGTATTTTAGTGAAGTGTGTACTATCTTTTTTGACATGCATGTAATGATAACACATTTTCTGGCAGCTGGATTCCCTAGGGCAAAATGAAGCTGTAATAGAAGATAAAACAGCCAGCTTATGTAATGACCATAAAATAGTATGTATATATTTAATGAAACTGTCTTAAATTGGATGAATGACTTTAGCTGAGGTCATATTTTACAATTCATATTAGTCAAACACTCTTCAATATCCTGAGTAGAATGATAAATATTAAAACAGATGCATATAACTAAATTTAGCTCTTGTAAACAAAATCTCAAATTTTACTCTACATATCAGCAAACTGTCTTAGCAAAGCAGTTTTTAAATGAAATGATAAAATGATTTTAGTAATTTGAATTTTCCCAACCATAAAGATATAAACAAAATTATAGAGAGTTTGGTGGGATTTTTTTCTTTTATTTATAATCTGATCTTGAATACATGAAGAATTTTTGTACAAAATACTAGTTAAATATTATAGCTTACTCACTCTCACAAAAAATGCCTACAGTCAGCCAATTACTTTCAATGGTGATTTTTATTCATAAGAACTACAATGTTTATCAAATGTACACTTTTAAGTATATTTGTGCCTATAATCTGGCTTTCTATTCTTACCCATCATGACTTGCTTTAATCTGCATCAATGTAATCTGGAGTTCAGTTAATATTTGAGAATGTTTAGTTATACCATAGAAGAATAAAAGTAAGATATCAGGGGTACCTGGGTGGCTCAGTTGGTTAAGCGTCCAACTCTGGCTCAGGTTACAATCTCAAGGATCGTGAATTCAAGCCCGCATTGGGCTCTCTGCTGTCAGCATGGAGCCCTCTTCGGGTCCTCTGTCCCCCCTTTCTCTGCCTCTTACCCACTCACTCTCTCTCTCTCAAAAATAAATAATTTTTTTAAAAAGTAAAATGTCAGATAGGTGAGTTTCATGAGATATGCTGATATACATAATGAATATGCCATAAAATATGAAAATAATGGTAGAATTTATAAAATGCTTTAAGTATGGATCTTAACATCTGAGACTTATAGAAATAGGTAAAATGTATTGACTAGATGATAAAAGATGTAAGAATATCCTTAATTCTGAGGAATAATAATAATAGTAATAATAATAATAAGGAAGCTTAACATTTATATAGATTGTGACATAAAATGAAAGAAAATAAGAAAACTAAAGGCAAATAAAATTGCCATGGAAATATTAACTCTCAGGCGTAGAACTTATTATTTAAGGAAAAATGAATAATAAAAAGGGGGTGATGTTTCAAGAGATGATAACAAGTTTTTTTTAATATCTCTGGGACACGTGTAGTTATTCATATCTCTCATATTTATTTATTCAAAAACATTTCTAGTTCTAAAGGTACACTATGCATTAGCATACTGTTGTACACAGTATTTTGCTAAATGTTTGAATATACTTTATGTTTGTGACCGTTAATTTTTCATTTCTAATATTGATAGTTTCATCATTTCTCCGGTTTTTATGTTCAATCTTATTGGCAGTTGTGTTTTCCATTAAAATATTTTTAAAAAATTCTTTCTTAGATTTTAAAACGTATTTTGCTCTTTCTGATTCTTACTTAATTTGTCCTTTATATATGTATCACCTCCTTCCTATGACACTAATATTTATTATGTTTTAAATTTAGTTGCTCAATGGTTATTTTATTTAACTTTATTGATTAATAATAATATGTTACCACATTAAACACTTGCTTGTGAGTACTGTTTTGTTAGCTCCCTGTTTGCTTTTCAGATATTTGTCCACCTTAACAACAATATTTAGGGGTAATTTAATTAAACAAAGATGAGTTTATTCAGGAATACAGTAAAATTGCAATTTGGGGAAAGGAAACTACAACAAACAATCAGCAAATCTAAACAGCCAAAAGGAAGGCTAGTTTTTATTAGGTTTGTGGATGAAAAGGAGAAGGGTTGTTTTGAACATCACTTCACGGGGAGAGAATGAGAGCTTGAGGTGGTTTCTCAGTGGCTGCAAGTGGGGGCAGTTACTGAGGTATGTGGAAATCTTACTTCTCTGGTCATGTAAGGTGAGATGAGTAGTATATGTGTGAAACCTCTCTCCTCATGACATCCTGATTCCACTTTATTTATCTTTATTAAAAACAAATTAAGTTGGGGCACCTGGGTGGCTCAGTCTAAGTGGCTGACTTCCGCTCAGGTCATGATCTCACGGTTCCTGAGTTCAAGCCCATGTCAGCCTCTGTGCTGACACCTGAGAGCCAACCCTGCTTCAGATTCTGTGTCTCCCTCTCTCTCTGCCCTTGCCCAACCTGTGCTCTATCTCTCCCTCTCTCTCTCTCAAAAATAAACATGAAAATTTTTTTTTTTAATTTTTTAAGTTTATTTATTTGGAGAGAGAGAGAGAGACAGAGCAGGAGAGGGGCAGAGAGAGAGAGAGAAAGAGAATCTCAAGAAGGCTGTGTGCTGTCAGCATAGAGCCCAATTTGGACTTGAACTCTTGAACCATGAGTTCATGACCTGAGGCAAAACCAAGAGTCCTACACTTAACCAACTGAGCTGGCCGGGCACCCCTCCTGATTCCATTTTAAATCAGGTTTCCTTGAATACAGGCCAACATGGTGGAGAAGTAGGGGGAATCCATACTTCCCACATGTCTCAAACAAATAAGTCTAGAAGCCAAAGGTCTTTGTTCAAAGTCCTGTGAGGAAAAGAGACTGAATCTACTAGGAAGAAAATGGGAAAGCTGGAAAAAAGATAGGTGGGTGACTGTGAACTGGGGGAGATAAAACAAAAAAGACCACGTAGGCTCCGAGGGGAGGGACCCCTCTTCTGCGGAGAGACAAAGGGAAGAGAAAGAGCGGCTAGGGAAGTGTAAGACCGTTTCTGGCAGGAGAAAGACCTCAGATTGGGACTGAGAGGGATCTGATCTCTAACTGTGGGGCTTTCTTCCGACTGGAGCTGGCTCCCTGTTCAAGCACCTGGGGAGGAGGGGAGCCAGGGTGCAGTTGTAGGTTAGGGTCTCAGTCTACAGTTGGAAAAAGTTGTTCACTCCCTGGAGGACTGCCCAACAGTACAGAACCTGCCTGCATTCACCACCCCTGGATGCAGCCGATGGACCGAGGGCGCAGTCTGAAGGAGGATAAGGTGGCCATTTCCCTGAAGTGCTGTGGGAAAAGACAAAGCCTGCCTATGTCTGCCACCCTGGAGGCTCACGGCAGTGGGGGTGGGGGTGAGGGTGGCGGCTCTCGGTCTGTAGTAGGAGAAAGCTGTCCTCCCTGAAGTGTGGCAGCACAAAGCCAGCCGGGACCACATCTCAGGCCACACTGAGAGGTGCTTCCCCAGTGCCAGAGCGAATGAAGTGGAACTTTGAATCCTAGCCAAGCACAGGATCAGGGGAGCTGGTGGAGGGAGAATGACCGCCCTGTTTGCACCCGAGGCACAGTGAGGACAACTCAAACAGAGTCTGCCGGGTCCATGGAGAAGAGACTGGGAGAGCACCATTCCCCCCCCCCCCCCCAAGGTGGTGCCTCAGGGATCACTCCTGGGGCCCACAGTGGAGGTGTGTCCAGATTATAGTAAACCACGCCCCTTTGTACTGGGTAACTGCGTATCCACCAGAGTGGTACAGACCCTGCGGACAGGTACTCCTGACAAGCAATGCAGCATTGCCTGGATTAACTCTAGGTCAATTCTGGATATATAGATATATTCTGCCCCAACCCCCATTTCTCCTCTTTATCTGTTCCCTCCCCTAGGCTGGTTACTCTGGTTATTGGTCTGTCTAAATAGATGCATTTAATCCATTGTCTTGATAAATGTTCTAAACCTCCTTCTTTACACCCCTTTCTCTCTCTCTGGAATAATCAAGCCATATAGTTTCTCTTATGGGGTAACTTTATCTTTGTTTTATTTTCCCCACCTCCTTCTTTATTTTTCTTTCTCTCTCCCTGGATTAAACCTTTTAGTTTCTCTGCTTAATCAAGGTTTATTCCCCCACCCCCCCCCCCACGCCAGATTTCTCTCTTTGTATGTGCTCTTCCATCAACACAGCCTCCACCCTCTTCTTTACTTGTAGTCAGTGTTTTTGGGTTTTTTGTTTTTAGTCTTTAGTTTTTTGTCTTTGTTTATTGGTTTGTTTGTGTTATTTGTTTGTGTGTATGAGTGTTTTTGTCTCCTGTTTGTCTATCTGTTTTCCTTTACAGGGATACCCCAAGGAACAAATCAAAACACATCTGGTGGAGGGTCCAAAATATCACTCAAGTAGGATAATAAAATAACCAAAGTCACAACAACAGAGACTAACAATCTTTGAAAAAAACACCTCCTAAAGGGCCAGGCCCTGGACAGTGTATGACCCCCCTTTAATATAATAGTGCTCACAGGTGCAAAGCACACAACAAGCTTTTAAAAAACATAAAGGACAGAAAACTAGCCAAAATGATGAAACTGAAGAATTCTCCTCAAAAGAAATTCCAGGAAGTAGCGACAGCTAATAAATAGATCAAAACTGATTTAAACAATATAATGGAAAAATAATTTTGAAAAATAGTCATAAAATTAATTGCTGGCTTGAAAAAAAGCATAGAGAACAGCAGAGAATCTATTGCTACAGAGATCAAGGGTCTAAAAAATAGTCAAAACGAATTTAAAAAATGCTATAAATGAGGTGCAAAATAAAATGGAGGTGGCCACAGCACAGATTCAAGAGGCAGAGGTAAGACTAGGTGAATTAGAAGAAACTATATGGAAAAAGAGGAAGTTGAGAAAAAGAGCAATAAAAAAAAATCCAGGAATACAAGGGGATAATTAGAGAACTAAGTGATTCAATCAAATGGAACAATATCCATATCATAGGAATTCCAGAAGAAGAAGAGCGAGAGAAAGGAGCTGAAGGTGTACTTGAACAAATCAGAGCTGAAAATGTCCCTGATCTGGGGAGGGAAACAGGCATTGAAATCCAAGAGGCACAGAGAACCCCTTTCAGATGTAACTTGAATTGATCTTCTGCACGACACATCATAGTGAAATTGGCAAAATACAAGGATAAAGAGAGAATTCTGAAAGCAGCTAGGGATAAATGGGTCCTAACTTACAAAGCTAGACACATAAGGGTAGTAGCAGACCTATCTACTGAAACTTGGCAGGCCAGAAAGGAATGGCAGGAAATCTTCAATGTGATGAACAGAAAAAAATGCAGCTGAGAATCCTTTATCCAGGAAGTCTGTCATTCAGAATAGGAGAGATAAAGGCTTTCCCAAATAAACAAAAACTGAAGGAATTCGTCACCACGAAACCAGCCCTACAAGAGATCCTAAGGGGGACTCTGTGAGTGAAATGTTGCAAGACCCACAAAGTATCAGAGACACCACTACAAGCGTGAAACCTACAGGTAACACAATGACTCAACCCATATCTTTCAATAATAACAATGAATGTAAATGGACTAAATGCTCCAACCAAAAGACATAGGGTATCAGAATGGATAAAAAAACAAGACCCATCTATTTTCTGTCTACAAGAGACTCATTTTAGACCTGAGGACACCTTCAGATGGAAAGTGAAGGGATGGAGAACTATCTATCATGCTACTGGAAGTCCAAAGAAAGCTGGAGTAGCCATACTTGTATCAGACAAACTAGACTTTAAATTAAAGGCTGTAACAAGAGATGAAGAAGGGCATTATATAATAATTACAGGGTCTATCCATCAGGAAGAACTAACAATTATAAATGTCTATGTGCCGAATACGGGAGCCCCCAAATATATAAAACAATTACAAACATAAGCAACCTTATTGATAAGAATGTGGTAATTGCAGGGGACTTTAACACTCCACTTACAGAAATGGATAGATCATCTAGACACACGGTCAATAAAGAAACAAGGGCCCTGAATAATACATTGGATCAGATGGACTTGACAGATGTATTTAGAACTCTGCATCCCAAAGCAACAGAATATACTTCCTTCTCGAGTGCACATGGAATATTCTCCAAGATAGATCACATACTGGGTCACAAAACAGCCCTTCGTAAGTATACAAGAATTGGTATCACACCATGCACACTTTCAGACCACAATGCTATGAAACTTGAAATCAACCACAGGAAAAAGTCTGGAAAATTTCCAAAAGCATGGAGGTTAAAGAACATCCGACTAAAGTACGAATGGGTCAACGAGGCAATTAGAGAAGAAATTTAAAAATATATGGAAATACATGAAATGAAAATACAACAGTCCAAATGATTGGGATGCAGCAAAGGCAGTCCTGAGAGGAAAATACATTGCAGTCCAGCCTATCTCAAGAAACAAGAAAAATCCCAAATACAAAATCTAACAGCACACCTAAAGGAAATAGAAGCAGAACAGCAAAGACACCCGAAACCCAGAGAAGAGAAATAATAAAGATCAAAGCAGAAATAACCAATATCGAATCTAAAAAAACAGTAGAGCAGATCAATGAAACCACGAGTTGTTTTTTTGAAAAAATAAACAAAATTGGTAAATCTTTAGCCAGGCTTTTCAAAAATAAAATGGAGAGGACGCTAAAAGATAGAAAATGAATTACAATGGAATTATTACAACCAATCCCTCAGACATACAAGCAATGATCAGGGAATACTATGAAAAATTATATGCCAAAAAACTGGACAACCTGGAAGAAATGGACAAATTCCTAAACACGCACACACTTCCAAAATTCAAACACGAAAAAATAGAAAATTTGAACAGACCCATAACCAGTGACGACATAGAATCAGTTATCAAAAAGCTCCCAACAAATAAGAGTCTAGGACCAGATGGCTTACCTGGCAAATTCTACAAGATTTTTAAAGCAGAGATAAACCTATCCTTCTCAAGCTATTCCAAAAAATAGAAAGGGAAGGAAAACTTCCAGACTCATTCTATGAAGGCAGCATGACTTTGATTCCCAAACCAGACAGAGATCCAGCAAAAAAAGAGAACTATAGGCCAATATCCTGAATGTGAGACAGGAAACCATCAAAACCCTAGAGGAGAAAGCAGGAAAAAACCTCTCTGACCTCAGCCGTAGCAATTTCTTACTTGACACATCTCCGAAGGCAAGGGAATTAAAAGCAAACATGAACTATTGGGACCTCATGAAGATAAAAAGCTTCTGCACAGCAAAGGAAACAATCAACAAAACTAAAAAGCAACCAACATAATGGGAAAAGATATTTGCAAATGACATATCAGACAAAGGGTAGTATCCGAAATCTATATAGAGCTCACCAAACTCCACACCCGAGAAACAAATAATCCAGTGAAGAAATGGGCAGAAAACATGAATAGACACTTCTCTAAAGAAGACATCGGATGGCCAACAGGCACATGAAAAGATGCTCAACGTCGTTCCTCATCAGGGAAATACAAATCAAAACCACACTCAGATATCACCTCACGCCAGTCAGAGTGGCCAAAATGAACAAATCAGGAGACTATAGATGCTGGACAGGATGTGGAGAAACAGGAGCCCTCTTGCGCTGTTGGTGGGAATGCAAACTGGTGCAGCCCCTCTGGAAAACAGTGTGGAGGTTCCTCCAAAAATTAAAAATAGACCTACCCTATGACCCAGCAGTAGCACTGCTAGGAATTTACCCAAGGGATACAGGAGTACTGATGCATAGGGGCACTTGTACCCCAATGTTTATAGCAGCACTCTCAACAATAGCCAAATTATGGAAAGAGCTTAAATGTCCATCAACTGATGAATGGATAAAGAAATTGTGGTTTATATACACAATGGAAAACTACTTGGCAATGAGAAAGAATGAAATCTGGCCATTTGCAGCAATGTAGATGGAATGGAGACTGTTACATTAAGTGAAACAAGTCAGGCAAAGAAAGACAGATACCATATTATTTCACTCATATGTGGATCCTGAGAAACTTAACAGAAGACCAGGGGGGAGGGGAAGGAGGGAAAAAAGTTACAGAGATTGAAGTAGGCAAACCATAAGAGACTCTTAAATATTGAGAACAAACTGAGAGTTGATGGGAGGTGGGAGAGAGGGGAAAGTGGGTGATGGGCATTGAGGAGGGCATCTGTTGGGATGAGTACTGGGTGTTTATGGAAGCCAATTTGACAATAAATTACATTAAAAAATAAACAAAAACATTCTATGGAAAAAAAATAAATCAGGTTTCCTTTATTCATTTTTACAGTATATAAGCTCCTGACTGATGCAAGCGTTACTTAAGGAATTGCCTATATGGTTGCATTATTAGAATGGTTTAGCATTTTATTATTAAGTAAATTGTATCACATTCTGATCAGATGATATGGTTATATTTCTAACTGTTGATGCAAGTACAAAATTATATTTAAATGCCAAGTGCCATATGTACGTATAACTTGCATTATTTAAATTTTATCATGTTCTGTCTTTATTAATTGATCTAATAGAGACTGTTTTGTTTTATTTGATTATTCCTAGATTTTATGTTTTGTTGAATATATTTTGACATCTGTTTAATTTATAAAAGCTCAATTTTCTTACATTCAATCAAATTATGTGTTTTACTATAACCCTTATTATTCCATTTAAATGTGCTTCCTTGAATTATCTTTTTTGTTTCACTAATATTGCAATTACTACTCTATTAATTTTTCACAAATAAAAATAAAGTATTTTGATTTTATATTTTCACTATTTAAAAAAACACTTTCACAATTTTTTTATATTTAATCCTACTATTTATACTTATCATTGACTATCATATTTGATCTTATTTTATTTGTTACTATTAAGTGTTATATTCCTCAGTATATTAAATCACATATAAGTTGATTGGAGTATGACTTGCATGAATTGTAAAATGCACTTATGTCATATACATCATCTGCTAATTTTAAATAAGTGATCTTAAAGTATTATTTAAAAATTAAAAGAATGAACAAAATTTTATACTTTTCAGTTGATTCCTCTTTTTAAGAAATGTCATTCTTTCTTTTATGTTTAATTTATTTATTATTTTTTAAATTTTTATTTATTTTTTGAAATTTATTGTCAAATTGGTTTCCATAAAACATCCAGTGCTCATCCCAAAAGGTGCCCTCCTCCATACCCATCACCCACCCTCCCCTCTCTCCCACCCCCCATCAGCCCTCAGTTTGTTCTCAGTTTTTAACAGTCTCTTATGCTTTGGCTCTCTCCCACTCTAACCTCTTTTTTTCTTTTTCCTTCCCCTTCCCCATGGGTTTCTGGTAAGTTTCTCAGGATCCACATAAGAGTGAAAACATATGGTATCTGTCTTTCTCTGTATGGCTTATTTTACTTAGCATCACACCCTCCAGTTCCATCCATGTTGCTACAAAGGGCCAGATTTCATTCTTTCTCATTGCCAAGTAGTTTTCCATTGTGTATATAAACCACAATTTCTTTATCCATTCATCAGTTGATGGACATTTAAGCTCTTTCCATAATTTGGCTATTGTTGAGAGTGCTGCTATAAACATTGGGGTACAAGTGCCCCTATGCATCAGTACTCCTGTATCCCTTGGGTAAATTCCTAGCAGTGCTACTGCTGGGTCATAGGGTAGGTCTATTTTTAATTTTTGGAGGAACCTCCACACTGTTTTCCAGAGGGGCTGCACCAGTTTGCATTCCCACCAACAGCGCAAGAGGGCTCCTGTTTCTCCACATCCTGTCCAGCATCTATAGTCTCCTGATTTGTTCATTTTGGCCACTCTGACTGGCGTGAGGTGATATCTGAGTGTGGTTTTGATTTGTATTTCCCTGATGAGGAACGACGTTGAGCATCTTTTCATGTGCCTGTTGGCCATCCGATGTCTTCTTTAGAGAAGTGTCTATTCATGTTTTCTGCCCATTTCTTCACTGGATTATTTGTTTTTCGGGTGTGGAGTTTGGTGAGCTCTATATAGATTTTGGATACTAGCCCTTTGATATGTCATTTGCAAATATCTTTTCCCATTCCGTTGGTTGCTTTTTAGTTTTGTTGATTGTTTCCTTTGCTGTGCAGAAGCTTTTTATCTTCATGAGGTCCCAATAGTTCATGTTTGCTTTTAATTCCTTTGCCTTTGGAAATGTGTCAAGTAAGAAATTGCTACGACTGAGGTCAGAGAGGTCTTTTCCTGCTTTCTCCTCTAAGGTTTTGATGGTTTCCTGTCTCACATTCAGGTCCTTTATCCATTTTGAGTTTATTTTTGTGAATGGTGTGAGAAAGTGGTCTAATTTCAACCTTCTTCATGTTGCTGTCCAGTTCTCCCAGCACCATTTGTAAAAGAGGCTGTCTTTTTTCCATTGGATGTTCTTTCCTGCTTTGTCAAAGATGAGTTGGCCATACGTTTGTGGGTCTAGTTCTGGGGTTTCTATTCTAGTCCATTGGTCTATGTGTCTGTTTTTGTGCCAATACCATGCTGTCTTGATGATGACAGCTTTGTAGTAGAGGCTAAAGTCTGGGATTGTGATGGCTCCTGCTTTGGTCTTCTTCTTCAAAATTACTTTGTCTATTCGGGGGCCTTTTGTGGTTCCATATGAATTTTAGGATTGCTTGTTCTAGCTTCGAGAAGAATGCTGGTGCATTTTTGATTGGGATTGCATTGAATGTGTAGATAGCTTTGGGTAGTATTGACATTTTGACAATATTTATTCTTCCAACCCATGAGCACAGAATGTTTTTCCATTTCTTAGTATCGTCTTCAATTTCCTCCATAAGCTTTCTATAGTTTTCAGCCTACAGATCTTTTACATCTTTGGTTAGATGTATTCCTAGGTATTTTACGATTCTTGGTGCAAATGTGAATGGGATAAGTTTCTTTATTTGTCTTTCTGTTGCTTCATTATTAGTGTATAAGAATGCAACTGATTTCTGTACATTGATTTTGTATCCTTCAACTTTGCTAAATTCATGTATCAGTTCTAGCAGACTTTAGTGGAGTATATCCGATTTTCCATGTATAATGTCATGTCATCTGCAAAAAGTGAAAGCTTCACTTCATCTTTGCCAATTTTGATGCCTTTGATTTCCTTTTGTTGTCTGATTGCTGATGCTAGAACTTCCAACACTATGTTAAACAACAGCAGTGAGAGTGGACATCCCTGTCGTGTTCCTGATCTCAGGGAAAAAACTCTCAGTTTTTCCCCATTGAGGATGATGTTAGCTGTGGGCTTTTCATAGATGGCTTTAAGATGTTTAAGTATGTTCCTTCTATCCCAACTTTCTCGAGGGTTTTTATTAAGAAAGGGTGCTGAATTTTGTCAAAGGCCTTTTCTGCATTGATTGACAGGATCATATGGTTCTTATCTTTTCTTTTATTAATGTGATGTATCACGTTGATTGATTTGTGAATGTTGAACCAGACCTGCATCCCAGGAATGAATCCCACTTGATCATGGTGAGTAATTCTTTTTATATGCCGTTGAATTCGATTTGCTAGTATCTTGTTGAGAATTTTTGTATCCATATTCATCAGGGATATTGGCCTGTAGTTCTCTTTTTTTTACTGGATCTCTGTCTGGTTTAGGAATCAAAGTAATGCTGGCTTCATAGAATGAGTCTGGAAGTTTTCCTTCCCTTTCTATTTTTTGGAATAGCTTGAGAAGGATAGGTATTATCTCTGCTTTAAACGTCTGGTAGAACTCCCCAGGAAGCCATCTGGTCTTGGACTCTTATTTGTTGGGAGATTTTTGATAACCGATTCAATTTCTTCACTGGTTATGGGTCTGTTCAGGATTTCCTTTTCCTCCTGTTTCAGTTTTGGAAGTGTGTGCATGTTTAGGAATTTGTCCATTTCTTCCAGGTTGTGCAGTTTGTTGGCATATAATTTTTCATAGTATTCCCTGAGCATTGCTTGTATCTCTGAGGGATTGGTTGTAATAATGCCATTTTCATTCATGATTTTATCTATTTGGGTCATCTCCCTTTTCTTTTTGAGAAGCCTGGCTAGAGGTTTAACAATTTTGTTTATTTTTTCAAAAAACCAACTCTTGGTTTCGCTGATCTGCTCTACAGTTTTTTTAGATTCTATATTGTTTATTTCTGCTCTGATCTTTATTATTTCTCTTCTGCTGGGTTTAGGCTGTCTTTGCTGTCCTGCTTCTATTTCCTTTAGGTGTGCTATTAGATTTGTATTTTGTATTTTCTTGTTTCTTGAGATAAGCCTGGATTGCAATGTATTTTCCTCTCAGGACTGCCTTTGCTGCATCCCAAAGTGTTTGGGTTGTTGTATTTTCATTTTCATTTGTTTCCATATATTTTTTAATTTCTTCTCTAATTGCCTGGTTGACCCATTCGTACTTTAGTAGGGTGTTCTTTAACCTCCATGCTTTTGGAAATTTTCCAGACTTTTTCCTGTGGTTGATTTGAAGTTTCATAGCTTTGTGGTTTGAAAGTATGCATGGTATGATCTCAATTCTTGTATACTTACGAAGGGCTGTTTTGTGACCCAGTATGTGATCTATCTTGGAGAATATTCCATGTGCACTCGACAAGAAGGTATGTTCTGTTGCTTTGGGATGCAGAGTTCTAAATATATCTGTCAAGTCCATCTGATCCAATGTATTATTCAGGGCCCTTGTTTCTTTATTGACCATGTGTCTAGATGATCTATCCATTTCTGTAAGTGGAGTGTTAAAGTCCCCTGCAATTACCACATTCTTATCTATAAGGTTGCTTATGTTTGTGAGTAATTGTTTTATATATTTGGGGGCTCCCGTATTCGGCACATAGACATTTATAATTGTTAGCTCTTCCTGATGGATAGACCCTGTAATTATTATATAATGCCCTTCTTCATCTCTTGTTACAGCCTTTAATTTAAAGTCTAGTTTGTCTGATACAAGTATGGCTACTCCAGCTTTCTTTGGACTTCTAGTAGCATGATAGATAGTTCTCCATCCCCTCACTTTCCATCTGAAGGTGTCCTCAGGTCTAAAATGAGTCTCTTGTAGACAGAAAATAGATGGGTCTTGTTTTTTTATCCATTGTGATACCATATGTAAAAGTCATTCTTTCAACAGCATTGAATTAACACATTATATAAGATGTAGAAAAAAGTGTCCAGTGTCACAGTTGCTGTTATGTTCTAATTTCTGATTGGACACGTGTATGTGGATACACATATGGATATCTTTAGCATAAACTTTTTTATAGGTCAGTTTTTTTGTTTCCTTGTTGGTTTGTGTGTTAGTTTTAATTTTAATCAGGGAGAATTTTTCTGTCGTTTAGCCACCTTGAAGAAGGTTTTAAGTAACTATAATAATGGTTATAGTCACATGCCAATTTTGAAATATTGATATAGTCTAAATTAGCATATTAATGAATTATTTTATGATGAAAATTATGGAATAAAACCAACAACATTTTATTAGTATCTTTGGAGAATATTAAAAACTATCTAAAAAATGATATTAGAGTAAAAGTGCACATATATTACATATGAATATGTTTTTTTCTGAATATTTAATTTTATTACAAGTCAAGCATATGTTGCCTAATTAATCATGATGTTTTCTTTGCAGTAATGAATCAAAAAGTGTGATGATTATTATTGAACTATAAAGGCAATCAAATATTGACCAGTGTTAAATTTTATCTGGGTTTATTGAATATTTTAATCATGGGAATAATTTTAGTAAACATATTAATAGCAAACTAGATATTATCTTTTTTCTTAAACCTATGAGGAAAATACTGTTATCATCATTTTACAGATAAGAATACTGAGATTTATAGAGGTGAGCCAAATTGTTTAAGGCCACGTAGTTAGAAAGCAATGAGGCTGGATTAGAATTCAGGTAATCTGATTTCAGAATCAGAATTCTCAAATTTACATATTTGCCCCAACCCATCCCACTCTTTTCTTTGACTTGTATATTCTCTTTTCAATTTCTTCCCTTTCTTTTTAAACCTCACCCCCAATTTGTGTATAAATGATAAGCCCTATGTCTTTATTTCCTGTTTGGTGGTAAGAAAAGTGAATGCATGGGAATCCAAAAGCTTAGTTCTTTGACCCTTTTAAACTTTCCTTGTTTCTTGAAACTTTTATGGGAGCTAATTGCAGTACAACACCACAAAACCAATATGGTGTAGATTGCCAAGAAAACTAAAAAAATCATATGCAAGACCTGGTACATACAGGTGAGATACTAGAAACTAGAACTTGAAAGTTAGAGAACTGTTTTTGTTGTTGTTGTTAACATGAAATATTGGAAAGCAAAATTGTGATACAAAAAATGCTTTTTATAAACTAGAACAATAGAATGTATCTGACAAGTGACATAATAAGTGTAAATAAAATCCATGAAATTACTTTCAGAGTACCAATGTCCATAACAACATATTGTAGTAAAAATTCTTAGGGACTTCAATTGACACACATTTCAATGAATTAACATTTTGATGTGAGCACCAAAATGCTTCATGTGATCTTTTGAAGTATTTTATAATAACAAATCTTCATGTGATATTCATATGAAATTAATAGAAGCACAGTGTATAAAATACATGGTAGATTTACCACATTCTTCCTCTTAGACTGACTGTATTGAACTTGGTCATCCTTTTATCACATCCTGTCCCAGCTTTCTAATCTCCTTTAACAGCTCCACATGTTTCCAGATGCCCAGTTCACTAAGAGGAATACTCTATTTTTAAATTCTATTGCTTTCTTCTTTCTGCTACCCAAAAAACATACAGAAATTCCACCCAAATGTAAAGGTTGTTCATTGTTTCTCAAAATATTTCTAATATTTAACCATGTCTTACTTCAACTTTTATGATCTTTTTAAAAAAATTTGTATTGTTTATTTATTCTTAAGAGCATGAGAGAGAGCAAGGAGGGGAGGGACAGAAAGAGAGGGAGACACAGAGTCTGAAGCAGGTTCCAAGCTCCAAGGTGACAGCACAGAGCCCGATATAGAGCTCAAAATCATGAAGCGTAAGATCATGACCTGAGCCAAAGTCAGATGCTTAACCATCTGAAAGCTACCCTGGTGCCCCCAACTTTTATGATCTTAAATACACTTCCTTTTTTTTGGTAAATTCAACTTGTGACCAATTCTGCCCTTTGCTAGCTTAATTTTTGCTCTGCAATCACATGGATCTGTCTAATATATAATTACGACAAATTCACCCTCATTGCTTTCCTCCTAATCATTGTAATAAAACTTGTGCTCCTAGGCATAGGTTGGAGGTCTAATACATGTAATAAATTATATGATTATTTCCTACCTCCCCAGTGTCACCTCATAGCACTCTCTATCATAAACATAATATAATCTAGATACATAAGCATTCTTTCTTTTTTCTTAAAAGACAAAATTCAATTTTTTTTTCTCATTTTTAGGGCCTTGCCAATTGCTTTTTTTTTTTTTTTAACGGGAATATTCTTTCTTCAGTTATCTGGAGAACATTCAAATCTCTTTATTCACGTCTTGACTAAACTGTTATCCCCCATGACTGCAATTTCTAAAATGTTATCTTCCACCCCATTTCAGTCATTAATAACTTAGCAGTCTTTATTTTCCACATAGGATATAATATTATTTGAAAATATTGTATATTTCTATTATTTTGATTGTCTGTCCAACCATAATACAAACACCAGGAAGTTCATAACTTTATTTGTAACATCTAAGGCAGAGTGCATAGAATCCCTCAAAATGTTATTTATTAAGTTAACCAATTAGTTACAAAAAGAATCTGAAATTTTGTGACCATCCATCAGATATATAATGGAAAGATTAAATAATTGCAGCAAAAGTTATTTTAATATTTTGGCAAAATGTTTTTTACATTTTTTTAATGTTTATTTATTCTTGAGACAGAGAGAGACAGAGCATGAGCAGGGGAGGGGCAGAGAGAGAGAGGGAGACATAAAATCCAAAGCAGGCTCCAGGCTCTGAGCTGTCAGCACTGAGCCAATGCTGGGCTTGAATCCACGAACAGCAAGATCATGACCTGAGCCGAAATCAGACACTTAACCGACTGAGCCACCCAGGTAGGTGCCCCTGGGCAAAATATTTTTATAATCATATATAAATTCCAAATCTTTAAAATTATATTTTCTTATTCTTTTTAGTGGCTTGATCATTATTTACTCATATAAGAAAAGTAACTCTTAATATCTAAGTAGAGGGTAAAAATGCCACCTAACAAGAATTGAAACAAAATTTGTCTAATTCTTATCTTTGTTTCTTTTTCATAGAAAATGAGGATAAAATAAGCATAACATTGGTATAGAAAAGGAAATCTTCCTGTTAACTTTCACAAAAATATAATTTTTTTTAATGCAAAGCAAAACAAAGCAAAGACAACTGGAACTTAGCTCAAAACACATCCTCTGAAATGACAAAAAAAATCACTGAAGGTATAGAGAGATATCTTCCAAAGAGATTTACTTCTCTTGGAAGCATGTGTTTAGTTTACTAAGGGGGATAAAATCTTAAGAAGAGTTTACATTCCAAAGATTTTGTTTACATTAGGAAGATGATTCTTCTCTCCCTCTCTCAGGAGAAGACATTGGCAGCTGAGCAGTGTATAACCTGTATAAATGTTCAGATTCATAATCTTGGGGCTCCTCTCCTGTGGTCGGTTTAATCTTTTTTTTGCATATGCTCAATAATATTTGACCTTCATAGCATCTGCTTGGGAGAGAATGAAACTTACGGATCTAATGTGGTTTTTTTCTGTAAGTATTACGTCTGAAATCGGTTCCAGAAAATGTGTGTTTCATGATAAAAATGAATAAATATGGATATTAAAAACATACCAATTACTTATAATTCTTACTAAAGCACTGATTTGTGACTACAAACACTTATCCTATTTCTTTACTAAGTTTTTGTAAAAATGTTTAAAAAATGAATCAAACATGTCTTTTGCTTTTCTCCATACCTCATCTTAGTCTCATGCAAACAGCCCTGCTAAAAAGGGAAATCCCATCCACTGACTTAGAGTTGCCAACAGTGGATGTAACAGTTGGAGTTTCCAAGTGTACTTCATTGTGATCTATGTTAGATTTTATTTTAAGAAATATTAACACAAATTATTTTAAGAGAAAATTGAGTACATTTTAAAGAACATTTTCAAATAGCAAACAAAACATGAAAAGGTGTGAAGATAATACTGGAATACATTTAAAAGGAATTCCCACTAAACAGCTTAACTTTTATCTCACTATGTTTAAAGATCAAAGTAATCTGAATATCAGAAATCAAGTTGATAATCATACTAGAAATGGAAAATTTGGGGAGTTATCCTGATGTTATGCTATATTTCTAATAACTGTTATGTTCTGATTAAACAAGTACATTTTAATACTTTGCTATTAATATTGTGAGTTAAAAATAAGTTATATTTTGTGAATACCTTAAAAGATAAAATATTTAATAATTAATCTTAGTAATTAATACATATGCCTCTCTAAATATGTTTCTCAAAGCCAAAACTTCTAAAATCAGTTACTCCTAACACCTAAAATATCAAAGTTAATATTTAAAGTTCCAACTTCCTTCAAAATAGGTTTTGCTCTCGGGACACCTGAGTGGCTCAGTTGGTTGAGCGTCGGACTTCAGATGTGATCCCACGGTTCATGAAGTTCGTGAGTTTGAGCCCTGCTGTCAGCCCAGACCTTACTTCAGATCCTCTGTCTCCCTGTCTCTGCCCCTTCCCCATTCACATGCACATGCACCTGCACACGCTGTCTCTCTTTCTCTCTCAAAAAAATATTTTTCTCTTAAACACAAATAGTATATATTTAAAATTAAGTTTAGGTGAAATAGAAAGTTAAACTGAACTTTGAAAACGCAAATCCTATGAAACATTAAGCCTATGGAATTTATAAAGAATGAAGTTAGAGAGAGCTATGTTTAAATGTTTTCTGGTATTTCTTCAAATTAATGTGTAGATTTTATTATTTATATATTTTTATTAAAAATGTTTTTAATGTTTATTTACTTTTGAGAGAGAGAGAGAGAGAAAGAGCATGAGCAGGTGAGGGGCAGAGAGAGGGGGAGACACAGAGCCCAGAGCAGGCTCCAGGCTCTAAGGTGTCAGCACAGAGCCTAAGGCTGGGCTCAAACTCACGAACAATGAGATCATGACTTGGGCTAAAGTCTTACACTTAATCAACTGAGCCACCCAGGCATCCCTAATGTGTAGATTTTAAATAAATTTATATCAGCATTGTTTTCGTTACATTGTGTTGACCATAGTTTTGTTTCATTTTTTTAAAGTAAAATTATACTTATAACAATTATGATACACTTACAATAGCAGGACCCATGCCATGTTTACATATATATATATATATATATATATATATATATATATACATACATGTGTGTGTATGTACACATATATATAAAATTTTACTTAAATTATATATAATATAATATATTTTTATATTATATGTATACATTCACATGTGTCTTATGAAATGAGGAAAATATCTTGTTCTTAAAAAATTCATTTGGGAGCTTCAGTAAATTAACATCTACTTTATGATCCACAAGGTTATATACATTTTTTAATTTAATGAACCTGTAAACATTGGTCAATGTAACATTTATGATTGATCCTTACCAATAGAAAGATAAATATTTTTTTAAAAAATAATTAAAGTGTATCTGCTCTTACTTTGTAACTTATTAGGCTAGAAGAGATAATGAAAAGTACACATATAGCTATAATGTAAGTCAGATTATTATTAATGACATAAAAATTTCTGGAGGCAAAAAATAGATATAAAATAAAAGTTACACAGACCGAATGGAGAAAAAATAGGGAATATGAGTGATTGAAACAACTTTCAGTAGATGAAGGTAAAGGAGAGAATTTTCTAGGCAGAGATGAAAAACCAAAGTCATGCCACATAGTCTGGAAATCCCAGGGTTTGTGGCAGAAATGGTGAGTAACATAAAATATATGCAGGGTAGTCAGGGCTAAGAAACTGGAACCACATGTACTGGTTTCTGCCATGTCTCAAATTCCTAAGCACCTTTCACCTACGTACCTAAAACTTTGGGGAAGCCAAAGTAAATAAAGGGGCACCTGGGCAGCTCAGTTGGTAAAGCTTCCACCTTAAGCTCTGGTCATGATCTCACGGTTCATGAGTTTGAGTCCCTCATCAGGCTTTGTGCTGACAGCTCAGAGCCTGGATCCTGCTTCAGATTCTGTGTCTCCCTTTCCCCTGTTCATGCTTGGTCTGTCTGTCTCTCTCTCTCAAAAATGAATAAACATTAAAAAAACATTAAAAACCCAGCATGTTTATCGCTTTTGAAAAAAGAGATTGAATGTAAGGAGACTAGAATCTTACTGCAACAATCCTGGTGAGATAAAACTAAGGATCTGAATTAGAGTCATAACTACAACACTATGAATGAGAATAGAGAGTAATGACATAAGTGGATTCTATAGCTCTTGGCTGATCCAGTTGCCCTTAAGTGAGAAATATGAGGCAGAGACACTAAGCAAATAGGGAAGACAAGTTCCATCACTTCCAGCATCCTCAGGAAAGCTTGTTCTTCTTCCTTCAACTAAAAACAAGACATTTATCAAATTATGGCCCTCCTCCCCTTCTTTTCCCTTTCCCTGCTCTTCCTTCTGACTTGCACATGCTTATACTAACTCATACATGTACACATTGCTCACATACACTCAAGCAAATACAGTCACCACCAGTGTCATCACCTGTCATCACCACCAACAGCATGGTTTTCAGGTCCTGCCATCCTGTTTCAGGTTGACGGTACATATAAGTTCTTCTCACATTAGCCATTTTCTCATAACTTTTCCTTACCCATTCTCACAATATCTACCTTGCCTTTACTTTTCAATTACAGAACTCATATATTTACAATTTCTCTCTATGTGTTGCTTTCAGCCATTAGTTTAATTTATCATCTTTAAATGGAACTAAATCAGAATTATTAATAATATAATAAGATCTAAATATCTATAAAAATGAAACTATACATGGCTGGGACTGAAACAAACAAGTGACTCTTTTTTAAGCTTTATGTATGGAAATGTTTTATAACTAAATAAAAATCCAGAGGGGAAACAATTCTGAATTCACCAATATAATTTTTAAAAATACTCATTAAAATAAAATGATAATAAACTGGCAAACAATAAACTGACAAACTGAGAACATATTTGCAACATATATAATAAAGTGCTAATAACCCTAATGTAAAAAGAGCTTTAACAAATTAAGAAAGGAAACCCAGAATATACAACTTGGAAACAACTTAAATGTCTATACATAAAAAAGTAGTTAAATAAAGTATGGTTTATACAAACAAGGAGGAGGAAAGAATGAAAAAGGACTCTATAGAACTGATGTAGAGTGCTTTCCAAAACATATTGTAAGAAATGTTGTTAGTTGCAAAAAAGCAAATTATCAAAAATTATATATAATATATATTATACTGTCTATAAAAATGTAGGAAATAGAATGGTAGTTGCCAGGGACTGGGGGAAAGGGAGGAAAATTCTGAGGTTTTGGTCAAAGGGTACAGAATTTCAGTTATAAATGATGATTGACTCCTAGAGATCTACTATAAAGCACAGTGCCTATATAGGCATTTACTGTATTATATTATATAATATTGTATTGTATACTTGAATATTTGCTAAGAGAATAAATCTTATGTTAAATATTCTTATTGCAAATAATACCTTTATTATTATGAATAATTGTTATATCATCATTATTATTTTAAATATAGATGACGGGAGGAAACTTTTAGAGGTGATGAATATGTTTATGGCATAGATTGTGGTGATATATATTTGTCTCTAAACTCATCAGGTTGTATACATTAAATATGTGCAGCTTTCTATATATCAGTCATACCTCAATAAAGTGGTTTAAAAAATAAAAAAGAAAATACACTCATATCTCTTCTTTTGCTTAAAAAATACAAAAAGGGCAAACTAGAAACTAATAAAATTGGGTAGTTATAGGCAGTGGGTGGAAAAAGGGAGAAATGAATGTGAGAATAAAAACAAGGCGGAAGAAATGAGGAACAAGTGATACATCTCTGAGTATGCGTTTCCTTAAAAATTTTTTTAATGTTTATTTATTTTTGAAAGAGAGAGACACAGAGCACAAGCAAAGGAGGGGCAGAGACACAAAATCTGAAGCAGGGTCCAAGCTGTCAGACTGGGGCTTGAACTCACAAACTGCAAGATGGTGACCTGAACTGAAGTGGGATGCCTGACCAACTGAGCCACCCAAGCAAACTGAGTATACTTTAAACAAACAAAAATTATTATGGTAAAAACGCTTAACATGAAACTAAACTTTTAGCAAATTCTAAGCATGCATTACCAATTTTGGCTATAGATACAATGTTGAGCAGTAGATCTCTAGAACTTCTCCATCTTGCCTAAATGATACTTTATGCCTATCAGTTAGTAACTCCTTGTTACTGCTCCTGGCAACCACCATTCCACTTTTTGATTCTATTCATTTGACTATTTTAGAAATTTCATATAAGTGGAATCATGCAGTATTTGTCTTTCTGTAGAATTAAAATCAAGATCTCGAAAAGATACTTGTTCTTACTTGCTACTGTTGTGGCATTGAGTATGATCGGAATTGGGTTTTTGTTTATTTCAGGTATATATAACTTATAATTAAACCCATTGGAATATATTTACTGAATTTTCTTAAGTCTAACATGAAAGACCAAATTTATGTAAATATTTTAAATTTAATGAAATATTGTGTGGCAGCTTTAAAATCCTAATCAGATAATTCTAACACCTGAGTCATCCATGGGATGAGAGAGTAGTAGCATGGAAGACCAGCAACCCACACAGCTTTGTTAAAACCATGAGGACAAGAGGGGAATGTTTTTCTCTTGTTATTTGGCTGGTGGTCTACAGCAGGTATTGTCAAAAAGGTTTTCTGTCCTTCTGAGCCACACTTTTCCCAGTCCATTATCTAGAAAGAAGGGCTTTTGATGAAATTTTTATTTGCCACTGTTGGAGTTTCTTGTTTGGTAGCTTCTGTCATAACCTGTCAAGATATATGGGAGATAACAACAACAACGAAAAGAATAAAAATTCCTCAAATCACTAGGTCTCTTAGTAACCCTCCTTTTTCTTTCCAGTTTTCAAAGTTTTATTATCTGTGATTTTTTTTTTTTAGTAGTAAGTGGAAGGACCTAGAAAGAATTGGACTACTCCATCTTACATAGCCCCCCCCTTTTTTTTTAATTAAAATTTTTTTAACGTTTTATTTATTTTTGAGACAGAGAGAGACAGAGCATGAACAGGGGAAGGTCAGCGAGAGGGAGACACAGAATCTGAAACAGGCTCCAGGCTCCAAGCTGGCAGCACAGACCCCCGATGCGGGGCTCAAACTCAAGGACCGCGAGATCATGACCTGAGCTGAAGTCAGACGCTCAACCGACTGAGCCACCCAGGCGCCCCCATCTTACATAGCTCTTAATCATCATTACAAATGTATGGGGTTCAGTCCCTCACTTGATGGTCTGACCCCGTCACTCAACACTTATTAAGGTAATTGCATCCATGGGGTGCCTGGGCAGCTCAGTCTGTTAAGCCTCTGACTTCAGCTCAGGTCATTATCTCACAGTTTGTGGTTTGAGCCCTGCATTGAGTTCTATGCTGACAGCTTGGAGCCTGGAACTTGCTTCAGATTCCCTGTCTCCCTCTCTCTGCCCCTCCCCTACTCGTGCTTTGTCTCTCTGCCTCTCAAAAATGAATATATATTAAAAAATTAAATGAAAAAAAAAATTTAAAAAAAAAAAAGAAAAAAAGGGGCGCCTGGGTGGCGCAGTCGGTTAAGCGTCTGACTTCAGCCAGGTCACGATCTCGCGGTCCGTGAGTTCGAGCCCCGCATCGGGCTCTGGGCTGACGGCTCAGAGCCTGGAGCCTGTTTCCGATTCTGTGTCTCCCTCTCTCTCTGCCCCTCCCCCATTCATGCTCTGTCTCTCTCTGTCCCAAAGGTGAATAAACGTTGAAAAAAAAAAAAATTAAAAAAAAAAATTAATTGCATCCACCCAATTCTGTTGCTTTGAAGCCTTTCCATATTTATTATTTGGAAGTAGCCCAGGATGGGCCTCTTAGATTCCTACGCATATTGTTGGATATGTCAAGAATGCAAGGCCCTGACTACTCATTCACTCTGTAGCAAGAAATTATTGTCTTGAATCAAATAAAAAAAGAGAACATATTGATAAAAAAATTAAAAGTTATAGAAAAAGACAATGCAAATTATAACTGGAAAATACAATGACGGTAATAACAACCATAACACCACCAACCAAAAAACTGTATGGGTTTAATAGTATAGTGGAGATGACAGAGAATAGAATCTGTGAACTCAGTGAACTTGAACTCAGATCAATTGAATTTACTCAATCAGAACAAAAGAAAGAAAATAGAGGAGGAGGAGGAGGAGAAGAATGAGGAGGAGGAAGAGGAGGGGGAGAAAATGAATAGAGTCTTAGGAACAAGAGCAACACTAACAAAAGAGCTAACATTCCTATTACCAGACTCCCAGACGGTAAGGAGAAAGTATGCGGGGCCATAAAAGTATTCAAAGAAATAGTGATATTAAAGTTTCCAAGTGTGGTTAAAGGCATAAATCTACAGATTTAAGAACCTGAACCTCAAATAGGATAAACCTAAAACTTATGCCAAGTTATACTATAATTAAATGTCTAAAAGGTGATGATAAATCATCTTGGAAGAAGTCAGAGAGAAATGACCTTATGTATAGCAGAAAAGCATTTCAAATATGGTGGATTTTTCATTTGAAATTGTGCATTTCAGAAGGAAATAAGCATGCTTCAAGTGTTATAAGAAAAGAATCATCAACTGTGAGATCTAGAACTGACAAAACTATCCTTCAGGAGTGAAGACAAAGTGAGACATTCTCAGATAAAGCAAAACTAAAAAACTCTGTTACTAGCAAGCCTACCCTTTCCATACACAGAAAAGAAATGATAATTGAAAAATGCATGGGATTTCAGAAAGGAAATTGAAACATGAAATCTTTACAAATAAGGGTAGACTATTAATCTCGTGATTTTCTTAAATCATATTCAATGGCTAAAGTAAAAATCATAACATCTGATGTTGTGTAGGATGTATACCAAGGAAATTCTTAAAATAATTATATACAAATCAGGGAGGGTAAAGGGACCTAAACAGAAGTAAAATTTGAGGTGGCACGTCAGTGGCTCAGTTGGTTAAACGTCTGACTCTTGGTTTCAGCTTAGGTCATGATCTCACAGTTCGTGAGTTCCCCGCATCAGGCTCTGTTCTGAGAGTGTAGAGCCTGCCTAGGATTCTCTCCTTCCCTTTTCTCTCTCTGACCCTTTCTGTCTCTCTCTCTCTCTCTCAAAATAAATATTATTTTAATAATGTTTATTACTTTAAAAAATTTTTTTCAACGTTTATTTATTTTTGGGACAGAGAGAGACAGAGCATGAACGGGGGAGGGGCAGAGAGAGAGGGAGACACAGAATCGGAAACAGGCTCCAGGCTCTGAGCCATCAGCCCAGAGCCCGACGCGGGGCTCAAACTCGCGGACCGCGAGATCGTGACCTGGCTGAAGTCGGACGCTTAACCGACTGCGCCACCCAGGCGCCCCTACTTTAAAAAATTTTTAAAAAGAGAAGTAAAATTTTGACATTTACTTTAATTGGAAAAAACCATTAGTACCAGTAGACTGTGATAAACTTTTTTATGTATATTATAATATCTAGACCAATCACTAATAAAACCATGCAAGGCAAATACCATAAAACACTATAAATAATAAAAAATGAATTATGAATAAATTTCACTTATCTTGGACTACTCAGGCTACTATAACAAATTACCATAGATTGAATGGCTTAAACAACAAGCATTTAGTTCTCACTGTTCTGGAGGATGGAAAGTTCAAAATCAAGTTTCCCTAGACAGGTTAATTTCTTCGTGAGGGCTCTTTTCCTGTCATGTGAACAGCCATCCTCTCACTGTATTTTCATATGGTAGTATAGAAAGATCTCTGTTTTCTTATTGCTGACTGTCCAACCTTACAGATAAAGGAAATAATGCTGAGTCCCTGATATGCCACCATCCCTCAAAAAAAACATACTTGATTATAGTAGACTCTGTCAAGCTAATCCAGTGATTCATTCTTAAAGGAATAGGCATATAATTCAAGTATGTTTTCCTTTCCTGCCCAAAGGGCTTTAGCCAACACAACCGGGTAGAGCCTTATTGAGTGTTTGCTTTGTCAACATTGGATCAATTTTACCATCATATCTGTCCAAGGCTCTTTCTCATATTATTCAAAATGTTGGGAGTGGCCAACATGACATGAAATTTTTGCACTTTTAGAAATATAATTAACATTAAACATTAAATTATTTTAAATAAAACCTCCATTTCAGGGGCGCCTGGGTGGCTCAGTCGGTTAAGCGGCCGACTTCGGCTCAGGTCATGATCTCCCAGTCTGTGAGTTCGAGCCCCACATCGGGCTCTGTGCTGACAGCTCAGAGCCTGGAGCCTGTTTCAGATTCTGTGTCTCCCTCTCTCTGACCCTCCCCCGTTCATGCTTTGTCTCTCTCTGTCTCAAAAATAAATAAACGTTAAAAAATTAAAAAAAAATATAAACCTCCATTTCAAACTAGGTTTTAAAGAACTAATAATTATTCCAGTGACCATTTTTATATTTTATCTGTATTGTCTGTGGATGGTTAATGTACTCAGTGAAATCAGTTGTCTTCCCTAATTTTTTAAAAATATTTTTATCTATGTGTCTACCTATAATCAATTTTAAATTTTGTAGAAATAAGCATAATATAATGGCTACTAACACTGCAGCTAGCCCCTACATGACTAAGAAGAGTGGCTTCCCCCATCTGATTACTACTGAGTTATTGCTGGAAATTAGTACTAGGTATTATGGTAAGAATACTAGGTAAGAATGGTAATTAATAGAAAAGGTAAGAATTATTTTCTCCATGGGTAGAGAGAAAGCACAGCAAAATCACCTGGCAAAATATGCTCAGTATTTAAGAAAATGCTACATCTAGACTCACAATAAATTAAAAAAAATATTTCTTTTTTCAATATTCTTAACATGGAATGTTAGGTTGAAGAGCCAGTAATGTCCGAGAAAATTTCTATCGTGGCATCGCATAATATCAGAGACAAATTTTTGTTTTGTTTTTTGTTTTGTTTATTTCAGGTATATATAATTTATAACTAGACTTACTGAAATATATTTACTGAATTTTCTTAAATCCAATAAGAGAAACCTAATTGATATAAACATTTTAAATTTGTCCATGACTTCTCAATAGCATAATTATCCCATGTGTTGATGAAAGCAACTTTAAATGGAATATCTTGTAACTACTAACATAATTATTTAAGAGTATAGAGTGTAACTGAAACCTTTATTTCTATAATATTAACTTTAAATGGTTACAAAATGGAAATCCATGCTTTGACTAAAACTAAGGAATCAAAATAAAGGAAGCAACTAAAAACAATATATTTGAGTTGTAAAAGTATATACGTTTTGTATAAGTACATTTGAAATCAAAAGATTTTTTAGTAATAAACTGTCTTAAAAATTTCTTCTGACTGATTTTTTAAAAAATGTTAATCCTTGAGAGAGACAGAGGGAGAGAGAGAGACACACAGGGAGAGAGAGAGACAGAGACAGAGACAGAGAGACAGAGTGCAAGCAGGGGAGGGGCAGAGAAAGAGGGAGACACAGAATCTGAAGTAGGCTCCAGGCTCCAACCTGTCAGTACAGAGCCTGACGGAGGTCTCAAACTCATGAACCACAAGACCATAACTTGAGCCAAAGTTGGACTCTCAACAAACTGAGCCACCCAGGCACCCCAGTCTCCTGACTGCATTTTTAATCAAGTATGAAATAGTTACCTTAATAGAGTTGCAATGTAAAATAAGTATACTGAAGGCTGTTCAAATTTTTGATTACTTGAAATATATATGTCTTAAGGTTTTAACTCAGTTTGTTTTCAGTGAGATAGGGCAAATTTTCCAAAGTGATTTGAACTTTTAAGGTAAATTGGTGGAGATATCTAGAGGAAAGTATCTTTATTTTGAGTGTAGGTGACTAATAGTTACATTTTCATCTCATAAATCTGTAGGTAAAATTTAGTCATTTACTAAAACTCTGATTTACAACATATATGGATTTTTCTTTGAAGTAAAGAAGTCAGAATTACATTAGAAGCAAGCAGCTACAAATAAAATATGTTGAACTTTATACATGAAGATGACACTTCTGATAATCCTTGAATTGGATGAAGCATTGAGTAATTTTTTCTAGAAATTAGATGGTTGCGCTTTAAATTATCTGGTTTCTTGTTCTGTACTCTGAACTAGCTGTCACTTTTTCACTCTATTTCTCTATGGGCTCCTGGAAACATTTAAAATTTTAATTAATGAATTTTTATATTTCAAAACATTTCATATATATATAAATAGATATTACAATATTAATAGGCTTGAATAAATATAAATTCAACAATGATCAAATGCATTTGAATAATGATGTATTATAAAAATATAAATAGGTTAGATATTTCAATAATTATTTCATAATAATTTAAAATTTTAAGAAATAGATGTACTACTAGATTTTCCCAGGGGAATTTGAATATATGATACCTAATTTTAGAAGGCAACCATGTTCCATTGAATTACATTTTTAGAAATTCTGATTTATGCAAACAATCAATTAATAAAATAAAACCTGATCTTAGCCATACTTTCTATGAAATTTTAATGGGTTGAGAAAGGTAATTCAATTCAGTTGAATATACCAAAATTCTGCAGAAGATACATTTTTTCCCAGTACTTGTAAATATATTTCAGACACTAAAATTGTCATTTTTTTCCTTTTTCAAGTTTTTATTTAAATTTCAGTTAGGTTACATACAGTGTAATACTAGTTTCAAGTGTACAATTTAGTGATTCAACACTTTCATACAACACCCAGTGCTCATCACAAGTGTACTCTTTAATCCCCTTCATTATTTAACCCATCCCCCACTCATCTCTCCTCTGATAACTATCAGTTTGTTCTCTATACTTGAGTCTGTTTCTTGGTTTGCATATCTTTTTTTCTTCCTAGGATCGTGTTTTGTTTTTTAAATGCCACATATGAGTGAAATCATATGGTATTTTATTTACTATTTTTCCTATTACTTAAACAAAATTATGAAAAAATAAAGTTAAATTCAAAATGTGCTAGTGTCAGGAACCATCTTGCTTATCAAAACTGTGTCTTAAGCTATAACTCCCTTAATGATTATTATTATTTTGGGGGAAATAATGTCTATTGGCTCTTCTTTAATTTTTATTTATTTAAAAAAATTATGTTTATTTTTGAGAAAGAGAGAGAGAGTCAAGAGTCCAAGCAGGAGAGGCAGACAGAGAAGGAAACACAGAATCTGAAGCAGGCTCCGGGCTCTGAGCTGTCAGCACAGAGCCCAATGCAGTGCTCGAACCCACAAACTGTAAGATCGTGACCTGAGCCAAAGTCGGGTGTTGAAGCGACTGAGCCACCCAGGCACCCCTTCTTTAATTTTTAGACACTCATCAATGAATAACATGGGAAACCATCAAATGCATGCATATTAAAGGCAATTGTTTTTAACAATCAGAAAAAATGTATATATAATAATTATTTGAATAAGAACACCAAACTATTAATAGTAGTTTATTTGAGTGGTGGCTATGCTTTAATTAAATACCCAGTGCATAATATTAACTTAGTCAAAATCTCAATTCAATGAAGATTATCAGCAGCAGGCAGTGTGAGGCTCTTGTTACTTGTTACTATTGTTGTTACTGTTGTTTTTAACTCTATTCTCTTTTCCAATTCTTATTATTTTTCTCTTGTAGGGACTTAAATGAAATTTGTATTTTTCACATATTTAATTATATTTTACACAAAGACATTGCGTTGTACATGTTATCATTTCCAGCTAGCCATTTAGAAGAACTCTCTATGTAGCCCTAACTATATCTAATTTGTTTTTTCCAGTTCCATAATTTTTCATAGTATATATCAACCATATTATGTTATTGCACTTGTAAGTTTCCAGGGTACTCACCTACCTGCTACCAAAGGCAATGATAATATGAATATCTTTGAGGATACCTACCAGTGAAATATGTAAAGATTACACTAGGAAGTATGTGTAAGAGTAGAAATTCTGAGTAATAAAGCACATGCATTTCTATTTTTACATGCAATGTCAAAAATATTATTTTACATTTCACTTCTTTCCCTGAATGTTTCTGTATCTTTGTACTCTTGCCAACACTTGAAATTATACAGATTTCTAATATTTAGAAATATTCACATTCTGTTGAGTGTGAATAGGTTCAATTACTATTTTGATTTGCATCTTATTACTTACTATTTTTCAGTATCAGTTTGACCATCTGTGTATATACTTGTCAAGAACTAGCTTTTTCTGTCTATAATCTACGTTATCTTTATTCTTAGGCAATTTTCCTTATAAGCTCTAGTATTTCTACTATTTAGGCAAGAATTTGCTGAATATTTTATATATTAATTCCTTCTTAGTCTAGGATTATCTGGGTCTAATCTCTAAGCTTTTCCAAAGTGGTTAATTTTGTCTACAGTATTCTTTGTTAATCAGAACATCTGTTTACTTTTATTATTATTTTATTTTTTTGTTAATCAGAACATTGAAATTCTCCAGAATCAGTTCCATCATTCTTTCTACTTTTTGGGAATTGTGTATGAATTCACTGTTCCATTTTATATCATTTTCTCTATAGATGTTTCATAGAACATGCCTCAGTTTGAATCTGTCTAATGTTTTGTTATATTTTTCTTTAAAAAAATTTTTTTTTCAACATTTATTTATTTTTGGGACAGAGAGAGACAGAGCATGAACGGGGCAGGAGCAGAGAGAAAGGGAGACACAGAATCGGAAACAGGCTCCAGGCTCTGAGCCATCAGCCCAGAGCCCGACGCGGGGCTCGATCCCACGGACCGCGAGATCGTGACCTGGCTGAAGTCGGATGCTTAACCGACTGCGCCACCCAGGCGCCCCATTGTTATATTTTTCAATATGGTAGGTATGCCACAGAAATAATGCTGTAGTCTTCTTAGTCTATTATATCAAGAGGCAGATGATGCCAATGTGTTCCATTAGTGTTTACTTTGATCACCTGGATAAGATGATAACTTTATGGTCTCTTCATTGTAATGTTATTATTGTCTCCTTTTTAATTAATAATTGCATGGTGGGAAGACACTGTGAGACTGTATAATTACAGTATTTTTTTGTTTATTCATATTGTAGAAAACAAGGGATCATCAGAAATTGTTTAATATTACAAAGTTAAAAATATAAAATAAAAATGGAATAAAGAAAGAAGGGAACAGAACACATTTAGGAATTAAAAGAAAAGCTTAAAAATTTAAAGAATGTATAATTAACTTTCTCAAATATTGTTTCTATGTGTAACAGTACAGAGTTCTATAAAAATAGTACAAACAATGGGGCGCCTGGGTGGCGCAGTCGGTTAAGCGTCCGACTTGATGCAAGGCCCGAACTCATGAGCTGTGAGATCATGACCTGAACCTAAGTTGGACGCTCAAATAACTGAGCCACCCAGGCGCCTCAATAAGTTGGCTTTCTATTGTAAAGGGACTCTTTTCCTGCTACACCATTTATTTTGGTATTTATGCATCTCTATATGCATTTATTTATAGCAGTGTGTTTAGTTTCTCATTTCATTCACTAATTGTATCCTTTTTTTTATCACCAGTCCTTTACACATGCCCTCATTTTTCTTTGACTACTATTTTATTTTCTGCCACCACAAAATATTTCAGTCTCATTTTGTAACTATATTGACCTGACCTGGAGGCAATCATGTCTTCGAGGAACACTGGCTCCTTTTTGTGAAGAATAATATTTGCATAGAATGATATTTGAATCTAAAGCTGAAGTGATAATTGTGCTCATTTCTTTTGGGGTGTCATTGCTTCTCAAACTTCTCAGTGGATAGATCAGGAAGTAGATGCATGAATTCTTAGAAACTCATACATACATGTGTATGCATGTACAAATATACACAAAAAATGTATATCTATATTACTATAAACAAAATAATGAGTTAATCATTTCAAGCCAGTTCCCTTTTTGCCATATTTATTTTTCCCTTCCTGTCAGTGAGAAACCATTACCAGAATATTTTTACTTATTTGTCAGTCTAGAATACATAAATAATATATTCTGGTTCAAAATTGCTAACCCATGGATATGTGAAAAAGAAAACAAAATCCTATAAATTAGAGTTTATATAGTATATTTTTGCTTCAGCTTGAGGGTGTATAGATTAAATACTGAACTCAGTTTTTAGTTGTTACTTTCCCTTGCCCATCTATCCTTCACTCTTGTTATGTAATTCACTTAAAATATATTTTAGTTTTTTGTTCTTTTTTGTATTTCATTTTAAGTATAATTTCCCTATTGTTGTTTATTATAATTAATTTCTTTGGGTATGTGAAACCCACCAAAGTTCCAAAAGACTGAACTGTACAAAAAGAAAAAGTCAGAAAAGTGACTCCATTTTACTGCTATCCTTTTAACGCAGTTCCCATTCACCTTCATTAAGTATCCTGCTCATTGTGCTATGGTATAAAATTCATAGTTTCCTTTTGCAATATTCAAATACAGTAAAACCTTGGTTTGCGAGCACAATCCGTGCTGGAAACAAGCTTGTAACCCAAAACACTCATATATCAAAGTGAATTTCAAGAACCATTGACTCAGTAGTTATCATGTGACATTCAGTATCATGTACTATTCATATTGCAAGACATTCCTCATTTATCAAGTTAAATTTATTAGAAATATTTGCTCAGCTTGCAGAACACTCACAGAACAAGTTACTTGCAATCCAAGGTTTTACTGTACCTGTATATTTTGCTGTTCTCCTCACACTTTATTTATTTATTTATTTATTTATTTATTTATTATTTTTTTTACATAAAGTGTAGTGACAAATGGCATTTCTAAAAAAAGGATACAAAGTAGAGAATAACTGGGTTAAGACTGACTATCTTCTTAGTAGAGGAAATAAGATGGCAGAGTAGTAAAAGGACCTTACGCTTGCCTACTCCTTCAAACACAGCTAGATAATTATCAAATAATTCTGAAGACCCAGGAAATTGACCTGAGAAGTAGGAGAACTGCACAACCTAGGGAGAGGCCATATCATGGAAGGTAGGAGTTGTGGTGATGTGATTGGGGGTGAAAAGAATGGAGGACGCTGCAGAAAGGATAAATCCTGATCATGGACAGTGGAGAGAGAGAGAGATATTGAGGGTGCGGGGGGAGAGATAAAGCAGCAAATAGGTGATTGTACAAGAAAAACACTTCCCCAAAACCATTGACTGGGAAAACCAAAGGGGGTGATTATTGCAAGTTTTTATAAGCAGTAGAGATGAGAGTAAGGTTTTAGACATCTGTGCTATCACCAGTGTCAAGCCTGGCAGGCATAGCTGTGCTCCTGTGAAGAAGAAAGGCTGAGGCCCAAGAGTGGACAGCATGCTCTGTGGATTCCCTGGGTTGCACTGGGAGAGATCGTTCCCCTTCATGGAGTGCATTTGGGAGAAGTGGCACTGACTCTCAGGGGACAAAAGAGCCAGTGGGTGCCATTGATCTGCCTGATTCATTAGCATAAGAGCAGAGATGCCTGTTGAAGGCAGCTGACCTGGATGCTGGTTTTGGGGTTTTTTTTGCAACACTTTACAATAAACTCCAAATGTCTTGCACAGTCATGTGGCTGCTTTTCTGGGAAAAACACCTACCAGCCACAGCATGTTGACATCCTCTCCCAGAGAATCAGCACAGGTCTGCACAGTGCCAGGTCCCTAAAATTTGGAATTTTGAAACTCAGCTGCACACCTGAGATAAGACACAGGAGCACTCTACCACCGGGAGGGCAGAAGGCTTGGATAGAGAAAAGGTGAAGGCAGGGATCTGATGGAAACCTGGGACAAAAGAGGGGATATTGTTCCTTCTGTGAGGACTTCCTGAACAGTGGTGGACACCACCTCCCATCTCCAGGGAGGAGAGCAGGCTGATCCCATTTTTCACCCTTCCCATAAGAATGGCTGGGCTTTAGTTAGTGGGACGAGGCACACAGTGGAGGCCTGATCTTACACCAAGCCCCAATCGCCTGGTCTCTGCAGATGCCTCTTTTACTAGGGCCAATATGATTGGGAGGCAGAACAGCAGCAGCCCCCCTGCCCAGAAGACCAGTACAAACCACTTGCACAACAGGTCTACTGATCATAGAGTGCTTCAAAACTTCAGCTTTAGTGGAAATAGGACCAGGCACAGTCTTTCCTAACACACAAAAGATAGAGACCTAAGCAAAATGCTAAGACAGAGGATTTCATGCCAAAAGAAAGAACAAGAAGAGGTCACAGCCAGGGAGCTAATCAAACCAATATAAGTAATATACCTGAAGCAGAATTTAAAACAACAATCATAAGGATATTAGCTGAGCTTGAGAAAAGCATAGAAGACACCAGAAAGACACTTACCACAGACATAAAACCTAAAAACTAGTCAGGCCAGAATAAGAAATGCTACAACTGAGATGCAAAACTGACTGAATGTAATGATGACAAGGCTCGAAGAAGTAGTTCAATGAATCGGAGAAGATAAAATTATGGAAAATAATTAAATTGAAAATTGAAAAGAAGAGGGAAATAAAAATACAGGATTAAAAATGTAGAGTTAGAAAACTCACCGACTTCATAAAGCATAATAACATTCACATTGGAGTCCTAGAAGAGAGGTAAAAAGGAGCAGAGTGTTTATTTGAGCAAATTATATCTATAAACCTACCCAATCTGGGGAAGGAAGCAGATATCCAAATCCAGGAGGTACATAGAACTCCCATCAAAATGAACAAAAACCATCCAATTCCAAGACACATTACAGTAAAATTTGTAAAATACAGAGATAGGAAAGAATCCTGAAAGCAGCAAGGAAAAAGAAATCTCTCCACAGAAACCTGCCAGGCCAGAAGGGCATGGCATGAGATATTCAGTGTGCTGAATGGGAAAAATTTGGAGTCAAGAATACTTTATCCAGCATGACTGTCATTCAGAATAGGAGATAAAGAGTTTCCCAGACAAACAAACAAACAAACAAACAAAAAAAAAACAACAAAGGAATTTGTGACCACTAAACCAGCCCTCCAAGAAATACTAAAGGAGGTTCTTTGAGTGGGGGAAAAAGAACAAAAGCAACAAAGACTTGAAAGGTAGTAGAGAAAATTTACAGAAACAACAAATTTATAGGTAAAACAATCGCACTAAATTAATACCTATCAATAATCACTCTGAATGTAAATCGACTAAATGCTTCCATCAAAAAAATAATGGATTTAAAAAAAGACCCATGTATATGCTACCTACAAGAGACTCATTTTAGACCTAAAGACACCTCCAGATTGAAAGCGAGGGGATGGAGAACCATCTATCATGCTCATGGACATCAAAAGAAAGCTTGAATATCCATACTTATAGCAGACAAACTAAATTTTAAACTGAAGACTGTAACAAAAGATGAAGAAGGGCACATAACATAATACAGGGCTCTATCCAACAAGACTATCTAACTACTGTAAATATTTATGCCTCCAACTTGGAGGCACCCCACAATATAAAACAATTAATAACAAACATAAAGATACTCATTTATAATAATACAATAATAGCAGGGGACTTGAACACCCATATACAGTAATGGACAGATCATCTAAGGAGAAAATCAACAAGGAAACAATTGCTTTGAATGACACACTGGACCAGATGGACTTATGGGCATATTCTAAACATTTGATCAAAAGTAGGAGAATACACATTCTTTTTGAGTACACATGGAACATTCTCCAGAATGGATCACATACTGGTTCAAAAATCAGGCCTCAACAAGTACAAAAAGATTGAGGACATACTATGCATATTTTTAGACCACAATTCTATGAAATTAGAAGTCAACCACAAGAAAAAAACTTGGAAAGACTATAAGTACATGGAGATTAAAAAACATCCTACTAAAGAATGAATTGGTTAACCAGGAAATTAAAGAAGAAATAAAAAAATACATGGAAACAAATGAAAATGAAAACACAACAGTCCAAAACACTTGGGATGCAGCAAAAGCAGCATATGAGGGAAGCCTACAGCAATACAAGCCTACATGAAGAAGCAGAAAAGTCTCAAATATACAATCTAACCTTACACTTAAAAGAGTTAGAAAAGGAACAGTAGATAAAGCATAAGGCCAACATAAGAAGGGAAATAATATTAGAGCAGAAATAAATTATATAGAAACAAAAATACCCCAAACTGACAGAATAGATCAATGAAACTAAGGGCTGGTTCTTTGAAAGAATTAATAAAATTGGTAAACCCCTAGTCACTCTTTTCAAAAAGAAAAGAGAAAGTATCCAAGTAAATAAAATCATGAATGAAAAAGAGGGTATCACAACCAACACAACAGAAATAAAATAAAAAATTAAACACAACAGAAATAAACAGAACACAACAGAACACAACACAACAACACAACACAACAGAAATAAAATAAAAATAAAAAATTTTATAAAAAATATAAGAGAATATTATGAAAAATTATATGCCAAAAATTAGGCAATCTGAAAGAAATAGATAAATTCCCTAGAAACATATAAACACTAAAACTGAAGCAGGAATAAATAAAAAATTTGAACAACCAGTAAAACAATTAAAACAGTAATCAAAAATCTCCCAACAAACAAAAGTCCAGGGCCAGATGGCTTCCCAGGTGAATTCTACCAGATATTGAGAGAAGAGTTAATTCTTACTCTTCTCACACTGTTCCAGAAAATAGAAATGGAAGTAAAACAATTTCAGACTCTTTCTATGAGGCCAGAATTACCTTGATTCCAATATGAGACAAAGACACCACTAAAAAGGAGAATTACAGGCCAATATCCTTAATGAACATGGATGCAAAAATTCTCAGCAAGATACTAGCAAATTGAATCCAACAGTACTTTAAAGTAATTATTCACCACAATCAAGTGGGATTTATTCTTGGGCTGTGGGGGTACTTCAATATTCACTAATCAATCAATGTGATATACTACATTAATAAAAGAAAGGATAAGAACCATGTGATTTTCTCAGTAGATGCAGAATAAGCATTTGATAAAATACATTTTCCATTTTTGATAATAACTCTCAACAAATTAGGGATAGAGGGAACATATCTCAACATTATAAAGGCCTTATCCAAAACCCAATATCTAATTTCATCCTTAGTTGGGGAAAACCTGAGTTTTTCCTCTAAGGTCTTGTATAAGACAGCGATGTCCACTCATCATTGTTATTTAATGAGGTACTGGAAGTCCTAGCTTCAGCAATCAGACAACATAACGAAGTAAAAGCCATCCATATAGGCGAGGAAGAATTTAATTTAACTATTCACAGATGACATAATACTCTATTTAGAAAACATGAAAGACTACACCCCAAATTGCTAGAATTGATATATAAATTCAGCAGAGCCACAGGAGATAAAATCAATGTACAGAAATCTGTTCCACTTCTATACACCAATAATTAAGGAGCAGATAGAGAAATCAAGGAATTGATCCCATTTACAATTGCACCAGACTGTAAGATACCTACCAATAAACCTAACCAAAGAGGTAAAAGATCTGTACTCTGAAAACTATAGAACACTATGAGAGAAGTTGAAGAGGACACACACAAAAAAATGGAAAAACATTCCATACTCATGTATTAGAAGAGCAAATTTTTTATGTCAAAGTAATATTATTACTGAGAAACAAGATAAAACAGGAAGTCCTGTGAAGCATGAGATTATCTCTTAAATGTTGATGTTTGTCTTCATGTTCTAGATATTTGATTTTTACCTCTCTTGTGAATTTTTTTGGCTTCATGATATTATCCTAACATCTCAGAACATAAATTATTCTTATACTAATTACTTACACAATGAATATAAATCCATAAAATAAATAGTATTACATAGAAAAGTTCTTGTGAGATCTGAATAGATCATCATTTCTTAATGTTAGAAATCCTAGACCTATGGAATATAAAGTTGACATCTATTCCATATTTGTTATCTTTTATTATACTCTAGTAAATATTATAGTGATGTATACAGTACATTCTCTTATCTGTTCAATGAGTAGAAATGTAAATTTTGTAATATTAAATAGAGACCTGATAAAACAGTCATCAAATGAATGACATTGTTAAGTGATTTTATGTGATAAACAGTATAGCTAAATGTTAAGAAAAATAAGTGGAAGGAATATACCAAGAAAATGAAATATAATTGAATGTATGAGAATAAAAGTTAAAATGATATTTATCACCTAATTTAAAAATCTTAATATACATTTATACATCTATCTCTCTCTCTCTTTATAAGGCTATACAAACAAGGGTTCATACTGATACCTCTAATCTATTTAATATATACTTAGCATAAATATATTTATTGTGTTATTTGCTCAGTCCTAGAATATACAGAAAACAATTTTAAAATTGTCACTCACACTCTGAGTAACAAATATACATCCTGAAGTATAACATTTGTTTACTGTTCTTTTTGGCTTGAGCTTTACATTAGATGGTCAAATGTTGCATTCTGAAGTTACCTAAATTCATCCCCCTTCCCTGCTTCTGTCTTCTATGGTTATGTTATTCATTTGAAATTGAGGGATTCATTTAGTTCCATTTGTATTCCATTGTGAGTTTTCTTTCCCTCCTTTGATTTTATTCTTTAGTATGTGAAACATTAATATGACTCTAAAAGATCTGTATAAAGTGACATATTCAGAAAATCATTATCCCCATTCCCTTTGTTTCATTATTGAGATACAATTCACATGTTATAAAATTCATTCTTTTAAAAATATACAGTTTGGTGGTTTTGAGTATATTTACCATGTTTCATTTTCCTGTTTATTCCATCATGCTCCCTATCCATACCTAATATTAAACAAAGTTAACAAATTAGTTAACTTCTGGGGAGCCTGGGTGGCTCAGTCGGTTGAGCGGCCGACTTCGGCTCAGGTCATGATCTCACGGCTTGTGAGTTCGAGCCCCTCATCGGGCTGTGTGCTGTCAGCTCGGAGCCTGGAGCCTGCTTCGGATTCTATGTCTCCCCCTCTCTCTGGCCCTCCCCTGCTTGTGCTCTCTCTCTGTCTCTCAAAAAATGAATAAATGTTAAAAAAACCCAAATTATTTAACTTTAATTCTATACCAGATATTGTGTCTTACACTTTATAATTACCTTATATATATTTTATATAATTTTATATATAACTTTTCTAAATATATATACATATATATGTAATATATATGTAATATATATTACATATATATGTGTATATATATATATTACATATATATACATATATATGTAATATATATATATACACATATATATATATATACTTCATTTATTAATGAGGCTACTAAAACTTAGAATACATAACTTCTGCAATATCAAAGTACCGTGTTTATAAATTTGGCTTGGAAACCAGGTCCTCTGAGGCCAAGAACCATATACTCACTAACTCTCAAACTCCTCTACTGTTATAGTCCTGGCATGGATACCACAACACTTCATCAGGATTTTTGCATAAGTGCTCAACTGGTATCACGGTCCTTCCTTGCCTATGTTTGTTCTTTGCAATGCAACCATAATGCACTGGAGAATCGAGCTCATATCATGCTTCCCTTCTGCTTGAATTTGTATAAATTTTACCCTTTACATGAGAATAAAGGCCTAAGTACTTCAATGGCCTAAAGTTTCAATATGATTTTCCCACCTGCATTTTTATGGTTTCATCTTCTAACACTCTATCTAATGAACCAGCCATGCTAGAATACTTGCTAACAACAAATAGTTTCTCTCCTTTAAAGTTATTATTATTATTATTATTATTATTATTACTATTACTATTATTATTTTTTATACCCACCTTTCTTAATATCATCACTGCTGTTCATGTCCTTTCCATGTGTCTTAACTTATCAGGGAGTCATTTTCTGACCACAATCCACTTTTGCCCTTCCCTGGCATTTCATATCCTCTTCCTTGGTTTGGTTATTTTGCTTTGTAGCATTTATTACTGACTGTCATAGGTTAAAAGTCTACCATTATTCTTCTGTTTCCATAAGAATGACATCAAGGAATATGATGGTTTTGTTCCCTACGTAATCCACAGCACCCGCAACATATACTACTCCAACAAAATAAGAGATTAAGCTTTTATAGACCAAAGATTATGATGTTCTATAATATGTAGAACAGATTTAGTTTAATTCTCTACTCCAGAAGTATCAAAGAGAAGAAGTAAACTAAATAAAGATATAGTATACTAACATCTGCTGTTGAATTGATTCCAATTATACTAATGAATCTTGATATTGCCATTTTCTATCATACAGACAATTATTGTGACCAATTAATTATATAAGATTTTATTAAGAAGAATTTCTAAATTCTGTAAACTTCCTTAAAATCGGTTATTTGCAGCAGAAAAATAGAAGAAGTTAATACAGCAATCTGTTGCTGGATGTTTAGTTCTTAATTATAGACATTCATTGCATGAATAGCTTTAGCTAAATATGGACTAATGAGGATCTTTTCGAAAACAGAAACTATTCAAAAGCTATTTGTTCACCTCTAGTTTAAAGGTAAAGTCGAAAGAAAAGATATGTAATAGATTCTGATAAGTACTTGGAATAAAAACATGTTAAGAATTACATTACAGCCATGAAATGCTTATCACTAATAAACTAAGTATAAAATTTTCTTTATTCTTCTTGACAGATAAAAGGGATAGTAAATACCTTGACTCTGATTTGAAATGTTTCTCATCAGCTGGAATTTGATCTTTGCTAGGGCATAGTGACTAAGGAAAATTTGATATCTTCCTTTCCTTTCTTCCCCTCTTCTTTCCCCTTCTTCTCCTTCTCCTTCTCCTTCTCCTTCTCCTTCTCCTTCTCCTTCTCCTTCTTTTTTTAAACATTATTTATACTTCTCCCATTCTAAATGGAGCATTTTAGAATACACGGGAAAAAACTCATATTTATGGGTATTTGTATTTTGTTGTCTACATTAATGAGATGATTTTTTTAAAAAAAATTAAGTTTATTTATTTATAAAAAGAGAGACAGCATTAAGTGGGGGGAAGGCAGAGAGAGAGGGAGAGAAAGAATCCCAAGCAGGCTCTGTGCTGTCAGTGCAGGCACAATGTGGGGCTTGATCTAACCAAACTGTGAGATCATGACCTGAGCCAAAATAGAGTCAGATGCTTAACTGACTGAACCACCCAGGTGCCCTGAGATGATGTGTTTTGTTAAGGAAATAGACTTGCAAATCAGTAAAAAAGAATCAAAATATTGGCAAAAGGAAAGTAAGGCAAAAAATAATCCCATAGTGTTTAACATTTTTAGATTCTATGGCACCTGAATTTGTGATGTCTGCTATAAAATGTTTTCAGAATACCATAGCTTAATAATTTACTCATATGACAAAATGAATAATTTTATCAAGACCATTTCCAAAACAGATATGACTAATAAAGGAGGTAGAAACTTCAAAACATGACATGACATTGCTGAACTATTTGAAAACACTCAATTTTTCTATAAACAATATAAACAATAGAAATGTGGGACTCATGAGAAAAGTTGTATATAGATAATAAGTAATCAATTTGCTCATGATATCTAGATGCATTTATGGATGCTTTTAATATTCAAGGTGAGTTAGTGGTATAAAATACCTAGATTCAACTAATGCTTTAAATGTACAGTATGTTAAATGTATGAAACAGCAAATATAGTAGCAAAAAATAAAAATTTAATGAAAAAACGAGTGCTACTTTTAGATACAAAGGTATAAACAAATAAATCATTATTATGACACATGTGGGCTAACAGCTATGAATTCCCTAAATTGGTGACACTCAGTATGATCCTATTATGCCCATGTGTGCTCAGCCCAAGAAAAACCGATAAAACTCATAACTGTTCAGCAAGATAACTGGCAAGCTACAGCTCTTGGCAAGGCATATTTTCACCTATTCTTATGAATAATTCTAATAGAAGATGTGTGTGTATCATTGGCTCTGTCATCTTCCATCTGTTGGGGACCCTTTGCTCAAATCTTGACTCTAGTTCATATAACCAAACTTTTTGTGGAGAAGCTGGTGGTGGTGGAAAGATGAGAGAGAGAGAGAGAGAGAGAGAGAGAGAGAGAAAGAGAGAGAGAGAGAGGCAACATATAAACATTGCATAACTCAGTATTCAAATAGTATAACCCTTCCAACCATGAGTACCTTTTCCCAAATATATTTATCTCTTGATTCTCTCTGTGCATTTCAATTTAATCTGATAAGTATATGTTTCAGTTACCTTAAATTGGTCTGTGAGCATTTCTGTTCCATGGGAACAGAATTTCTGTTCCATGGGTATCTGGGATAGTTACATGATCTTGCACTTGGAAGCTACTATTTCATAAAGATAATTGACAATGACATGATAATGATATGACATGACAAGACACTACTGCCCTTTGACATTGGCAAAGATCAAATGCATCAACAACTTGTTTTGGAGCCTTATAAGTTTCCATTTCTACACATACCACTCCCCATCAGCCAATGGAACATTCCCACTTAGAGCCCATGCCTCTATGTTTGAAGATTATGCACTGGGTACCTGGGACTAAAATTCTGAATTTAAATGATTCTGAGACCAATATCAGAATCTGCATGGGCCTTTACTGTAGATCTATCTTCAAAGTGGCCAAGAGGACGAGTTTTTAGAGCACATTAACAAAACTTGCTAACGTGGGCAGTGCGTCCATCTGCATGTGTTCAAGACACCCCATTGTAGTGCAGGAGGAAACCATGGATGGGTAGAGGATGTAGGCTGGGGGCCAGGGTGGGTTGTCTCCACAATGCCATATTTCATTCTGGCAATAGAAGGAGTCTAATAATTCCAAATTCAAACCTGGAATTCCAGGTCTTTATAAAGGTATATTTGTCAAAGTGGAAAGATAGGATATACTTTATTTCACAATCTGTTAACTTGATTTTTAACTTTTAAGTATTTGGACATATGGTATGTGGGCTGCCTTTTGTACCCAACCTTCTTGCAAGTACTAAGACTGGGACTGCCTTAAGGCCCTTATTTATATATATAAAGAAGGAAAGTATAATACCATGTGAAAACAGAATGATTTTTGAAGCAATACCAGAACTTCGACTAAAATATTACATAATTTTCAAACAATTTTCTTCTTCCAAAAAGTATTTAGCAAGTTGGTTGTTCTAAGTTTGAGAAGCATTTCAAACAGAATAGCTGAAGTTTAAGGGAAGGCAGGTTTAAATACATACATGAAGCAATAGAAACTAGGAAAAATGAAGTTTGGTGGCACGAAGTAATGCTTTAGTGAAGTCCTCTGGAAAAAGTTAGATGTTGGAACAGTGTAGGAACTCAACTTGATATGAATACAATATTTCAGTCAGTTGTTCAGATATACAACTATAACACTTGAACAAAACAACACCAGGACAAAAATCAGTTACTCATTCACCTAGCCCATTACTCATAAGGAATTTTATTACTTACCAATCCTATCTTAACAATGTCTACTGTTAACATGGTTTGATATACAGAAAAGTAATAATTATGTATGCTTTTGGTTATTTAATCATGCAATAAACCAAAGTACTTACTAACTCATTGATTTTTCCTGACATTTCCTGAAGATGCTGGTAAATTTCACCATGTTTGGAAAAAGTTTTTACTGTTGACTGGTCTTTATTAAAAACTTAAGAGTTCCCTTCCTATTGAAGGATAATCTATAATTTTATCATCTATAGTAGATAAAAGTAAATTGAAGACCAGGGAAAATAATTTTAAAAAAACCCATAGAAACAAAGATAATTTGAAGCACACACACACACAAAAACTTTTAAAAATATGAGCTTCTAAAAGTTTTCAGAAAAATTTTGCACATCCAAACATAAAAGTAACTTCTATAAAAGAACAGTAACTAAAGAGAAAAATGTGTTACTGAATGTTTTTAAGAAGGAATAATGTGTAATTAAGAATTGCTGAAGAACATAAAGGGTACATCTAAAGAATCAATTGGTGTCTTACATATAATAGAAACCATAAAGTATAAAAATGTGAGACACTATATATTCTACATATAATAATTTTTATTTCTAAAAAAAAGAAAGAAAGAATAACAATGGAGCAGGAGTAGAAAAACAACAAATAAAATGTTAAAATAATAATTACTGAAATCAACCTAAGAAAATTATATGTCTTCAAGTGGAGAAACACTGGCAAACTGCCCAATCTCGTGATTTTTGGCATATATAATGATGTATTTTGAAAAAAATTTCAGCATTAAAAAATAGGTAATATTCATGGAGAAAAACAAATCTGTAAATTGGTAGTTTGAGAAATTACTTTGAACCCAGAACTACAAACCCAACCAGAACCACCCTCCAATTCTAAGTGAATGCTAAAGTCATTTTCAAATGTGCAAGGACTCAGAACTTGTAACGCACATGGGAATATATACATATATTTCTTTTTTAAACATTTTTTTAGTGTTTATTCATTTTTGAAGGAGAGAGATGGAGCATGGGTGGGGGAGGGGCGGAGAGAGGGGGAGACACAGAAACCAAAGTGGGTGCCAGGATCTGAGCTGTCAGCACAGAGCCCACGTGGGGCTTGAACTCACAAGTCTCACAAGTGGTGAGATCATGACCTGAGCAGAAGTTGGACGCCCAAAGGACTGAGCAACCCAGGTGCCCCTATATATTTCTTGAGCATCTACTACAAGGAGAAAGTAAGATAAAAGAAGGCATATCAATAAATCAGTGTTGGGGGCTGTCAAAAATAACAGCTCTATAATGATCCAGGGAACATTTGAACTTATGAAAGTACTTAAAGAAAAAGGTGATTCTATGTGTAAAATTTTAAGATAATTTAGTAGGAATTATTCAATTTGTATTGGCTACCAGAAATGTGTAACTGAATTTGTCATTCCCATAGGGGAAAAAGAAAGCTTTATAAGGAAGACATAATCCCAATATAAAAATAGAAAAAAATACATTGTGATTTTGTGAAAAATGATGATCTATTGTAGGAAGAGGCAGTCCATCTCATCATTGCACTTAAAATATTCACTTTGAGCACCAGAGTTAGTAGAGTTGCATTTCTTTCTTTAATGTCTTTATACATTCCACTATGTTCCTCAGTCAATAATATTAAACAGTTAAAAATATGAGTGACTTATTGAATGGTACATTAAGAATGATACTGACAAAAAGAGCGATAATTATGGACAATAAAAAGACAAATGTGGTTTAAATCTATAAATTGACTTCCACCCCAAATGTTCACTATTTCTTCAGTCTTTCTCCTGCATTGTTTCACTGCCATGTTGCATCAGCTGCATTCAGTGTTTCAGTATCATTTATTAGTAAGAGGACAATATTAAAAGAGAAATCAGAGAAAACAAAGAAATAAAATTTCTAACTCCGTATTCTAAAATACGTTTTTTAAAACCAATACTTTTGAGGAATAGGAACTATTTTGCAATTTAAAATGCTATATTCCGAAAAAATAAGCATGTAACAGTTATGCCATAAGAACGGACTGGAAAGATAATAAATGAAACAACAGACCACCCCTGAAAATTATTTACATTTTTCTGATGAAGGAAAAAATTCAGAAGCAGAGATGAGACCAAAATAGTGCTACATTACTATCATTTAAATCTCAGTGGAAGATTTAACCAGGATGATAAAATTTCCATAACATTTGAGAACTCCAGTACACATCACATTGCATCTTACTTTGTGGGTGAAGCTGAATATGTGATAAGCCTCACAGAGCAATCTTCCATTTAAAAAAAGCATGGCGTGTGGACTTAAAGTATCAAGCGTGTGAAGCTGTGTTTACATATGGAGACCCAGAGTAAACCTGGGTGACTTCCAGACATAAAGAATGCATTATGTGATAATCAGAGAGCACAATAGGGGACAATAGCCGCTGTGTTTACATTTGGAGGTACAGAGTAAACTCATTCTAAAACAAAAGCATATAGTGAATCCCTAAAAGGCACATGTTAAAAAGGAAGTGTCAAAAGTCAGCAGGCAACATACAGTTCAACAGAAGCCATTTAGGAGAGGTAGATCTCCAAGAAACATACAGAGGTTTCACATTTTTGCCAGGAGGAAACTGAAGCCTTCTGTCACTAAACCACTCCCAGGGTAGAATTAGACCAGTATTTAAGGAGATACGAAAGTGATCAGATAGAAAAAAAAAATGGTAAAAACAGTGAATCTAAAAACAAACAAATAAACTAAAAACCAGTGTCTGAGCAACCCAGGTATTGTTAATTCTGCAAAACAATAGTGAATAGTCAGAATGAGAGAGAGTTTTGTATCTGTTTTATCTGTTTAAAAAAATATCCAATAATTCTTAAGGTAAAAAGAATAACCGTATGCTTTTTCAGTATCATGCTGGACATTGTGTAGCAACCCAGTCTCCATCTCTGCTTAAGAGTCTCTGGTTGAAAAGCATGTACTTTTTAGGGGTGCCTGGGTGGCTTAGTTGGTTAGCAACTGACTCCTGATTTTGTCTCGGATCATGGTCATGGATTAAGCCCCAAGTCGGACTCTGGGCTGGCAGTGCAGAGCCTGCCTGGGATTCTCTCTTTCCCTCTCTCTCTCTTCTGCCCCTCTCCTGCTCATGTGTATGGGCTCTCTTTAATATATATATATAATATATATATAAATATGTTATATATATATTATATATATATATATTAAAATTAATATATATGAAAATAAATAAACTTAAAAAGCAATGTGCGTACCTTTTAAAAACACGTATTTACTCTTTACTATTGATTAGGATATTTTACATTTCTATAATTGTAGCTTCTAGCTAGTGAAAAAAACTAACGAAGATGCAAATGATGCATACAGAGTATGTATGATAGAGCTGCAATTAAGTTCTGTTCATAAGAAAATCTCAAAATTTAAAGTTTATTGTCCTATAGAACTTTAATTTTGTTGCTAAATTAGTAATCTTATTCAAAAATTCTTTCTCTTAGCCACTATGCATGCATCACACTCTCACTTTCTTTTGGAATTAGCCTGAATATCATGCTAGAGTCTCCATTAATGAGTTACATAGCTGACTCTCTCTCCTTATATTTTCAGTTAAAAATTAAGATTATTGAAAATAATTTGTTGCTACAAAATTCCCAGGAAGGAATTTTTAATATTGCATGAACTGCAAAACTAAATTAATATAGTTTGATTTGTTGGTTATTTATCTAAACTATTCTAGAAAAGAGATCCTGTGGTGCATTTGAGTGACAAACATTGAGGGACTTAAGAAATTAATGTGTAAATATTATCAAACCTACAAAAATACAACAAAAATTATTTTATCTAATAAAGACTCACACAAGTCAAATGTTGCCTTGAACGTAAGTTCCAGCCTTTCCCCAACTGCTTTTTTCATACTCTCGTGGAATTTAGGCCCAAATTCCAGCAAATTCTCTGGAAATGGACTTTAGGTCACATCATGAAGTCCATACTGTAACCCATAGACACCAACATTTTCAGGTAATTTGAGATTGCACTTTTAAAATGACCATTACTTGATATAAATTACAGACTTAAAAAAAATTTTTTTAATTTATTCATTTTTTGAGAGACAGAGAGAGACAGAGCACAAGTGGGGGAGGGGCAGCGAGAGAGGGAGACATCAGAATCTCAAGCAGGCTCCAGGCTCTGAACTGACAGCACAAAGCCTGACACGAGACTTGAACTCACAACCTGTGAGATCATGAGCTGAGCCGAAGTCGGATGCTTAACTGACTGAGCCACCCAGGCCCCCCAAATTACAGATAATTTTTAAAAGAGTTTTTAAAGCCTGAATAATTTGAAAATCTGTGAAAATGTCAGGATGCCAAATGAGTGTGTGGAAAGGCAAAACAGATTATAATTCTGCATGTTAAACGCCTAAACAATCATCAGAAGGCAGAAGAAACTGTTTCAGCTGGGGTGTTGGACTAGGGAAAAAATGTTGCAGAAGGCAGTGATGGAAGAGACAAATTAAGCTCATTTTTATCAAGCAGCAGTAATATCTATTCTCAAATAATTTTGCATGGGAGGCCACTTCCCACAATCCTCCCCCAAATTAATTTAAGGGAGGACCTAATTTCCATTAAAATAGTTTTTACTCCATACATACACAATATTACACTCTCACAGATACACTGCAACACACTGCCAAATTGGAATTAATTTTATGACAATTGTATATCTACAGAATCCTTCTCATTGAAACCGCATTATGAAATTCTTTAGGTATTGATATAAAATGAATATCAAAAGTAAATGTGGTACAGTGTAAACATTAGCGGTGAGAAGTAACACAGATATGACCTAGCAAGGTGCATTCAAGATTATGAAAATAAAATATTCCAAAAGTGAAAGTCAGTTACCTGCTTAACACAATTATGAAGAATGAAGATTTGGTAATCTTGTATATATGCTAGATATATGTGGAATACTTTAAGCAAACAAAACACAGTGTCAAACACATAGTAAGTATTCAATTGTTACACTGTAAAAAACAAACAAAAAAACACCTCACCTAATTCCAGATATTTTGTCTATCTTTATTCAGTTATCATTTTGGTAGTGCTGATATTAATTGGAATGAAATATAGCCTCTTCACAGTTTCTCACATTGATGATCCATGATAATTTGTATGAAGGTATATAAAAATAGAGAAGTAAAAATCATACTAACTTTTATAAAATTACGTATATGAATCTAATCTTTAATATAAGAGTTTTCAGTATTGGAGGACGTAAAGTGATCAGGATACATTCCACGACTATTTAAGTAGATGGGGGAAAAAAAGATCTGTGTCTGCATAACACTTAGTGAATCAGTGATTTGGGAAATTATTTTAAAAATATTCCTTTAATAAAGATGAATGCTTGATCACATTATGTTAACAGGTTTTAAGAAATCTGACAGTAATAACAGTTTTTAACTGAGAAGTAAATCAGGACAAGCTTGAGTATTCCAATTCTCATTTCTGGGCATACTGGTACATAAAATGTAGATTAACAAATATACACAGTTGACAAAAATAAGCTATGAGAAATGGGTGTGAAGATTAAGAAAATTGCATGCAGCTAGGTCAATAGGAAAACCAGAGAAAATGTTATTGGGGGGTGACTAACACAGCAAAGAAATGTTGAAATGTACAAGACCTAGAGGTGTGAGTGTGATAGAAACTGCCGCATGGGAACATCTTGGCAAGCAGGAAAGAAACAGGAAGTAAGATAAGGAACAGCGAGAGATGCCATTTCATCCAGCTTCAGGCAGCAAACCCTAAGGCTGTGTTTCCTTTAAATCAAGGAGAAACAAGTAGATACTTCTTGAGGCAGACCTTGCATGGGGCACTTGACTGGACCCTTGAGGATCACAGAATCAACAGTGAATTAGAGGATACTGTAGAATAAGTCACTTAATCCTTCTGCATATTTTGATAATGATTAAAGTGTTAATGTCTGTACATTTTTCACTTCATTACAATGCTGGGGAAATATTAAGTGAGAGAAGAGAAAAACAAAATCTGAAGAGACATGAAATGCTGAAGAGAAAATGAATAGCAACATCACTGCATTAATCCTACCTCTACCCTCACCCTGCTTTTGACTAAATTCCACACTCATGCGAAATAGGAGGAATGTCAGCGTCCAGGGATGAAGCGTCAATATTAAGTCAGGAATTTCATATAAGGCACAACAGAAATCTACTACACGTCAAGTACTTCAGGTTCTATTATGTTCCTTCTGGGACTAGAAAGGTTATTTGTAGAATGATCCTAATTTACCAGATTGCCTGGGAAAAATCTCCAAGTCAAAGTCATCTTCTAAAATAATTAATAATCATGCTTACTTTAATTCTTGCAAACATTTTGTTTGGAATATAAATTATAGGGTCAGCATAGCTATGGGGCTAATAATGCTCATGTGAGCACAGTGACTTGGGGGAGGTGGTGCAGTAAAGTTGTAGGTGGATGAATTAAAAAAAATTAGGCATTGACCTCACTCCCATTGTGTGTGTGTGTGTGTGTGTGTGTGTGTGTGTGTGTGTGTTTACAAAAAGCAGGACGGTCAGTATGGTAGTTCAGTTTGGAGGCAGGGTGAAAGAAGCAAATTCTCACTTAGAGTAACATCATAGCAAGGAAATAAGAGACATGTTAAAACTGTGACAATCAAGAAACATTTGAATTAGCGCATCATTCTTCATACAGTAAGGATAACATTATTTTATTGTTACAATAGCAGTTATATACCACTTAAGTACACCTGGCACTTTCCTGATCACCTTATTTCCATTACCCTCTTTAAGTCTCATGTGAACCATAGGTAATAGGTACTGATAGTCGGATTATTTTGTAGAGATGGAAACTGGAGGAAAAATTACTGGTCTGAAGTCACACAGTGCTAATTAGATAGACAATATGTCAATGTAGGCCCTGTGGAGTCTCAGCAGGAACTTTCATAAATAACCACTCAAACAGTGTTGCCTAATAAACATTCAGTAATGATGGAAATGTTCTACCTTGTTGTCCAATATGATGGTCACTAGTCACATTTAATGAGCGAGTATTTGAAATACGGATACATTAAGTTGAAATTTAATTCTATTTACTTTAATTAACTTTAATTTACATAGTCAAATGTGCTAGTAGTTACTATATTAGCACAACTCCAGAAAATTAATAAAAAAATAATACATTTTGTGACTTTTACTTTTTTCTCATGCTATGTCCCACATTATTAATTTAAAAAATTGAGTTTCTGAGTGTCAACCAATTAAACCTTTTTTTTAAGTTTATTTATTTATTTTGAGAGAGAGAGAAGAGGAGAGGCAAAGACAGATGGAGAGAGAAAATCCCAAGAGGGTCCGTGCTGTCAGCTCAGAGCCCAATGTGGGGCTCAATCTCATAAACAGTGAAGTATCATGATCTGAGCTGAAATCAAGAGTTGGATGCTTAACTGACTGAGCCACCCAGGCACCCCAACAGATTAAACCTTTTTTTAAGAACACAATATGATTTGTAGATTATGATAATGAACATATCAGAAACACCTTTTTCCTATACTCTCTATTAAAAGTAACTTTTTAAAGCACAGTATTTATAGAAAATTTTAATACAATGGCTAGACTCATATTTAACTTTGAAACATTTATGTTACAAAAATCCATGATTTTAAAATGCATTTTTAAAATTAATAACTTCTTTCCAATTAAATATAATAACTTAAACTGTTCAGTAGTATTTCATTCTGCCTATCTTAATAAATCCACACACTACAAAATCTTGATTTTGCCTATAGATATTCTTAAAAAACTTTTTTTTAATGTTTATTTAGTTTTGAGAGAAAGAGGGACAGAGTGTGAGCAGGGGAGGGGCAGAGAGAGAGGAAGACACAGAATCCAAAGCAAGCTCCAGGCTCTGAGCTGGAGCCGCATGCAAGGCTTGAACTCACAAACCATGAGATCATGACCTGAACGGAAGCTGATATTCAACCAACTGAGCCACCCAGAGCCCCTCCCTGCCTATAGATATTCTTAAAATATCATTGAATTAAAAAAAATGAAATATATTCATTTGAAGTATATTGAATAATCATTTTTGATTAGTGGCTTTTACAACATTGGAGATGTGCAAGTTCCTGTCTTTCTAACCAACTTGAAGTAACACTGTATATGTGAGGCTCTTTTACACACACTGAAAAGCTACATGAAGGCTTTCGTAACCCTAATGGATGCATCTGAAAACAATTTGCTATTTGCACAAATCTTGTATACAGTTCTTACCAGTGTTGCTTTTGTAACTTTTGTTGTTTATGAAGGGTTTGTTTTTGGTTTCAGTTTTTTTAAGAGATAGGAATCAGACATTCTAAGATACAAACTTTGAGATCATATATATATGTATACATCTTATTTAATAAAAAGTTTGGGGCACCTGGGTGGTTCAGTTGGTTGAACATCCAACTTTGGCTTAGGTCATGATCTCATAGTTTGTGGGTTTGAGCTCTGTGTCAGGCTCTGTGCAGACAGCTCAGAGCCTGGAGCTTGATTTGGATTCTGTGTCTCCCTTCTCTGCTCACACTGTTTCTTTCTGTCTCTCAAAAAAATTAATTAATTAATTATTTTTTTTAAAAAAGGTTCATTCTTTTGACACAAGCAAAGGATAAAATAAGTGAAGCTTTGCTTTTATAAAAACATATACTTCCCATTTCTGTGCAAATTCTAAACACATGCAAACCTTTGTAAGATGAATGAATGGTAGAATAAATACCATGCTATCATTCAATATTAGTGTAAAATATTTTTATGTTAATAATGAGCAAAAATTTGTTTCCTAGTTTGTGAACTTTGAAATAAATAGCAAAAATATAGCTGTCATTTTCAGAACTATCCCAATATAAAAAATGCACAGTTGCATTTTACATATTTAATGCATACAAGAATATTGTGATAATGTTTAAAATAATATACCATAACTGTGGTATTTTCATATAATATAATATTACACATCAATTAAAATGAAATTACTGATGCCCTCAACAGCTGATAACCACGTGTTTGGCTGTTAAAACTGGAGGGAGATGCTTACAACATATGGCAGGTGAAGGTAGAACTTCTATGCATACCACCAGTAGGACAGCCGGCATGACAAAGCATTGTCCAGCCCAAATATTAGGAATGCTGAGGTTGACAATCACTGGCCAAGATGTAAGAAAGTCAAACTTTTTAAACTTATCAAACTTCTAAAAAAAGAAAACCATAAGAAAAAATTTTCTTTACCTTGTGTTAGGCAATACCATCTCCATTTGACAGTGGGCTTAAATAATTAAAAAAAAACTTGGACTTTATAAAACATAAAAGATTTGATCTTCAATATTAATTGTTAACAAAAGGAAAAGGAAGATTTAACCACAGGTTAGGAGACAAGATTTTTTTTTAAGTAGCTGGCAAAGTACTTACCTTTTAAAAATTTTTTTAATGTGTTATTTATTTTTGAGACAGAGAGAGACAGAGCATGAGCAGGGGAGGGGCAGGGAGAGAGGGAGACACAGAATCTGAAACAGGCTCCAGGCTCTGAGCTGTCAGCACAGAGCCTGACCGGGGGGGGGGGGGGGGGGGGGCTCGAACTCACAAACCGCGAGATCATGACCAGAGCTGAAGTCGGGCACTTAACCAACTGAGCTACCCAGGCGCCCCAACAAAGTACTTATTTTGAGAATATATGATGATCACTTTACGGCTCACAAGTGAGACAAATTACAGAATTAAAATAGAAGTAAATGATTTGAACCAATAGCTGACCCAGAGATATATGCATACATATGTATTAACAAAAGATGTGCAAATTAGAGAGTGTTAATATACCTGATAATTGGGACTCTTAGCATTGCTGTTGGGAATTTAAATAGGTACACACATTGACTAAGAATTTGACAGTTTCTTGAAATGTTACGACTATATCTACCATATCTATTCCAGTCCTAGGTAAATGAGCAAAAGTAATAAAAATCTGTCATCACACAAATACACTAACACAAATGTCCACAATAGCTTGATTTTAATAGCCTTAAACTGGAAACAACAAAAATTCCAGTGAGTGACTACACAAATATATAGTGATATAGCCTAACACGGAGTACCACGCATCACTGAAGGACCAAGTATTGTCTCACTTAACATCATAAATGAATTTCAAAATGACTTTAGAATTGCTGAATAAAAAGAGACAGAGATGGTGCACACTTCTTATTCAATATTATTAAATTATTAAGTTAAATGTAAGATCATTTTTATTGAAGTGAAAGAAATCATACCAGTGGTTGCCCAGGTATTATTTTAGCTAACGGTAACTAAAAACTGAAGAACACAATTTGACAAATAGCTATCTCTTTAGAATATTTCCCCAATATATCTGCTTTAACAATAATTAAACAAATAAGTATTATCAAAATTTCACAATCCTAAATTCTAGGGCACACACAAATATGTACAATTAATTGTTTCTCAGTCATAAATAGGAAATTACATCATATCACTAAATTCCTGGGAAATATGTATATTTAATGAACTGGTGAATGCAATAGGCAGAAAATTAAAATGGCAGTGCAAATAATGAAATCAAGTATTTTCCCTTGAAAACATGGCTTCAACTTAATCCAGTATATATTAACGATGCCTCTTAAAATCAAATTTATTCCTTATTATAAAGCAATGAGCTATGAAAGGATTTCCACATATAAATGTAATTTGGAAATGGGATGGACACAAATACATAATTTTATAGGTAAGTAATGAAATGCTGAGACACAATTAGATGATATACTTTCAGAACTTATGAAATTATATAAATGGAAATGCTAGAAGCAGTAAATCAACTACATTACTTTCTCTTCTATCAGGTGTTCAAAACCCTGGTTGTTTGAAAAGGGCCAATGCGCATAAAATGTTTTGAAAATGTAAATCATAGACAAATATGACAAAATTATCATCATTCCTTTTTAAATTCTGTCTTATCTCTGATGAGGTTGGGTGCAATGGCTCAAAAGCCTGAAGTTGAATTCTTCCTCTGAGAAAGATCTATTGTCTAATGAAAGAGATTAGTAATGCGTACAATAAGTCCCACATGAAAGTTTCAAATGATTGGTGGAGAAGTTTTGGGAGAGTTCAAGATCACTTTTTTGAGAAAAGTCCAAGGAAGTTTTACTGGAAGATTATGTGAAATATCGAAGAGTGGACTCTCAGTTATTTTTGATGTAATGTTATAAAAGCAAGTTATAACTGAAGAAGGAAAGCTTGGAAGAAAGCAACAGAATGGAATCTTTGAAGTTGTACTGTACAAAAATACATCCATTTTGTGTCAGTGTAACACACTCAATTATCATGGATAAAAAGACAGTGTTACGTTAATGTACTAGGTAGGTATACAATAGCTAATGATGATAATTTTAGTATATGCAAAAGTTTATATACTGCACTGGCTTTTAAAAGTTTTATAGAATGATGCTATTGAAAGAAAACATTTCTTGGAGAAAGTTCAGACTCCTATGACTATCAATCTACAGCCTTGATATTTCACACATCTAGTGTAGTTCCTGGATTTCTGCACTCCAGTGCATAAAGTACTTTCTCTTGCCTTCTTTTGGTGGGGTGTAGTTATGCAACTACTTCTGGACTGAGAGCTCTTAGCTGAATACTGTGTTAATGTCTGCTGACTGGGGTATTTAATTAAGGTAGTAGGAGGGAAAAGGGACTGAGGAATATACAGGAACTCTGGACTCTTTGTAATTTTTCTGTAAATCTTAAACTATTCTATAATGAGAGTTTACTAATTTTTAAATGTAGCAAATTAAATCCAATAGTATATAAAATGATAATTTATCACACCCATGTGCATTTACCACAGAAATATAGAGTTGGTCTAACGTTTGAGCATTAACGAATACAATTCATTTTGTAGGAATGAAATGAAAATGAAAAAAAAACAATAAAAAAACATAATAATATCAATAGATGTAGAAAAAAACATTTGCTAGGTTCAACCATCCATTCTTGCTAAAAATTCTTAGCAACTTATGAGGAAGAGGGAATATCTTCTATCTCAAAAAAGGCATCTATGTAAAACCTACATACAGTTAACATGTTCTTTAATGGTGAAGACTGAATGCTTTCCCTGTAAGATGAGAAACAAGAAAAGGATGTTGACTCTTATGAAACTTATGGTGGTTTCAGCCAGTGTAAAAAATTTAGAAAAGTAAATAAGTCACCAGGAAAAATAAGTGTTTACATTTTCTATGTAGAAAATTGTATGAATTCAACAGAAATGCTACCAGAACTTGTGAGTTTAACAAATATGGTAGACACAAATATTTTTATATTGTTTGTTATGTCAGTCAAACAGCCTACACTTTTATTTACTCATTTTCATATTTACAAAGTAGACCATTATTACAATGCTATCATTTGTCCTTGTTTAATCTTTTCTCCCAATGCCTGTGTCTTCTGTCTCTTAGTCGACCTCTCATTCTTTCTCACACACTTTGATTTTCCTGTTTTCCATGTATTTCATATAGATCTTATCAATAATCCCTATTTTGTGACTTCTAAAATGAAAACAAAGTTTGGATAACAGACCAAGTTCAAGTGAATGACAAGTCGAGTTCTGAGCCTTTATTACAAATTGTCTAAAAAGTTTCAATGGGCATTTTTTAAAAAATCTTTTTTTATATAGTTCAAATGACTTTTATATTTATTTATTTCTTTGTTTTAGCTTCACATTTTTTTAAACTTCCAGTTAGTTAACATACAGTGTAATAATATTTGGTTCAGGTGTAGAATTTAGTGATTCATCACTTATTTACAACACCCAGTGCTCATTACAAGTGCCTTCCTTAACATATCTGTCACTGATTTAGTCCATCTTTCCACCCACCTCCCTCCGGCAAACCTCGGTTTGTTTTCTAAAGTTAAGAGTCTGTTTTATGGTTTCTCTTTTTCCCCCTCCATGTTCATTTGTTTTGTTTCTTAAATTGCACATATGAGTGAAATCATATGGTATTTGTCTTTCTCTAACATATTTCACTTAGCATAATAGTTTCTAGCTCCACCCATGTCATTGCAAATGGCAATATTTCTTTTTTTTATAGCTGAGTAATATTCCATTGTATATAAATACCACTTCTTTACCAATTTATCAGTGGATGGATATTTGGGCTCTTTCCATAATTTGGCTATTGTTGGTTATGCCGCTATAAACATCGGGGTGCATGTATCCCTTTGAGAAGCTTCTGTACTGTTTTCCATTGTGGTTGCATGAGTTTGCATTCCCACCAACAGAGTAAGAGGATTCCTCTTTGTCCATATCTTTGTCAATATCTGTTGTTTCCTGTGTATTATCGATTTTAGCCATTTTGACAGGTGTGAGGTTATATTTTGTAATTTTGATTTGTATTTCCCTAATGATGAGTGATACCTGACATATTTTCAGGTATCTGTTGGCCATCTCGATATCTTCTTTGGAAGAATGTCTATTCATGTCTTCTGCACATTTCTTAACTGGATTATTTGTTTTTGGGGTACTGAGTTTGATAAGTTCTTTATAGATTTTGTATACTAACCCCTTATCAAATATGTCCTTTGCAAATGTCTTCTCCTTTTCCGAAGTCTGCCTTTTAGTTTTGTTGTTTCCTTCACTGTGTAGAGGATTTTTATCTTGACGTCCCAATAGTTCATTTTTGCTTTTGTTTCCCCAGTTCAAATGATTTTTAAATCACAAAGTCTTACAGTCTTTAATATTTTTTTAATTTGCCTCAAATTGCTTTAGGATCAATTGTCATTTTATTTATATGAAAATGCATATAACAATTTGATAATTTTAATTGCAGGAACTTAATGTATTTTGTATAATCTTTGCAATATGATATTTGCCTATATGGAAAACTACCGTGTGTTTTTGGTTTTTTTTTAATACTTATTTATTTTGGGGAGAGCACACGTGGGGGAGGGGCAGAGAGAGGGGACAGAGGATCCAAATTGGGCTCCATGCTGACAGGAGTGAGCCCAATGTGGGGCTTGAACCCATGAACTGCAAGATCATGACCTTAGCCAAAGTTGGACACTCAACCAACTAAGCCACCCAGGTGCCCTGTTCCATGTGATTTTTCAATTCAAGAACTGTTAGAGGGTAAAACTTTCATTGTATTATTTTTAGAAAATTTTAAATATTTTATTTAGTTTTGAGACAGAGAGAGACAGAGTATGAGCAGGGGAGGGTCAGAGAGAGAGAGGGAGGCACAGAACCCGAAGCAGGCTCCAAGCTGTGAGCTGTCGCACAGAGCCTGTCACAGGGCTCAAACTCACAAACCGCGAGATCATGACCTGAGCCAAAGACGGACACTTAACTGACTGAGCCACCCAGGCGCCCCTCATTGTATTATTTTTAATAACAGGTGATACATTGCAGGCTTAGGAGACAATTGAGTATCTTTTTTCCATTGGAGTTTGCTTTGTTATTTTTTTATTTATTTTTTGTTTTGTTCTTTTGAAGTTTTTACCAAGAGTAATAATTAATATAAAATCAATGTGGGGGTGGGGGGTGGCACTTAATGGAAGCTTTACAGGTTTTCAGAAATGTAGTATTTAAAAAAATGTGAACAGAATATTGATGGGTTTAGTGATGCTTGTATTACAAAGAAAAGGTAAAGAATGAAAGTCACAGCCGTCAAAGTATAGTTATAATATACAAACATAAACAAAAGAAAGTATATGCTTTCAGGTAAATTTGTGTAATTTATGACCTTTCACCTATAGTGCTCTGATGTAATATGTTTTGTATAGATTGATTTTTAGTTGATAGAATAGGAGCACATGTTCTATAATTTCATAGCATGTAAGATATATTAAAATAATGCTGAGCGTCATCAAGATCAATAAAAATAATAGTATGGCTAATTCAGATATAGGCAGTTTGTTATATTCAAATGTCTTTCAAAAAATGTTCATTCTTTCAAAAAGTAATTTGTACAAAACAGAATGAGTTATTTTTGCTTCTCAACATATTGTTGTCATGCTTTTAATTGGAGGATACTCTTAATCATATACAGCAATCTTTGTATTGATTCCTGGAACAGATTACAAATAGGCTGTGAGCATTCTGGAAGTCATTATTTCCAAATTGCAAAGAATCAAGCAATGATTATCAAGGTACAAGAGTGCTTGATAACACAATCAAGAATTTACATAATTCATTATGATCTCTTTATCCAGGAAGATGTAATGATAGCATGCAGTAGGGAGATAAATTATAGAAAATTGTCTGCTTACAGCTTCATACATATTTAAAAGAAAGATTATGTTTCTGATCGACCAGGCTCTGCATTATCAAGGCTCTTTTGTGCAAAGTTATTATGCTCCTGTTGTTACAGGCCTTACTTCTCACCTTGGTCTTCTCCTCAGTGTCCACATATAAAAGTATCTCTATGAATATCATTATTTATAATGCATATATATGTATAGGTGTGTATTCACATATACAAATATTTTAAAATATTTAAAATAATAATTGATGACTTTTTGAAACTAAAACAAATGTAGCTTTTTCTTTTTACAATTTGAGTTCTGTTTTCTTTAATTACTGTCACTCATTCTAAAATTCCTTTATAATACTCAATAGAAAATATAATGATGATTTTAATAAGACAGTTGAAGTTTAAAAAATGGTATATAGAGATGATTTGCATTTTATTTTTATTTATTTTTATTATTTTTAGAGAGAGAGTGTGTGTGTGCAAGTGGAGGAGAGGGGCAGACAGGGAGAGAGAAAATCCCAAGCAGGGATTGCCATGGTGAGTGTGGAGCCCAACATGGGGCTCAATCTCATGACCCTGCGATCATGATTCTGGGATCATGGCCTGAGCCAAAATCAAGAGTTGGCTGCTCAACCAACTGAACCACCCAGGCACCCCAAACATTTGCATTTTATTTATTTCTTAAAATTTTTATTATTTTTTAACGTTTTTATTTATTTCTGAGAGACAGAGCACAAGTGGGTAAGGGGTAGAGGGAGAGATACAGAATCCAAAGCAGGCTCCAGGCTCCAAACTGTCAGCACAGAGCCTGATGCAGGCCTGAACCCATGAACCATGAGATCATGACCTGAGCCTAAGCTGGATGCTTAACTGATTGAGCCACCCAGGCACCCTTGCATTTTAAATCCATCTATGACATTAGAAGCCTTTGCTATTTTAAGCTAGCTATTTTTTCTATCTCAATTTGAAATATGAAATAAAAATTAAAGGTATGACTTCAAATTTGATTAATACAATCTCATATTTTTAATATAGTTAATGCTTCATTAAAATGAAAACAATATTATTTCTTGTGGATATATATCAAATGTCAAATAGTAAAAATAGATAAAACATTTCCAATTAGTTATGTGTCCTAAATAGCTTCTTATAAATATGTATATTTGATATTTGATGTGTTCTTTTACACACCTGCTATCTCAGAAGATAGCATGTACACTAACTTGAATATGAATCAGCCTGGGAAAACTGGGCGTCATACATAAGTGATGAATCACTAAGTTCTACTCCCGAAACCAATATTACACTATATGTTAACCAACCATGATTCAAATAAACACTTAAACAAATTTTTAAAAATCAGGCTGGGATAAAGAACTAAAACAACAACAACAACATTGTTCTTAATTTTTTCCTTGAAACAGATTTAAAAAGAGGCTGTTCTCTATATGGTAACTTTTAAAAAAATCTAAACTGCCTCCAAATTTTTTCCTAGTGATATCAGTACCTTCTTTTGTTTTACTTCTATTGGTATATTAAGACACTATCTAGATATTGTTCTTAGCTAGAAATCTATAGGATAGCCACAGAAAATCCCATTGTTCTCATTAGTTCTTGAGGTCAATTACTTGGCCCAATCTATACAGTTTATATCTCCCGACCTTGTCCACTAAGTTTATCAACTTTATTACTTTTCTGAGTTCTCTATGTTGCTGGCATCCTTAACTCCTATGGCAGTGCAACTAGGGTCACATTTATGAAGAAATATTTTTTTTAATACTCACATGCTTAAAAACTTAAATAGTGTTTACTTGTTCTAAAGGTAATTTAGACCTATTTAATGTAGCATCCAACAAATTTATGGTCAGAATGTCTCCTTTTTTCCCCCAATTCATATTTAATACTCTCTTTTCTGGCTTGTTCCCATGCCTATGTCATCAACTGTCTCTTATTCCACATGCTTCCCCTTCTTATATTTTTAACTTTCTTTATGTTAACTAAATTCTGGAAATTTCCTCTCAGTTAACAGCTTTGACTCAAATCCTGTGATAACCTTCTTTGAGTACTAACATGTGGACAATAATGCTCAAATCAGACTCCAGACTTATGAACAAACATATAGGAAAGCCAACATTGAGAAGCCAACACAAAGAAGTTGTTTTTATTAGTGTGTGAAAGAGGGGGAAGAAAATTAATGAGATACAGAAACAGAGAACAGAGTCATAAGATCCAAAATTAAAAAAAAAAAAATGCTTACACTTGAAGAAGAATCCTAATAGTTCTCTTGATTATGAATAACTTCCAGAAATGACATCATCTCTAGCCATCCAAGATATGAGTATTTAAACCTCTTCTACATCTTTTGGTCTTTTAAATCATTTTTATAAACTGAAGCATACATATCGATAAAGGACACTTAGGGTGGCGAAAAAGTCACTATGTAAGTGAAATATCATACAGCATAATCAAAATACTGTCTCTTAAGAATCACAATTACTTTTTAGTAATTTTTTTAAGGTTTATTTATTTTATTTTTGAGAGATAGAGACAGAGCACGAGGGGGGGGAGGGGCAGGGAGAGATGGAGACACAGAATCAGAAGCAGGCTCCAGGCTTTGAGCTGTCAGCACAGAGCCCATTGCGGGGCTCCAACTCCTGAACCGTGAGATCACGACGTGAGCTGAAGTCCATTCTTAACCGACTGAGCCACCCAGGTGCCCCAGTAAATGTTTTTAAATAAAATAAATTATCATTAATAGTTATGCCACACGATCAGATTACAAAAACAGCAACTGAACTTAATTTTCCCTCCACCTTATTTCTCTAGCTTATACTTGTAAAAAATAAGCAGTTTTAGCCTTCCAATTCCCACCCCCTCACTGTATGAAAAAAAACCACACTGAAAAGAAAGGAAGAGACACGTCATAAAAATAGAAAGAGATTATAGCAGAAAAGAAAAAATAGGGAGAAGAGGAAGAGATAGATCAAAAAACATAAAAGAAAAAGAGAATCAGAGAGAAGGTGCTCCTCATGATGAGTACCGGGTGATGCATGGAAGTGCTGATCACTCTATTATACACCTGAAACGAGTATTATGCTGCATGTTAACTAACCGGAATTTAAACAGAAACTTTAAAATAATGTTTAAAAAAGGCAGAAGAAAAAAAGAAAGAAAGCATAGAAATGAAGGATTATGTGAAAGTAGTTGCTGCTAAATCATCATTTTCTACCTGATCTTATTATTTTAAAAATAAAATAATAATTTCCATCAATTTTCCTCTGAAATAAGAGAATGAAGAAAGGCATATATATAACAGAATCCAAAATATTTACACAATTCACCATTTTTCTCACTGACATTGTTCATTCAACCTCATAGAGTAGAAAAGAGGGATAAACATACTGAACAAAGCTGCTATCTTCTCCCGTGCTAGCTGAGGGGTATGAACACATATTGACTGTGGTAAAACTGAAGATGTTCTGCTTGGCTGTAGATCCACTTCTCCATTAGCTTTGCCTCTTGGGCAAAGTGTATCCTAGCTACCCGAGTGTCTAAAAGAATGCAGTTAGACCAGATAAACCCATCAGAAATCGAAACCTCTGTGATTCTTTTCTTTCTTCCTCCCCCACCTCACTGGATTTAAAAAGATAAGTCACTGCTATTAAGTCAGAGAATGTGGAAAAAGTCTTAAGGTTAAAATTAAGTAATTTCTAGTATCTTTTAAAAACTCATTATTGCAACTCTAGTGGTTTTACTTCAGAGAGGTCTAGCATAGATTATTTTTTTAAATACTGTAAACTACCTTGAGGCTAAGAAGTTCTATCAAAGTAATACAGATATTTATCCTCTTTGGATTTTTAGGCTTATTTTCTTAATATTATCAAGCAACATGATGCCTGTGACCTATATAACTTAGGAAATGTTGGTGCCAGTTGGAAAGGTTTTTAATACATAATTTTAATGATCATAATGAACATTCCAACGTTGTCTAATGCAGAAATTGTACCAAAGCGTATGTGTATATCTAAACATGACTTTCTTTTTTTTTTTTAATGTTTATTTATTTTTGAGACAGAGAGACAGAGTATGAACAGGGGAGGGGCAGAGAGAGAGGGAGACACAGAATCTGAAACAGGCTCCAGGCTCTGAGCTGTCAGCACAGAGCCCGACGCGGGGTTTGAACTCACGGACCGTGAGATTGTGACCTGAGCCAAAGTTGGTTGCTTAACCAACCAAGCCACCAAAGCGCCCCTAAACATTACTTTCTAAATAAAGGTGACTGTTTTAAAGATACTATACATTTCAGAGAATAAATTTGGTCAGCTTAAAAAGATTTTATTTAATGGAAATTAGGACAACAAATAAATTCACATGCTGAATTATTTTTTGGCTATCTTACCATATATATATGTGTTAAAGTTTTAATTTGTTAAAAAGACAGAATAAGATAAATCCTTTTGTATGTGAATATTACAATATGTCATGGTATGAAAACAAAACCAAAAACCTCAGTGTAATAGGAATAATTTCCCAGTAAATTTAATATGTTCCATTGCTAGAATGACAACTGAAGATATATTAGTTAAACAGCTGATTGACAACTAAAGATATTTTATCAAAATCAGTAGTATAGCAATAACACTATAATGGTAACAACTGTTCTGTTATCAATATTGCAGAATTTTAAAGTAGTATATTTTTGTATTCTACTATTTGGTTGGTCCCTTTAAAACAAAACAGAGGTCTTTGGATTTTAAAAATAAACTTTACAAAATATATTTTACTTTAATTAGTATGTTTGTAGGACAATTGCTTTAAGCAATATAAACTTCAATTAATTTTGAACACACTTTATTTTTTCTGTTTACTGTCTTTCTAATACACTGTTTAGAAAGGAAGGAAGGAAAGAAGAAGGAAGGAAAGAAGGAAGGAAGGAAGGAAAGGAGAAAGAAAAGTTTAAAACGAATATGAAGTTACTTTCTTTAAAAATATATGTGAACTTTACCTCATTGCCTTTGCACATCCTGTTTCCTATTCCTAGAATTTCCATCTTCTCTGCCTAGAAAACTGCTCACCTTGCAAGTGAGAGATGTCAGGTCACCTTTCCAGCTAAGTTTGCCTGACTTTATTTTGCAGACACAAGGGTTTTTTTCTCTTGGATCTCTAATGAACTTTATACATACACACACTTCTTTTTTAGCAGTCAATTTACTAGAGCACAATTGTTTATAAGTCCAATTCTCCACTTGGCTTTAAGCACTCTAAGTGCAAGGATAATTTCTATTCATGTGTATATGCCTCAAAGTACATCATAGATACTCAGCAGATTTCATGGATACACACATATTATTTTGTAAGGTTAGTTTAAAACACACACACACACACACACACACACACACACACACATACACACACATGTTATTTTTCTATTTCTCTAACTTCTACATTCAAGTCCTTGGGAGATATTTCCCAAACCATTTTGTTTTTGTCAACTGGTTGGATAATTTTTCTTTTAAAGCACTGTCATTATTGGCAATCTTCATGATGATTAATGAAAAGAATAATGACAAAAAAATATACAAGCCTTAAATGGCTGTTCTTGTAATGGATAAGTGCATTTCCTTAAAAGGAATTAGTAGTTTGAAATAAAATTTTATAAACAATTACACATGGGGAGACTTTGTTTTATTGCTCTTTTGAAATGAGCTATCAACATATAAAAATCACAAAACAGACAATAGGACAATTAAAGTTGATTAAAATATTTAAAAAATAGCATGAAGACAATTTTAAGTGTAATGTAGATTGCTCTACTTAATAATATTTTAATTGCTGTTGATCAAGTAAAAGATATCTCAATGTGATTGACATAGCATTATCTTCAATTAATGTTAATGAAACCTATGCAGACTTGCTTTTCATGTGACTAATAGCCATACCACTGTGGTTTAAGAAGTATTTTAAGTTAATGTTACCTATGTTAATATGGGGTTATATTTATATTTGATATAAATCAACATTACAGATAAAATGTGAAAGTGACTTCTGTGGTATTTGGGTGACATGTGAAGAGCCAAATCTTTTCACCTCCTTCTTTCTCATTCATTTAAGAGCTCTATTTATGTCGAATTTACATAAATGAAGTGCACACTTTTAAAGTGCAATTTGATCTATCTTGACATATGGTTACAAGTTTGAAACTATTACCAAATCAAGTTAATAAACATCTCCATTATCCCCCAAATATTTTCATGCCCTTGAAAAATATTGTCATACCCTTTCACAATCCCTTCTTGCAGACTATCCTCACTCTCCTTCTTATCTCTGATCAACAGCCACTGATCTACTGTGCTCACTATAGATTAGTTTTCATGTTGTAAAACTGTACATACAAGCAGTGTTTCCTTTTTTGAAAAACATTACTGTTGTATGAATTGATGCTTAAATGTTTGTATTACTGAATAGTACTTCTTTGTATGAACATACCAAAATTTATTTATCCCCTTGTGAAGAAACATCTGGGTTGTTTACACATGTTCTTATCACAGATAAATATTTGCATTCAAGTATTATCAAGATCACATACTTTCATTTCTCTTGGCTACACATAATAAATAAGTGGAATATGGTAAATGTATTTTTAACTACTGTGAAACTGTCAAAATGTTTTAAAAAATGATTGTGTCATTTCATATTCCTACCAGTGGTACTGGACAGGTCAACTTGCTCCACACCCTTGTGAACACTTGATATGATTATTTCTTTTTCAATTTACCCATTCTGTTGGGATTTTGTTTTTATTCAAGTATGCTGAGGTCAAGAGATCAGGAAATGATTGCCATGGAAAAGATAGTTCTTTACTCAGCTTTCCAAAAGTAGGGAGCACACCACCCCAAACAGGAAACCCCAAACAGGAAAGCATCAGGGTTGGTCTGAAGGCAAAAAGAATGAGGAGAAAATATGGACAAAAGCCTTTGTTGTGGTTTTCCTGGGAAGGAATGGTGATGCAGGGTAAGCAGCTGAATGGGCTTACAACTGGATAGTTTGAATAATTTCATCAGTTCTGGGGTACAGGTGTGGTCTCTAGTTGTCTTTTACCTGACCTTGGCAGGTGCAGCGGAAGGATAGTGTCGTGGACTGCTGGATACTGATAAAAGGAAGTGGGTGAAGATATGGACTCTGGATTGGTTGACTTGCATATTGAAGTTTTGCTTATAGGCAAACTTTTTTCTATCTCTAGAATCAGCTAAACCTAGGAGTTGCACTCCTACCCTGGGTCTACAAATACCAAAATGTTAAAGCATCACAAAATATAGCAAAATAATAATAATAATAATAATAATAATAATAATAGCTAATTAATACTGAATAGTACTTCTTAATTAACTAATTAATAGATTAATACAACAGTAGTATGGAAATATGGTTTATTCTTCATTTCCAAATGACTGATGTTAAACGTCATTTCATGTACTTAATTCTTTGCCATTTGTATATATTATTACTTGAGGAGTGTATTCGAATATTTTGCCAAGTTAATGTAAGGTTGTCTTCTTCTTATTATTAAATGTAAAAGTTATTTATGTTAAGTAAATTACTTTGGGAGACATGTGTTTTACAAGTACACATTGTGTGTGCTTTACTTTTTACTCTGAAGAGCAAAGTTTTTAAATGTTGATAAAGTAAAATGTACTAATTATTTGTTCTATCATCCCTGCTTTCTGTTGTACTTAAAAAATCATTGTTAAACTCATTATACTGACATTTTCCCCTATTGATAAAAGTTTTATAATTCTGGCAATTATATTTAGGTTATCTATGTTGATGCATTCTTTTTTTACAGTATGTAATAAGGAGATATATCCATATCTATCTATCTATCTATCTATCTATCTATCTATCTATCTATCTATCTCTAATCTAACTATATCTATCCAAATCTATGTCCCAATGCTTTGTTAACAACGTCGTCCTTTTCCCAATAAATTGCTTTGATATTTTTGTCAAAAATCATACGTGTGTGGGTCTATTTCTAGACTCTTAACTCTTTTACATCACATCGACTTAGCTTATACCAGATTAGTATAAATTTACTGTATATCAGGTAATATAAGTCCCTTTTCTTTTTCTCATTTTCAAAGATGGCTTTCCAAGCTTTTGCCATCATTTTCATGTAAATTTTACACTCAATTTGCAAATTTTTGCCTAAAAACCTGCAGGGATCTGATGAGGATTGCATTAAAGTCTATTGAACAGTTAGAAAGAGAAGCAATATCTTAAGGATAGAAGAGTTTTCTGATGCATGAACATCATATATCCTTAAATTTATTTAGGTCTTTATTTTCACTGAGTGATATTTTATATTTTTTATTTTGGAGATCATCCACATCTTATAAATATATTCCTGCATATTACATACTTTATGTTATTATAAAATATTGTTTTTTATTTTCACATGTGAATTTGATTGTAACCTAATAACAATACAATTATTTTATGTACATTCATCATAAACCATGTAACACTGCTAAACTTACTTATTAGATTTTATAACTATTTTTTGTAGAATGCTTCAGTTTTTCTACAGACACAATTTTATTGTGTGTAAATAAAGACAAATTTACTTCATTCTTTCTAATTTGGGCACTTTCTAAAAATTTTTTCTTGATTTATTTATTTGGCTAATGCCTAAAGTGAATTGTTGACTCTAAGCAACGAGAGCAGATATCCCCGCTTTGTTCCTGATCTTATAGAAAATACATTTAATCTTTCCCCACAAAATATAAATTTAGTGTTGTGTTCTCTTGAAATGCTTTTTATGTGTTTCAAAAGGTCCCTTCTAATTCTAATATCCTGGGAATTTCAACATGATTCAATGTAGGATTTGTTAAATAATTTCCCCACATTCACTAAGACTATACTTGATTTCTTTTTATATATTTGTGTTTTATTTGCTTTTAAATGTTAAATATTGTAAAAATATGGGGTGATATTTCTGATAACTTTCTGTTATTGGTTTGCACTTCACTTTATTATCATCATTGAATATATCTTCCATGCTTTGAATTATTTTAAATTTGTTGAACTTTTGTTTATGGTCTAGGATATGGCCTGTCTTCATAATTTCAATTTGATTTCATTGTGGTCAAAGAGCATTTTCTATATGTTTTATTATTTTGAAGTTTTTGAGACCTTATGACCTCTTAGAAGGTCAATTTTCACAAATCTGAGAATGTCTTTTGAAATTTTTGACACCTTATGACCTCTTATAAGGTCAATTTTTACAAATTTGAGGATGCATTTGAATAAATATTCTGTATTTTTCAAAACTGTCTATAAATGTTAACTCAATAAATTTTGTTAATATTATTGTTGAATCTTTTTTTTTTTAATTTTTTTTTTTGTTTATTTATTTTTGAGACAGAGAGAGACAGAGCATGAACGGCGGAGGGTCAGAGAGAGGGAGACACAGAATCCGAAACAGGCTCCAGGCTCTGAGCTGTCGGCACAGAGCCCGATGCGGGGCTCAAACTCACGGACCGCGAGATCATGACCTGAGCCGAAGTCGGCCGCTTAACCGACTGAGCCACCCAGGCGCCCCATATTGTTGAATCTTCTACACTCTTAGCTGATCTACTTTTCGTATGGCTTCCATTACCAGTTGAGAATAGATGGTAAAATCTTCCATGATGATTATGATGAGTCTTTCTACTTTCCTTTATATTTCTGCCGAATTTTACCTTTGAATCTGATATCAGCGCCAAACAAATTTGATTATGACATCTTTATAATAAATAATAATAAAAATATTTTCTCATCATAAAATTTGCATATTTATTTCTCACTCTACTTTGACCTATTGTCTAGTTTCCTAATACTAGTATAGTCATAGGAATTTTATTTAATTTTCCACTCTATTTTGTCTCCACTCGCTTAATTTTTACTTCAGACAATAAGAGTTTTCCCCTTGGCATTCTTATCCTACTTGGACCACAGGAAAGGTATCTTAGTTGATAGATACATCCCATTTAAATGCATACACTAGGTTGCCATGGCATGGCAAATTCATACAGCAAATATGTCACCTTAGTGCTCTTTTACCTATCCTAATCCATAGCTTCCTATTTTCTCTGTCCTGTAAGGATTTTATTAACATTAAACCAGGTCAAATATCTATTTCTTTTCTTTTTTTAATGATTAAAAAAACTTAATTTTTTTTTATTTTGAAACAGAGAGAGAGAACAAGCACGTGAACTCAAGTGGAGGAGAGGCAGGGGAAAAGGGAGAGAGAATATTAAGCAGGCTCCAGCCCAGTATGGAACCTGATGCAAAGCTCAGTCTCATGACCATGAGCCAAAATCAATGGTCAATGCTCAATTGACTGAGCCACCCAAATGCCCCTTGTGTTAGTTTCTACTAGTATAATTTAATATTTAAATATTTAAAGACCAAGGGTAAAAATAGAAAACAACTGTCAATAAAGGATTGGGCTGAATATTTTGGATATTCAGAATATGCTGTAATCCAGTGAGAGAAGTATACACTTTTGAATGAGTTTGATAGAAACAATGTATAAATCATACTCATAAAAAAAGAGCAGAGTAAAACAAGACAAAATAAAACAACTAACAACAAAAGTAAATTAAAAGAGCTGTAAATAAAATACTATAGGATTAATAATAAAACTCATGTGCTTTCTGAAAAGACTAACAGAGTATCAAAGTCCTGCCAAATTTTATTAAAAAAGAGATAGATTTATGAATATATATGCTAAAAAATAAGGCAATTACTACAGATTTCTCCATGAATTACATGGATTTAGTGTTAATTTTTATTAACAAAATTACTATTACTTATGTAAGTGGGTTTTAAATAATTCTTCCCATAAAATGGAGGTACTATTCAATAATTTAGAGAAATGAAAATATGGACTCAGATCCAGTAACTGCCCGAACCATTCAAGTGTTTCCTCTCTTCATTCAGGATCTCCTCAAGTCACAGAGTGTAGCAGGATTGGGAGACCATATTGCATGTCTTCTGTATTTAGTGTAGGTGTTATTGTCCACTCACTTATGCTCTCCTCTTAGCAGGTCCTTCTGAGACAAATCTACGGAAACTGTTTCCCACACACAGAGAGGACAACTTAGGGTCATAAACGCAGTGTACCATTTGGCAGAAAACACTCTGGCCAGAGAAAAAGCTAGAATGGAGGCACAGCCCATAGCTGGCTGGTTTCATGTGAAGAATAGGGGATGCCAGAGAGGTCCTTTACATTCCCCTGTGCCTCAACTCACATGTTCCAAAGTTGACAAGGTATAGAACTGTTCTTCTGCTGAATGGAAAGCCAATTAAAGCATCCAGTCAATTTAAAAAAGCACTTTGTTTGGGTGGAGTTATTCTTTGAGTGTTTGGGCAGAGGTTATTTATTAATAGGTACACAGGTATTTCAATATTCTAATAAACTATATGTATCACCATGTTCATTAGCTGAATATTAGCTCTGTATATAATTGAGATTTAAAACTCAAACAACTACATTGTGTACAACTTTATGCAAATCTTTTTGAAAATTTAATTTCAATGGAAGTATCAGGAACAGATGTGTGTTCTTCAACTCATATATTTTAGTTAAATTACTCTATAATATTGCTGCTTTGGCATCTATTTTGTATGGTTAAGTGGCCTGCAGGGACCTTGAACTGACATTAACCCTTCTTGCTAGTACATGCCCTACATAACAGTCTGCAAGGTCATAAACGAGTTCAAGTTCTTGATATGACTTACTGATGCCCTAACGATGAAGTCTCTCCTGCTTCAGTTCCTTGCCCTTGTGCATCACTTAGATAAGACCTCCTTCAGAGCCAAACAAAACTCTGTTCTTTTTGCTTTGAATTACCAATCTGGCCTTAGCCAGGGAACCCAAGAAACACTCCACCCACAGACCCTCATAAAGCCATGTGCCCTGGTCTTGCTGCTTAAACTCTGCCTACCGTACCTTGTAGCCCCTCAAGGTATACTATGTACCTCCTCTAGGACCTGTAAGGAATAAACTTCTCTATTTCATTTTGCCTCGCTAACTTTGTTGAACCATAGCTTAACATCAGATGCCCCACTTGGAGCTCTGCTTAACAAATGTTAATTTAATAAAATCAAAACAACATGTAAAATTGGATCAAGAAGAAATAAAAAATTCAAACAACAATAACCAGCAAAGAATTTGGATGTTAAGCAACATGTATTATTGCATTCTTTCCCAAAACAAAGTGTGTCCAACTTACATTTTTATCAGTTAAAAAATGTTAATACTGTATGTAATTCCAGAAAATAATAATATAATGAAGATGCCCACTTAATTTAATGGAAATTTAGTACCAAAATGGATAATGAAGAGGTTAATTGTGTAAGTCAATGTCACTTATGAAGGTCAATAAAAATAAGTACTTAGCAGAAATATTAGCTAATTATAATCAACTCTTTATTCATAACATGACCAAATAGGTCTTATCCTAAAAGATAATAGTTTGACACCAGAAAATCTACCAATGCAATCAAATGTCTTAGTGCTGTCACATAAGTATTTTATTTGATTAAGAAGCACAGTTAGCAGAGACAGTCCAAGCAAATGGTCTTTGCCTGTTATACATGCTATTATTGCCTTGTTACTTACTCTTGTCTTTATATAAGAAAGTAATATTTATAAAATAATAACATTTCCCAAGAATCCTTCAGCAAAACATGTAATGCATATATATATAACACATAGTATATATATAAAATGTGAAGATCATGCCCTGAGATAGTATTTGGTTCACAAAGAAGGATCAATATGCTGATTTTAGAGATTAAGATACTCTGTGGTAGCTTGAGGGCACCCAGGGCATCTCTCCACTATATCTTTGATCTACAAATAGGAAAGCTTCTTTCCTTTAAAATTGCCTAATTTAGTCCTACAATGGGAGAGAAGAGCTATGGCTTAAAACCCCATCAGTCTCTAAGGAAAAAACACTTTCTTCATTTTAAGAGTGATTACTTTTGTTCAATAGGATATCTTAATACAAGAAAATAGACATAACCATCCTTTCTCATGGGTATAACAGTGAATTTGTATTATGTAGTGTGACCTATAAAGAAAATGAATAAGTGCATATTTTGAGTATATAAGCTGACCAACCTGGGCAGTTAGAATCCTAGAATATGCCTCAGTAGAGCAGTAATAGAGTAACAGAGAGGGAAGCTAATGCCAACATGTCACTGTGACGCCAGAGTGTGACTTGTAATACTGATTGATAGCAAATAGACATTGGCAGATTCATCACAAGGTATGATCAGGATGTCCAAAATACCCAATTTCCCTCTTTTATACTCCATTAGATTTTAATAAATTTCAATAAAAGCATCAAATAACTTTCTGGATATTTGATATTGTTCTGGAATATTATTTTAGTCATGAAATTTTATGGATCTAAATTGCTTTTTTGATACTCTTTCCTTCCATCTGCTCAGTGAGTCCTTTTTAAATTTCCTTTCAACTTTGTTTTTATTAGACACCGTTCCTTATGCTCAAAATACATAAACTATTTTTTTTGTTTTCAAACATATCTGCAGTTCCTATTAGATTACTAAAACACAAAAAATAAAACCACCAAAAAATGCTTAACTTTTTAGCTAGTTTAATGAATCTTTTCATGTGTTAGGCAAGATTTGGTGCAGAAAGAAATATGCTACACTTGCAGAAGCAACATAATGTGTCAAAAAGATGCAATAAGATTTCTGCACGATTTAACATCAAATAGAAAGGAAAAAGGAAATGATAATTATTGTATGTATCAAATGAAAACCATCAGGCTGAAACCTGAAGGAAATATTTTCTGGGAACATTCAGTTCAATAATATTCTCAATTCAGTGATTTAAGATGAATTCTCTCTCTTGGGTGAGCAAAGCCTTCTTGAACTAAACATTTATATTTACTTTGGTGTGAAAAATCACATAATTCAATTAATTTGGATTTGTCTTTACTATCTTTAGGATACTTATGAGATTCTACAAACGTTAATTTTAGATTTGTCATAAGTATTTTTAATCACATACATTCCAAGATAAACTGGGTAAATTAAACATGATTATTGATTACTCTTCTGTCTATATAATGAGATTTTATGATTTCCTTTAACACTCACATCTGACCTGAAAAAGAGGCTGAAATTTCCTAAAATAACTTTCAAATTATTTCTGTCCTAATGTAATTGCTCCTGTAAACGTAATGCCCTGCTAGTTTACTGATCACAATATAATATGCTTTTTATACTCCTGTACTGTTGACTACCTTCATTGGTACATTAACTCACACCATTTAAAACTCATTTTCTTTTCCCTTAACTCTATACTAATAAAATCTGACAAAGTTATGAGTTCTCCTTTAATATTCTTCCCTACCAAATACGATTACTGATATTGCATAGTAGTTAAGTGCACGGGCTTTGGGATTAGACAATTCTAGGTTTGTATTTAAATATTGTCATTTTTAAATCCGGGAAGTTGCATAACTCAAATTTAGTTAAATTTCATAGCAACTGATCACCTTGTTTCAAAAATGGTAATTATAATGTCTCACCTAATGTTTTAAGTATTATATGTGTAATGTGTGAGTTATTTAGTACAGTCCTGGCCATAGTGAGTCTAATTGCCTTCTGGCTGATGTGGTAAGCCATTAGTATTTATGCATTTGGCCATCTATATAATATGATAATTCTTGAATATTTTAAATGAACAGTGATTTAAAATTATCTACATATGATATCTACTTTTTTAATACTTGTGCTCTCTTTTCCTATCATTCAACTTTATTTCACATTTATCAAGTTAATCTGATTGTTCCCAGTAGTATGATAAGACAAAACAAAGTTTACCAAATGGTTTACTAAATAGAAAACAAAGTATAACTTCTTGCTAATATAAAACTTCACTTCTAAATTATCATTTATGTGAACGAACCATCATGTAATTTCTACTTCTAAGAAGCTCAAAATACTGATTTGAATGTCTTTTAGTTTTCTCATGAAGATAGGTAATTGTAAGTCCTACAAAATGTTTGTTTAAAGAATGGACAAAGTGATCTGTGGTGATAATAATGACTTCAAATGAACTGAAAAAAATGTGAAAACATTTTCTTCAATTATAATTTAGACATTAATTATTAAGTATATATCAAATAAATGCCAAGCAATTATTAATAATTTATTTGTATAAATCCTAAAACCCACTTATCCTCTGTTAGGTTCTCAAAATTAGAACATATGCCATAGCTTAAAATATTCTCTGTATTGCTTTGGTTGAAAGAAGCTGTCATCACTACCTAAACATAAAGATGCAATCAGGAAATTATTTAAACTAGAAATAGAAATAACCACTTACATCACATTTACTTTCTGTTCCTTTTTCATTTTTTAAAAATATTATGTCTTTTGTTTACTGTCTAGGGAAGAAGGAATTTAGGCAAGATTTATATGAAATTATTAGAAGTAACTGCATGAATGAAGACCCTCAGAATTTGAGCTGTCAGACTTGCTTGAAGTTAACTTCAATGGATGCATTTCTTCTCAGTGTCCTAAAATTTCTTTCAACCACGTATTTCTGTCCAGTCAGAAATATCTATGACTATTGTTTGCTTCTCTTTGTTCAACTCAGTTTCTCAATAATCACAGGTTACTATCAGACACTTTAACATGATTACACGAAGGACTAAGTCAGCAATTGATTCAACAGCATTAATGAGAGGTTATTAGATACATAGGGTCTTATTATTTGATCTTTGTTTAAAGTATTTTGACTTTAATGAAGACAAAATTATTGGATAGAGGAAGAAATCTCAGGCCCATACTTAAAAGGAAGAAGTACAATTTGAATAGTCACCAGCTGAATAGCTCTTTAGATAGTCTTCAAGGGAAGTACAAATAGTAAGCATAACTATTTATTAATGAAGAATATCAGCTGTTAAAAGATAAATACTAAAAATATTAGTTTGCTTGCTCATGCAATTCATTTATCTCTTGTAGATGCATCTGAGTCCACCCTGATGCACTAAACATTAACTTGTTAATTTATCTTTATAATAATTTTCATGTATTATATTCAGTAGTGATGTCATATAACCTGCATAAATATAGCTCCTAATTCCAAAAAGGCCTCTAGGTTCATGAAAAACAAAAAAACTTGACTTTCTTTATAGTACATAGGATATTAAGAAAATTACTACCTTTGGGATGCTTGGATGACTCAGTCAGTTAAGCATCAGACTTCAGCTCAGGTCATGATCTCACAGTTCATGAATACAAGCCCTGCATCGGGCTCTGTGCTGACAGCTCAGAGCCTGGAGCCTGTTTCAGATTCTGTGTCTCCTATCTCATGGCCCCTCCCACACTTATGCTCTGTCTCTCTCAGGAATAAATATTAAAAAAATTTTTTTTAATTCTATCTTTAATTTTTATAGTCTGTATTTCAATCAGCTTTTGTTATATAACAAACATTTCAGTGACATAAAACAATAATTTATTTCTCACTTACATGTCTGTAAATTGGCAGATGTGAAACTCATCCAGGTTGGATTCAGCTGGCTTTGGCTCCAAGCCAGGTAGATCCAAGTCTACTCAGACATCTATCTTTCTTCTTCATCCAAAAGCTACCTGAAATAGGTTAATCTCATGACATAAAGCAGGAGAAAAGAAAAAGCCCAACGACTGCAAAGGCATGTCAAGCCTCTGCTTGCAACATATCCTTAACAGCTCATTTGGCCAAAGCAAATTACATGCCTGAGTCTAGTATCAATGAGGTGAAGTAGTTCACTCCTTCCATGGAAACTGAAGATGGGGAAAAGAAGTGCTAATTTCCTGAACAATAACTGAGTCTACCACAATCTGTACAAGAGTGATAGTAACAACTTCATAGTGCTGTGTAGAAAACAAGAGGTGTATAAGTGCCATGAAGATTTAAAGTACTAAAAATGTAAGGATATATTTACTAACACTTACTATTAATAGAATACCAGATGGGAGCCACTATGATCTGTTAGTTGGTTCAGAACAAATGGTAACTAATTTAGGAATCTGTGAAATGTCTTAGTGTGAACTAAATAGCTGGGACCCGGAAATACATAAAGTTTGGTGAAATGATGATTTTCTTAATGAAAGTAGAGCAATGATCTATTGTTTAACTATATAAACATTAATCCAATATCCGTAATTACTCCCAAGTTGAACATAATCCTAATAATATCAAGAATTTAGATAGATAGAAATAATAGGTGATGATGATGATGATGATGATGATGATGATGTTGATAATAGATACATGATAGATATATGTCATTGTTGTCAATCAGTGTGATACTATAAAATCAGACACAAAACCATGCTTGAGAGTATTTTTGATGTTTTAAATTTTATATAATACCAATTTTTAATAGTGAATTTTACCAAAACAAGTGCATAATTGTGAATAATTGATGGCATTGCCATCAATAATTTACTTAAAGCATAAATCCACTGAGGTCATTTAAAAGGTATTTAATATATTTCATTTAATTATCAGTATATTTATAGAGTTAAGTGCTCATATGTATAATTCACAAGCAAAAAAAAATCAAATTCACAATTTTTTAAATTGCTCCAAATCCACCCATCTGGTCAAAGAAAGAGAAACATTCTTCCACGTGTTTACAATCTTGGTGAATTTTATTAGGATCTTCATTGTTTGCAATTCCAAAATCTCAGGTTAATCATAACATAATTATGATAACATAATTATGTTTTCAGCACTTTGACAATCTAATATATCACCAATCTTTTAAATCCAAAGCATTACCCGATGTACCCATTTTCAAATAGTTTTCCTTCCGCTGTAGTTCAAGTCCTCATGAACTCTAGCTCAGGTGTACATGCCTTTATATCTAGCTGTGCAGCCACTATGCCTCTTTTCAACTTTCAGAATTAATTTCTTTTCAAGCAATTAAATTGTAGCATTTGGTGCAGAATGTTTTAATTTTAGCCATTTTTTTAAGTGCAACCTTAAATATACCATTAATGTGATCATTCATCATAGGAGGAGGAGGCAACATGGTGGAACAGCATGGAAGTTTTCTTGGGTCTCACATCCATGAAATACAGCCAGATCAACACTAAACCACCCTGCACACATAGAAAACTGATTTGAGGATTAACACAACAATCTATACAACCTGAACCACAGAACTAAGTAGGTATGCGGCACAGAGAGGTGAACTGGGGGAGAGAGAAGCTGTGGAGGGCAGGGAGCTGTTTTTGCTTGTGGAGAGAGGACAGAGACAGAGGGGAGAATATGGGAAAAGCACCCCGCCAAAAGCAGCTGGAGAGAAAGTGGAAAAGTGGAAACAGCCTCAGGGACTGAACTAAAAAGGGAGAAAGGAGAAAGGAGAGAATTTAAATTCCATTAAGACTCTATAAACAGGGGGAGTGCAAGTCTCAAACTCCGCAGCTTAATACCTGACAGTGCTCTGGTGAGAAGGGAGAAACCGCAGAAGCAGAGTGAAGTCTGGGGGTCTTCGGGCAACACAGGCAGATGTGGTTCCCCTGCTGGGAGAACATCTGGTAGAGGCTGTGTGTGTGTCCCTCCCCCCTACAGGCAAAGGCCACAGTGGGCCCAGGAGAACAACCACATTCGCTGGTGCTGGAACAAGGTTGTTAAGGGTGAAGCCTGGTACCAGATGTGTGTTGTGATTTTCCATAATCCCTGAAACGCTGCTGCTACATGATCTTGTGAACTTTTCCTGGGGTGGTGTGGCACACAGCCACAGTCTCTGGGCATCAGCAGCAGTGCAGTCCCACAAACATTCCTGCGTGCGGCCAGCACCTGGACATTGCTTGGTGAGACTCACCTGCAGAGGGACAGAACAGGTCAAAGCCGCAGTCCCTCAGAAATAAAGGGTCAGGAAAGAATAGCCACATTTGAAATAAAATGCAGGAGGGAGGTGCTGCCTGGGGCTTTTTTTTTTTTGCCTTGTAGCAAATGGGCCTGCAGAGATTTAATTGATGTAGAAAATACAGACTTGTCACCAGAGTTGGTTATAACACGTGAGCCAGCCCCGAAGCACACAGAATGAACTAAACAACAAAACGGACTTTTTTCCCCAAGGCAGACTGATGCCTACAAAGCACGTGGGAGGAGTAAACAGTTTCTTAGTCCCTGACAAATGCACGGAGGGCTGGCAGAAATTTGGTGTCTATGTAGGAGAGAGGCAAGGGCTACCCCATAGCTTTTGAGAAAAACAGGGGGGCATTTTATTTAATAGTGGTACAGATGTCAGAGTACATCCCCTCTGTTTGGAAGTGGGGCTGCAAGGAGCTCAGAATCCTCACTGCCAATGCCAGGTGCAGCCTCCCAGCTCCGAGGAAGGGTGGCGGGGGTAGAAACAAGAGAAAACCAAGATGAGGACCAGAAGCCATTCCAGACTTTTCCTATAGCTTGGTGGCTTCTTGAAAGTTGTGTGCTTGCGACCCTGAGACTCTAGCGGGGAGGACTTTGGGGAGGAGCCCGAGGGAAGGGAGCACTCCTGAGGACAGTCGAGTCCCAGGAGACAGAGGATGAGCAGCAGAGCTTCCAGACAGTGTAAAAGCGGGGAGTGGAAGGAAGCTGAGGAAAAGGATGGATGCGCCATTACTGATGGGGAGAATAGAGTTCTGATGCTAGAGATTGGTTAGCTGAGTGACCCTGTTTTAACCACTCCCACGCATGTGCATACAAACCTACAAGCACCACAACAACCCACCCCAGTAAGCTAAACAACGCCATCTAGTGGAGAACAGAGCAGTTACACTAAGGGCCACCCAACTAGGCCAACCTCACTCTTCAAGAACACAAATCTTTCTGCCTGTTTAGTTTAAGGACTATAGTTTGACTTCTAGGAGAAAATGAAATAATTTCAGTCATATTTCAATCTGTTCTCTGGCCCATCTATTCAATTTTCTTTTTTTTTCTCTTTTTTTGGTTTCTTTTCTTTTTCATGAATACAGAAAGAGAAAATAATTATTTTTACTTTCAATTTTTATTAAAAGTACTTTTCTTTAACATTTTTCTACTATATATTTTACTTTTGTGTAAATTTTTTCAATTGTATTTTACTTCCATTATTTCATTTTATTTTCTTTCAGTGTATTCACTTTTTCAAATTGTCAAATGATATCCTTTTTTTCCCCTTTTTTTCCTCTAATCTATCAAGTCACTTTCAGCACCCAGACCAAAACACGTCTATGATCTAGCATCATTTATTCGTTTTTTTGTGTGTATGATTGTTTTTAATTTTTTAATTTTAATATTTTTTTAATTTTAGTTTTTTCTACCTACCTCATTAATTCCTTCACTCCCTTCAAAATGATGAAACAAGGAATTGACCCCAAAAGAAAGAGCAGGAAGAAATGACAGCCAGGGGCTTAACCAACACAAATACAAGCAAGATGTCTGAACCAGAATTTAGAATCATGATAATAAGAATACTAGCTAGAGTTGAAAATAGATTAGAATCCCTTTCTGTGGAGATAAAAGAAATAAAAGCTACTCAGGATGAAATAAAAAATGCTATAACTGAACTGCAATCTCGAATGGCTGCCATGGCAGCAAGGATGGATGAGGCAAAACAGAGAATTAGCTATATAGAGGACAAACACATGGGGAATAATGAAGCAGAAAAAAATAGGGAGATTAAGGCAAAAGAGCACAATTTAAGAATTAGAGAAATAAGTGACTCATTAAAAAGGAACAATATCAGATTCATAGGGGTCCCAGAAGAAGAAGAGAGAGAAATAGGGGTAGAAGGGTTATCTGAGCAAAACTTTCCTAACCTGGGGAAAGACACAGACATCAAAATCCAGGAGGCACAGAGGACTCCCATTAGATTCAACAAAAACCGACCATCAACAAGGCATATCATAGTCAAATCCACAAAATACTCAGGCAAGGGGAGAATCATGAAAGCAGCAGGGGAAAAAAGTCCTTAACCTAGAAGGGAAGAGAGATCAGGTTTGCAGCAGACCTATCCACAGAAACTTGGCAGGCCAGAAAGGAGTGGCAGGATATATTCAATGTGCTGAATCAGAAAAATATGCAGCCAAGAATTATTTATCCAGCAAGGCTGTCATTCAAAATAGAAGGAGAGAAAAAAAGTTTCCCAGACAAACAAAAATTAAACGAGTATGTGACCACTAAACCAGCCCTGAACGAAATTATAATGGGGACTCTCTGAGGGGAGAAAACATGAAATGAATGAATAAATAAATAAATAAATAAATAAACAAACAAATAAATACCAAAAGCAACACAGACTAGAAAGGACCGGAGAACACCACCAGAAACTCCAACTCAACAAGCAACATAATGGCAATAAATCTTATCTATCAGTATTCACTCTAAATGTCAATGGATGCTATGCCCCAATCAAAAGGCATTGAGTACCAGAATGGATAGGAAAACAAGATCCAGTTATAAGCTACTTACAAGAGACCCAATTTAGATCTAACGGCACCTTCAGATTGAAAGGCAGGGGATGGAGAAGCATCTATCATGCTAATTGTTGACTAAAGAAAGCCAGAGTAACCATACTTATATCAGACAATATAGACGTTAAAATAAAAACTGTAAAAAGAGATGCAGAAGGGCATTATATCATAATTAAGGGGTCTGTAGACCAAGAAGACCTAACAATTATAAACATTTATGTGCCAAATGTGAGAACACTCAAATATAGAAATCAATTAATCACAAATATAAAGAAACTCATTGATTATAATACCATAATAGTAGGGGAACGCAACACCTCACTCACAGCAATGGACAGATCACCTAATCAGAAAATCAACAGGAAACAATGGCTTTGAATGACACACTGGATCTGACAGACTCAAAAGATAATATTCAGAACATTTCATCCTAAAGCAGTGGAATATACATTCTTCTCCAGTGCACTTGGAACATTCTCCAGAATAGACCACATACTGGGACACAAATCAGCCCTCAGCAAGTACAAAAAGATCAAGATCATACCATGCATATTTTCAGACCACAATGCACTGAAACTTGAAATCAACCACAAGAAAAAATGTGGAAAGATAACAAATACTTGGAGACTTAAGAACATCCTACTAAAGAATGAATGGGCTAACCAAGAAGTTAAAAAGGAAATTAAAAAGTAAATGGAAGCCAATGAAAATGGTAACACCACAGCCCAAAACCTCTAGGACACAGCAACGGCAGTCAGAAGAGGAAAGTATATAGCAATCTAGGCAGAAAGGTCTCAGATACACAATCTAACCTTACACCTTAAAGAGCTAGAAAAAGAACAGCAAATAAAACCCAAAACCAGGAGAAGACAGGAAATAATAAAGATTAGAGCAGAAATCAATGTTATCGAAACCAAAAACAAACAAATAAACAAAAACAACAGTAGAACAGATCAATCAACCCCGAAGCTGGTCCTTTGAAAGAATTAACAAAATTGATAAACCACTAGCAAGTTTGATCAAAAAGAAAAGGAAAGGACCCAAATAAATAAAATCAAGAATGAAAGAGGAGAGATCACAACCAACACAGCAGAAAGAAAAACAAAAATAAGAGAATATTACAAGCAATTATATGCCAATAAAATGGGCAATCTGGAAGGGAAAAATTTCTAGAAACATATACACTACCAAACTGAAACAGGAAGAAATAGAAAATTTGAACAGACCCATAACCAGTAAGGAAATTGAATTAGTAATCAAAAATCTGCCAAAAAACAAGAGTCCACGGCCAGATGGCTTTCCAGGGGAATTCTACCAAATATTTAAGGAAGAGTTAACACCTATTCTCTTGAAACTGTTCCAAAAAAACAGAAATTGAAGGAAAACTTCCAAACTCTTTCTATGAAGCCAGCATTACCTTCATTCCAAAACCAAATAACAAGTGGGAGTCATACCTGGTATGCAGGCCTGGTTCAATATCTGCAAAACAATCAATGTGATTCATCACATCAATAAAAAAAAAGAATCATATGATCCTCTCAATAGATGCAGAGAAAGCATTTGACAAAATACAGCATCCTTTTCTTGATAAAAACCCTCAAGAAAATAGGGATAGAAGGATCATTCCTCAAGATCATAAAAGCCATATATGAAAGCCCCTATGCTAATATCATCCTCAATGGGGAGAAACTGAGAGCTTTCCCCCTAAGTTCAGGAAAAAGATAGGGATGTCCACTCTCACCACGGTTATTCAACATACTATTGTAAGTCTTAGCCTCTGCAATCAGACAACACAAAGAAATAAAAGGCATCCAAATCAGCCAGGAGGAAGCCAAACTTTCCCTTTTCACAGGTGACATGATTCTCTATATGCAAACCTAAAAGATTCCACAAAAAAACTGCTAGAACTGATTCATGAATTCAGCAGAGTTGCAGGATATAAAATCAGTGCACATAAATTAGTTGCATTCCTATACATCAACAATGAAGCAACAGAAAGAGAAATCAAGGAATCGATCCCATTTACAGTTGCACCAAAAACCATAAAATACCTAGGAATAAATCTAACCAAAGAGTTGAATAATCTATATGCTGAAAACTATAGAAATCTTATGAAAGAAAATGAAGAAGACACACACACACAAAAATGGAAAAAGATTCCATGCTCCTGGATAGGAAGAACAAATATTGTTCAAATGTTGATGCTACGCAAAGCAGTCTACATAGTCAATGCAATCCCTATCAAAATAACACCAGCATTCTTCACAGAGCTAGAACAAATAATCCTAAAATTTGTATGGAACCAGAAAAGACCCCGAATAGCCAAAGCAATCTTGAAAAAGAAAACCAAAGCAGGAGGCATCACAATCCCAGACTTCAAGCTATACTACAAAGCTGTAATCATCAAGACAGTATGGTACTGGCACAAGAACAGACAATCAGATCAATGGAACTGAATAGCAAACCCAGAAATGGGCCCACAAACGTATGGCCAACTGATCTTTGACAAAGCAGGAAAGAATATCCAATGGAATAAGGATAGTCTCTTCAGCAAGTGGTGCTGGGAAAACTGGACAGCGACATGCAGAAGAATGAACCTGGACCACTTTCTTACACCATACACAAAAATAAACTCAAAATGGATGAAAGACCTAAACATAAGATAGGAAGCCATCAAAATCCTTGAGGAGAAAGCAGGCAAAAACCTCTTTGACCTTGGCTGCAGCAATTTCTTACTCAACACGTCTCTGCAGGCAAGTGAATTAAAAGCAAAATAAACTACTGGGACCTCATCAAGATAAAAAGCTTCTGCACTGCAAAGGAAACAATCAACAAAACTAAAAGGAAACTGATGGAATGAGAGAAGATATTTGCAAATGACGTATCAGATAAAGGGATAGTATCCAAAATTTATAAAGAACTTGTCAAACTCCACACCCATAAAACAAATAATCCAGTGAAGAAATGAGCAAAAGACATGAATAGACACTTCTCTACAGAAGACTTCCAGATGGCTAACTGACACATGAAAAAATGCTCAATATCACTCATTGCTGGAAGCCGAGCTATCCCAGCCTGATGGCAAGGTCCAAGCTGTGGACGGATTGGCGACTGCAAGGCGGCCCACTGACAGTGAAGCTTCTTGTACTCCCACTTTTAGGCAACTTGGCCTTAATAAAAGTACCTGGGGTATTGTCTGTTGCGGAATTGCCCTCGACAGGCCCCCTGGGAAAAGAACCATTAGGAAAGAAAATAAGTTTCTGCAAGAAATTGTGCGGCCTTACATTTAGCCCTGCCATCCCCAATGGAGACTCCTCTACTTACAAGAAGGATAGCCTCATACATTTGCCAGCAGAGGAGGCCAACAAAGGAGAGACATGGATTTGAAAGCCCCACTCCGGCAACTTAGGAGTGTATCTCTAGGCACGGGTGACTTCAATCTCTAGGCCCACCTGGCTCCCTCGAGGCATTCCAGATGATAATTCAACCTAGTCAGTTAAAGTACAGAATGGTTCATTGGTTCCTAGGTGCATTGTCTCTCTGAGAATGTATACGGCATGGGTTTCTAAGCCCTCTTGGCCTCCTTCTGGCACCTTGGACCCAGGTGAACACTTTTGTTCTTCAAACCACAAATAGTTCGGGGAAACAACAAAGAGGTCATGTCCCTGTAACTGTTTCACTTGAGATGTTGAGAGATAGATGGCCTTTCATGAGAACAGCAAAGCAAATGCTTTATAGATTATAGATAAATGTAGATGCATAATGGAATAATGTAAGAAATTAATCAATAATCAAAGGGTATGAGGGAACATTACGAGAAAGTTGCCATGTTATTTCTTAAAGGTTGACTACACATAGGAACATTTTAGAATTAGGTAATGTTAGAAAAACATAGATGACGTATGCTACCAGGAAATCACTAGCAAATATAATGCCATGTTTGCCCCAATAAATCGGCCAGTTCAACACACTGCTGTTGTCTGTGTCCATTTTTATTTTGTTTTGTTTTGTTTTCACTTTTTCAAATGCCATTCATCCTTCGGGAACCCCTGGTTGCTGGAGCTGGTCTCCGGCAACTCATCATCAGGGAAATACAAATCAAAACCACAATGAGATACCACCTTACACCTGTCAGAATGGCTAACATTAACAACTCAGGCAATAACAGATGTTGGAGAGGATGCGGAGAAAGACGATCTCTTCTGCACTACTGGTGGGAATGCAAACTGGTGCAGCCACTCTGGAAAACAGTGGAGGTTTCTCACAAAATTAAAAATAGAACTACCCTACAACCCAGGAATTGCACTGCTACGTATTTATCCAAGGGATAAAGGTATGCTGTTTTGAAGGGTCATATGCACCCCAATATTTATAGCAGTACTATCAACAGTGGCCAAAGGATGGAAAGAGCCCTAATGTCCATCGATAGATGAATGGATAAAAAAGGTGTGGTATATATATACAATGGAGTATTACTCGCCAATCAAAAAGAATGAAATCTTGCCATTTGCAACTATGTGGATGGAACTAGAGGGTGTTATTCTAAGTGAAATTCATCAGCCAGAGAAACACAAATATCATGACTTCACTCATATAAGGACTAAGACACAGAACAGATGAACATAAGAGAAGGGAAGCGAAAATAATATAAAAACAGGAGGGGAAGAAAACGTAAGAGACTCTTAAAAATGTAGAATAAACAGAGGGTTGCTGGAGGGGCTGTGGGAAGGGGGTTGGGCTAAATGGGCAAGGGGCATTAAGGAATCTACTCCTAAAATCATTTTTGCACTATATGCTAATTTGGATGTAATTTAAACAAATTAAATTAAATTAAAAAATTAAAAATTAAAAAAAAAACCCAACAAACAAAAAAAATATTTTAATTAGAGAAAAAACAAAAGAACCAGAAGACCTGAGTTTCAGTATGTTATTCCTCAACTTTACTGTGTTCTATTTGTAAACTTTTAAATTTTGTCTGAAAATGATCATTTCCATGTGCCTTATGTAAATCATAGGGTTGTTTCTGAAGATCAAGTGAATAATTATATTATGTGATAAATAATAAAACATTAAATAAACATAAATTACTCTTATAAAAATATGATTGTTCACCATCAAATTAAAATACTTTAAAGATGATATCTCTTTTGAAATGCCTGGGTGGCTCACTTGGTTAAAAGTCCAATTCTTGATTTTGGCTCAAGTCATGATTTCACAGTTTGTGAGTTTAAGCCTCTCATTGAGCACTGTGCTGACAGTGTGAAGCCTGCTAAGGATTCTCTCTCCTTTTCTCTCTGCCTCTCCTCTCTCTCTCAAAAAATAAGTAAACTGGAAAAAAAATAATTAAAGATGATGCCTTTTTTGACAGCTCTGCCAATGTTAGCTCTTCTCTTGTCCTCCATTTTAGGTATCACTGTTATCTATTTGATGTATACATTCACAGGTTTTTAAAACTTTCTTTTTTGTATGTTTACGCACATATTTAACTGTAAAATTCTATACTATCAGTTTGTGGGTATGTTTTTTTCCCACAAGCTATATATTTTAACGTATCCTTTGATTTTTAAAATGTATATGTTTACAATTCTAATAATTTCAGCATTTCAAATATAGATGTATATTTAAATTATTTCTATAAGAATATATTGCTACATTGCACTTCAGTTTATGGGTGTACCCTAAGTTTATTTAATAATATTCTAACAATGTACATATACACTTTATTTTTTTCATTGTTAGGAAAAAGATTCCTTCCCAGGCATTAATGTCCACATTTGTCACACCTACACTAAGGCACATCTTTAGAGAATAAACAAAGTAAAATAATTGCTTAGATATAAGATATGCAAATTTCCATTGTGATTGCTTTTTTCAAACTACTTTCTATAAAGCAATTCATTTTCTGCTTCAACAACAGTTGGCATTATTAAAAGCTGATGGTTAAAATATGCTAATGATGTCCTAATCTGCATTCTTTTATTATTAATGAGATGAGGTACCTTTTTATTGGCTATTTTTATTCCTTTTTTTGGCTCCATTTCATTTCTGTTTCCAATTATTTAATTGAGTTGCTTTTATTTTCTTTATTTGCATGTAGGAAATATTTATGTATCCTGGATATCAATCCTTTGTGTGTTAAACATGTGGCAAATGTTTTCTCTCAGTCTGTTGTTTGTCTTTTAATAATATTTATGGTAAATTAGAATTTTAATTTTGACATTACCAAGTTATCAAAGTTCACTTTATAACTTTTGCCTTTTCGGACCTATTAAATTTTTTTCTCTGCCATAGCTACAAATATTGCATGCTAATTTTATTCTAATTATTTTAAGATTTTTAAAACATATACTTGAGAGCCAGAACCCTTTGTTAACATCCTAATATGCTGTTTAGTACTTTTATGGCATTAAACGAGACAATCTCTGTACTTCAGTTTCCTAACTATAAAATTGGAATTCTAAGAATAGATAATACGTTTATTATTACTTAGCATATTGTCTGCTGCACAGTGTGCACTATATCATGGATCTTCTTTTTCTTAAACTTTCACACCTGGTTTAGCATATATTACATAATTTAAAGGAAACAAATATATACACACATCATTTTCAAAGAGCCTATTTTGCTCCATTGTTGTACTGCATTACTGAATCAACAGCCTGTGTTGTAATCACAGTTACTGGATACTGTAACTTGTGCTTCTCACTGTAAAGGAGTGGCTTATATTATAACAATTATTCCCCTGAGACTAACAAAAAAACTTGAGGGGTGCCTGGGTGGCTTAATCGGTTGAGCATATGACTTTGGCTCAGGTCATGATTCCAAGGTTTGTGGATTCAAGCCAGGCATGGGGCTTGGTGCTGTTAGCCTGTCAATGCAGATCCTGCTTCAGATCCTCTGACCCCCTTTCTCTATGACTCTCCCCTGCTTGTGCTCTCTCTCTCTCAAAAAAAAAAATCTGAATAAAATTAAAAATACAAAAAATATAGTATAATCAAAAGAGAGAAACCAAGTCAGGAAGGGCCAAGAGCTCAAGGCCAATGTGAAGACATTGAGGTAAGTTCGTTTTCCTGTGGAAGGTATTTGCCAATATATGTGTGAAACCAAAGTGAAAAATTGGACCTTAGAATCTTCCTTCATGGTAGAGCTTTGCTTAGCAGGTTGACGTTTCAGTTTCGAACCAAGTCTATGTCCTAGGTATGAATCAAGTACTTACAAAGACAGTTGTAATCTTGAAATTTTTCAGTACCAAATTTATAAAGGTGTTATTCACCTTTTATAGCTTCTAGTAGAATAAAAATAAACACTCTTTGGAGGAGATAATATTATTCAACAATAGAAAAATACACATTTGTCCCCTGCTCTACTTTAAAAGTGACAGAAGTAATTGCACTAGTGTAGATTGGCTAGAATTAATAAATACTTTGTACTATATTAACAAATTCGCTTAAATATAGCAACAGAAACAATAAACTGAAGACTACATAAATGAAGATTAAAAAATCCCCTAAGTAAATTTAGCTTAAAATCACTTATTTCTTTTTTTTATTGTTGAACAAATTAACAATTTTATTTTTTTTTATTTTTTTTTATGAAATTTATTGACAAATTGGTTTCCATACAACACCCAGTGCTCATCCCAAAAGGTGCCTTCCTCAATACCCATCACCCACCCTCTCCTCCCTCCCAACCCCCATCAACCCTCGGTTTGTTCTCAGTTTTTAACAGTCTCTTATGCTTTGGCTCTCTCCCATTCTAACCTCTTTTTTTTTTTTCCTTCCCCTCCCCCATGGGTTCCTGGTAAGTTTCTCAGGATCCACATAAGAGTGAAACCATATGGTATCTGTCTTTCTCTGTATGGCTTATTTCACTTAGCATCACACTCTCCAGTTCCATCCACGTTGCTACAAAAGGCCAGATTTCATTTTTTCTCATTGCCACGTAATATTCCATTGTGTATATAAACCACAATTTCTTTATCCATTCATCAGTTGATGGACATTTAGGCTCTTTCCATAATTTGGCTATTGTTGAGAGTGCTGCTATGAACATTGGGGTACAAGTGGCCCTATGCATCAGTGCTCCTGTATCCCTTGGATAAATTCCTAGCAGTGCTATTGCTGGGTCATAGGGTAGGTCTATTTTTAATTTTCTGAGGAACCTCCACACTGCTTTCCAGAGCAGCTGCACCAATTTGCATTCCCACCAACAGTGCAAGAGGGTTCCTGTTTCTCCACATCCTCTCCAGCATCTATAGTCTCCTGATTTGTTCATTTTGGCCACTCTGACTGGCGTGAGGTGATACCTCAGTGTGGTTTTGATTTGTATTTCCCTGATAAGGAGCGACATTGAACATCTTTTCATGTGCCTGTTAGCCATCCGGATGTCTTCTTTAGAGAAGTGTCTATTCATGTTTTCTGCCCATTTCTTCACTGGGTTTTTTGTTTTTCGGGTGTGGAGTTTGGTGAGCTCTTTATAGATTTTGGATACTAGTCCTTTGTCCGATATGTCATTTGCAAATATCTTTTCCCATTCCGTTGGTTGCCTTTTGGTTTTGTTGGTTGTTTCCTTTGCTGTGCAGAAGCTTTTTATCTTCATAAGGTCTCAGTAATTCACTTTTGCTTTTAATTCCCTTGCCTTTGGGGATGTGTCGAGTAAGAGATTGCTACGGCTGAGGTCAGAGAGGTCTTTTCCTGCTTTCTCCTCTAAGGTTTTGATGGTTTCCTGTCTCACATTCAGGTCCTTTATCCATTTTGAGTTTATTTTTGTGAATGGTGTGAGAAAGTGGTCTAGTTTCAACCTTCTGCATGTTGCTGTCCAGTTCTCCCAGCACCATTTGTTAAAGAGACTGTCTTTTTTCCATTGGATGTTCTTTCCTGCTTTGTCAAAGATGAGTTGGCCATACGTTTGTGGGTCTAGTTCTGGGGTTTCTATTCTATTCCATGGGGCTATGTGTCTGTTTTTGTGACAATACCATGCTGTCTTGATGATTACAGCTTTGTAGTAGAGGCTAAAGTCTGGGATTGTGATGCCTCCTGCTTTGGTCTTCTTCTTCAAAATTCCTTTGGCTATTCGGGGCCTTTTGTGGTTCCATATGAATTTTAGGATTGCTTGTTCTAGTTTTGAGAAGAATGCTGGTGCAATTTTGATTGGGATTGCATTGAATGTGTAGATAGCTTTGGGTAGTATTGACATTTTGACAATATTTATTTTTCCAATCCATGAGCAGGGAATGTCTTTCCATTTATTTAAATCTTCTTCAATTACCTTCATAAGCTTTCTATAGTTTTCAGCATACAGATCCTTTACATCTTTGGTTGGATTTATTCCTAGGTATTTTATGCTTCTTGGTGCAATTGTGAATGGGATCAGTTTCTTTATTTGTCTTTCCGTTGCTTCATTGTTAGTGTATAAGAATGCAACTGCATTCTTATACAAAGTCCTGCAACTTTGCTGAATTCATGTATCAGTTCTAGCAGACTTTTGGTGGAGTCTATCGGATTTTCCATGTATAATATCATGTCATCTGCAAAAAGCGAAAGCTTGACTTCATCTTTGCCAATTTTGATGCCTTTGATTTCCTTTTGTTGTCTGATTGCTGATGCTAGAACTTCCAGCACTATGTTAAACAACATTGGTGAGAGTGGGCATCCCTGTCGTGTTCCTGATCTCAGGGAAAAAGCTCTCAGTTTTTCCCGTTGAGGATGATGTTAGCTGTGGGCTTTTCATAAATGGCTTTTATGATCTTTAAGTATGTTCCTTCTATCCCGACTTTCTCAAGGGTTTTTATTAAGAAAGGGTGCTGGATTTTGTCAAAGGCCTTTTCTGCATTGATTGACAGGACCATATGGTTCTTCTCTCTTTTTTTGTTAATGTGATGTATCACGTTGATTGATTTGCGAATGTTGAACCAGCCCTGCATCCCAGGAATGAATCCCACTTGATCATGGTGAATAATTCTTTTTATATGCCGTTGAATTCGATTTGCTAGTATCTTGTTGAGAATTTTTGCATCCATATTCATCAGGGATATTGGCCTGTAGTTCTCTTTTTTTACTGGGTCTCTGTCTGGTTTAGGAATCAAAGTAATACTGGCTTCATAGAATGAGTCTGGAAGTTTTCCTTCCCGTTCTATTTCTTGGAATAGCTTGAGAAGGATAGGTATTATCTCTGCTTTAAACGTCTGGTAGAACTCCCCTGGGAAGCCATCTGGTCCTGGACTCTTATTTGTTGGGAGATTTTTGATAACCGATTCAATTTCTTCGTTGGTTATGGGTCTGTTCAAGCTTTCTATTTCCTCCTGATTGAGTTTTGGAAGCGTGTGGGTGTTTAGGAATTTGTCCATTTCTTCCAGGTTGTCCAATTTGTTGGCATATAATTTTTCATAGTATTCCCTGATAATTGTTTGTATCTCTGAGGGATTGGTTGTAGTAATTCCATTTTCATTCATGATTTTATCTATTTGGGTCATCTCCCTTTTCTTTTTGAGAAGCCTGGCTAGAGGTTTGTCAATTTTGTTTATTTTTTCAAAAAACCAACTCTTCGTTTCGTTGATCTGCTCTACAGTTTTTTTAGTTTCTATATTGTTTATTTCTGCTCTGATCTTTATTATTTCTCTTCTTCTGCTGGGTTTAGGCTGCCTTTGCTGTTCTGCTTCTAGTTCCTTTAGGTGTGCTGTTAGATTTTGTATTTGGGATTTTTCTTGTTTCCTGAGATAGGCCTGGATTGCAATGTATTTTCCTCTCAGGACTGCCTTTGCTGCGTCCCAAAGCGTTTGGATTGTTGTATTTTCATTTTCGTTTGTTTCCATATATTTTTTTAATTTCTTCTCTAATTGCCTGGTTGACCCACTCATTCGTTAGTAGGGTGTCCTTTAACCTCCATGCTTTTGGAGGTTTTCCAGACTTTTTTCTGTGGTTGATTTCAAGCTTCATAGCATTGTAGTCTGAAAGTATGCATGGTATAATTTCAATTCTTGTAAACTTATGAAGGGCTGTTTTGTGACCTAGTATATGATCTATCTTGGAGAATGTTCCACGTGCACTCTAGAAGAAAGTATATTCTGTTGCTTTGGGATGCAGAGTTCTAAATATATCTGTCAAGTCCATCTGATCCAATGTCTCATTCAGGGCCCTTGTTTCTTTATTGACCGTGTGTCTAGATGATCTATCCATTTCTGTAAGTGGAGTGTTAAAGTCCCCTGCAATTACCACATTCTTATCGATAAGGTTGCTTATGTTTATGAGTAATTGTTTTATATATTTGGGGGCTCCAGTATTCGGCGCATACACATTTGTAATTGTTAGCTCTTCCTGATGGATAGACCCTGTAACTATTATATAATGTCCTTCTTCATCTCTTGTTACAGCCTTTAAAGTCTAGTTTGTCTGATATAAGTATGGCTACTCCAGGTTTCTTTTGGCTTCCAGTCGCATGATAAATAGTTCTCCATCCCCTCACTCTCAATCTAAAGGTGTCCTCAGGTCTAAAATGAGTCTCTTGTAGACAGCAAACAGATGGGTCTTGTTTTTTTATCCATTCTGATACCCTATGTCTTTTGGTTGGCGCATTTAATCCATTTACATTCAGTGTTATTATAGAAAGATATGTGTTTAGAGTCATTGTGATGTCTGTATGTTTTATGCTTGTATTGATGTCTCTGGTACTTTGTCTCACAGGGTCCCCCTTAGGATCTCTTGTAGGGCTGGTTTTGTGGTGACAAATTCCTTCAGTTTTTGTTTGTATGGGAAGACCTTTATCTCTCCTTCTATTCTAAATGACAGACTTGCTGGATAAAGGATTCTTGGCTGCATATTTTTTCTGTCTAGCACCCTGAAAATCTCGTGCCAATTCTTTCTGGCCTGCCAAGTTTCAAAAGAGAGATCAGTCATGAGTCTTATAGGTCTCCCTTTATATGTGAGGGCACGTTTACCCCTTGCTGCTTTCAGAATCTTCTCTTTATCCTTGTGTTTTGCCAGTTTCACTATGATATGTCATGCAGAAGATCGATTCAAGTTACGTCTGAAGGGAGTACTCTGTGCCTCTTGGATTTCAATGCCTTTTTCCTTCCCCAGTTCAGGGAAGTTCTCAGCTATTATTTCTTCAAGTACCCCTTCAGCACCTTTCCCTCTCTCTTCCTCCTCTGGGATACCAATTATGCGTATATTATTTCTTTTTAGTGTATCACTTAGTTCTCTAATTTTCCCCTCATACTCCTGGATTTTTTTATCTCTCTTTTTCTCAGCTTCCTCTTTTTCCATAACTTTATCTTCTAGTTCACCTATTCTCCTCTCTGCCTCTTCAAGCCGAGCTGTGGTGGTTTCCATTTTGTTATGCATTTCGTTTAAAGCGTTTTTCAGCTCCTCATGACTGTTCCTTAGTCCCTTGATCTCTGTAGCAAGAGATTCTCTGCTGTCCTCTATACTGTTTTCAAGCCCAGCGATTAATTTTATGACTATTATTCTAAATTCACTTTCTGTTATATTATTTAAATCCTTTTTGATCAGCTCATTAGCTGTTGTTATTTCCTGGAGATTCTTCTGAGGGGAATGCTTCCGCTTGGTCATTTTGGATAGTCCCTGGCGTGGTGAGGACCTGCAGGGCACTTCCCCTGTGCTGTGGTGTATACCTGGAGTTGGTGGGCGGGGCCGCAGTCAGACCTGATGTCTGCCCCCAGCCCACCGCTGGGGCCACAGTCAGACTGGTGTGTGCCTTCTCTTCCCCTCTCCTAGGGGCGGGATTCACTGTGGGGTGGTGTGGCTCATCTGGGCTACTTGCACCCTGCCAGGTTTGTGATGCTGGGGATCTGGCGTATTAGCTGGGGTGGGTAGGCAAGGTGCACGGAGGCAGGAGGGGCAGGGTTAGATCGCTTCTCCTTAGGTGATCCACTTCAGGAGGGGCCCTGTGGCAGCGGGAGGGAGTCAGATCCGCTGCCGGAGGTTTGGCTCCGCAGAAGCGCAGAGTTGGGTGTTTGCGCTGAGCGAGCAAGTTCCCTGGCAGGAACTGGTTCTCTTTGGGATTTTGGGTGGGGGATGGGCGGGGGAGATGGCGCTGGAGAGCGCCTTTGTTCCCCACCAAACTGAGCTCTGTTGTCAGGGGGCTCAGCAGCTCTCCCTCCCTTTGTCCTCCAGCCTTCCCACTTTCTGAGCAGAGCTGTTAACTTATGACCTCCCAGACACTAAGTTGCGCTTGTTGTGGGAACACAGTCCGTCAGGCTCCTGCGCTTTTGCAAGCCAGACTCGGGGGCTCTGCTTGGCCCGCGAGCCGCCCCTCCGCCCTGGCTCCCTCCCGCCAGTCCATGGAGTGCGCACTGCCTCGCCGCCCTTCCTACCCTCTTCCGTGCGCCTCTCGTCTGTGTTTGGCTCCGGCGACTCCGTTCTGCTAATCCTCTGGCAGTTTTCTGGGTTATTTAGGCAGGTGTAGATGGAATCTAAGTGATCAGCAGGACGTGCGGTGAGCCCAGCGTCCTCCTAAGCCGCCCTAAAATCACTTATTTCAAAAGCAGACTAAATCAATTTATTTCTCACTGTATATACACATATGGTAGCACTATAAAGAAAAAAAAATGAATTATACAAAATTTAAGATACAGTTACCTCCGAGTATATGGTAGGGTGAATGTTTTAGGAATAAGAAAGTCAACTGGTTTGAAAGGCACAGGTTATATTCTATTTGCAAAATTCATTTTGGTAATTTGGCATTTTATCAATATTTTCACACATTGATATTCATCATAAATACTCTTAAATTATGCACATGATATTTTATAACATTAACACATTTTAAAAGTCTCCTTGGCATTTTATATATAAATAAATTGTTTTACAACTCTGTAGGTAATACCTTCATCTTATAATGTGGTATAAAATATTTATTCAATTTTCATCTATTCAATTACTTTGTGCTTATGTTTCACTGATCATTTGTCCCTACATGAATTATTTCAATTGGAAATGCTGTTATAACTTTGAACATTTCTGTTAAAAGTGTAGAAAACAGGCTTTGGTCTATTTATATATACCATAAACATTAAAAAAAATTTAAAAAAATTCCAAAGCTATATCTGGAACTCCAAAGAGCAATCGAACTTTAGGAGATATGGATAACTAGTGATTTTTTACTGGTAATGTGAATCAGTTTTCAGGCCTGTTTCACATTAGAGAGGAGAAAACAAGAATTGTTCAGTAGCTTAGGAAAGTATCTAGTTCTACTCTACCAACTATGAATAAAAATAAGTATAATTATCCCTTAAATTCCAGAAGATATTTTAACCATATATTTCTTACATATTTTATCGAATATTGTTGAATTATCAGTGCCCAAAGATATAAATAAATAAAACATTCTTGCACCCTTATCTTTCAAATCTAATTTATTAATTCTAATAAAATAAAATGTGTTACCCTATGTTGTACACATAAGTGTTACAAGTATTCTAAAAATATAAGAAAAGTTTTGGGTAAAATATTTAGGAATGCTTCACAAAATAATTATAAAGAAATATGAATGTGATGGTTTCAATCAGATACAGTTATGTTATATTGGTATATACACTTGAAGAATAAGAATAAAAGAAAAATAAATTATGTAGTGTGAATGTTTTGTCTTCACTTTTTTGTTTTTGGTTTGGATGCATGTGCCTCATGAAAAAATGGTTCAGCAATACAAAAGAACTGTTACATGAATTTTCCAGATTTTACCTTACACTGCATAACTATTGTCCATTTAGTTTCACTGCTATGAAGGATTAAGATGCCGGTTTCTCTCTCTCAAAAAAAAATGTGTGAACTTATTAAATGGTTAGGTCTAGGAAAAAGAGTATGGTTAAAGAATATTTTTGTACATTGTTACAGCTGCTTCTGTGGGGTGTTGAGAAATTTTTGCATGCATTTCTGCAGATATGAGGGTTTCTAAATAAACTTGGTAAAAATTTAGGATTATGAAATAAGAGAAATACAAGTCTAATTATTTTACAAGAGAATGGACAATGAGAGAACCCCAGAAATATTTACCCAATTCTGGAGGTTTGTGTTTATATTTCAAGAGAAAATCAGATCAGGGAACTTGGAGCTATATCTAGGTCAGAAAAGCTGAGGGTATATTCAGGTTTACCCTGCCATTAGAGAGAAATATTTACATCTTAAATGATGAGTGTAAGAATTCAATATTCTTTTAATCCTTCCTCCAAAAGGCAAAGATTTTCCTCCTCGCTTGCAGAGGTAACGAGGAGACAGGTACCTCTTTGCTATGTAGAAGTAAAGAAAATTATTTTTTCTCCATTTTCTCACCTATATGGAAAGAGGTGGAGAGGTCACTTACTAGTGGAATTTGTCATTTGGTTTTCATTATTTTTTTCCAAATAGTATGTATTTGGGTGGGTGAGAGTGAAATGCCGTTATTATTTTGGAAGAAGAAAGAAGAAGAAAGAAGAAAGAAGAAAGAAGAAAGAAGAAAGAAGAAGGAAGAAAAGAAGAAGAAAGAAGAAGAAGAAGAGGAAGAAGAAGAAGAAGAAGAAGAAGGGGATGTGGAGGGGGAGGGGGAGAAGAATAATTTTTTTTTAGTAATCTAGAGTATCACCATGTATGCCTCTAGGATAAAATTCATAAAGACTGATATTAAAAATATAATAAATTATGACACCAAGAGTGAATGCTTAGGTAAACTAGGGACTTTGGTTGATTATAATATATCAGTGTATATCATCAATTGTAAAAAAAATTACCTTTCTGTGGGATATTTACAATGGAGGAGGCCATGCATGTGTGAAGCAGGAGTATATGGGAAGTCTCTGTTTCTTCTTACCAGTTTTGCTGTGCACCTAAAACTGCCCTAAAAAATTAAAGTCATTAGTAAAAAGCAAATATAATTGCTTCCAAAAAGGATGATTTCTTTTGTGGAAATTAATTTCTAGTATTGTAAAAGCCAAGCATAAAGACCAGTAAGGTAAATTAAATATTAACTAGATGAGAAGTAGGGTGTTAAGTATAGCAATTTTAAACTTATATTATTTTGTAGTATTTTATGCTTAAAATAAGCTTAAAAAACTCATGTTACTAACTAAAGATATGGTACTTAACAATACCATCAAACAACTGATCAGAATTGGCATACATAGACTACTTCATTCAACAACAGCAGAATACTTATTCTTCTCATGCTCACATAAAACATTCACCAAGATGGACCACATTCTGGAATTGCAACACACCTTAACAAATATAAAAAATATAAATTACACAATGTCTGTTTTCAGACCACAATAGAGTTAAATTAGAAATTAATAATAGAGAATTAAGTGGAAAATCCCCAAATAATGGAGCTTAGACAACACATGGGTAAAAGAAGAAATCTCAAGAAAAATTCAAAAAACATTCTGAACTAAGTGTGAATAAAAACTAAACCTAGTAAAATGCGCGAGATTAAGCAAAACCAGTGTGCAAACATATTTTTTTTAGCATTGGATATACACATTAGTTTAAAAAAATCTAAAATCAATAATCTGTGCTTCCACTTTAAAAAGAATAATAAATTAGGGGTGTGTGGGTGGCTCAGTCAGTTAAGCATCCAACTTCAGTTCAGGTCATCATCTGGTGGCACGAGTTTGAGCCCCACATCGGGCTCTGTGCTGACAGCTTAAAGCCTGGAGCCTGTTTCAGATTCTCTGTCTCCCTCTCTCTCTGCCTCTCCCCTGCTCATGCTCTCTCTCTCTTGATCTCTCTCTCTCTCTCTCTCTCTCTCAAAAATGAACATTAAAAAATTCAAAAAAAGAATAATAAATTAAGTGTGAAGTAAACAAGTAAATAAATAATATAGCTTAGAAAAGAATTTGCTAACACTGAAAACATGAAATCAATACAGAAAACAAACTAAACCAAAAGCTAGTTCTTTCAAAAGATCATCAAATTGATAAGTAGGTAAGCTAATTAAGAAAAAAAAAAGAGAAAGGGTAGAGAACAATAATATTAGAAATAACAGAAGGAGTATTATGTATAGTACATTGGGTGAATACATTTTTATATATAATATAGGAATGGGACTTATGAATCATTTGTTAAACTCGTAGTTTTGAAAACTACCAAGCATTTTTCCAAAGTCACCATACTATTTTGCAGTTCCCCTAGCATTATATGAGAATCCCAATTTCTCTTCATGGTCACAGGTACTTGATGGTCAGACTTTTTAATAAAAGTCCTTATATAGAGTATGCAATGGCATTTAATTAGGATTTTAATTTGAATTATCCTAATGACTAATGATGTGAGTACCATTTTATTCTTTGTGTTTCCATATAAAAATATCTGTTAAAATAGTCTGCATATTTGTTAGATATTTATCTTTATACATTCTTATATATTTTAGATACCATTATTTTAATAAATATGGCTTTTGAAAATGTTTTCTCCAAGTCTTTGGATAGTCTTTAAATTATCTTGAGTATCTTCAGAAAGCAGAATTCTTAAATGATTGTAAGTATAATTTATCATTTTTTATTTTGTTATCTGTGTTATTTATTTTCTATATAATAAATGAACTCTGAACATAATGCCTCAAAGGTTTTCTCCCACATATTATTGGAAGCCCTTATAGTTTTGCCTTTTACATTTATTTTTTAAATTCATTCAGAGTCAAATATAAATGGTATAATGATCAGAGTTCCTTTTTTTCAGTAGATTCTTTGGAATTTACCATGTAGATGTAATCCTATTTATACATAAAAACACTACTACTCTTCTTTTCTAACCTGTTTGTTTATACTTGATAGATTTATTATTTAAATTTAAATTATTTCTATGGTGCACGAATTTCTGGTCATGACTTCATTAAAACTGCCCAATATATGCCTGTACCCATCAACATTTGAAAAACAAGTAGTTAATCCCTCTCTGAATTCATTAATATTAACACAACACATGTTTTCCAAAGCTAAAGCATTGCTGAACATAAGATAATAATCCAAAATTTTTTAAATGAGAAAATTTTTACTCAGTATAGTATGGAAATACAATTGATGCAAATACTTAATGTTGTCTTCAAGAAGCCTTATAGATAAATACAGGTAAGAACACAGAAATATTTTACCAATATCTTAATTACATCAGTATGCATAGCTGTAGATATGATTTTATGTATTTTATATTTTGAAAAACTGAGTAAAAAGATAAATATATTCATGATTTAATTTAGTCTCAAGAACAATCATAAGTATTGAAAGTATATAGGAAATAGCTCAGAACACATAAATCATAACATTTTTAAAGACCATGAATAAATTTTGACATATTAAAATTATTATTCTCTGTGTGTAAAACATGTTATCTCTTGTTAAGCAAGTTAGATATTTGGAGTTTTAAAAAAAGATTTTTTCTTTTTCTTTTCCTTTGTAAAGTGATAATAGACTATTTTGGACAGCAACTCATTGGCATATTTGAGCATGTTACTCATATAACCTATAACTATCAAAACATTGACTACATCTGAACAAAAATGACAAATTTTGACTATGATATAATGGAAGAGATTGGTTAAAGTATTCTCAAAATTCCCCTCAAAATCACACTGGGCATTTTCCTCTAATTTTTATTGTTGATTTTCAGGTTCTTCAATTTATATGTTAATGCCTTATCCTGTGTCATGTACAGGTGCGATGTGCAATCACTGCTTTTCAAAATAGCAATAGTTACAACTACAGATTACTATGCCTTTATAACTGCAGGAACAAATGAAGAAGAAATTGCCTTAGTTCATGACTGAAACAAAAATGATATAGCTATTTTTTCTAAAATTATTAAATAGATAAAGATAAATATCTAGATATATGTTTTCAAAATAATGTGTTATTTTGAGAGTGTTCTGCCTCTTTGGTCTAACTTCATTTGTAAGCTACAGAGTAGATAAATTACTGCTAACAATATCACTGCCTTATATTGTCCATGTGGTCTCATTTTGCACGTCATTTTATAAAAAGTAATTTTTCTCTGTCAATAGAGTAATAGTAAGCAATTTTAAAATATTCACTAAGCCAAAAAACACATTAAACATTTAACAGGGGCGCCTGGGTGGCTCAATCGGTTAAGCATCTGACTTCGGCTCAGGTCATGATCTCGCGGTTTGTGAGTCTGAGCCTGGCGTCCAGCTCTGTGCTGACAGCTCAGAGCCTGGAGCCTGCTTCAGATTCTGCGTCTTCCTCTCTCTCTCTGCCTCTTCCCTGCTCATGCTCTGTCATTTTCTGCCTCAAAAGTAAAATAAAACATTAAAAGAAAAACATTTAACAGGATGATGGTACACCCAATATCAGAAAAATTACTGCCTGTGTTCTCCCCTAGGATTTTTATGGTGTCAGGTCTCACATTTAGTTCTTTAATCCATTTTGAATTTATTTTTGTGTATGGTGTAAGAAAGTGGTCCAGTTTCATTCTTTTGTATGTAGCTGTCCAGTTTTTCCAACACCATTTGTTGTAGAGAAGGTATTTTTTCAATTGCATATCCTTGCCTCCTTGAAGAAGATTAATTGAGCCTATAGTTATGGGTTTATTTTTGAGTTTTCTATTCTGTTCCATTGATTGATGTGTCTATTTTTGTACCAGTACCATACTGTTTCTATCACTACAGTTTTGTAATATAACTTGAATCCTGAAATTGTGATGAAAAGCTTCTGCACAGCAAAGGAAACAACCAACAAAACTAAAGGACAATCTACTGAATAGGAGAAGATTTTTGCAAATGACATATTCAATAATGTATAAATAACTTAAACAACTCAACACTCCCCCCCAAAAAAAATACTCCAATTAAGTAACAGGCAGAAAACATGAACAGACAATTCTCTAAAGAAAACATAAAGATGGCCAAAAGACACATGAAAATGTGCTCAACATCACTGATCTTCAAGGAAATGCAAATCAAAACTACAGTGAGATATCACCTCACACCTGTCAGAATGGCTAAAATCAAAAACTCAATAAACAACAAATGTTGGTAAGGATGTGGAGAAAACAAGGAACATTCTTGCACTGTTGTTGGAAATGCAAACTGGTATAGCCACTATGGAAAACAGTATGGAGGATCCTCAAAAACTTAAATAGCACTACCTTATAATCCAGTAATCACAACTAGTAAAATACTTCTGGGTATTTACCCAAAGAACACAAAAAAACATTAATTCAAAAAGATACATGCACGCCTATGTTTATTGGAGCATTATATACAATAGCCAAACTATGGAAGAAGCTCAAGTGTCAATCAATAGATGAATGGAAAAAGAAGAGGTGGTATACACACACACACACACACACACGGATATATTCAGCCATAAAAAAGAATGAAATCTTGCCATCTGCAAAAACATGGATTGATCTAGAAAGTATAATGCTAAGTGAAATAAGCCTGTCAAAGAAAGACAAATACCATATGATTCTAATCATATGTGGAATTTGAGAAATGAAACAATTTGGGGCACCAGCGTGGCTCAGTCGGTTGAGCACCTGGCTTCAGCTTAGGTCATGATCTCACAGTCTGTGAATCCGAGCACCGTGTTGGGCTGTGTTCTGAGAGCTCAGAGCCTGGAGCCTGCTTTGGATTCTGTGTATCGCTCTCTCTCTGTCCCTCCTTGGCTCATGCTCTATCTCTCTCTGTCTCAAGAATAAACAAATGTTAAAAAACAATTTAAAAAGAAATGAAACAAATAATAATGATTAAAAAAAGAGAGAATGAAAGAGAGAGAGAGAGAAACCAAAAAACAGGCACTTAAAAAACAGGCACTTTGTAGAGAACAAAGAGATGTTTACCAGAGAGGAGATGAGTGTGGGTAATGTGTAAAATAAATGGAGGGAATTAGGGGTGTATCTGTCTTGATGAGCACTGAGTACTCTATGGAACTGTTGAATCACTGTAGTGTACACCTGAAATTAGTACGGCACTGTATGTTAACTACACTGAAATTAAAATAAAAACAAACCCAAAAATACAAAAGCACACAAACAAAAAAGAACTTAAGTAATTTGTATTAAAAACAAAATCAACATGTTTCAGTTCATTCCAAATTTGAATTCAATCTTTATAAATTAAGGACTTGGCACCTTCTATTTCTGAGCACTGGAGGGAAGGAAAAAGCATGGGCAAACTGCTTGGGCAAACTGCCTTACTTCCATTGGCTTCCTTCCCAAATCTTGTCAGCTTAGATTGTATTTTTTCTGACGTCAGATAACTTTGCATATTTACTTTGTAGCTTCTAACATTCTCATGACACCTCTTCTGCTACCTTCTACTCACCTACTTGTCTTTGCATGTTCTTGACCTTTTACTCCAACTGGTATTACAGTAGCTTTCTCTGACGGAAAAGATAAATGCCTGTATCTAACCCATTATAATTTAATTATTTGTCCACCTCAGACTTTCATCCAACTTTTAAAGACCAAATGCATAAACAAATTATTCATTGTCAGTTATACAGGAAATATTCATGAATGACTTCATAACTGAATCCTTATTGAAAATATGAATCAAAAGTATTATAAAGACAAAGTAAAATGAAATAAAACACTCCGTTATTCAGAACAATTTGTTCTGCTTTCTTAAATTCTGCATTTTTCTATTTGGTATTCACTAATAACAGGGCCAAACCAACAGCCACAGGGATGAGCATCTTACCTAACAATCAGAGCCCATAATCTGAACCACCCTCTTACCTAACTTTCACATTTCAAACCAAGGTTTCTCCTGCCCTAAATCACCCGGGATCATCTACTAGACAACTAGAGACCACATCTATGGCACAGAGCTCACATATATTATTCAAACTACATAATCCTGACCTTTTTCTCATACCCTCCCTTGCCATTCCTGCAGAAACTCAAGTAAAAACTCTGGCTTCAGCTTCCCCTCACTCCTCCTTTCTACTTCTTGCCCAAACTTCACGGTTCCCCCTGTGTCCCCACATGGCATAATGTGCTCCCTCATTTTGGGAAATGTAACTAAGATAAATCTCCTTTCAAAGGCACCATCCTCTCCATGCCATCATTCAGAGTCATCATTTACCTCTGTAAATTAATATCTGGAGGATACAATTACTACACTGTCATAACAAAATTGTCAGTGAACACTGAATCTATTTCAAACAAAAAGTTATCAAAAACTAGGGACTTTGCTAAAAGAAAATTTGTATATACTTGTTCGCATCCATATGAAAGGAAAAAATAATACAAAGACCTTGGAATCAACTACTGCTCTCTAAAATATAATTCAGAACCATTTGTCAATGTCTAATATAGAGACACAGATTAAAATAAAGATGTTAAAACTCTTAAAACATCAGTGCTTCCAGTGATTTTTATAACCTCAGTAGAAATTATCTTAAGTAACTGATACTATAAAATGAACATTTTCATAAATTTTGGAAATCTTTCTGTTTATCTCTTCCTAAATACAAATATATTCAATATATAAACCTTTAAATACACATGTGTCATTATTTCATTCTTCAGAAACCTTCCCTTCACCATTTTCCCCTCTCTTTCTTTGCCTCTCTTTATTTATATGAGTTTCTTGAATGTTATTTGTAGAATGATATCACTGGTGACCTTGGTTTCACCTTATTTATTGATTTCTGTGCTTGATACCTTATTTATTGTTTTATACTTTTAAAACTCTGAACTTATTAAAAATAACTTAATTGTGTTAACACAAACAAAGACAGACAAATATCTTTTTCAAGGTGGTGCATGAATTTGGGAATAAGCAAAATTGAGTTTAGCACATTTACAAAATAACATAGAAGATGAATAATTAAATGGCATGACATTAATCATTAATGTAGTTTTTCAAGGACAAATAAATATCATCAGGATTGGTCATGATGATATAGTAACAGATATACCCTTAACTCCATGCTAACTGCTGAATTCCTATTGTTCTAGAGTTACAGCAAATCTAAGAAGTTGGGTACATGCCTACAATTAATGCCTAGGGATTTGAAGCAATACTTAGGTCATGTGGTCAACAGATTATTAACAAGCCTAGTCCCACCAAGAGATACTCAGGGAATACAGAATGAGTTTAACATTATTTCTCTTGACCCCGCCCCAACCTTACTCTCCCTCTCCAGTTCTAGGCTCTTCTATTTAGAAACATATGACTGACCTTTATGTAGGACTTAAATCTAATGCAGGAAAACTATGTCACTTCACCTCACTGTGACCAACACTCACAACGCCCATAACAGTGTGACTTAGGAGAGAGAGGGAAGATGGCGGCATAGGAGGACGCTGGGCTCACCACGCTTCCTGCTGATCACTTAGATTCCACCTACACCTGCCTAAATAACCCAGAAAACCGCCAGAGGATTAGTAGAACGGAGTCTCCAGAGCCAAGCGCAGACGAGAGGCCCACGGAAGAGGGTAGGAGGGCGGCGAGGCGGTGCACGCTCCACGGACTGGTGGGAGGGAGCCGGGGCGGAGGGGCAGCTCGCCGTCCAAGCAGAACCCCGAGTCTGGCTGGCAAAAGCGTAGGGGCCTGACGGACTGTGTTCCCACAACAAGCGCGACTTAGCGTCTGGGAGGTCATAAGTTACTACTCTGCTCGGAAAGCGGAAGGCTGGAGGACAAAGGGAGGGAGAGCTGCTGAGCCCCCGGACGACAGAGCTCAGTTTGGTGGGGAACAAAGGCGCTCGCCAGCGCCATCTCCCCCGCCCATCCCCCACCCAAAATCCCAAAGAGAACCAGTTCCTGCCAGGGAACTTGCTCGCTCAGCGCAAACACCCAACTCTGCGCTTCTGCGGAGCCAAACCTCCGGCAGCGGATCTGACTCCCTCCCGCTGCCACAGGGACCCTCCTGAAGTGGATCACCTAAGGAGAAGCGAGCTAAGCCTGCCCCTCCTGCCCCCGTGCACCTTGCCTACCCACCCCAGCTAATACACCAGATACCCAGCATCACAAGCCTGGCAGTGTGCAAGTAGCCCAGATGGGCCACGCCACCCCACAGTGAATCCTGCCCCTAGGAGAGGGGAAGAGAAGGCACACACCAGTCTGACTGTGGCCCCAGCGGTGGGCTGGGGCAGACATCAGGTCTGACTGTGGCCCCGCCCACCAACTCCAGTTATACACCACAGCACAGGGGAAGTGCCCTGCAGGTCCTCACCACCAGGGACTATCCAAAATGACCAAGCGGAAGAATTCCCCTCAGAAGAATCTCCAGGAAATAACAACAACTAATGAACTGATCAAAAAGGATTTAAATAATATAACAGAAAGTGAATTTAGAATAATAGTCATAAAATTAATCGCTGGGCTTGAAAACAGTATAGAGGACAGCAGAGAATCTCTTGCTACAGAGATCAAGGGACTAAGGAACAGTCACGAGGAGCTGAAAAACGCTTTAAACGAAACGCAAAACAAAATGGAAACCACCACGGCTCGGATTGAAGAGGCAGAGGAGAGAATAGGTGAACTAGAAGATAAAGTTATGGAAAAAGAGGAAGCTGAGAAAAAGAGAGATAAAAAAATCCAGGAGTATGAGGGGAAAATTAGAGAATTAAGTGATACACTAAAAAGAAATAATATACGCATAATTGGTATCCCAGAGGAGGAAGAGAGAGGGAAAGGTGCTGAAGGGGTACTTGAAGAAATCATAGCTGAGAACTTCCCTGAACTGGGGAAGGAAAAAGGCATTGAAATCCAAGAGGCACAGAGAACTCCCTTCAGACGTAACTTGAATCGATCTTCTGCACGACATATCATAGTGAAACTGGCAAAATACAAGGATAAAGAGAAAATTCTGAAAGCAGCAAGGGATAAACGTGCCCTCACATATAAAGGGAGACCTATAAGACTCGTGACTGATCTCTCTTTTGAAACTTGGCAGGCCAGAAAGAATTGGCACGATATCTTCGTGTGCTAAACAGAAAAAATATGCAGCCGAGAATCCTTTATCCAGCAAGTCTGTCATTTAGAATAGAAGGAGAGATAAAGGTCTTCCCAAACAAACAAAAACTGAAGGAATTTGTCACCACAAAACCAGCCCTACAAGAGATCCTAAGGGGGACCCTGTGAGACAAAGTACCAGAGACATCAATACAAGCATAAAACATACAGACATCACAATGACTCTAAACACATATCTTTCTATAATAACACTGAATGTAAATGGATTAAATGCGCCAACCAAAAGACATAGGGTATCAGAATGGATAAAAAAACAAGACCCATCTATTTGCTGTCTACAAGAGACTCATTTTAGACCTGAGGACACCTTTAGATTGAGAGTGAGGGGATGGAGAACTATTTATCATGCGACTGGAAGCCAAAAGAAAGCTGGAGTAGCCATACTTATATCAGACAAACTAGACTTTAAAGGCTGTAACAAGAGATGAAGAAGGGCATTATATAATAATTACAGGGTCTATCCATCAGGAAGAGCTAACAATTATAAATGTCTATGCGCCGAATACCGGACCCCCCAAATATATATAACAATTACTCATAAACATAAGCAACCTTATCGATAAGAATGTGGTAATTGCAGGGGACTTTAACACCCCACTTACAGAAATGGATAGATCATCTAGACACACGGTCAATAAAGAAACAAGGGCCCTGAATGAGACATTGGATCAGATGGACTTGACAGATGTATTTAGAACTCTGCATCCCAAAGCAACAGAATATACTTTCTTCTCGAGTACACATGGAACATTCTCCAAGATAGATCATATACTGGGTCACAAAACAGCCCTTCATAAGTTTACAAGAATTAAAATTATACCATGTATACTTTCAGACCACAATGCTATGAAGCTGGAAATCAACCACAGGAAAAAGTCTGGAAAACCTCCAAAAGCATGGAGGTTAAAGAACACCCTACTAACGAATGAGTGGGTCAACCAGGCAATTAGAGAAGAAATTAAAAAATATATGGAAACAAACGAAAATGAAAATACAATAATCCAAACGCTTTGGGACGCAGCAAAGGCAGTCCTGAGAGGAAAATACATTGCAATCCAGGCCTATCTCAAGAAACAAGAAAAATCCCAAATACAAAATCTAACAGCACACCTAAAGGAACTAGAAGCAGAACAGCAAAGGCAGCCTAAACCCAGCAGAAGAAGAGAAATAATAAAGATCAGAGCAGAAATAAACAATATAGAATCTAAAAAAACTGTAGAGCAGATCAACGAAACGAAGAGTTTTTTGTTTTGTTTTTTTTTAAGAAATCTTTTTTTTTTAACGTTTATTTATTTTTGAGACAGAGAGAGACAGACCATGAAGGGGGGAGGGTCAGAGAGAGGGAGACACAGAATCTGAAACAGGCTCCAGGCTCTGAGCTGTCAGCACAGAGCCCGACGCGGGGCTCGAACTCATGGACCGTGAGATCATGACCTCATGGACCGTGAGATCATGACCTGAGCCGAAGTCGGCCGCTTAACCGACTGAGCCACCCAGGCGCCCCGAAGAGTTGGTTTTTTGAAAAAATAAACAAAATTGACAAACCTCTAGCCAGGCTTCTCAAAAAGAAAAGGGAGATGACCCAAATAGATAAAATCATGAATGAAAATGGAATTACTACAACCAATCCCTCAGAGATACAAACAATTATCAGGGAATACTATGAAAAATTATATGCCAACAAATTGGACAACCTGGAAGAAATGGACAAATTCCTAAACACCCACACGCTTCCAAAACTCAATCAGGAGGAAATAGAAAGCTTGAACAGACCCATAACCAACGAAGAAATTGAATCGGTTATCAAAAATCTCCCAACAAATAAGAGTCCAGGACCAGATGGCTTCCCAGGGGAGTTCTACCAGACGTTTAAAGCAGAGATAATACCTATCCTTCTCAAGCTATTCCAAGAAATAGAACGGGAAGGAAAACTTCCAGACTCATTCTATGAAGCCAGTATTACTTTGATTCCTAAACCAGACAGAGACCCAGTAAAAAAAGAGAACTACAGGCCAATATCCCTGATGAATATGGATGCAAAAATTCTCAATAAGATACTAGCAAATCGAATTCAACGGCATATAAAAAGAATTATTCACCATGATCAAGTGGGATTCATTCCTGGGATGCAGGGCTGGTTCAACATTCACAAATCAATCAATGTGATACATCACATTAACAAAAAAAAAGAGAAGAACCATATGGTCCTGTCAATCGATGCAGAAAAGGCCTTTGACAAAATCCAGCACCCTTTCTTAATAAAAACCCTTGAGAAAGTCGGGATAGAAGGAACATACTTAAAGATCATAAAAGCCATTTATGAAAAGCCCACAGCTAACATCATCCTCAATGGGGAAAAACTGAGAGCTTTTTCCCTGAGATCAGGAACACGACAAGGATGCCCACTCTCACCGCTGCTGTTTAACATAGTGCTGGAAGTTCTAGCATCAGCAATAAGACAACAAAAGGAAATCAAAGGCATCAACATTGGCAAAGATGAAGTCAAGCTTTCACTTTTTGCAGATGACATGATATTATACATGGAAAATCCGACAGACTCCACCAAAAGTCTGCTAGAACTGATACATGAATTCAGCAAAGTTGCAGGATACAAAATCAATGTACAGAAATCAGTTGCATTCTTATACACTAACAATGAAGCAACAGAAAGACAAATAAAGAAACTGATCCCATTCACAATTGCACCAAGAAACATAAAATACCTAGGAATAAATCCAACCAAAGATGTAAAGGATCTGTATGCTGAAAACTATAGAAAGCTTATGAAGGAAATTGAAGAAGATTTAAAGAAATGGAAAGACATTCCCTGCTCATGGATTGGAAGAACAAATATTGTCAAAATGTCAATACTACCCAAAGCTATCTACACATTCAATGCAATCCCAATCAAAATTGCACCAGCATTCTTCTCGAAACTAGAACAAGCAATCCTAAAATTTATATGGAACCACAAAAGGCCCCAAATAGCCAAAGGAATTTTGAAGAAGAAGACCAAAGCAGGAGGCATCACAATCCCAGACTTTAGCCTCTACTACAAAGCTGTCATCATCAAGACAGCATGGTATTGGCACCAAAACAGACACATAGACCAATGGAATAGAATAGAAACCCCAGAACTAGACCCACAAACGTATGGCCAACTCATCTTTGACAAAGCAGGAAAGAACATCCAATGGAAAAAAGACAGTCTCTTTAACAAATGGTGCTGGGAGAACTGGACAGCAACATGCAGAAGGTTGAAACTAGACCACTTTCTCACACCATTCACAAAAATAAACTCAAAATGGATAAAGGACCTGAATGTGAGACAGGAAACCATCAAAACCTTAGAGGAGAAAGCAGGAAAAGACCTCTCTGACCTCAGCCGTAGCAATCTCTTACTCGACACATCCCCAAAGGCAAGGGAATTAAAAGCAAAAGTGAATTACTGGGACCTTATGAAGATAAAAAGCTTCTGCACAGCAAAGGAAACAACCAACAAAACCAAAAGGCAACCAACAGAATGGGAAAAGATATTTGCAAATGACATATCGGACAAAGGGCTAGTATCCAAAATCTATAAAGAGCTCACCAAACTCCACACCCGAAAAACAAATAACCCAGTGAAGAAATGGGCAGAAAACATGAATAGACACTTCTCTAAAGAAGATATTCGGATGGCCAACAGGCACATGAAAAGATGTTCAATGTCGCTCCTTATCAGGGAAATACAAATCAAAACCACACTCAGATATCATCTCATGCCAGTCAGAGTGGCCAAAATGAACAAATCAGGAGACTATAGATGCTGGAGAGGATGTGGAGAAACGGGAACTCTCTTGCACTGTTGGTGGGAATGCAAATTGGTGCAGCCGCTCTGGAAAGCTGTGTGGAGGTTCCTCAGAAAATAAAAAATAGAACTACCCTATGACCCAGCAATAGCACTGCTAGGAATTTATCCAAGGGATACAGGAGTACTGATGCATACGGGCACTTGTACCCCAATGTTCATAGCAGCACTCTCAACAATAGCCAAATTATGGAAAGAGGCTAAATGTCCATCAACTGATGAATGGATAAAGAAATTGTGGTTTATATACACAATGGAATACTACGTGGCAATGAGAAAAAAAGAAATATGGCCTTTTGTAGCAACATGGATGGAACTGGAGAGTGTGATGCTAAGTGAAATAAGCCATACAGAGAAAGACAGATACCATATGGTTTCACTCTTATGTGGATCCTGAGAAACTTAACAGAAACCCATGGGGGAGGGGAAGGAAAAAAAAAAAGAAAGAGGTCAGAGTGGGAGAGAGCCAAAGCATAAGAGACTGTTAAAAACTGAGAACAAACTGAGGGTTGATGGGGGGTGGGAGGGAGGGGAGGGTGGGTGATGGGTATTGAGGAGGGCACCTTTTGCAATGAGCACTGGGTGTTGTATGGAATCCAATTTTACAATAAATTTCATATATTAAAAAATAAAAACAAAACAAAACAAAAAAACAAAAAAAAACCAGTGTGACTTATATAGGCATTCTCCAACATCAAAGTAGAAGCATATGTGTGTGACCAAAAGCTAATGTTTTTGTGGGAAAAAAAAAATTTCCCCAAAAGAAGCTCTGGCAATTTAAATAACTAAAATCTTATATCATTTCTTCTTTTTTTTCATCTTTCCTTATGTGGAAAGAACACTACTTAATATTGTTGATTATGGAACATTTATTACTAATCTATGAGACACAAGTATTTGTGGAATTAATTGCTGGTTACATGTAATTTTATGCATATTCATGAAAGCATAAGTAAAAGTATCTTTCATAACATAGCCAGTTTTTTTTAGTCTAGGTATTGTTTTGTTTTGTTTTGTTTTGTTTTGTTTTGTTTTGTTTTGAGAAAGAGAGAGAAAGAGAAAGACAGAAAGAGCGAGAAAAAGAGAGAGCATGGGAGGGGCAGAGAGAATGCAGAGCCTGATGTAGGGCTTGAAGCCGTGACCATGAGTTCATGACCTGAGCCAAAATGAAGAGTCCTACACTTAACTGACTGGGTCACCCAGGCATCCAGACATTTTTTGGATACATTCTCACATTCTGTTTTTGAAGAAGAAATGTAATTTGTTCCTTAAACAAAACTACATAGGATGAGTCTTTAGTAATTCCTGGAGAATACATTCAGTCATCAGCTACTTTGAATAGTCTGAAGGCTCTTATTCCGGATCCCACAGTCTGGCATTATATAAATATCCCCAAAGGAGAATGGAAAACCCATTACATAAGCTGCTTCATTCTAGTTGAGGTATTGAATTAAGAACTAAAATACAAGTATGGCTATCTTATTTATTGTGGCTTTCATTCAATGATGTGTAAAACAAAAGTGACTTTAAAGAAATATATTGCACTTTAAATTAAAACAGAAACAACTGTTAAGTGATTTCACAGAAAGGAAATCGGAAAGGCAATAATAATGAAGTGCCATAAAAACAAAGTTGTAGAAAAAGAAAGTTCTAAGAAAGAGAATTATGCTGTGAAAGTTTTTTAAGCTCCATACAAGTGGAACAAGTTTTCAAATATGGGAGTATGAGTCTCAACTGGAGTCCCTGGAGAATTCTCTGTGGGACAGAAATATCAGGGAGAACATTGAGAACAGTTAGCAGAATAATACCTTAGAAAGTGGCAGTTTTTTGGAGGAGTGGGTTGAAGGTTTTGAAGACATTTTATTAGTAAAAGAGAAAGAGAGAATTAAAAGGAAAAAATGCAAAAGTGAGAAAATAGAAAGATCAGAATTTTGTTAAGAAAAGAAAATTCAATTTTCCATGGGCAGAGATCGAGTGTGACATCTACATTTGCCAAAAATCATAAGATGGGTATGACATGCTCCCTTATCAATTCCCCTTGTCCTATTTTTATTTCTTCATTTACCTCTTCTCTTTCATGAATTTCTGGCATTTGGTCAATGCCATTTGGAAATAACTGCTGCTGCTGAATTTCATTTAGAGAAAGTGACAACACACATCTATGACTATGACATTTAACCTACTAAATGTAAAAGTAAAAGATCATATTAAGAAATGCCATCACCTACATAGGAAACAAGAGAAGACTGGCTCAGGGTGTATTGAAAATATCTGAAAATTAAAACATATTATAAACCTGCAAATACAGAGGCCCTATAGGAAATTATATTTTTATATGATAATTTAATCACATTAAGTAAATAGAGATTAACACTATATGTATTTTTATAAATTATAGTTTTGGTAATTAATTCTTTAAGCTTTCATGCCACTATAACTTTTGTAATTTGCCAAATTATTGCACAGTCCACTAGAATCATGCATTACCAATTGGGGTCAATGAGTAATTTCTTTTTATTGATTTATGTCAGAGACTAAGTTCTATTATTTTGATGCTGTGATGAAATAAAGCACTGGGAATCAACAAAACTTAATTCTGTTTCTGAGGTTTTAAATAATTGTTCTATGTGAAGAAAATGTACAATATCTTTCAAATATCTCATCACTATAATGAATCATAGCCATTGTTTCATGCATTAAACTTTAGACACACTTGCTAGGTAACTTCATATATCTACAGCCTTTAAACTTTTTATTCTCCAGATTCATTGAACAATGTAATTTAGTGCTTTAAAAGAAAGAGAAAAATTGTATTATATGTGTATACAAAAAAACAACAAATGGTAATCACGTCCTTGCTTTCTACTTCTTGACGCACACCTTTATAGTAGAAGATTCTCATAGATTGAGAATTCTTCACAGGAAAGATGTGACTTATACTAAAATATTTGTTTATTAAAAGCCCTTTATGGACTATCTCAGCTGTGCCAGAACCCCATATGTCTTAATTAGATAGAGTCTATGTTTCTTTCTTTTTTTAAAATTTTTAATGTTTATTTATTTTTGAGAGAGAGGGAGAGAGAGAGAGAGAGAGAGAGAGAGAGAGAGAGAGAGAGCACAGTCAGGGGAGGGGCAGAGAGAGAGGGAGACACAGAATCGTAAGCAGGCTGACGTGGGGCTTGAACCCACAAACTGTGAGATCATGACCTGAGCCAAAGTCTGGCGCTTAACCAACTGAGCCACCCAGGTGCCCCTAAGTTCCTTTGTTTCCAATTCCATACTAGTGTAATCAATGTAAAGCCCACTACAGCAGTCCATACATGTTTCTAGGTTCAGAATACCATACCTTCATTTCTTCAATTTTAGCTAGTTTTTAAATAGCTTAGGAGAAAGGAAAGATAAGAATAGGATGACTGTCATTGTCAAATTTCCTGAAAATATTCCAAGTAGAAAGAAAATATTAATAATGATTTACTCAACTCCGTCCTATCACTTAACAACATACAATTAATAAAATATTACACTAGTCTGATTTAGTCTTGCTAAAAATTTATCTAATCTATGTTTTTATCTTGTCAGGTCTAAAAGGAAATAGATGACACAATAAAAGTGTATTTAAAGTTAACAATGAATTTGCTGTTCATCGTGGTATATGTAGAGAGGAACTAGAATGAATAGTGAAACCTCCAGGGACTAGCAGTAACTAGAAGCTATTACTATACTTAGCGTTGCATAGAAGAGACCACTTTTATCTGAGGGTAGTAAGAGTTACAGCCATGGAAGTGGGGCCACCCAAATGTCACTGTGGTTATAGAAAACGTAGCCATTGACAAAACAGTGGCCCCACATGGATAAAGCAGGTGGAATATATACTAAGTTTTCTCTCTCACCCTATCTTTTCACCCATACTACAACCAATGGACAAAATATCCAAAGGTCAGCCTGCTAGTAGTCAAAAAAGTCTGAAGAGGATGAAAATTAATCTTGTACACAAAACTGAGTAAAGTCATCATAGGTATATACTAAAGCAAAAACATAGTTCACATCTAAATACTATACATTTAAGTTGAGAAAAATTCCAACATATTTTTAACAATCTTTGTTAGAATTTATTTCTCAAGATTTAATTACTTCACAGAGAATTTTAAGAACTGTACAATTCAATGTTCAAACAATTTAACAATTTAATTTCAATTAACAGTTATCTAACATAAGAATAAAACAAAGAGTCACTGCTAATTCACAAACCATCTCAGATTCTATTCTTGGAAAGAGAATGGATGATGGTATAGATCCCTAAACTTACTGTATGAACTCTACCTGGTTATTGAGCAAAAGATTTAGTAAAGACATGCCATGAAGTCTAAAATATGTGTTATCTAATATTGAAATAGCACAATTGGAAATTTACTTTAGGCAATATGTCAGACCAAAATGTAGTGGAAGTTGGTTGGGAGCCTCTTACTGCAAAAAAATTGGATCTTAATCAAACATAATAACTTCATTAAATTAGATGAATCTGTATCTAAGAAGACTGAGCAGTAAATAAGAAGATGATGTGGTTTTCTTGAAGGATTTAGGAGGTAGAAACAAGGAATGGTAAACACACACACACACACACACACACACACACACACATTGTATTCTATATTCAGAAAAAAAATCCTCCAAAGATTAAGGAGAGATAAAGACTTTGCAGACAAGCAGAAACTAAGGAAATTTATCATTCACAAAACTGCCCTTCAAAAAAATGTTAGAAGGTCTCAAGGGAGAAGTAAAATGATATAGGTCAAAAACTGGAGAGTCCATAAAGAAAGCAAGAATACTGGAGAAGGAATATATGAAGTTAAAATAAAATTATTTTTTGAAATTTCAGGATGAAAAAATATTTACTGATAAATTTGGTGTATATAGCATATAGCTAAGTGAAATTAACAACAGCAATACCATAAAAAATAGGAAAGAGAAATTAAACATACTTTAAAATATGGATCCTGCACTATATAAGAAACCATATAGTGTCATTTGAAGGTGGTCTTAATTAAAACCTGATAGACAAATTCTAGAAACACCACTTAAAGAAATACTGGAGGATGTAAGAGGGAAAGTGGGTTAATGTGATTGGACATCATGTTTGCTATTCAGAGTTAGCCTCCTCACTGATAGAAACTGAGAGACACGGGTGTTGTTTTTCTTGATGATTCTTCAGTGACAATTACATTTCAAAGAGATGGCACCCTATCCCTCAAAAAATACATTCCCAGGTTATAAAACTGGCAAGGGCTGGGAGATATTTTATACCTCAAAGGAGGCAGAAAAAAATGTACACTTGGAAGCTTTCTAAAGTAAATCCTTTAGGAAATTAGAGTTCAGAGGACTAAAGTCAAGAAGAAACTTACCCATTGTTTAGTCAAACTAATGGAAACAAATATTCAGGCCATGTTGGCCAAAACATATTCAGACTCATGAGAATTTGGGAGTTGATTGAGATCTATCTGCCAATGAAACAGGGGACCAGAAGGTTATGGCACTTTTCCTTGCCTTACTGTTACATTTTACCAAGACTTGTTTAGATGGGGCAGGTTGAGGTTAGCTGCTTGATATGAGGGCTGATATTTGTGAGGACATTTAAGATTTATTTTGCCATGATGTGTAATATTACAGAAGCTGTGGACTATATTTGGGTAGGAAACTGAGAAGGGCCCTAGTGTCTGGCCATCTGGGTATTTCAAAAGCCCATCGTTGTGGACCAAACATAAGCCTGTGTCCATTGCCTGTCAGCCTCAGGTGCCAACAGTGGCTGTGCCTTAACTTTCTAAATTCTGGTAATACTGGTCAAATAAGTGTTTTTTTCAAATATGGCATCCCAGGAATGGCTTTGCTGCTTACTAAATTGTTTCAACTATAAACTATTTAAAAAGAGCACACATTCTTATTAAACTGATACAAATAACCATGTTAGCATAGAAATAATAATAATCAACAAGAGGTTCCTGAATTCTGGAAGGGGTTCAGGCAGAAAGAAAAAAATAAATGTTTCATTTCTATTTGTAGTCTACTACTAATATGAGTTGTGGATAGTTTATGAGAAAAGCCAGAGGTATCAAGAAAATAAAATTTTAAGGTATTAACAATAGTTTTTAAAAAGCTGCAATCATGCTCCATCTATTCATTTATTCCTTTGTAATTAACTCTTGTTCCACATGATCTTGGGTTATAATTCTTATAGTCCCATCTCAGTTAATGTTCTGGATATCCTCAGTCCACTAGTATGTTCTCCAAATTATTTAAGTAATGACATAAGAAGCTGTACCCAGAACTACCTGGCATACTCCTATTCCACAGGACTCTGATACAGTCCTTCTTTGTTGAAGAAGTACTCTGGAATGAGGCTGATTTACATGTATTTACCAGGACCCATCAGTATAAAACAAAACAAAAACAAAAACAAAACAAGCAAAAACATATCTGGAAATAGATAAAAAAGACTTAAAATGGTTGTGATTAAATTATTACTGGTGACTTTCAAAAGTAAATGGTCTGATCAGAACTCATGACAAGAATAATGCAACTAAAAATGAAATTTGATTCTTTCCGTGGCACACAAGAAAATCAATCTGAAAAGGTTTAGACAAAATATCTATAAAAATGATAAAACATTTTCAAAGATTGGACATTATGTCTAATTTTGGAAAATGGATACACATAATCCGTACAGAGAAAAAAAAATTCTTAAATGTAAGATATAGTAATCCTGACACATTCTGTACCATGAATATATGATATGGTTAGAATCTACCATTATGTCATTATCAAGTAGGAAGATTCAGTATGTCTGAAGTAGGTCTTACACAGATGCCTGTATATTAATAAAACTTCACACGTAAGTGGTGTGAATCCACAACTGAAAACTACTGGCTTAAAATCTAAACTCAAAGAAGTAAAGTTGTGATCAGGTTAATGTTTTAAAAAAAATAACTGATTTTATAGTTGATGACTTTATAGTGTTGTTTTGTAACATAAGGCAAGGCAGAGCAGGATCCTGATAAGTAGAAACACATATATCGTGGCAAATGAGGAAATTGACATAACTCTAGGAACTTCCCCTACAGCATAAGATTTCTGAAATATTTATGTCAATAACATCTTACTCATACACACTTAATCTAAGAAAGACTGAGCAGCAGATCTGAATTCATGAGGCTTTCCAAGAAACCTACCAATAGTGGCATGTCAAAGAAAACTATTTCTAGCATCTCTCTTTATTCAAAGTGAAAAAAAAATCCTTTGCGATGTTTCTGGAGCCCTCCGGGAAAGCTTAAAAACAGGTTTTTGTTCAAAAGGTATCATTTAGGATGTGATTTAAAAAGCAAAATATTAATATTTGTCAGGAGGTTTAAATACTAGGTTAATAATAGTCTGGCTTACTAAGAAAAAAATACTTGACAGTCTATTAAACTAAAGAAACAAAAAAAAATTAAAAAGTCAATATAGCAAACAACAGGATTGTAAAGAAAGTTAACTTTCTAAAGTGTAATGTCTTGTTCTATTAAATAATCAAGAACATGGTAAAGTCAATATAAACACAGAAAATTATACTGATAAGACATAGAATCTTTGCCTCTTATGTAGGTTAGTCAGAAGGTAAAGAAAACCTTTTGTTTTTTACAGTCTTATAAATAAATCCATCAAATCCTAAACAGCTTTGACCAGGAAAAATAAAATTCCATTTCCATGAATTTTCTACTACTTCATATATCCACTCAGGTGTTGTCTCGCATTTTCCTCTCATTCTAGGACAACCAATCATTTCTCCTTAAGGCAAAACTACTCTCTTTTCCTTAACAGATTCACATCCTGTGTACTTTGCATACAAAATGTTCCTCTCATAAAACCCAAAACCACAAAAACACAAAACTACAAAAAAACCCCAAAAAAACCCAAAACAGAAACAAAAAAAAACCCATGCTCCTTTCCACAAGAAACAACAAGTGTTGGTGAGTATGTGGAGATGGGAACCCTTCTACACTGTTGGTGGGAATGCAAACTGGTGCAGCCACTCTAGAAAACAGTATTGAGGATCCTCAAAAAGTTAAAAATGGAACTACCCTATGATCCAGTAATCACACTACTTGGTATTTAAGCAAAAAATACAAAAAATAATAATTCAACGTGATATATGCACCCCTAGGTTTATAGCAGCATTATTTACAATATCCAAATTATGGAAATTGCCAAAGCACACACTGACTGATGAATGCATAAAGAAAATGTGGTGTGTATACACACACACACACACACACACACACATATATACACACACATATATATATATATATATACACACACATATATGTATATATATATATTTCATTATATATATATACACACACATATATGTGTGTGTGTATATATATATATATATATATATTTCATTATAATGAAATATTACTCAGCCTTAAAAAAAGAATGAATTCTTGCCATTTGCAAGGACATGGATGGAGCTAGAGAGTATTATGCCAAGCATAATAAGTCAGTCAGAGAAAGAAAAATACCATATGATTTTACTCACATGTAGAACTTTAGAAACAAAAGAAATGGGCAAAGGGAGAAAAAAGAGAGGCAGACCAAGAAACAGACTTTTAACTGTAGAGAATAAACCAATAGGTACCAGAAGTGAGGTGAATGGGGGCATGAGTTAAATAGGTGATGGGGATTAAAAAGTGTACTTGTTGTGATGAGCACCGGATGATGTATGGAAGTGTTGAATCACTATATTGTAAACCAGAAATTAATATTATACTGTATGTTAACTAACTACAATTCAAATAAAAACAAACAAACAAACAAACAAAAACCCAAAAGCAAAAGACTAAGTGTGATGTGGTTTCCTATACATATAGGATCCTGGAACAGAAAAAGGAAATTGGGTAAAAACTAAGGAAATTTGAATAAAGTATGGACTTTAGTTAATAATAATGTATCAATATAGGTTCATTAATTACAACAAATGTGCCATGATAATGTACACTTGATCTTAGCCAAAAGGCCAAAAAGCGATGTAAATGTGCCATGCTAATGTAAAATTTTAGTAATAGAGGAAATTGTGTAGAGTCGAGGGTATATAGGAGGAACTCTGCTCAATTTTTCTATACATTTAAAACTCCTCAAAAATTAAGGATATTGGGGCACCTGGGAAGCTCAGTTGTTTAACCATATGACTGTTGATTTCATCTCAGGTTGTGATCTTACAGTTCATGGGTTCGAGCCCCATATGGGGCTCTGTGCTGACAGCACAGAGGTTGCTTGGGATTATCTGTATCCCTCTTTCTCTGCTCTCTCTAAATAAATAAATAAATAAATAAATAAATAAATAAATAAATAAATTTAAATTAAGGTTATTATTGAGGGGAGGAACCAAGATGGCGGAACAGCATGGAAGTTGTTTGTGTGTCTCACATCCATGAAATACATCCAGACCAACTCTAATCCATCCTGCACATGTAGAAATCTAATCTGTGGATTAACACAACAATCTGCACAACCTGAACCACAGAATTCAGCAGGTACGTGGCATGGACAGGTGAACATGGGGAGAGAGGAGCCACTTTTGCATGCTGAGAGAGGACAGAGACGGCGGGAGGGGGAAGAATATGGGAAAAGCACCCCTCCCCAAAAGCAGCTGGAGAGAAAGTGGAAAATTGGAAAGAGCCACAGGGACTGAACTAAAAAGGGAGAAAGGAGAGGGACTAAATTCCATTAAGACTGTAAACATGGGGAGCACAGAGTCTGCAACTCTGCAGCTCTATACCTGGTGGTGCTCTGGTAGGAAGGTCGATCCCCTGGAGCAGAGTGGGGTCCAGGAGGTTCTTAGGCCACACAGGGAGAGGCAGTTCCGGGGCTGGAAGGACATTTGGTAGAGGCTGTGAGGCAACCTGGTCCCAGCAGACCCCAGAGAACAGCCACATTCGCTGGTGTTGCAACAAGGTCATTAAGGGTGAAGCCTGGTGACAGATGTGTGTTGTGATTTTCCATAATCCCTGAAATGCTGCTGCTACTATCTCATGAACTTTTTCTGGAGTGGGCTGGCACCTGGTCGCAGTCTCTGAGTATCGGCAACAGAACCATCCCGCAAACGCTCCTGGGTGTGGCCAGCACCCGGCCATTGTTCTCTAAGACCCTTCACAGAGGGGCAGAAGGGGTCAAAGCTGCAGTCCTTCAGAAGTAAGGGGTCACGGAAAAGCCACGTCTGAGACAAAACTTGGGAGGGAGGTACTGCATGGGGCTTGGTCATGGACAATGTAAAAGCAGGGAGTGGATGGAAGCTGAAAACAAAGGACAGGTGCACGATTGCTGAGGGGGAGAATACAGTTCCGATACTACAGACTGGATAGCTGGGTGACACCATTTTCACCGCTCCTGTGCATGTGAATACACACCTAAAAGCACCACCACAATCCACCCCAGTAGGCTAGCAGCGCCATCTAGTGGAGAACAGAGCCATTACATTAAACCCCGTTCAATTGGGCCAATTTCACTCTTCAAGAACCCAAGTCTCACCGCTTGCTTAGTTTATGGATTATAAAGTGCTTCATAGTTTGACTTCTAGGTGAAAACAAAGTAATTTCAGTCATATTTTAGTCTGTTAACTGGTCCATCTATTCAATTTTCTTTCTTTCTTTTTTTTTCTTCTCTTGGTTTCTTTTCCTTCTCTTGAATACAGAAAGAGAAAAAATTCATTTTTATTTTAAATTCTTATTAAAAATATTTTTCTATAACTTTTTTCTACTATATTTTTTACTTTTGTGCGGATTTTTACAAATTTTATTTTACTTCCATCATCTCATTTTAGTCTACTTCAGTGTATTCATTTTTGCAAATTGTTAAATGATATCCTTTTCTCCCCCTTTTTTCTCTAATCTATCAAGCCACTTTCAACACCCAGACCAAAACACACCTAGGATCTAGCATCATTTATTCTATTTTTTTATGTGTATGTTTGTTTTTAATTTTAATATTTTCTAAATGTTAATATTTTTTTATTTTTAATTTTTTCTACCTCATTAATTCCTTTTCTCCCATCAAAATGATGAAACGAAGGAATTCACCCCAAAAGAAAGAGCAGGAAAAAACGACAGCCAGGGATTTAACCAACACAGATACAAGCAAGATGTCTGAACCAGAATTTAGAATCATGATAATAAGAATACTAGCTGGAGTCGAAAATAGATTAGAATCCCTTTCTGTGGAGATAAAAGAAGTAAAATCTAGTCAGGATGAAATAAAAAATGCTATAACTGAGCTGCAATCTCGAATGGATGCCACGGCAGCAAGGATGGATGAGGCAGAACAGAGAATTAGCTATACAGAGGACAAACTTATGGGGAATAATGAAGCAGAAAAAAAGAGGGAGATTAAGGCAAAAGAGCACAATTTAAGAATTAGAGAAATAAGTGACTCATTAAAAAGGAGCAATATCAGATTCATAGGGGTCCCAGAAGAGGAAGAGAGAGAAATAGGGGTAGAAGGGTTATGCAAGCAAATCATAGCAGAAAACTTTCTTAACCTGGGGAAAGACACAGACATCAAAATCCAGGAGGCAGAGAGGACTCCCATTAGATTCAACAAAAACCGACCATCAACAAGGCATATCATAGTCAAATACACAAAATACTCAGGCAAGGAGAGAAAAGTCCCTAACCTACAAGGGAAGACAGATCAGGTTTGCAGCAGACCTATCCACAGAAACTTGGCAGGCCAGAAAAGAGTATATTCAGGATATATTCAATGTGCTGAATGGGAAAAATATGCAGCCAAGAACTCTTTATCCATCAAGGCTGTCATTCAAAATAGAAGGAGAGATAAAAAGTTTCCCAAACAAAAATTAAAGGAGTCTGTGACCAGCCCTGCAAGAAATTTTAAGGGGGACTCTCTGAGGGGAGAAAAGATGAATGAATGAATGAATGAACGAATCAATGAATGAATAAATAAATAAATAAATAAATAAATAAATAAATAAATGCCAAAAGCAACACAGACTAGAAAGGACCAGAGAACACCACCAGAAACTCCAACTCTACAACCATCATAATGGTAATAAATTCTTATCTATCAGTATATACTCTAAACGTCAATGGACTCAATGCTCCAATCAAAAGGCATAGAGTAACAGAATGGATAAGAAAACAAGATCCAGTTATAAGCTATTTACAAGAGACCCAATTTAGACCTAAAGATACCTTCAGATTGAAAGTCAGGAGATGGAGAACCATCTATGATGCTAATGGTCAACAAAAGAAAGCCGAAGTAGCCATACTTACATCAGACAATCTAGACTTTAAAATAAACACTGTATCAATAGATGAAGAAGGGCATTATATCATAATTCAGGGGTCTATCCACCAAGAAGACCTAACAATTGTAAACATTCATGCGGCATATGTGAGAGCACCCAAATATATAAATCACTTAATCACAACCATAAAGAAACTCATTGATAGTAATACCTTAATAGTAGGAGACTTCAACACCCCACTCACAGCAATGGACAAATCATCTAATCAAAAATCAACAAGGAAACAATGGCTTTGAATGACATACTAGACCAGATGGATTTAACAGATATATTCAAAACATTTCATCCTAAAGCATTGGAATATACATTCTTCTCCAGTGCACATGGAACATTCTCCAGAATAGACCACATACTGGAACACAAATCAGCCCTCAGCAAGTACTAAAAGATCAAGATCATACCGTGCATTTTTTCACACCACATCACTATGAAACTCGAAATCAACCATAAGAAAAAATATGGAAAGATAGCACATACTTGGAGACTTAAGAACATCCTACTAAAGAATGAATGGGCTAACCAAAAAGTTAAAGAGGAAATTAAAAAGTATATGGAAGCCAATGAAAATGATAATACCACAACCCCAAACCTCTGGGACACAGCAAAGGCAGTCATAAGGGGAAAGTATATAGCAATCCAGGTCTTCTAAAGAAGGAAGAAAGTTCTCAGATACACAACCTAACCTTACACCTTAAAGAGCTGGAAAAAGAACAGCAAATAAAACCCAAAACCAGCAGAAGACAGGAAATAATAAATATTAGAGCAGAAATTAATGCTATTGAAACCAAAAAAACAGTAGAACAGATCAATGAAACCAGAAGCTGGTTCTTTGAAAGAATTTACAAAATTGATAAACCACTAGCCAGTTCATACATATTGGTTATAACTTAACCACAGTAACTTCTCTTTCGTGGAGAACACTAAGGAATGGATACTTGTGAACTGTCATACATTTTGTCAGCATTTTGTGGCAGACTAGAAGAACTTATGAATACACATTTCACAAGTTTTTGTGTGAAATATGTGTACCATTTACTATAACTGCTCTAACTGCCAAAGTAGAGCAAGGACATAAAAAGACCCAAATATATGTACTCTGTAAAAATAAGAGACCAGAAGTGTATCATTTAAAAAAATATTTAAAAAGTTTGCAAACAGATGGTGCTTACATGCAATTATATATTGCATTGTTTTACAATTTATTATTTATTAAAGGAATATTCAAAGCAACCACTTAAAATTTTTGCAAATTTAGAATCATGTCTTTAAATTCGGTTAATGTAAGTTTGCAAAGGCAATTAGGGTGTAAACTGTGTTTAATGTTTTGTTTTATGTTTTTTTTTCTTTTGCTTTTTGCAATGATATTTTTGCAAAGCCACATATAATTGTCACACACTAAGCCAAATTTTTGGAAATCTCTAATATGGAAGGAAAAAAAACAAAACAATTAACTATCAACTGCTTCATGTTACCTTATCTACAAGATTTCCAACTGTTTCTGTATTTTAAGATAATCACATAAGAACCCTGCAAAATATGCAAATATATTATTATAATTTTATCACTTTTTCTAAAAATAAGCCTATACATTTGTTACTTTTTTAAAAGAGAATTTCACTAATTTATGTTGTCACTAAGCTACAAATGAATCTCAAAGGAAATATTAGAATTAATTTTTTCAAGTTTACAGCTGAGATATTCACAAGCCATATCTAATAGCCTATCTTGGGAATAATTACTGGTAATGGGTATCCAAGGGAAATTATTGCCTGCTGCTGTGAATTAGGAGTGCCACAGGTGGTGTTCATCAATTGGAATGGGTTGGAGGAGAGTAGCAGTCTGAGCCAAGACTCCTTAAGCTTGATTTGTGGAACCATTGTTTCTGGATGCTTCAAACATAAATTGGCTACTTACAACAATGACCTACCATTTTTTTCAAGCAAAACAAAATGGTGTGTATATCAAACAAAGTACAAATGTAGCATCATGTTGTTAATGTGTGACAGTGAAATGCCTTCCTGGTGTGGAGGAAAACCCATTTTAAGAAAGATTTCTGAGTACATATAAACTATGTTAAATTAAAGTTAGCAGTGAATATTACAGGTCGCTTTGGTTTATTTTTTGCATTAAATTTAAATAATTATTAGTAAATTGCATTAATTAGTTACTCCACGGTATATGTTTCTAAACATTTCAGGTGTCCACTGACTCTAGTGAATATATAAATAGCACTATTAACTCCATTATCATTGTTATTTATCACACCATTTGAAGGAAATTTATATGTCATCAGGAAATTGCCTTCATGTGTTCTGTGGCTCAAAATAAATACATAAATAATATTATAATAAACATAAATAAACACATAGATAATAAAAACCAATTTTAGATGGTTCTTCTCTATAACGTAAAAATACCTCAACTTAATTTGTACTAATTTAGTTTATTAAAGATAGGTAATGGACAAAATGAGTTTTTGAATAATGTCAAGTATTATTTGGGTAATGATTTCAAGTGGTCCTCAATTCACTTTTTTTTTCTTATAACTCCATGATTATAAAAATCCTTGAGAGAAAATATTTTAGACAAATATCAGGTCAGTCTCCTAATTTAAATCAAATTAAAGTAAAAATGCCCACTACATCATCCCTATGGTTACTGATATTTTACTTTAAATATAAATTTGAATTAGAGGACACATATGAATACACATACTTTATAATATGAGAACTGAAAAATAAATTGAAATACTAACAGACTAAGAAAAGGAAACCAACTAAGAGACAAGAAAAAGAAACCAACTTATTGAGACAATATTTTCTCATAAGGTGGTTAATGCAGTCTCTCAGAAGTGCTTAAAGTACTACCACAGCTTTAACATGATTTAGACAACAGTGGTGAAGGATCGTAAATTAGGAAGTAGAAACTTCCCAAAAGCTCTTTGAAAATTGGAAATGGAACTTACTTACAGAAACTCTGAGGTCTAGTGGTAGTGTTCCCATGAAATAATTATAATGCTTACATAACAATAAATTATAAAAGGATATTTGCAAGACAATTTTAGATAAACACTAATTTTTTAGTTAGAGTCAGGGAAAAACCTCTCTGAGTATTTAAAGGAGAGGAAATGTAGTGCATTGGTTATTGATGTGGTAGGTTGGTTTGTTGAATCAGTGTTTGAATCAATCGAGAGCCCAGTGGTAGTATGCTTATTTTACTCATAGGGTGGAGGGACAAATGGAAGATGCAGTGTTATAGGAACGCAGAGACCAGAGTCGGTTGAAGCAGCTGGAGTCTTGACAGGTCTGTCAGGAACTATGCTACACACTGAATGTTTATGCCCCTACCTCTACTTGTATGTTGAAGCCTAATCCCCAATGTAGTACTTTTTGGAAGTGGGGTATTTGGGAGATTATTAGGTCATGAGAGTGGAGCCCTCATGAATGGGGTTAGTGCCTTTACAAAAGAGAACTCAGGGAGCTTCCTCACTACTTTTGCCTTATGTGAGAACACAATGAGAACATAGCCATCTATGAACCAGGAGGTGGACTCTCACTAAGCACCAAGTGTGCTCATGCCTTGATCTCAGGCTTGCAAGCCTTCAGAACTGTGAGAAATAACTGTTGTCGAAAGCAACCTGTCTATGGTAGTTTTGTTATCGAGGAGCCAACACAGACAAACTGCAGCAACGTAACTATACAGCCACTACTAGAGATGCGACCAAAGGTAAAGAAGGAGGAGTGAAATTATGGTCTCCTCCTTTCCTCATACCCCGCCCCCCAACTTCCTACACTTGCTTCCCATTGACCAAATGCTGCCAGATGCCCTGTGAAATGGGAGGAGGCTATTCATCCTGAGATATTGTGCAGAGCAGGAGATGGATAGAACTGTTACTGAGTGAACACAGGCAAAGTCCCAGAAGAGATGTAAGAAACACAGTATATGGAAGGGTGGAGACAAATTTTAGACAAAGTAGTAAGGGAAGGCCTCTCGGTGCAAAAGAGTTCAAGTTGACTCTTTCATGGTTTCCCAAATTTGGCTTGACCATTTTTTCATTCTTGGATTGGTTCGAGGTTGTGTTCTCAGAAACTGAGCTGTAGATGGACCAAATTTTTGTTTGTTTCATCAGTTTCTTCCTGACAAAATATCTGGGGTCGATTTTTTAAGTATCTTCACATATATTTCATGAAAGCATTTCTAAAAGGTGATTAATCAATTCAAACTTCCAACAATAATGTAAGAATGTTTCAAATTTCTAAACTTTAAGTGACATGATATTTTCATCACTGATCTAAATATATACAATTAAGAGTCAAACCCCACTGTAGGAACACAAATAATAATAATAATAATAATAATTGGTCCAATAAAGACTTGAAGTCACTAAAATGTAAAAGAAATATTGAGAAAACTGGAAACTCTACCTATTTTAAGGTTCTGGAATACATTGTAGATATGATATTTACCCAGTTCTGATGACATAATTCTCTGTAAATAAAATGTCAAAGGACATTCCTCTATAAGGAAAGGACATTCCCAAGCTTTAGTTCTAAATTACTTCTAAAATCCACTATAGTGCAAGAGAGCTCTTGGGATAGAGTACAGAAGAATTTGCTAGAGTCAAAGTATAGTGCTACTCAAACTTATTCACTATTTCAATTAAAAGATAACTAATGGAATGTTACTAGTAATTACTATTAAAGCTAATAGGCTTGAATTCTTTCTTATTAGAGGGAGACAAAGGATTTGGTGAGAAACACATTTCTTTCTTCAACAGTGATTTTTTTTTTTTTATTTGCTGGCTCCTGCAGAGTTAACCACTAACCACAGTTGACCTTTATCTCAATGTATAGCTCACTGTTCATCTATAGTGAAATGTACCATGTTGGTAATCATTTTCTTTTGAAATCATTTTCGTTTGTTAAAAGGGCAGTTTTTGAAAAGCAGGAACAAATCCCCTTAGGAATACTTAGAGGCTGTATAGACCGTCTTTCATACTATTCAACCTTTTACTTACAAAGGGCTCTTTTAAACTCCAAGTCTCACGCCAACTGCATCAAAGAGAGTATGAAACAATGCCTTCTGTCAGTCATTTCTTGCAATGGTATAAGGGACCCCCCATTACGAGCTGCAAATAACGCAAAACAAGTTTGAAAATAAACCTGCAGAGAGAATGTCACTTATGTAGGTCCCAAAAAGGAACTTCCTAATAAGTTGAAATTTATATCTTTTGGGTGATATTTATGCACAAATTGGTGAAGCCACATGATATATTAGTAGGGACAAAACATGGCAAATATCCAAAGGACATTTATTGCTCCCATTTCCTAATTCAAAAATTTTTTTTCTTCTTAATCTTAAATATTCCATTCAAGTCTGTAGTTTCATTTGCACTTCTGGGTCAACATCTTCTATCTTTTCTACTCCTTTAGAGTAGAGATTTTTATCTTATCTATTTTTATCTATTGTATAGATACAATATTTATTCTGTCTATAAAAATAAAGATGATTACTAGGGTGGAATCTCACTTTTAGAAAAAGAAGTGATGGGAGACAGAACTCTCTTTGGGTTAGGGAAAGGTACTATACACTGTCTCTTTTAAATTGATTAAGCACAGGCAAAAAAATTTTTTAAAAAGATGGAAATATAAAACCCATCCCTTAGATATTGTGCCCTCATATCCTCATGTTCACCTAGAACACACCAAGTTTACTTGTTTTAATTGGCTTACTTGTCAGATTAAGAAGAGTCTGAAGTATCTCCTGGCTATGATTGAGAATCCTTTCCTGTGCATAGCAGGATCATGACTGAGATGGAATTTCAGTTGGAAGCAGAGTAATATGTACAAATCAAGTTATGAAGTCAGAATAATTAAGGCAAGGGTGGGGAGTGGAGTCACAGGGACAGTTTAGGATAGAGTACAAAAGGATTATGGACTTGGGCAATGCAGAAAGTGATTTATGTAAAGTTTTAGACTTGAGCCCAATGACTGAGATAGATTTTAACTCAATAGTTTGTGTTAATTTTACACATTAAATCTTTGCAGTGATGTATACACTGTGTTGCTAAGGATCCATAAATGTGGCATATGAACAGATCAGAATGATTGTACTTGGAACCTTGACTAAAATTTTTGAAAAGAACTTTTGAAATCACTATAGCTAAAACAGAAAACTGATTTACAATTAATGTATGGAATCACATGATTTAAATGGAGTTTATAAGTCAATAATCGCTTTGTTTGGAGTGAAGTGCAATCACCCAAGGCTAGAGTTTGTCAATAATGATCATATCAGATTAGAGCACTTACTCTATCTATCTCTACAACCCAACAGCCAACATAGAAAAGAGAAAAGCCTACATAGAAAACAGAAAAATATAATATATTTTAACAACTGCTATATAATAAGTATATGGTAAAATCTTAGTTGCCAAGAAACCAAGCCTATTTTGATCAGGCATTCTCAAAGAACATTTGAGCAGATACTCAGTAATGCTTACTCCCTTTATATTAATCCATTATAGGTCAAATTGCAATAATACATTAGAAATTGTTTCTTGAGCCTTCTAACTAATCCCACTTAGGTATGACACTACATTAATCCAGATTATACTGAATTTCATTTTTAACCATCATGCTTGAATGAACCATCAGTGTCATATTTCAAAATATTTAGATGATAATCAACAAACATATTTATGTGTAGATGTTTTAGTTGTGAATAAATTATCCTGATGGAAAAAATATAAATCCTATGTGATAGTAATTATATTTGCATAGTAATTTATTCATTTATTTTGTTTCATTCATATATTTATAAATTTATTCTAAAATATTTATTAGACAGCTATAATATTACAAACATTCTCTAAAACCTGGGTACAAAAAACAAATTATCCTTGACTCCTATGGAATTTAAATGCAAAGTACATAACACAGACAAAAATAGATGTATACAAAACGAACTGTTTGAAATAGCTATATTAAAAAATGCACTTTCATGCAATGGAAAATTGTCTCTCAAAAATATCCATCCATTGTTCCTACAATGTCTTGGCTTCAGGTGAATTATCCATGAATATGCTATTCTGAGTAATGTGTCCAAAGAAGCTGAGATCAAACCCATTCAATTTGCTCATGCAATATTAAATTAAGGGAAATATCAATAGGACTACAAGAACTAGGATGAGGCCACCCTGCAATATTTACTTCAACTGTATCCTTCATGTAGAGTTGCTAAATTTAGCAAATAAAAATACAGTATACCCAGCTAATTTGAATTTGACATAAACAGTTGTTTAATATAAGCATGTCCTACACATTACATAGAGCACACCTCTGTGAAAACATTATTTGTCGTTTACCTGATACTCAAAATTTAAATGAGTGTCCTGTATTTTATCTACCTAGTTTACCCTTCAGAGTCTCCAAACCAAACTAACTGAACAAATTACACACCATCTGGGTCTCCCTTAGAAATCCAAGTGGCTTTCTTTTTAAGTTTTGTATTGATCTTTACCTTGGCCTAGGGCATTAATCCAGGTACAAAAGGATATATTAGCAATGCATGGGCTTTTCCTTGGATCACAAAGAAATCTAGGGAAATTCTATCACCCATTACAATCATGAACAGAGAATTGAGATTAACCTGAATGACTTCCATGGTCAAGGTGAGATCATTAATCACTTCTGCCAAAGAAAGGAACACATTTCTTACCACATATTTTAACAGAAATCACTCCCATGGTAGGAATAACTGCCAGCAGAATGCACATTAAAAAAAAAAGCCAGTTATCATTCCAGGAAGCTTCCTAGAGTAACTAAAAGTAGTACCATTTTGGATAGCTCTCCATATTCATCTGGGATTCTACCTGTGATGTTTCCTTCAACATTTAAGGTATTTCTCCGAAGGTTCAAGTTTCAGGATTTCAGGAAGGAGAGAAGTTATGCCTGGTTTCGTACAAGAAACACAGGCCCAGCAGTATTCATGCTACCCCTGAAATGACAGAGTTGCTCTCAATTTTGAGAACCCCCAAAGGGGCACCTTATCATTCAGTGGTCACAGATCATCCAAAGCACCCTTCTAGAAAAATGGTAGGTTTTAGGGTTCCCAGTTTAGTTTTAATAATTGAGTCTAATTCTTGGTTTTAGAGGGAATGTACAACCTGTCCTATTTTTCCACATACTTACCCAAGTGATACTTGTTTGTCCAATGGGACGACATACAGAAGATTGATTTTACAAATATTTGTGAAGAGGAGTAGGAACTGAGGTCATCATTTCTTGTTTGTTAAAGTCTTCTTGGGAAGCTTACTGGAACAGTGATCAAGTCTTGATCAGAGTTGTCCTGCAAATGATGGGAAACTTAGTGGTCATTTAAATGTAAGGTTCAGGAAGTATATTGGAGAAATTGCTCCAGTATGTTTTCCTTAATGAGGAAGGGCAACACTGAAATACAAAGAACACAACAGTCCTCTCTTCCTTATATCTTCCAGGTTCTGAGGGATTACTTTCTCTCTGACAAGATGTTGTTCTCACTCTACAATCATGAAATTGTTTTGTCTCATTCAGGTAGCTAACACATTATTTTTTCTCCAATCTTCCCTTACTTGCATGTAGGCCTTTGCTCTGGATGGACTAATTGCAATTATTTGGAAGGAAATTTTTATGAAACTATAGATATCCATTATGATCAGTGTAGGAAATGGATATGAGAAGTACATTCAAAAAAAATGTTATCTTTATGACCTACAACAATGTCAATCTAATAAAACAATCAAGGAGTAAAATAAGGTCCCTTGCAGGGACCTTTTTGGCCAGGCTGTCACAAGTAAGATGCAGCATCCACACAAGTTTGGGGTTAGTGTTAAGGGAAAGATAAATCATGCTCTGGATTGACCATGGTGAAATCCCACATTTTCAAAATTGATTTACTTGACTCATCACCACTCTTGTTTTGATCATTATATTGGAAAGAGGTCTAGAAATTATTTATCTGTGCACTTCTACTTGGTTGGATATGTGGACCAGGAGAGAGGTAAAGGAGTTCAAGATGACTTAAGAGTATAAAAAGCATGAAAGCTTCCTTGAAAACCTTGACTATAAGTCCATAGTTGGGTAGATTTTGCAATGAAAACCATATCCTTGTCAGACTGAAAATGGTAGTAATTGCTGAAAACATGACTCATTTGTTTCAAGAACTATAATGATATGCTGGAGCTGGCTGTTCAGACTGGAACTGTAACATTATAACTTGAAAATAGGTCTACATCAGGGGATGATGGCAGAATAGGAAGATACTAAGATTATCTTGACACAGGGATACAACTAGAGGACATCCACATCAGTGTAAATAAACTAGAAAATATCCCCAAAACTGGCAAAACAGACTATCCTCAAAAAAATATAGAAAAGAGGCCATATTGAAGAGGGTAGAAAGGTTAGAGAAGCAGTTCAGAGTTAAGTGAACATGCAGGACTGTTCTCAGGAGGAAGGGATGCCATGTGCAGAGGGGAGAGAAACAGACCCTCACATCAAGCACCTCAGGCACAGGGAACCTGCAGAGGGAAGATAAATCCACATAATATCTGATATTGAAAAGCAGAGGGGCCAAATTTCATGAGTTCTCATAGTCAGCGGGGCTTAACACCTGGCACTTTAAAATTCAGTGGGCCCTGGTCTGGGAGAATCAGGAGGATGATAAGAAACTGAGTCCCTGCCCTTAAGGAAACAGCACAACAAACAGTCCCATGGAGATACAGCATAGAAGCAGTAGTTTGAAAAACACCTGGGATATACTGGAGGAAGATTTCTTTACTAATCTCAGAGCCTGTGTTGGAGCGGCAGGAATCATGGGGAGATGTCTGCAATAACAAAAGAGCTGGTGGGCACCATTTATCTTCCCCAATCCCCAGCCTAGACACACTAACACCTGCTGAAACAAACACAACATGAGCTACCTAATTTGCCAACAGTGAGCTTCGCCCCCATGTTCTCCTATGGACATGACTCCTCCAGCCAAGCCTCCATTCCAGGTCTCCTTTAGTAGCAAACCTACATGGACCTTGATGGAACCATGTGTCCCACCTTTGCATTCTCCTGCAGACTGATTCCCTCCAGCACTGCTACAAGAGTTTTCTAATGCAGCTTTAGGTCCCTCCCACAGCAGACTTGAGCAAACCTTGCTAACACCACCCCTAAATTCTCCTGCAGACCTGCCTCCTTCGATATGCCTTCGCTGGAACCTATCCAAAGCTATGCCACAAGCCTGGCAATGTGAGAGTGGCCCCAACAGGGACCAGAACCACTCCAGAGTAACTCCTATCCCAGGGAGAGGGGAAGATAACCACACACACCAGTGGCAGTCATATGGTCTAACAGCAGGCCTCACCTATTAACAAAAACCTCTCAGGAAAAGTGTCCTACAGTTCTGTGCTACTGCATCTCTGGAAAACATCTCGTCTGACTTTACTGAAGCCCAAGGTGGCCCTAGACTGACCCACTAACCACACAGAGACCAAACCCTGATCACAACAAGTGAAGAGAATTATTGCAGATGACTGGACTGAAAACAAAAGCAGCTCAGCCACAACAATAGGGTGTGCATAACACAAATAGGAGACATCCCTGAAACACAAAGTTGTGATGAATGGGGGACACTGCACTGTAAGGCACCACAGGACCACTACTTCATAAGACCACTACTTTCAAGAGCAGGAATAGCTGATTTTTCTAACACGTAGAAACAGACACAGCAAGTCCTCACGAAATGAGGATACAGAGGGGTATGTTCCAAATGAAAGAACAGAACAAAATCACAAGAGAGCTAAATGAAATGGAGATAATAGGCCTGATAGAGAATTTAAAGCAATGGTCATAAAGATACACATCAGACTTGAGAAAAGAGTGTACGACCTCAGTGAGACTCTCAACAAAGAGATAGCAAACATGAAAAAGAGCCAGAGTTAAAGAACAATAATTAAATATAAAATACTTTAGATGTAATAATAGTAGAGTAGAGGAATCAGATAACTAGATCAGTGACCTGGAGGACAGAGTAATGAAAAGCAATCAAGATGAATGGGAGAGAGAAAAAACAATAAAAAATGAAAATAAACTTAGTGTACTTTGGGACACAATCAAGTGTAATAACATTCACACTATAGAGATCCCAGAAGGAGAAAAGAGAGAAAAGGGGGAAGAAAACTTATTTAAAGAAATAATAGCTGAAAACTTCCTAAATCTGGAGAAGGAAATTAAAATTCAGATCCAGAAGACATAAAGAGCCCGTAACAAAATCAACCCCAAGAGGTCACACCAAGACACATTGTAACTAAAATGGCAAAAAGTAGTGATAAAGAGAAAATTTTAAAAGCAGCAAGAGAAGGAAAGAAAGAAATACAGTTTTATACAAGGAAAACTCCATAAGATTATCAGTTGATTTTTTAGCAGAAACTTTGCAGGCCTCATATAGCCATGATATATTCAAAGTGCTAAAAGGAAAAAAATTCTGCAGTCAGGAATACTCTATATACAAGGCTATCATTCAGAATAGGAGAGATAAAGAGTTTCTCAGACCAGGTGCCTGGGTGATTCAGTCAGTTGAGCGTTTGACTCTTGATTTCAGCTCAGGTTATGATATCATGGTTTGTGGGTTCAAGTCCCACGCCAGTCTCCATGCTGACAGTGTGGAGACTGCTTGGAATTTTCTGTTTCTCTCTCTTTCTGCCCCTCCTCTGATCACACTCCCCCCCTCAAAATAATTAAAAACTTTTAAAAAAAAGGGTTTCCCAGAAAAACAAAAGTTAAAGGAATTTATGACAATTAAACTGGTCCTACAAGAAATGTTAAAGGGGACTCTCCGTGTGGAAAGGAAAGACCATAAGTAGGAGTAAGAAAAGTAGAAAGTACAAAAGCAGCAAAAATAAGTATTTCTGAAATAATCAGCCATGGAATTCACAAATTAAAAGATGTAGTATGACACCATATACCTAAAATGTGGGCAGGAGAGCAGTAAAGAATGGATTAAAACATAAGTAACCATCACTTAATATAGACTGCTATATGCATAAGATGTTTTATATAAAGCTTTATATATTTAATGGCAACCATAAATCAAAAATACTAACAGATATGCAAAAAATGAAGAAAAATGAATCAAAGCATATCATTAAAGAAAGCCAAAAAACTGTGAGAGAAGAGAGAAAGAGAAAAAAAGAACAGAGATGAACTAAAAAAAATCCATAAAACAAGTAAACTACCAATAATTACTTTTAATGTAAATCAACTAAGTGCTCCAAACAAAAGACTTAGAGTGTCAGAATGGATAAAAAAGCAGGACCCTTCTATATACTGCTTACAAGAGACTCATTTCAGACCTGAAGACATGCAGATTGAAAGTGAAGGGATAGAAAAGAATCTATCATGCAAATGGAAGTGAAAATAAAGCTGGGGTAGCAATACCTATATAAAACAAAACAGACTTGAAAACAAAGACTAAAAAAGAGACAAACAAGGATGTTATATAATCATATGTGGAACAATCCAACAAGAAGATATAGTAATTGTAATATTTATGAACCCAAAATGAAAGCATCCAGATACATAAAACAGCTAATAACAGACATAAAGGATGTAATCAACAGTAATACAATAATAGTGTATTTACATGAATGGATAGATCATCCAAACATAAAGTCAACAAAGAAAGCGTTGCCTTGAATGACACATTGGATGAGATGGATCTGACATATTCAGAACATTCAATCCTAAAACAGCAGAATAAACATTAGTTTCAAGTGCACATGGAACATTCTCCAGAATAAATCAAGTTATGGTCACAAAACAAATATTAATAAATTAAAAAAAAATTGAAGTCACATCATACATCTTTTCCAATCACAATGCTATGAAACTAGAAATCAACCACAATAAAAAATTCTGGGAAGAACACAAATGCATGAAAGTTAAATAACACAGTAATAAACAATGAATGTGTCAACCATAAAATCAAAGATGAATTAAAAAAATACATGGAGACCAATGAAAATGAACACACAATGGTCCAAAATCTCTGGGATGCAGCAAAAGCTGTTCTAAGAAGGAATTTGATAGCAATACAAGCCAATGTCAAGAAACAAAAAAAATCCCAAATAAACAACCTAATCTTACACCTCAAAGAACTAGTAAAAAAGAACAAACAAAACCTCAAACCAGTAGAAGGAAAGAAATAATAAAGACTAGAGTAGAAATAAACAAAATAGAAACAAACACACACACACACACACACACAAAAGCAATAGAATAGATCAATAGAACCAGGAGCTTGTTCTTTGAAAAGATCAACAAAATCGATAAACTTTTAGCCAGACTCATCAAAAGAGGGAAAGAGAGAGAGAGAGAGAAGATTCAAACAAAATCAGAAATGAAAGAGGAGAAATAATAAGTAACACCACAGAAATTCAAAAGATTATAAGAATATTATGAAAAATTATATGGTAACAATAGAATAAATGCATAAATTTCTAAAAACATATAACCTCACAAAACTGAAGCAGGAAGAAATAGAAATTTAAACAGACTTATAACCAGCAATGAAATTGAATCAGTAATCCAAAAGCAACCAAGAAACGAAAATCCAGGATCAGAGAGTTTCACAGATAAATTCTACCAGACATTTAAAAAAGAGTTAATACCTATTATTCTCAAAGTTTTCCAAAAAGTAGAAGATAAAAGAAATCTTCCAAATTCATTCTATGAGGCTAGCATTACTTTGATACCAAAACCGGATAAAAACACTAAAAAATAAGAGACCTATAGGCCAATATCTCTGATACACATAGATGCAAAAATCCTCAACAAAATATTAGCAAACAAAATCTGACAATACATTAAAAAAATTCATTATGATCAAGTGGGATTTATTCCTGGGATACAAGGGTCGTTCAATATCCACAAATAAATTAGCATGATACATCATGTCAACAAGAGAAAAGATAGGGCCGCCTGGGTGACTCAGTTGGTTGAATATTTGTCTCTTGATTTCAGCGCAGATCATAATCCTGGGGTCATGGGATCAAGTCCTGCATGAGGATCCACACTGAGCATGGAGGCTGCTTAAAATTCTTTCTCTCTCTCTCCCTCTAGCCCTTTCCCCACCTCGTGTGTTCTCTCTCTCTCTTTCTCTCTCTCTCTCTCAACTAAAAAAAAAAAATAGGGGCACCTGGGTGGCTCAGTTTGTTGAGCAGCTGACTGGCTCAGGTCATGATCTCATGGTTGGTGGGTTTGAGCCCAGTGAGGGGCTCTGTGCTGACAGCCTGGAGACTGGAGCCTGCTTCAGATTCTGTCTTTGTCTCCCCCACTCGTGCTCTCTCCCTCCCTCTCTCTCTCTCTCTCTCTCAAAAATAAAAATAAAAATAAAACATTAAAAAACTTTTAAATTAAAAAAAATTTTTTAAAGCAAGAGAAAGGATAAAAACCCTATGATAATTTCAAAAGATGCAGAAAATGTATTTGACAAAGTATAACATCCATTCATGATAAAAACCCTCAACGAAATAGGTTTAGAAGGAACATACTTCAACATTGTAAAGACCACATATGAAAAACATACAGCTAATATCATCATCCTCAATGCTTAAAAACTGAGAAATTTTCCCCACAGATCAAGAAAAGACAAGGATGTCTACTCTCACCACTTTTATTTAACATACCACTGGAAGTCCTACCTGCAGCAATTAAACAAGTGAAATAAATAAAAGGCATCCAAATTGGTAAATAAGTAAAACTTTCACTATTCGCAGATGACATGACACCTTAGAGAGAAAACCCTAATAACTCCACCAAAAAAAAAAAAAAACTACTAGAACTGATAAATGAATTCAGCAAAGTCACAGGATACAAAATTAATACCCAGAAATCTGTGGTGGTTCTATACACTAACAACAGTCACAGAAAGAGAAATTTAAAAAACCACATCATTTACAACTGCATCAAAAATAATAAAATACCCAGGAATAAATTTAGCCATGGATGTGAAAGATATGGACTCTAAAAATGATAAAACATTGAGATAGAAATGGAAGATGATACAAACAAATGGAAAGATATTCCATGCTCATGGGTTAGAAGAACAAATATTGCTAAAATATCCATAGTATCCAACACAGTCTAGAGATTTAATGCAATCCCTATCAAAATACAAAATCCCTACCAAAACAGCATCTTTTTAAATTTTTTTTTATTTTTATTATTTTTAATTTTTTTTTAACGTTTATTTATTTTTGAGAGAGAGAGACAGAGCAGGAACGGGGGAGGGGCAGAGAGGGAGACACAGAATCTGAAGCAGGCTCCAGGCTCTGGGCCATCAGCCCAGAGCCCCACGCAGGGCTCGAACTCACAGACCGCGAGATCGTGACCTGAGTTGAAGTTGGACGCTTAACCGACTGAGCCACCCAGGTGCCCCAAAATTTTTTTAATTTTTAATTTTTTAAAATTTACACCCAAATTAGTTAGCATATAGTGAAACAATGATTTCATGAGTAGATTCCCTAATGCCCCTTACCCATTTAGCCCATCCCCCTCCCACATCCCCTCCGGCAACCCTCAGTTTGTTCTTGATATTTACGAGTCTCTTCTGTTTTGTCCCCCTCCCTGTTTTTATATTATTTTTGTTTCCCTTCCCTTACGTTCATCTGTTTTGTTTCTTAAAGTCCTCATATGAATGTAGTCATATGATTTTTGTCTTTCTCTGACTGATTAATTTCACTTAGCATAATACCCTCCAGTTCCATCCACATAGTTGCAAATGGCAAGATTTCATTCTTTTTGATTGCTGAGTCACACTCCATTGTATATATATACCATATCTTCTTTATCCATTCATCCATCGATGGAAATTTGGGCTCTTCCCATACTTTGGCGATTGTTGATAGTGCTGCTACAAACATAGGGGTGCGTGTGTTCCTTCGAAACAGCACACCTACATCCTGTGGTTAAGTGCCTAGTAGTGCAATTACTGGGTCATAGGGTAGTTCTATTTTTAGTTTTTTGAGGAACCTCCATACTGTTTTCCAGAGTGGCTGCACCAGCTTGCATTCCCACCAACAATGCAAAAGAGATCCTCTTTCTCCGCATCCTCTCCAACATCTGTTGTTGCCTGAGTTGTTAATGTTAGCCATTCTGACAGGTGTAAGGTGGTATCTCATTGTGGTTTTGATTTGTATTTCCCTGATGTTGAGTGATGTTGAGCATTTTTCATGTGTCGGTTGGCCATCTGGATGTCTTCTTTGGAGAAGTGTCTATTCATGTCTATCACTCATTTCTTCACTGGATTATTTACCAAAACAGCATCTTTGAAAGAACTAGAGAAAATAATCATAAAATTTGTACAGATACACAAAAGACCCCAAATAGGCAAATTAATCTTGAAAAAGAACAAAAGTGGAGGTGTTGCAATCCAGGATTTAATGACATACTACAAAGTTGTAGTAATCACAACAGCATGGTATTGGCACAAAAATAGACACATAGATCAATGTGACAGAATAGAAAGCCCAGAAATATACTAACTATTATATGCTCAATTAATCTTCAACCAAAGAGTCAAGAATATGGAATGGGAAAAAGTCTCTTCAATAAATGGTGTTGGGAAAATTGGACAAGTATACGCAAAAGAATGGTACTAGATCACTTTTTTATACCACACACAAAAACAAACTCAAATTGTGAGACCTCAAAAAATAAAAATCCTAGAAGAGAGCAACTTCTCTGACTTTGGCCATAGCAACATTTTTTTCTTGATATGCCTCCAAAGGCAAGAGAAATACACGTAAAAGTAAAAGTAAACTTTTGGGATTACATCAAAATAAAAATCTTCTGCACAGCAAAGGAAACAATAAAACTAAAAGACAACCTACTGAATAGAAGAAGATATTTGCAAATGACATATCTAATAAAGGTTAGTATCCAAAATATATAAGGAATTTATGCAACTCAACACACACACACACACACACACACACACACACATACACACTCCAATCAAAAATGAGATATGAATAGACATTTCTCCAAAGAATATTTAGAGATGGCCAACAGTTACATGAACAGATGTTCAACAACATTCATCATCAGGGAAATGCAAATTAAAACTATAATGAGATATTATCTCACACTTGTCAGAATGACTGAAATCAAAAACACAAGAAACAAGTGTTGGCGAGGATGTGGAGAAAAAGAAAATTCTCATTCACCTTTGGTGGGAATACCAACTGATGAAGACACTGTGTAAAACAGTATGAAGGCTTCTCAAAAAATTAAAAATAGGATTACTCTTGATCGAGAATTTCCACTACTAGGCATTTATCCAAAGAATATGAAAGAAAACACGAATTCAAAATGATATATACACCCCTATGTTTACTGCAGCATTATTTACAATATTCAAATTATGGAAGCAGGCTAAGTGTCCATCAATAGCTGAATGGATAAAAGAGTGGTATATACGTATATTTAAATATTACTCAACCATAGAAAAGAAAGAAATTTTGCCATTTGCAACAATATGGACAGATCTACAGAGCATAATGTTAAATAAAAGAAGTCAGAGAAAGACAAATATGATTTCACTAGTATTTGGAATTTAAAGGGCAAAACAAACAAAGAAAAATTGAGACAAACCGAAAAATAGACTCAACTATAAAGAAGAAACTGATGGTTACCAAAGGGGAATGAGTGGAATAGGTGAAGGGGATTTGGAGTGCACTTATCTTGAAGAACACTGAGTAATGTATAGTAGTGTTGAATCACTATATTGTACACCCGAAATTAACATAACACTGATGTTAATCATAGTGGAATTAAAATAAAATAACAACAACAACAACAACAACAAAAATTGTTCTACATCAATAATCTTCAAAAAGGGGTCAAGTTCTGATGAAGTTTATCTGCCATAGTGGACAGAGGCCACATCCCATGCCATATGGTCTCCTGAATTTGTCTATACTTCTGAAAAATGGTGACCCACAGAAAAATGAGAAAATTATTTAGCATTATCTCAATAACTCTTACAGTCAGCCCTACACGTTGAAAAACTTAAGAAACATTTAACCAGATATAAAATTAGGTATTATCATAATAATGTAGCAGCAAATGCACCAGATAAAGATGTAGTTCTTAAACAAGTCAACTGGCAGGAGTTCCAGTTCTTGAATGTGATGGTAGATCCTTAGTTAAAAGCAGTCTTTTCTTGTGTGTCCAAGCTATGATGGTAGATCTGTTTCTATGTCTCATACAATGGTGGATTGAAACAGTAATGTAGATATTTAAGTAATATAGGTTCAATCTTTAGCTTCTGACTAATGCTATCAGAGAATGGGCTCTTGTTTTGGGAATGTATAAGAGTAACACAGATGGGTATATTAGCAGCCACAGTTTCTTTCCAGTTTGTGGTCCCAAACATAAGTGACTTTAATCTGCCAGGCAATCTGTAGGTTTCCAAGAGGCAGACCAAACAGTTAAAAAAGTATCTATAAGCCGAAAGTAAAAAGATAAAAGATAACAGTAAAAAGATAACAAGTTTTTCAAGGGAGTAATGTTTTCAGGGAGTTCTGTCCACTGACGAGAGTGATCATATTCATTTCATATTCCACAGAACTGGCCCCTGAGGTTAAATATCCACAGCAGCCTAGTGGACAAAATCAGGTTTCAATTTAAGCAAACTAGCAGTGCATCAGACAGAGGTATTTAGGGAACTTCTGAGAATCAATGGATCCTTTGATTAAACAGCTTTGCTTTCTGTAGTATAAAGTTTTCCCCAAAGGGATAGCCATTTTTTCATGTGAAGCCAGTGCTACCGGGCTGCTCACTGCTCAACCAAATCAACTTTAGATGCTTTCTGTCTATGGAAAACTTTATATGAGGTAACAAGATAACTGACATAATTGTATCAGTTTTGGGAATCCCTTGAGTGAACAGCTATAATATATTGTTTTCTCACCAGGGTTTGAGGTTTGTGCCCTTTGGGTGACTTGGGATTGGATCACACAGTAATATCTTTGAGGACTCCACCTTACTCTGGGTCATTTGTTGCCACATTGTCATGAAAACCTCTGTTAAATTTTCATCTGGTATAACACACAAGGAAAGTAAGTGTTTTAGGATGAAGGGCTGACCATAAGAATTATTTACATTCTCTTGGATCAGTTTCTCTTTCTCCCATGGGTCACATTTTTGTCAGGAGTATAGGCTCAGTGCTTCATAAATGACCTCACACAAGGGGTTTTCTGTCACAGAAAACTGTCCCTGAGAGGACCAAAGCTCTCTGGAAAGTACCCATTAACAATACGTTAATATGTTACAATAATGGTTAAGTGAGAATTATAAAAAATACATGATCCTATTTTTAAAAAAGAAATGTGTAGTTGTACAAATAAATATTATATGTATTTCACAAAATCTGATAATATTAACACCATAAAGTTGACAATGATGACTTTGAATGGGAGATTATATCTCAGGGGATTTGTCTGTACTTTACTTTTCAACAATGAACACAATTTCTTGTACAAGAAAAAAAAAAACAATACTCAAATTTTACTATCTCCATACTCAATACTCCGTGTCTCAGTATCTCAATACTCAATTTTTTACTCTCACCTCCAAATAGATCCACACTTGGAATGTTAGACCGTAGAAGGCTTTGAACCAGATGGCCCTGTTGTTGCTATTTTTCTTTTTACATACACTAAGTTCTCTGATTTCATGTCATATTAATCAAAATTTATTTTCAATTAATAAATAGAAAACAAATCATTCAGCATATGTTAAAAAAAGAAGAAAGTAATCTTCTAGGATATTAAACAAATTCCAACAATATTTTCATCTTTGTAATGTAGGAGTCAGAAAGAGTCTTTAAGGCACCTAAATCTGTAACTCCTAGTCTCTGTGCTTCTCACTTTAAATTATGAGTTCAGAAATCCTGAGTCACAAGCATAGATCAAGTGTCTCTCTACTTTCTCAGAAGTAAAAAGAAGAGACAGAGAGGAAACATAGATGCCAGGCAAGCACCCCTTTAGTTGAATCAAGCATCCTTATAGAAAGGCTAAAGAGATACTCCAGTAGTGTCTATTGCATTAATAGTAGTCTAATGCAGGGCAAATTAGGAGAAGAAGTAGAAGAGCAAAAAACCTATATGATCAGAAGTATTCTATAAAAAAACAATAGGTATTTTGAAGTAAGGGTTTCAATTATCTCTCAGCAAAAAGACATATTGTTCTAAAAGCAATACTGAATTAGTAAAAGAAATATGTCTGCAAACTGTATTCAAAGATAACTATAGATGGTTAAATGACTATATATCCATGATCTTAGGATGCCCTCATGCTGCCACTGAATCAATTGCAATGTCTGCATTTCTATTTCAGAACAGGATATTCAAAATTTATTAACAAAGGACCAATTTACTTAAATAAAATTATTTTGTCTTCATTGATGAATTTTCTCTTAATTTTTCAAATTTCAATATATGTATCAGTATCTTTGTAGGTCTACATAAACTGTCAACAGGCATTGTTTTCCTTGATGTTGGCCAAAATATTAATAATTACTCTACAAATATATTGTTATAATCTTTGTAAGAGGCAACCAAATTGAATATTGATTCTGGAACCATACTAAGTACAAACTGTTTTTCCTTCTTTTGCCAATATGTTTCTTTAGACAATATATTTTATCTCTTTGTGCCTGTTTGTTCATCTGTAAACTAGGATAATACAGATACCTTTCTTAAAGGTGTATGTTAGGTACTGATTTTGTTTCTTTAAAAGTTCATTATAAAGTAATTATTTTATTTTCTGAAGAATTTTTCTAGTCTTTTTTTAATGTTTATTTATTTTTGAGGCAGAGAAAGACACAGAGCTTGAGTGGGGGGAGGGACAGAAAGAGAGAGGAAGACACAGAATCCGAAGCAGGCTCCAGGCTCTGAGTTATCAGCACAAAGCCCGACACAGGGCTCGAACCGAAGAACCGTGAGGTCATGACCTGAGTTGAAGTCAAATGCTTAACTGACTGAGCCACTCACACACCCCTAGTTTTTTAATTATTAGAAGTAGAATCAGTTTTCTCCAACTATATGTATAGAAGTATCTCTTTTTATTCTTTCTACTTAATCATGTGCACTAAAAATTGTAACACAAAACTCTTTAGGTTCCTTAGCAGGTTGTATTTATTTATATCGGTGATAGATTTAATCTCCCAGAGGGCATAGCACAGCACTGAATTCATTTGTTGGATTTTTGAAATCGACTTTACAGATGTTCCTCAGCTTATGAAGGAGTTACAACCTAATAAACCTATCATAAGTTGAAATATCATTGATTCAAAAATACATTTAATACACTGAACTTACTGAGCACCATGGTTTAGCCTAGCCTACCTTAAACGTGCTCAGGACACTTACATTAGCATACAGTTGTGCAAAATCATCTGACACAAAGCCTATTTATAACAAAGTGTTGAATACCTCATGTAATTTAGTGAATAGTGTACTAAATGTGAAAAACAGAAAGTGTCTGCATGGAGACAGACTGGTTGTAAGTACACAAGTTGTTTACCTTTGTGATTGTGTGGCTACCCAGGGCTCTGGTTTCCTGCTGCTGCCCAACATGGGGAGAGAAAGTATTCAGAGAGAGAATCAGGTTCTGTATTGCTAGCCCTAGAAAAGATCCAAATTGAAACCTCCATGTACATTTTGTGCCAAATATGTATCGTTTTCATACCATTGTAAAGTCAAAAAATCATAAGTGGAACCATAGTAAGTAGGGAAGCATCTGTACTGTGCTTATTATCAAGTGGAGTGTTTACAAGGAAACGGACATAGACATTCATAAACAAGCATTTGTTTGAATACCTGGTTTTCAATGCTTTGGGGCATGTATCTAGAAGTGGGATTGCCAGGTCATAAGGCAAATTTTTAAGTAAACACAAAAGCACTTTCTGCAGCACCTGGACCATTATATATCACCACCAGCAACGTGTGAGGGTTCCAGTTTCTCTACACCCTCACCAACAATTGCTTTTTTCATTGTTTCGATGATAGCCATCCTAGTGGGTATTAAGTGATATCTCATTGTGTTTTCTACTCAGTATTTAGTTTTGAACACCACGTGGTCCTCTGAAAAGGATAATGGCCTTAAAGTGAAAATAATCATGCTAAGTGGATTTTCAGGATACAATTATCCCTGGGGAGGAAATAAATATGGTTTCAATGGTGACTCATCAGAAAATGTGTAAAGGTAATTAATTCTCTTTTATCTTAAGAATTTTTGTTATTTATTATGAATTATAACTTACAATTGTACAGGTTTTGTTTTTATAGATTTCACATACTAAGTATTTCACAATGACTATTAACATTTGAGATGTTACAACTTAAAGCTTTTCTCAAGATGGTTGTGATATATGTTGGTGAGAGATGCTGTACTCAAAAGGGAATGTGCATAAGGTCTTACATGCCTCAGTTCCCTTTATCACCAGTGTACTACCACAGGCCAATGTTTAACATGCTTATTTTTGGCTTAAAATAAGCAGCAGCAGAAAACACAGCTGTCCTGTTAAACTACCCCTTGCTACCATCATCCTTTCCTCCAAACTTTTTTTTTTCAAATCTACATTAAAAAGCATTTTTTGGTGAATATAATTTTAAAGTTAACACTGAAAAACAGAACTTAATGTTTATTTTTTTGCTTAATACAGAGAGGTTTAGATTTGATTTTTACATCAGTGCTATGAATTAAAATTATAAAATCAATTTTTAAAAAGTGTGCTAGTTTGTGTTCATTTAGAGATTCCTAAGGCATATCTCTCATGACTTCAATCTAACAAAAATTTCCAACTTCAGGTGGCTAATAACAGAGAGAAAGCATTATTGAAGTGAGTTAATACACTTAGAACTTTAACTATATTCTTAGAGTCATTTTTATTTTCAAAAAATTTTCTATGTTTATTTATTTTTGAGACAGAGAGAAACAGAGCATGAGTTGGGGGAGGGGCAGAGAGAGAGAGGGAGACACAAAATCTGAAGCAGGTTCCAGGCTCTGAGCTGTCAGCATATAGTCTGACACGGGGATTGAACCCATGAACTGTGAGATCATGACCTGAGCTGAAGTCAGACACTTAACCAACTGAGCTACCCAGGCGCCTCTCTTAGAGTAATTTTAAAAAGGGACTATGAATTTTAATATTGCCTACTTTTTTAAGATCCAAGTGTTTGTCCATATAACATCAACAAAATTCCAGGCCAGAGTGGAAACAGACAATCTGGTTTCAGATCTTCACTGCTTCCAGATGTATGATTTGGGGCAATTTTGTTAACCTTGCTGGAGTTCAATTACTTCATCTGTGAAACGATTATCTACTTACAAAATTGTATGGCTTAAATTCATCAATTTGTGTAAAACACTTGGAACAGTGATTGGTGAAGGGTAGCAGAATATGTCACTCTAAATATGCCACTATGGTTTATCGATTATTTTGAGCTGTAGGCACTTGGAAAAGAGCAAATATGAGGAGAATTTTTTTTTTTCTGAACTCCCTTGTCTAGGGAAAGACAGATCCTCTAAAAGGAGTTCAATTGTCATAGATCCCTTCCCTGGGAATTTTGTCACCCAGGGAAGATTGACTCTCACCACAGGCAAGAAGACTAGAAGTATATATCATAGACAAACTTTATCACAAGTTATTATACTTCCAATGTGTTCTAAGTGCCCATTCATATTTCCTAAAATTTAGTTACTCTCTACTGTGAGGCTTACATCCCTCTCTTCTTTCTTTATTAAGATAGTGATTAATTCTGAATTTTAAGCCAGCGTTTGGTAGTTACTCATTTTTTCCTGGGTACCTCCCATATATACATCAGGAACACATGTTAATAAATTTCTGTTTGCTTTTCTCTTGTTAATCTGTCATTTATTACAGGAGTCTTAGCTAAGAACTCAGAAGGGTAGGGGGAAAATTATTTTTCCTCTCCTACACTGGCATATATATTTACATTCTTATTGTCCAGTCCAATGTATTCCTCACATTTGTAGCCAGAGTTATCACAAATCGTATCTCTCCTTTCATTAAGAATCTTCAATAGCCTCTTATAAACCTAGAACTGAATTTAATATCTTCATTATACCCCTCAATGATCTGGCATCAATCTCCCCTGAGATTTGATCTATGCCACCCTAATGCTTGTGGCACTTCCAGTCACACAGGCCATCTTGTGGTAAACAAACTTGCCTGTTCCTTAACTGACTTAGGACCTTTTCACTTATTTTATCTTCCCTCCTTCTTTTGGAACCAAATGACTCACTTTTATGTCACGTATGTCAAAATCTCAGTATTACTTCTTCAAAGAGATCTTCAGTGATAACTCTTTTTTTAAGTGTTTTTAATGTATATTTTATTTTTGAGAGAGAGAGAGAGAGAGACAGAGTGCAAGTGGGGGAAAGAGCAGAGAGAGAGGGAGACACAGAATCTGAAGCAGGCTCCAGGCTCCGAGCTGTCAGCACAGAGACAGACATGGGGCTCGAACTCATGAAACGTGAGATCATAACCTGAGCTGAAGTTGGACGCTTAACTGACTAAGCCACTCAGGTGCCCCTTCAGTGATAACTCTTTATAAAATAGCATCCCACCTCCACCAGCCTCTTCTTTGTTTCGTACTGGTACTTAACAATAGGTTAGATTATTCTGTATACCTTGTTTCCTTATTTATAGGCTGTTTCCTCCACCAGATCATAGCTCATGAGAGCAAGGCTTTTAGTATATCACACTATTGTTAGTACCTAAAAGAGTGACTGTCATAGGGGAATTAAATGATAATTGTTTTAAGAATAACTTACTTGCCAATTTTAAAATCACTCTTGAACTCTATGACAATTTTTACAGACAGAACACCTTTTTAACCAACTTTTTTAGGTTTACTTATTTATTTTGAGATAGAGAGTCAGTTGGTGTGGGGCAGAGAGAGAGAGAGAAAGGAAAAGAGAAAGTGAGAGAGTGACAGAATCCCAAACCCAAGCCAACTCTGCACTGTCAGCTCAGAACCCAATGCAGGGTTCAAACTCAAGAACTGTGACATCATGACCTGAGCCAAAATCAAGAGTCAGATGCTTAACTGACTGAACCACCCAGGGCCCCTTAACCAACTCTTATGTAAGAAATAACGTACTTAAAAGAGAGCATTTTATTACAACAAAAAATTAGGGCTCTCAGACAGCTCAGGGAAAAATAAATGAAAATGGTTCTTCAATGCATAATATGCTTTTTCTCACTTATAATAACAAATAATGAAAACTAAAACAATATAAGATACTATTTCTTACCTATAACCATGGCAAAAATCCAAGTTTGACAACAACACTTGATGAACTATGGGGAATAAGAATATTTATACATTGCTGCTGAGAAAATAATCATTTAAATCTTATGAAAGGAAATCTGCCAATATCCAGCAAATTTATTCATGTTCAAACACGTTGACTTAGCAATCTCACTTCTAGAGAATCTACTTCAAAGATAGAATGACAAAATTGTTAAACGCATATTCATATGTTTATTAGCATTGACTCTAGTTGTAATAACAGTTAAAGAACAGTACTATCCCAAATGAACTCCACTAGAGGATGGGTCAGATGCCTGTGAGGTACTCCTCACTATAGAATACAGACATAAAACAAGAAAAAAATACTCAGATACACTATTAAGGAAGAAGCACCAATCGTTTCCATTAAATTACGAGAAGAAAAACAAAGAAAATTTTGTAGTGAGCTATCAGTAATCTAAGAAAGGCTAAAAATACAAATAGGAAGATAAATAATGAAATAAATGAAGTGGACTGGGAGCAGGATACTATGATAGACGCTAGGCTTCTTTATAGTTTGTTTTAAAATGGCTGGATCCATTAACATTTGATACAAGTTTAATACTAAATTATGTTTAAAGTAAAATGAAGAAAAATTGAATGCAAAATGTTACCCTACTTGTATTTCCAGTTGGGGAGATAATCACACACACACAAAAAACTCTTCCAAGATTTCTTAAAACATTGTAATTTGATTTTATACACCTAATTAAATATGTCCTAGGAACAAAATGAACTGTAAAAATAATATTAAACTGTTTAGAATAGGCATATTTTTGTGGCAGTCTTGGAAATATTATTCTAATATTGGCAATATGAATGTATTATTTATTATAATAAGTAATTATGTTGCTGTCATTTATGGTTGGGATTTTTTTTTTTACCTGGGAAAAAGAAGATATGCATGCATGGTGTTATATAAGTAAATGTTTCCTAAAGGTAAAATTTTCAAGAAAAAAAAAGTATATCATAAATATCAGGCACAATGCAAAGATTTTAAATCACTCTCCATTAACTACCTAGTTTTATAAAATTAAATAAAGCCATTTAGCACCTCATTACCTGCAAGCCACGCACATTTTATTTCCTTTTTGCTATGAATAATTTTTATTTTTGTAACAAATACATTGTGATTTATTTAATAAAAATGTCATTTTCCTAAAGAAAATTGTTGTTTTGACAAAATTATGTGTAAGTTGCTGGCAACTTGCTGTCATAACTATGAAGTCTCCTCAGAAAATTTACATAAAACTCTTAATCTTCTTGACAAATTTTAATTCATAGATTCATAATATCCATCCCTACCTTTACACAGTTACATTCATTGTGGATATTATTATGTTTCAAACTGTAAATTATTATACTTTCTTGCCATGAATATTTTTTTATTCAGCTTCTGTCTTCAAACAAAAAAGTGTTTATTTTGGTAACTTACAGAATATTCCTTAAATTTCTATCAATAATCATCTAAATGCAATCTTCACTTTGAATATAATTTCAATTCCTGTATCAAACATTATTACTTAATATAATTTGAACTTTAATTTTAGAACTTCTGGCAAACTGAACTGGAATAATGATGTAATGACCTTCCAATTTACAGTTGGTTTCTCATGTCACAAACAGAGCAAACATTGCAGGCTTTGCCTTATTTTTCCCTTACGGTCTATCTGGAATATTACCTAGCTGGTAAGTACTTTTCTATCAGTATTGAATATTTTTTTAAGCTTGCTTGGCTGTAAAACATAATTTTCCTTGTGAAAGGTACTATGATAGCAAAAGATTCAGATGCTCTATGAGTGGAATATAACAAATAAAGACATATTATATGAATTTTAACATACTTGCAAAATAATAAAGCCTGATTAACTTCTATGTCATGAAACACAAATAGCTAACATGCAGAAATGTTAATATAACAGGAAAAATTGGATCTACGCGTTAGTTTTGCACTTGAAAAACAAGAGAAGAAAATCCCATGTCACTGTAATATGTGATCTCTTTTACTGACATTTAAAGAAACAGGAAAATTTACCACTGTGTTATTTAATATGTAATCAATATGTAATCAATATGTATCAATATGTAATCAATGTTATTTAATATGTAAACAATATGTAATCAATTTCTTAGCCTCATTTTAGAGATTTTTTTCAGTATATGGAACAGAATTAGATTTAAGGACAATTCTTAGTAATTCTATTAATGTATAAAATCATCTAATATTTCCTTACTACCACACTTTGGTTGGTTGCTGTTGCTTACTTTCAAAAATTTACCATAGCTTGTATATAGGTGTGTGTGTGTGTGTGTGTGTGTGTGTGTGTGTGTGTGTTTAGTCTGAAATATTGGGCCCCACGATTGTTGTTCATGAAAAAACATTTTTTTTTAAGTTTATTTGAGACAGAGTGAGAGTGTGAAAAGGGAGAGGCAGAGAGAGAAGGAGCAGCGAGCACATCCCAAGCAGGCTCTGCACTGTCAGTGTGGGCCTTGAGCTCATGAAGTGTGAGATCGTGATCTAAACCAAAATCAAGTGTTGGACGCTTAAGTGACAGAGCCCCCCAGATGCCCCAAAAAACATCTTTTTACTAGAAATGTAAAAATTGTTCAATGTAAGATTGTTCAACTTTTTATAATGTATTTTATTGATGAAGAATTTCAAATACGTCTTTGTATTTAAAAGTCATCATCTTGAAAAATTAATTTCAAAAATTAATTAATGCTAAATATATTTTATTTCATTTTAATAAAAATCTAATACGATTATTTGAGATTGATTCCATAAATTAAAAAAATCACCTTTATAACTTATTTAAACTTATTTTTTTTCAGACTCAAAAAAAATTGTAGCTGATGGATAATTTTTGGTAGTAGGAAGAGCTGAAGATAGCAGTTATAAAATCATGTTGGAGTGCCTGGGTGGTTCAGTCACTTAAGTATCTGACTTTTGGTTTTAGCTCAGATCATGATCTCACAGTTTGTGGGTTCGAGCCCCGCATCAAGCTCTGCACTGGTGGCTGGCACAAGCTTGCTTGTGATTCTCTCTCTCTCCCTCTCTCTTCCCCTCTCTCATTCTCTCTCTCTCTCAAAATAAATAAATAAACAAAAAAATTAAAATCATGTTAATAAACCATTATTAAAGTCTGACAAATACATAGTAGAGACATCACTGAGTCCAATGTTTTACAATTTTAAATTCAAGTTACGTGTAAATCATTCTGTTAAAATTTGAGAGTAGGGAGGACCAGTTAAAATCCCCTCTTTAATCATTTGAGCCTGGAGTTCTTCCGAATAAGAAATTCATGATTTAGTAAGATACAAGACATTTACATAAAGGTATTACAAAAATAAAATATAATGACTTCAAGGTATCAAAATATATTGGACTGATGAATTTTGCATTTATCTATCTAAGGTAAGTTAATTATTATTAATTAATCTAATTATGTTTTATTAGAAAGGTGGATATGAGGTTGAGGATAAAACTGCCTCGGATATCTCTGAGCATATATATCTATATCTATATCTATCTATATCTATCTATCTATCTATCTATCTATCTATCTATATATAGCGAAAGATTCTGGCAAAAGAAAGAGGATGAGTAAAGGATTAAAGACAGGAATATCCAAGTTATACTAATTTGATAATGGTTACATTGGAATGAAGACAGAAGTTAGGAACACTGCAGTAAGAAAGATAATTGAGGTCAGATAGGGAAACTATTCTTTTTAATATTAAGGGCAGGGATTTTATTTAATGAAAGCAAGGGGATCTCTTTTACTTTTGGAGAAGAGAAATGGAATAAGTAAACATATTCTGGGGAAAATATGTGTGGTGTGTAGTAGGCATTAGAATTTAGAAGGGTATTTCAAAATTTAAGTCATAGCTAATAATGAAATTTAGAGGTACTGATTACTTACAAAGTTTTAAGTATTGTTTTCATATGTGCATAGGTTATCTTATTTAAGTTTCAGAATGGTATTGCTAGTAATTACAGTATAGCATTATTCCTATTTTATATATCAGGAAGTAGATAAATAGAATTAAGTAATTTCTCTAAAAACACTCAGTTTAGTGAGAGTTGACCCGGGATTGAATTCAAGCAGTTTGAATCAAGAATATATAGGGTTATCAAAATGAAAGCCTGATGTAGAGAGAATAACAAGGAAAATTCAAAGGAAGGAAAGGTTGAGAAAACAGTTGAAGACACAAAAAATAATAGTTTTTGGCAAGCATTTCTTGAAGATGCTGATATTCTCTTGGTCGCTTTAAAGGTTTTCCCATCCTGAAGGTAGTAACCTGGAAAAGAGTGACATTATACTCATTGTTCTTAAATTAATTTTTCCGGCCTAGTATTTAACAACTAAAGACATAATTGGAGTCCATGATTACTAAACAAAAGCTGAGGCTATCAAATACCTCTGTCGCTCTTGAGCTGTAAGCCCAATGAAGGTAAGGAGCAGATCTGTCTCTCTACTCTTTTCATTGTTTCACATAGTCTGTTATATAGCACATGTGCCAAAACAATTTTGGATAAATGTATGCATCATATACCCATGTGTAGAATACTGATAGTATGTATGCACAGAAGTATTTGTGTATATATGTGTGTATAGTGTATGTGGTAAGGCTTTTTATGATGTATGCAATAAAGGGAGTTTCAAGATGGCGTATTGATGGTTTAATTGAATAGTGACATGGTATTTCACAGGTCAGATTTGATCAAGAGAAGTTCAAATTGGTTGAGAAAATGAAAGCATTCGTCTTTCTCCCATTCCAATAGAGAAGTACAATAAACAGAAAGTCATCCAGTAGGTCTGAAGGTTGTAACGGTGAGCACTTTCACTCTGGACATATTTTGAGAAAGCCAGTCACAAAACACTTCCCAACCTTCTATTCATCTGTCATTGAATCTTCCTTCTTTTCTAAACCATAAAACAGCCAGGAAATCCCATCTATGACTGATAATAAGTTGTGTTGATTCTGTGTGAGGAACATTTTCTTTCCAGGCAAGTGAATAATACCTACCGCACAAACTGTAACATTATGATTTCCCTCCTGAGCTGTTTTCCAAGGTGATCTATGAGTGTGCCCGTATGATAGCAGCAGGCCACTTTTGGGGCTTGTGATCCATAACTAAGGTTCTGAATTTTCCATTCTTGGGCCCATTGCTCACAGAGAAGTTCCCATTTCTTGAGGTGTGGGTTGGAGGCTGAACAGTGTCAAACAATTAGACACACAGGGAAATGAGTGTCCTAAACATCCTAGTATTTTCTATGTTTATTCTGGTTTGGATTTGGTACCATATGTCTAAGATTCACTTGAGAATGGAGCTTCCTTGGTATAAATAATTTTATGACTAATTGGACAAAGTTATTGTGAGAGATAATTTATCCTAAAGTTTTCTAAATGGTGAATTCTGAAATCAAACTTCCTGAGATCACATTATGCATTCATTGACACATCAGGGCATGCCATTTAATTTTTCTCCAATTCAATTTTCCTGACATTCAAATGGGTATATGAGTAATATTTATCTTACAGATGTGATGTATTATGCAATAATATATGTAAAATCTAACAGTGCTAATAGTGCTTAGTACTGATTGTACACCCGGTGTATGTTAGCTGTTGTTAGGGAACCTTAATCCACATTAAATACCCATGCAAACACCACATGTATTTTTAAGCAACTTGGATTAAGTGAGTAATGACAATGGAAATATCTAGAATAGAAGAAGAATAAAATAATAACTAAGTACTGATTAAAATTCATGGTTTGGAGCTAAAAAATGGAAATAACAGATAAATTAAAGAGCATCAATAATTGCAAAAAAGTCTGGAATTTATTAAAAACTCCTATGTGTACTTACAATCACGTATATGCAAATTAAAACCAAAGGGAAAATGATTCCCTCACCAGTCTAGGAAATTTTAACATCCTGACAATATTCGAAGAGGTAACGAGGGTGTAAATTAATGAGAACTACTTTGCACTGTTGAAGGAAATGAAAACTGGTACAACTGATTTGCAAAGCAATTTGGTAATATGTATTAATGAAGGTTAGTATATGTCATCATACAATGATTTCATTCCTAAGGAAAAGAGGAACTCTCCCACATCTACATGAGAAGATATGTGTCAAAAGGTTTATATAACTATTATTTATAAAAGAAAAATTAAAATGAAAAACATGTAAGCAAAATCATACTGTTTTGGAAAATTACGTTTATTTATTTTTGAGAGAGAGAGAGAGAGAGAGAGAGAGAGAGAGAGAGCACGAGCAGGGGAGAGACAGGGGAGAGACAGAGAGGAAGGGAAAGAGAGAATCCCAAGCAGGCTCCATGTTGTCAGTGAGGAGCCCGATGTGCGGCTCAGTGTTACAAACTGTGAGATCATGATCTGAGCCGAAATCAAGAGTCAGACGCTTAACTGAGCCACACAGGCGCCCCAGCAAAATCTTACTTTTGATAATATACACAAATGTGGTAAAAAGTATAAGGGGATGTTTGGATATTGTCAAAACGAAATGCAGGATGGAATTCTTCACGTGAAGTAGGGACCAAAGGTGAGAAGGTGACTAGAGAGTAGTACTCACAGAAAATACCAGTTGCCCTGTTGTAATTGTATATCTTCACCTGGAGGTTGGGGACACAGATATTTGTTGTACTGTTAATAGCTTCGTAATCTTTCATTCTGCACTGCCTCTTAATGAAACCAAAAGATTGAGATTTCTTGAAAAGAAATATATAAGGAGAATAAAATGTAACCTATGAATATTTAGGGGCTATTAAATTTAACAAGAGGGAAAAAAAGAAACATCAAAAATTCTGCATTAGAATTTCCCATGGTGCTAAAATGCCACAGCTTGAGGGTAACAGTATGTGATATAGTGAAATCTGAAATTAAAATTTTTTCTTTCACACTCCTTTTTTTTATGTCTTAGAAAACAAAAAAGAGGATGATTTAGGCTTTCATTGAAAAGAAAGCTTTCCTAACACTAACCAAATACAAGCTACAAATTACTCCCTCATTAAACTATTTGGAAGTAGTAAGAGAAGCTTGTAATTCTTGATGATAGCTCACAACAAAACGTGAAAGATAGATGCTGGGATCATAGGCTGTGCTTATTTGAGTGGACCTTAGAGGTTATTTCAGTCATGGAAGCTAAACTTGACTCTGTTAAAAGATATCCTGAACATACATGTACTGCTTCCATTCCATACATGTGTGCATGTCCATTGTGAGTTGGCAGAGGGCTCTAGTATAATTAACACAGTCTATTAGCTGCTGGCCACTATCAGGGGTCACAGTGATCCTGATAGCAGGGACTGGAAAGATATCATGGTGAATTACAATGTTACTTTTTTTTTTTTTAACAATATTACTCTTAAACCTAGAAATGACACTGTCATTTTTCCTGACAATTCATTCACATAAATACAAAAAAGCACAAGAAATAAAAAAAATATGACCACAAATTTCAAATCAATGCAAAAATATAGTCCCACCATATGCCTGGAGAAGAGTCAACATCTATGGAAACCCTAAGGATACCACAGTGAGTAATAAATTGATCCTCAGACAGAAGAGGTGCAGATAAATATCTGGTTGTCTTCAACATTTTCTACACAGTATACTATCTAAAATTTACATTTAGTCGATCTTTTAAGGCACATAAGAATAAATATAAATGGAAATTTTAGCTAGGAAGTTTACACTAGTAGGTTAGAATAAGCCATTTTATTCTTGCCTCAATTTCTTTTTCACAGCCCCAAATCTCTTACTCCTACTCTGTGAAATATATGACAGTTCAGTGATGGGAGTCAAAGCTCCTGAAAGCCCCTTAAAAAATTCCAGTTCTTTAAGAATGGAGTGATAATGAGAAGAAAGCCCTAGGTGGTAACAATAAATCATAAAAGGCAAGTATTAGGCAAAAAAAAGAAATGTAGGCTGAGAAAAAAGAAACTACAAGGAGAGACATTCTAGCAATTTCTAAAACCAAAAATCATTTGTGTATTATAAAGCTATAGTTATTTTTGTTAATTAATCCAGCAAATACATAATGATTAAAATCATAGATTTGTTATGGAATATCACAAAACATATGGGCACTTAAGTGGTTCAGTTGTTTAAGCATCTGACTCTTGATTTTGACTCAGGTCATGATCTCATGGTTGGTGAGATCAAGCCCTTTGTCAGGCTCTGCACTGCTTGACATTCTCTCTCTCCCTCTCTTTCTGCCCCTCCCCACTCACTGGCACATGTGTGCCTTCTCTCTTTCTCAATTCTCAAAATAAATAAATAAACTTTAAAATGTAGAATAATATATGAACAAATAACCCCTAATTCCTTCAAAAATTACTAAATAGCCTCAGCATCTGATATATTTTTCCAAGCACATATTTCAATGCATATATTGTTTAAAATAATTTAATTATATGACATACATAACATCATAAAATTTTATTCTTAAGTATTCATTATTTTAATCTTTAGATGTAACAAGAATGTCAATTGCTCAATCACAGAGGATATTAGAAGAATGGAAAAATTAATAATTTACATGAAACAACTTTAAAGGCCTCTATGCCTACTAGTAAAACTACATATATAATTATACAAGCCATATAATAAAATACAATCTTTAGGCATTAAAAAAAACTAAGGCTATTCTATTTGACTTTTGCTTTGAATGGCAAATGTTTATAAATATATATTGTCAAGGATTAGTTACTATTGAATGTAGGAATCATAGTAAAACAAATAAACCTCTTTTACCAGATGTTTGAAATGAAGGTCACAAAAAATATAGAGAAGTAAATATTGTTCAAGTAATTACATTACTTGAACATAAACCAATGCATTATTATTCTCTATATAATATATATTATACATAATAATCTTATAAGATATTGTTCAATATTCAACATCATAGTTTTATTGTTAGTATTATGCTTAGTTAAATCTATAAAGACACAAATGATAATCTTAATGACTATATCCTCATCCTGGTAGTTATTACTGTATTAATCACCTCTAGTCAGAAAACAAACAATTATTTCAACAGAATATTAGAGAAACGTATGTCAAAATAGGAAGTACTGACAGATCAGAGAGGTAGTGATTGCAGAAAATAGATATCACTAAGGCTGGCATAATACTGGGAACAGACTGGAATTCTAAAAGTTGATTTTGGAAGAAAATCTCTATTCAGATGATAATCAGACTTTTGAAGAAGAGATATTACTATTATTTTTTAAGGTTTGTTTGTTTGTTTGTTTGTTTATTTTGAGACAGAAAGACAGAGACAGTGCAAGTCAGAGAGGGTCAGAGAGTTACAGGGTGAGAGAGAGAATCCCAAGCAGGATCCACACTGCCGGCACAGAGCCTGATGCGGGCTTTAACTCACGGAGCTGTGAGATCATGACCTGAGCCAAAACCAAGAGTAGAAGGCTTAACCAACTGAGACACCCAGCTACCTCAGGAAGAGATATTATTTAGCAAATACACAAAGAACTTGAAATAGTGTCTCTATGGAAGTACAACCCAGACTTCTAAGGAGGGTCAACTGCTGTGGTTCAGACCTCTGGAGCCCTCAAGATGTTTATTCAGAGCTCAGAGATCAGGCCCTGCAGGGCTAGGATTAAGGGCCATGAGGAGAGGACACTGAAGAGTGGTTCCATTAAGGTAGAGAGTCTGCCAGCTGGAACCCACTGCCGCTACTGGATAAAGAACTTGAGATGAAATAACATTAGCAAGAAAAGACAGTAAATAGAACAAATTTCCTTCTTCTAGTCCAGCTTTCTAGTCTGCTTCTAGCAACTCCTAATGACAAAGACTAAAAGAAGCCATTTGGCAAAGGAAAAGTGTGAGTTGGAAACTGAGAAACCATATAGTTTGCAAATTCATTTCTAATATGTTAGCATATTTGGCAATAAAAAGTTTGTAATTAAAACTTTATGAGCTAAGGACAGTAAATATACATAATGAATGAAATTTCAAACTTGTCAATGTTAATTGGTAATTTTCTAGGACAAAGTATATGTAGTGAAGATAGACCACAAATTCAAGTAAACAAAACTCATAGTCAATGTTAGTCAATCATGTCATACAACACTTAAAACTGGAACAAGTTCATCAGTTTCTCTAATGTGTGAAAAGCTCAAGATAGTATCTCATTTTTTTATATATTTTATTTTTTAATGTTTATTTATTTTGAGAGAGAGAGAGAGAGACAGACAGAGACAGAGAGCTTGCACAAGTGGGGGAGGGGAAGAGAGAGAGGGAGAGAAAGAATCCCAAGCAGACTCCTCACTGTTAGTGCAGACCCATACACAGGGCTCCATTTCAGGAACTGTGAGATGATGACGTGAGCCAAAATCAAAAATCAGATGCTTAACCAGCTAAGCCACCCAGGCACCCCAGTAACTGTCAATTCTTAAGTGAGCATAAATATTTTATATGCTAATATTATATGCCAAGGGCACAGTAAGAATTTTAATTATAAAAAAAGAATAAATTAGGCTTATTTAAAACCCCAAAACTTTAAAATTTTGCTAATATTGAATGAAACTTCCATTCCTATTTATGAACAAAAATCTTGTCCCAGGTCAGAAATCCATTGACTCACCCAGATTTCATTCTTTAATGCAAAGCATAATTCAGGTTGGGATATCTCACAATCACATTGTAAGAATGTTTTATAGAAATAGCATGTGAGCAGTGCATTGATATATGGGTTTAGATATTGAATTTTGCAATAATCTGTGATTATTTCCTACTTTCAAATAATCAAATTTCTCAGTGGATGATAGAACTTTGGGTGACTTTATTTTTCAGCCAGCAGTTAAGTCATCAATAGGCTATTGAGAAGTAAAATTGGCTGTCTAGTTTCAGAATTTGAGTTACTGAGTTTGAAAGGAGTGAGAGTATTTTATTTTTCCCACTTTTCAGCTTACATGGAAAATCTTAATTGATAAATGTCAGATGAAAGGCAAAGATAAATCTTATATGAGGTTGGGGAAATGAGATTTTTACATTCATCCTGGCACAATATGCTAGCTGATCTAATAACATTTAAAGGGATTATTAATTATCGTGTAATATATTTTTTTCTAATTATTCCCAATTGTGTTTGTTTTCAATATATCCCTGTAATGGAAATTTACACTTTAAATGATTATTTCTAATAAAATTCTAGTTATATTGATTGACTAATAATAAGGTGAATAATGTGGATAAAACAAGTAGGAATTTTAAGAAACAGGCATAAAGTTGAGCATTTGTTACTGGAAACATTTCCTAGTACTTAGAACTCAAAAATATATATTATAAAGAAATATTTTGAATTTAAAAATAATTTTATTTCATGATTTCAATGATCATATATATATCTGAAAATCTCAGTTTAATAATAAGTAGTTTAGGGGCAACTGGGTGGCTCAGTTGGTTGAGTGTTTGACTTCAGCTCAGGTCAAGATCTCACGGCTCATGAGTTCAAGCCTGATGTCAGGCTCTGTGCTGACAGCTTAGATCCTGGAACATACTTTGGATTGTGTCTCCCTCTCTCTCTCTGGCCCTCCCCTGTTCACGCTCTGTCTCTCTCTCTCTTTCTCACACACACAAAGAAATAAACATTAAAAAATATTTTAAAGAATAATAGTAGTTTTATCTCTTATGAGAAAACATAGTATTTGGTTTGTTCACCAGAATCCTTTATGACTCAAAATAATCTTTATCATAAGATTGATTTCAAATAAAATTCTAGTATGTTAATATATATATCAATAGTAGCAAATTTTAAGATTTAAAGAGCAAAGATATCTCTTCAGTTACTGGAAGGTAAAGAAAAAGCCATCAATAATATCGTTTAATTCATTATTACAGGTTTGCATTCTTTGAATGCATGTTCCTTAGTTTTTGCGATTTTTAATACTCAGAGATGAATGGATAAACTGGTAAACTATCATGCATTAAAATAATGCATTAAATTAAGATTGAAATTCCTTTTCTAATAAGTTATAGTAACCATAGAATACAATTAGAACATAGAATTTATTACAATATGTATCCTGATGCCTGATATTTAATATTGACCTGAAAAAGAACTCCGATTAGGTCTTTATCTAATCTGTTAATTTTCAGAATTACATGTGGTATTTAATTGTAAGAACTCTATACTAATTGTAGGGGGAAAAATCCAGCAGTTTTGATTAATACACTCTCCTAGGCAGAATTTTTCCATTATTGGCTACAGTCTTTGCGATCATGGAGGAGAAATCTACCTTTTCTTATCTCACAAGTCAAGAAAGTCAAAAGTGGGTGCAAATTACAGCAACCAAAATAACTTTTTGGTAGAGGTCAATGTTATTGTCTACCATAATACAAAGACTTTGTGCAGAAGCCACTAATAAACATACTTACCATCAGGTCAATCAGATTCAGTGATATGAACTAATGATTCCACTGCATAGTGGTTAGAGATTTGGGACACACACACACATATCCATTTAAATATTAGAACTAACAATTTCTTTAAAAGTCCATTATAAAACAACTAAATTTAAATATATAAGGTCAAGTTATTAGTATTTTTAAAGTTTATTTTATTTCTGAACCCTTTATAAATGCTATTCATTTAGACAGAAATTGGATAATTTAACAAAAAGCATAGAGAACTGTTATTGTTATAGAAATCTATACTTAGAAACTGTTTCTGCAAAGAAGTGCTACTTACCAATGTATCTGAAAATAAAATTTTTGCTCTTTAACTTTTGTTTGACCAAGCATGTGATGATAGAAAACATTATTCTGTTCAGACTTCACTTTTTTTTTTTAAATGTGTGAATCTTAAGCATTTTATTCCATAATACTTGCCACACAATTTTCTAGTCAAGTATCACTCATTCTCAGAATTGTGCAGTGCAAAATCTTACCATTCATTGGTAATTAAATGATTCTACTAATGCACAGATGACAAATTAATGTAGCATCTGTCCATCTTTATGGCAGCCATTAAGTCACAGTTTAATTGTTGGCTAGTTTTCTTACTCATTAAGGATAATTTCTGAAAGATTTTTACAACCAAGACTATCATGATCAAAATGTGCAAGAGATAATATATAAGCTGCTTTTTTTAAATTTCCATAATAACTGAATAATTTCAGTGTTCTCAAATCTAACCATTAATTTCTAAAAATGAAACTTATTTTGTGTTAACATTGACCATTGAAGCAATTATTTTATAAAGATTCATCGCTGAGCCTGAAGAAAATAACTTTTCTATTTACTTACCTAGAGATAAACATATCAGGAAATATATCTGTAATTTTACACAATGACAAAAGTATATCAACATTAATATTCTGATATGTGATCAGATATTTGTCTTTGTTCAGACTGCTATAAGAAACTACCACAGACTGAGAGGCTTAAAACAACAGAAATTTATTTATCACATTGATGGAGACTGGAAAGTCCAAAATGGCTTGTATGATTATTAGATTCTGGTAAAGGCCTTCTTTCTGGTTCATAGACTGTACTTTCTCCCTGTATCCTTACATAATAGATGATCCAGGGATCTCTGTGGGGCCTCTCTTTTAAGAAAGCTAATCTCATTCATTCGTGAGAGCTTGACATTCATGACCTAAGTACCTCCCAAGACCCCACCTCTCAATACTAGCACATTAGGCATTAGAATTTCAATAAACTGATGGGAGGGGGGTGGGGATGGATACAAATATTCAAAGCACAGCAGATATAAAAATATATGGTAGACTAGACAATCAATGTGAAAAATATTTAAGTCAATAATATAATTTTGTTTGAAAACATAGATTTCATATTCATAAAGGCTATGTATTGTCCTCTTGGGAATACTTCTTGACTTATAACTCATGTGCTTCACTTTTTCATTCGTTCATTTCAAAAAAAGAATCTATCAGAATAAAGTGTATTTCCTAAAAATAATTCCACAACATTGGGTGTGATGGCACATAAAAATATGTGTGTTGAAAAATGAACATGAATGATGAGAACAGTTGCACTCAAAGAGAAATGACAATAATAATAACTTAGCTTGATAAATAAAAAACAATTACACAAATAGTAAAAGTATTTCATTTTACAAATAAAAAATAAAGTATAACATAGATATCATAATGTTGTTTAGAAACTATCCTGGATTCCTAGTGTTATCCCACACTGTAAAACAAAACTAAGCCAATAAAAAGGAAAGAGAGAGAAACAGATAGATAGAGAGGAGACTGACATGAAGATAAGGAGTAGGAGGAGGAGAAGGAGGAAAAGGAGAAACCACTCTGTTTTGGAAGCAAAGAGAACTGCATGCCTCAAATAGAAAATATGTTAGTTATTTATGTTTATGTTCAATATAGGTAATAACATTATATTGTGAACAAGAAGCAATTAAAATTAAAGGGAATAAAATGACAAATTTTTAATGTGAAAAATATGAATATTTTATGTTCGATTGTTGGTTTAAGGCAGTGAATGAACACATCCATTAATTAAATATGGTTTATGATATGGAACAAGCAACATAGTAATTTATACAGAAGATACAAAGAATAATATTTTTAAAATCCAAAGCTAGCTATAATTGTCAAAGTATAAGAAGGAAATACCTCAGTGCAAAATATATGATAAAATTTCAAGATTGTAACTGTTCTTTCTGTAGCCTACCGCACCCACTCAAATAGCCTTCAGGAGGGGTTTAAACATTAAACAGATAACAAATCTAATTCACAGCCAAGCATCAAGAGAGATCACAGAAATACAAACAGGTTGAACCTACAAAATATGGAAACCCAGTATCAGGAAATCATTTAATTATGCACCAAAAGTTCAGAAATAGGAAGACTCCTAGAAAATGATAGTAGGGCAAGGGAGAAAATCTCGAAAAGAAAGATAAAATAGTTGAATAATTTATGCCATTGTATGCCAATGGTTCATAATCATCATGCTTTTGATAGTGAAACTGTACAGTAAACAAGACTTGATTAACTTTGCTCTAGACCAAAAGCAGTGAAATTTAAGGTAGATAAAATTAATTTTTAAAGGATATATTGTGGAGTTAAATCTAATATCTATTTTTCTATGATATATTGCTGTTGTGTTATATATATTATGTACACATATATATGTACATATATTGCTATGATATACACACATATGTATATGTTATATATATGTATGTATATATGTTATATACACATATGTATGTATATATAAAGGTGTGTGTGTGTGTGTGTGTGTGTGTGTGTGTAGCTATAAATGAAAAGTGGAAATGATGCATAAAATGACTTTTGGACTGTAGCTCAGGCAATGAAAGATAGATAATAAGTTTCTCTAAATATATTTTATGTGAGAAGAGGAACCTGAGTAGGCTCATTAATTGGAAATCTCATGGTCTTTGATCCACCTTCAGTTAAGGATCCACCTCCACCTGATTGGCCACAAGAATAGCTGGAAATGTTTGAGTTTCTAGATTGTGGAAAGCTTCAGGCCTCAAGGGAACAGAGTTAGTGTGGAGTTAAGGTACATGCTGCAATTGCCCCTAGAGGTGTAGATTACCATAAGGTAGCAAATCTACATGAACATCATGTAATTTAGCTTTGAGCTTTGGGGCCATGTAGCTAATAGAAGTTCCATGGATAATGAGATAATGTTTTTAAGTCCTCCTCGTTTGGTTTAAAGAGGTGGGTCTGGAATAGTGTGTTCACAGCATTCTGAGTACTTTCTCTCTCTCTACATTATTTTACTTCTGAATGAATTGTTAGACTGAATGTGATTACCAAAGTTAGAAAAAAATTTTGATGCTGTAATTTTGACAAGTCTGATGTAGATTGGCCAGAACTGTCAAACTGAACTTTCAGTGGTGATGGAAGTGTTTCGCACTATCCAGTAAGTAACCACTTGCCGCAGGTAGTGAATGCAATTGAGGAATCAAATTTAATTTAAGAAATTTAATTTAATGGAGGAATTAAAGTTAATTTTAATTACTTCAGATTTAAATTTAAATCCACCTATTGGTTAATGGACACCATATCACATAGTGCAGAACTAGAAACGCACATTAAAATAAAGTGGTAGGTATGCTTTGTAACTTCAGTCCAATATGCATGATGTCAAAATGTAACTCAGGTCTTCAATTGCAGTAATTAGTTAGATTAAACACCATATCAGACCAATCCTTACACTAGGAAAAACCACAAATATATATTTAAAAAATTACATGAAACAGCTGTTAGAATTCATTGAAGAACAACTAGGATAGGCAAGTTGAAGATCCAAAATACCTGAGATAAGAGGGCACACAAACGAGAGCAGTGCGTTTACTTCCTGTTCTTCTTTTTCTTTTCTTCTTCTTCTTCCTCTTCTTCTTTTTTCTTTTTTGGTTCATTTGTTGTCTCATGGATAAAGGAAATGTAGAAGGAGCCAAAAAAGAGCAGCAGGGAGTTTGTAGCATTCTTTATGAGCTGAGGATACAGAATAAGGGGTTCCCGGTTTCCATGGAGACTTGGATTTAAAGAGGAGAAAGTGTCTTATGGTGGTACCCTAAAATACTGAACGCCATTTTCTCTCAAGGCTTTTCCAAATATTAATTAGAGTATAACGAGTATGAATCTCCCAGAAATCAATAGATCTATGTCAAAGAAAACAAAACAAAAGCAAAAAGAAAACTCCTATACTCAAAATAAAAATGTTCATGTATAGTTTATTACTGAAAAATGATAAAAATAGCAAGCGTATGCAAAACAGCCAAAGTTGGCCTCCAACTAAAAAGGTAAGCAAAATCCAGGTGCAAATCCCATTTCTTCCTTTGTACAAACCATGCTGAAAGAGTTTTCTCTCTTGGATGGAGAACTGATACTGATGGAACAACTTAGAACCACAGAGTCCAAAATAGTGTCATCCAGAATTCCTAATATCCTGCTAGTTTAGAAGGTATATTTTTGCTATGTAATGAAGCTTCAATGGCAGAGCCCTATGGAGTTCTCACTGAGGACAGGTGCAAATCATCAATCTCACTGTTATCCATAAAAATACTGACAAGCTGGTATAAACCACTCCATATATCTTCAGACCCATGGTTACAAAACACACTATTAATCAGAAAATTGTATGTCTTCTCCAAGGGTCAGTGGCACAGAGATACATATCACATTTCAATAAAACAGCTCAGCCTTAATCTAGGCCAGGTGGAATTAACCCTTACAACACACTGGAAAAATAAGAAGCTTAGCAAATATTCCAGCAGTCTTGGATTTGGGATATGGAAAAATGGCAGGACTCTGAAATGCAACAGTGTTTCACTTATGAACCCACACACTTCTGCTCCCTGCCAAGATGGAGTAACAGAACCCACATTTACTCTGCCTTGCATAACGACCAAAAATAACTAAGAAGATCAGTGATCTTAAAGACACAGAAAGCAAACGAGATGAGACCTATACTCACTCAAACTTACTGCCCTGAGAGAATTTACTGAATGCAGATCAGGGAAGAAAATTCAAGTAAAGCCTAGTGGATATCTTGAGTAGAGGAGATGGAAATGGTAATCTGGATAGGACAGAATAACGGAGAAAAGAGAGATGCAGGGAATCTGCACCACCCACCAACCACCTTCAGAGAGTCTTCTTTTGTTATTCATTAGAGTAGCAATCAGAACATACCTGTGAGAAAACTACTTGAGTCTAGGGAAGAACCCCCCAAATTAATTAGAAATACCATTTCCAAGACCCACTTAGGTCTGGGTGTGCTGCCTGTTTACTAGCCAGGAAGCAAAATCTCATGACCCATACATCCGAAGTCTCAACAACATCCAAGAACAAGAAATATGAAAATAGCAAACACAAAGTCACATCATAACACTCACAATCAATGATAAACAGAAAATCATAAAAGCAACCTGAGTAAAAAGACTCATCACACACAGAAGAACAAATATAAGGATGATCTTGCATTTAACACCCTTTGGACTAATTCAGTTCTATTGTTTCTTCTACATAAGAATGTATAGTAACTGATATGCTATATAGTTGTAATTCTTCATCCCATAAGTGCTGGGGCAATTATATTTTTTATTTTATTTTAATTTTTTATTTATTTTTGACAGAGAGAGAGACAGAGTACAAGTGGGGGAGGGGCAGACAGAGAGAAAGACAGACTCACAAGAAGGTTCCAGGCTCCCCACTGTCAGCACAGAGCCTAATGCAGGGCTTGAATGCAAGAACAGTGAGGTCATGACCTGAGCCTAAAGGACTGAGTCACCCAGGTACCCTGCTGAACTTCTGAAAAACAAAGGCAACCTCCTCCCAGGCATCCTTTGGGGTTTGGGCTCCTAGCTTGCTGATATGACTCAGCTCTTAGCTTGCAAATGAGGTCTTTTAAAAATTGGAATGCCATACTCTGAGGGGACTTTGTGATTATCTGTCCCAATATTTAAATATTTGTGTGAGAATGGTGACAGTTTGCAACAATTTGTCTTTTTAGCATGGAAGTAGATTATCATCCATTCTGAAAGCAAAGGGTCTGTCCAGCACAGAAGGGGTTGGTATTGTCATCCTACTTAAAAGTGATCTCCCAGTATGACCAAGACAATGGACCAATAAAAATGTGAGTATATTGAAATTTCTCTGAATATTTATGAAGTTTATTTTCCCTCCTGCGCAGGAGGGAAGGGCAGAGAGAGAAGAATAGAGAGAGAATCCCAAACAGATTTCATGTTCAATGTGGAGACTGTCACGATGCTTGAGGTTATAACTGTAATATCATGACCTGAGCGGAAATCAAGAGTCAGACACTTAACCAACTGGGCCACCCAGGTGCACCACCAGAACCCGTTATAATTTAGAGGTCCAGTACGTTGCTATTTGGTATGTCAATACAATCAAAATTGCTGTGCAAGGTAATATGGCAGATAGTGAGGTAGTTATATAATCTAGAGAGACAGTGATGCACTCCTGTCTTTTTTATTCCACTGGAAGATAAACTGCTTTGATTCTCCCTGCTGAGTATTTAAAAGAATACATTTATAGAATCAATAGCTGCATATAATGTTCATTGATTTGTTCCAGTGAAGACAACACATCTTACAGAGTAGAGCAGTAAGGACAAGACCTTGTTGTGTTTATGATAAACACCATCATCTGCCTTGACCCATCTGGCTCTCACAGAGAACAGACAGGTGAAGACACAGGAATGCACTGGTGAGAGAAGAACCAGCATCATTAAATTGCTCTGTGGTGACTATCTTTTGTAAGCAAGGGTTGATGAGAAGAGATGCTGTTACAGAACTGGGTTCCCTGATAGTAATAAGCATGATAAGATCTAATAAAATAATGGAGGCCAGGTGGTGGTACTTAATCAAATGAAGCCAGGTGAATCCAATTATTGTAATGAGCCAAGATCTAAAACTGGGTGTTAGGAAGGCTTGACCCATGGAGAGCAATGAAAACATTTTATAGCACATGGACCTCTCAGGGCTAAGAGTCATGGTCAGTCAAAAAGGATATTCCTTATATAACACACAAAGTAAATCCAGGATGGATGATTAGGAGGCAGCAGGCAGTATCACTGATAAATTGGCCTAATCCCTCAACCTGTTTTCAAATTTGAACCAGTTCTTAGCCAAGAGATTTCTTGACTGAGGGGAAACCTGGCTCTCTATAAGGAGAGATGCTGGAACACTATAGCAAGCATATATAATAATGATTTCTCCATTCTTCCCACAAAGTGGCCTATAGCTACTTAGGTAAACATATACCAGGAAAAGGAAATACTAAAAAATATTTTAAAAATGTTTGAACACAGTTTCCTACTGGACATTAATAACTAAGGACTCAGCGTTTTTCTTGATATTTCTCCTGAGGCAAGAGAAACAAAAGAAAAAACAAACTGTTGGGACTAGACCAAAATGAAAAGGTTTTGTACGGTGAAGAAAAACATCAACAAAATTAAAAGGCAACTTACTGAACAGAAAATACTTGCAAATGATATATCCAATAAGGGGTTAATATGTTAAATATGTAAAGAACTTATACAACTCAAAACCAAAAAAAAATATGATTAAAAATGGGCAGAGAACTTGAATAGATATTTTTCTAAGAAGACATACAGATGGCTGGTGGATACATGAAAAGATGCTCAACATCACTCACCATCAGGGAAATGAAAATCAAAACCACAATGAGATATCACCTCACACCTGTCAGAATGACTGATATCAAAAAGACAAGAAGTAACAAGTGTTGGTGAGGGTATGGAAAAAAAGGGAATCCTTATGCACTATTGGTGGGAATGTAAACTGGGATAACCACTGTGGAAAATAATATGAAGTTTCCCTCAAAAATTAAAAACAGAAATACAATATGATCCAATAATTCCACTATTTGGTATTTACACAAAGACAATGAAAACACTAATTTTAAAAGATGTTGCACCCCTGTCTACTGCAGCATTATTTACAATAGCCAAGATATGGAAGCAACCTAAGTGACCAACAACAGATGAATAATAGATAAGGATGTACACATACACCCAAATGTATAATGGAATATTGTGCGGTCGTAAAAAAGGATGAGATCATGCCATGTGAGACAACATGGATGGAATTAGTGGGCATTATGCTAAGTTAAATAAGTCAGATTGGGAAAAACAAATACCATAGGATTCCACTCATAAGTGGAATCTAAAAACAAACAAATGAATAAACAAGCAAAAAGCAGAATCAGACCTATAAATACAGAGAAGAAACTGAGAGTTGTTAGAGGGAGATGATGATTGATGCTTAGACAATATGGATGAAGTGGAGAAGGAGATACAGGCTTCCAGTTATAGAACGAATAAGTCAAGGCAATAAAAGACATAAGAAGTACACTCCGTGATATTGTAATGGTGATGTAACAGGACAGATGGTAGCTACACTTGCAGTCAACACAGCATAAAGTGTAAACTTGTCAATCACTAAGTTGTACACCTGAAACTAATGTAACATGTGTCAAATATACTCAAGTTAAAAAATGTTGGGGCACCTTGGTGGCTCAGTTGGTTAAGCGTCCCACTCTTGATTGTAGCTCAGGTCATGATCTCACGGTTGGTGAGCCTGAGCCCCACAACAGGCTCTGCATTGACAGAGTGGAAACTGCTTGGGATTCTCTCTCTCTCTGCCTTTCCCCTTCTCTCTCTCTCTCTATAGATAGATAGATAGATAGATAGATAGATAGATAGATAGATATAACATTTTAAAGGTACAAAAAGGAAGAGCATATTTAAATTGATCAAAAATTAATTTATACTTGCATGTCAAATTGAAGATTCTAAGTCAATTGAAAAACAGGTCCCACAGGATATTTGAGTCATAAGAGATGCTGAATAAGTCTTTGTTATCTGAAGCTATTATTATATTATAGGACATCTAATATGTCTGGCTTCTTCCCAATAAATGCCAATACACAATTATTGTGTCAACCAAACCATCTCCAAATGCCTTCTTGTTGGGTATATTGCCCATTTGAAAAACCTCTTCTTTCTCAATCTGTTCTAGGATTGTACATTTATTGCCTGGGTATTCCAAAAACTGAAAAGCTTTTGAAAGCATATTGCTATCACTCAAGTTTTGTATCCTTATGACCCTGCATGACACCTAACCCATGGATAGCTCTCAATAAATATGTATTAAATGATAAAAATTTAAGAAAAGCAGTTGTATAACTGACCTCCAGGGGTCATCTAAAAGATCAGATACTATTTTGATCTCAGGTTTCTTCAGGTCTACACTGACTAGATTTGATTCAGAGTCTGTGGGAGTTGGCATCCAGTAACTTTCTCTTTTCCCAGAAGACATTACCTAGTTTTCATGTTGTTTCCTGACTTTCAAGTTAAGGAAATAAATTTATAGCAAAGTCCAATTTGCTTTATTAAGTATTCTTCAATGAATTTTTCAAGACAATGTCACAGGTAGTGCCGGAAAAATGCCAAGGTGATTATTTTTGCATTTTCCCCTTCATCACCAAAGACTTCAGAAAAAATCACATTTATATAATTGTCACGTTTAATATGTGTTGTGTATGATATACAATTTAAAATTTCTAAGGGAACCTGGGTGGTTCAGTTGGTGAAGCATCTGACTCTTGAGTTTGGCTCAGGTCATGATCTCAGGGTTCATGAGATCAAGCCCCTGCTTGGGATTCTCTCTCTCCCTTTCTCTCTGCCCCTCCTTCTTCATTCTCTCTCTCTCTCCCTCTCTCTCTCTCATAATTAATAAATAAATATTTAAAAATAATAAAAAATAAAATTTCTGGTTGAAGGCCTTGTATATATGGGAAAATCTTATTATATTTCCTTAATTGTAATTACAAAAGCTTGTCTAGCTATGAAAAATTTTCAGTGGCATCTAAACCTAATACAGTAATCCATCACACTTAGGAAGACTATTCTTTGTAAAATCTATAATGTGATAGGTGGAGAAAAAATATGGACTCTCCAAATATGTCAAATGAAATTTACTAGAATTACTAGTTCAAATTATACTTTGAAACTTTGTAGAATGATATCCTTGCCTTGTTTTCTTTCTGTCTTACCAATAGTTAGCACAATGGTACTTTATTCACATTCTGTGATCAATAAGTTGCCGAATAAAATATACTATGAGAAATGTGAAACATAAATGGCTGTAATGTCACAGTGAATTTTCTTCTGACGGCTGATAAAGACATAACCAATCCAGCTCAGGAACATTTGCCACATGGTTTCAAATTATAATTCATATGCTAAAAATTGAGATGAGGTTGTTGTGAAGGTTAATAAAATGTCTTTTGAAAGCAGTTTATAGACTTTTTCCATCTTAGTAACCTAGGTTATTAAAGTTGTAAGTAAACAAGGTTTCACAGAGGCACTGTCTGCTGCTGTATATCATCCTGGAAATTAGGATCAGTTAAGGCTTCATTGTGACAGTTCCTGAATGCCATGGCTGGGATATCAGCGGCGGTGCGGGGTTGCTCCGCTCTCCCTGGTGCGGCCAGCTCCAATTGATTCTGGTAGATGTAGATACAGCATATCTCTTTTACACTGTCTTTGCCTGTCATTGCTACTTTCTTATCTAGTTTAATTTCCTATTTTTATATTTGTGTGTCACAGTGATTGTATCTCCAAGAGAAAAAAATAGCTGAAAATACAATAAGGGTATGTTCACTGTCTAGGTGAAGTTAGACTGGCCACTCTGATGCAAATTGGAACAATTTCAATATTTACCAGTGTATTGCCAGTCCGATCACAAATTTGTATCATTCACGATAATCAGAAAAATATTTTACCCATGGGAGAAAATGTAGATAACTGCAGATTTATCTTAATGTGAAAGATATTTATGTAACAATGTTTATAATATAAATGCCTTGTAAAACACTTAAAATGTTTTACAGTCTAAAATTTTTGAAAGGCACATATGATTTTATTTCCTTAATATAGTTTTGAATTATCTGGGCTGAAGTACAGAAAACAATGACTATTTTCTAAACTATAAAACTATAATATTTTAAATTCCCATTATTCTGCACCCCCCACCCACTTCCATAAATTCTTTAATGAAATAGTAATTCTCCCAAATGAACTTTGGGCCAACCAAAGCAAAAACAAATGACATAATTATGGTTTTAGGATGGATCATTAGCCTGAAATAGAATATAGTAAATGTACCATATTTAAAATATTAGGATAATTACATATTTGTTAAACCATACTTACAAAGAATATTTTGAAATAATAATACTACTTAATATTTAAAGAGTTATACATTTTTTAGACCAATAACACTAGGAAATATGAAAAGAATATGAAGAATAGTTCACATTGAGTGAAATTACAATTAACAACTTAAACATATATCTCACTTTCTTATTACTAAATAAACATGAATAAAAACAATAATACAAGATTAATTTTCAACCTATCCGCTTGGCAGTGATAGTGTTTTAAAACAAAAAGAGTTTTTCAGGAGAGATGAGATACTTTGAAAGACTCATTGTGGATAATTGCTGTATCTTCTTTACAGGCTGATCCCCTAATATTTTTCTAAAGTAAAAATGAACATGCACTTCAATCAGAAGTTCCATTCTCTGGTTTTAATCCTATTGACACACTTCCACTTAGGCTCCCCACCCCACCAAACAATGAATTCTAACATGTGTATTGCAACATTGTAATATTGTCCTTACTTTCCAAGTTTAGGAAATAAACTAAATGTACACCAATAAGGTCTGACTAAAAATTTTATTTCATCTAAGACACTATTGTAAATTGCATTATTATTTTATGTACTATTTATAAACCAAAAAACTTATCAATTATACCAGAAAGACTATCATTATATTATTATAAGAGACACTTAGCTTCAGTTAAGCATCTGGCTCTTTATTTTTGCTCAATTCATAATCTTACAGTCGTGAGATCGAACCCCGGGACAGACTCCATGCTCAGGATGGAGCCTGCTTGGGATTCTCTCTCTCTCTCCCTCTCTCATGCCCCTCCCCCACACATACTTTTTTTTCTGTCTCTGTCTCTCTGTCTCTCAAAATAAATAAATAAACATTAAAAAAATAAAATAGCATAAACACAAACTGAAAAGATGTTAAAATGTTTTAATAAAAGAAAAGTGAATGGAGAATACTGTATACGAATGTTTTCATATACAAATAGATAATTTTTGAGTAAATGGAAAAATCTAATAAGAGCTTGCCTTTGGAAAAGTCATTTTACTTTTCAATAGGTAAAGGAATGAGGAAAATTTATTTTTATTAAAAATATTATGTGCAATTGCATATGTTATATTTTTAACATGTGCACATAAGCGAGCGGGAGAGGGACAGAAAGAGAGGGAGAAAGAATCCCAAGCAGGTTCTGCACTGTCAGTGTGGAGCCCAACATAGGGCTCAAACTCACTCATGAACCATGAGATTATGACCTGAGCTGAAATCAACAGTTGGAGGCCAACCAGGTGCCCCTATAAAATTGTTTTAAAAGATTCAAAAGTAAAACAAGTTTTCCTCCCTTGTTGATCACTAATTCTTAACTCTTGCACATTTTTATATACTTCCATGTTTTAAATGAATATATGTACTATGAATATTTGTGGCCCCCCGAATTCATATGTTGAAAGCTAATGCCCCTATGATAGTATTAGGAGCGGCCTTTGGGTAGCAATTAGGTCATGAAGGTGGAGCTTTCATTAAGGAGAAATTCACAACATCAGTGTCTATGTTTTATAATCCCTTACCCCTGAAAGAAACTGTCCCCAGGGAAATTAGCGATGCTGTCACTAAACAGAGTGCCTGTTAGGGGGTGGGTGGGGATTATTATTATTTAGTCTTTTACTATTCAGTCCTTTGATTTCTAGTTTTGTATACCCACCAACTCTAATGAAAGCATTCCTGAAAGTAAATCTTCATTCTTCTGCTGGAATGGGGTGGGTATTGCTGTGCCTGCCTCTCAGGATGGAAGAAAAATCTGAGAATTCTAACTGCTTCTCATATGTATAAATTATAACCAATAATTTGATTTTATGTGTTTTTCTATTTTCTTTTTCAGGGATGTCTGGTGCTCCAATTTTTTACAATTTTAGGATTTGTGTAATATAACTTGTCTTGGGGGGCGCCTGGGTGGCGCAGTCGGTTAAGCGTCCGACTTCAGCCAGGTCACGATCTCGCGGTCTGTGAGTTCAAGCCCCGGGTCGGGCTCTGGGCTGATGGCTCAGAGCCTGGAGCCTGTTTCCGATTCTGTGTCTCCCTCTCTCTCTGCCCCTCCCCCGTTCATGCTCTGTCTCTCTCTGTCCCAAAAATAAATAAACGTTGAAAAAAAAATTAAAAAAAAAATAACTTGTCTTGGGTTCCCCTCAATAGGGGCACATTTCAGTCTTCTCTATCAAACTTAATCAATTGGCACTTCTCCCTTTGTTCCTGAGGTTATGTTTTTTGTGCATGTTGTCTCTTCTTGCATTTATTTGTGTTTTTTTTACTGTTTATATTATTTTGTCATTCCACGCATCCCTGTGTTTTCATTTTGCTACTTCTCTGTTTTATTTTTTAAACGTATTCATTTTTGAGAGACAGAGGACAGAGTGTGAGTGGGGGAGGAACAGAGAGAGAGGGGGAGACACAGGATTTGAAGCAAGGTCCAGGCTCTGAGCTGTCAGCACAGAGCCCAACGTGGGACTTGAACTCACAAACCATGCAATCATGACCTGAGCTGAAGTTGGACACTTAATCGACTAAGCCACCCAGGCACCCCTCATTTTACTACTTCTTAAAGCTATCAGAAGTAAAGTGTACTTTAATTCCTTCATATTTAACTAAAAACTCCACATATTATTTACATCTATAAATATATATTGATATCATACTTATTGATACATTTAAATATATTGATACAAATTCAAGTAAATGAAATAGGTGAAATGAATGAATTGTGAAGCATAGATCAACAAAAAAATAGTAATTTCTATATAATTCATTATACACAAACCAGATTTGAAAACTATAGTCAGAATTCATGAATCAGTTCTACAGTTTTTTGGTGGAATCTTTTGGGTTTTCCATATAGAGTATCATGTCATCTGTGAAGAGTGAAAGTTTGACCTCTTCCTGGCCAATTTGGATGCCTTTTATTTCTTTGTGTTGTCTGATTGCAGAGGCTAAGACTTCCAATATTATGTCAAATAACAGTGGCATTCGTATACACCAACAATGAAGCAACAGAAAGAGAATTCAAGGAATCAATCCCATTTACAGTTTCACCAAAAACCATAAAATACCTAGAGGAGAAACCACAAACCAAAACCATAAACCAAAACCATAAACCATAAACCAAAGAGGTGAAAAATCTATACACTGAAAACTATAGAAAGCTTATGAAAGAAATTGAAGAAGGCACAAAACAATGGAAAAAGATTCCATGCTCCTGGATAGGAAGAACAAATATTGTTCAAATGTTGATACTACCCAAAGCAATCTACATATTCAATGCAATCCCTATCAAAGTAACACCAGCATTCTTCACAGAGCTAGAACAAATAATCCTAAAATTTGTACGGAACCAGAAAAGACACCGAATATTCAAAGCAATCTTGAAAAAGAAAACCAAAGCAGGAGGCATCACAATCCCAGACTTCAAGCTATACTACAAAGCTGTAATCATCAAGACAGTATGGTACTGGCACAACAACAGACACTCAGATCAATGGAATAGAATAGAGAACACAGAAATGGACCCACAAACGTATGGTCAACTAATCTTTGACAAAGCAGGAAAGAATATCCAATGGAATAAGGACAGTCTCTTCAGCAAGTGGTGCTGGGAAAACTGGACAGCGACATGCAGAAGAATGAACCTGGACCACTTTCTTACACCATACACAAAAGTAAACTCAAAGTGGATGAAAGACCTCAATGTAAGACAGAAAGCCATCAAAATGCTCCAGGAGAAAGCAGGCAAAAACCTTTTTGATCTCCACCGCAACAACTCCTTACTCAACACGTTCCGGAGGCAAGGGAAACAAAAGCAAAAATGAACTACTCAGACTCATGAAAATAAAAAGCTTCTGCACAGCCAAGGAAACAATCATCAGAACTAAAAGGCAACCGACATTATGGGAGAAGATATTTGCAAATTACATAGCAGATAAAGGGTTAGTATCCAAAATCTACAAAGAACTTATCAAACTCAACCTCCAAAAACTAAATAATCCAGTGAAGAAATGGGCAAAAAACATGAATAGACTCTTCTCCAAAGAAGACATCCAGATGGCCAACCAACACATGAAAAAATGCTCAACATTACTCATCATCAGGGAAATATAAATCAGAACCACAGTGAAATGCCATCTTACACCTGTCAGAATGGCTAACATTAACAACTCAGGCAACAACAGATGTTGGAGAGGATGCGGAGAAAGAGGATCTCTTTTGCACTGTTGGTGGCAATGCAAGCTGGGGCAGCCACTCTGGAAAACAGCATGGAGTTTCCTCAAAAAACTAAAAATAGAACTACCCTACCACCCAGAAATTGCACTACTAGGTATTTATCCAAGGGATACAGGTATACTGTTTCAAAGGGACACATGTACCCCTATGTTTGTAGCAGCACTATCAACAATTGCCAAAGTATGGAAAGAGTCCAAATGTCCATTGATGGATGAATGGATAAAGAAGATATGGTATATATATATACAATGGAGTATTACTCGGCAATCAAAAAGAATGAAATCTTGCCATTTGCAACTACGTGGATGGAACTGGAGGGTATTATGCTAAGTGAAATTAGTTAGAGAAAGACAAATATCATAGGACTTCACTCATAGAAGGACTTTAAGAGACAAAATAGATAAACATAAGGGAAGGGAAACAAAAATAATATAAAAACAGGGAGGGGGACAAAACAGAAGAGACTCGTAAATATGGAGAACAAACTGAGGGTTGTTAAAGGGGTTGTGGAGGGGGTATGGGCTAAATGGGTAAGGGTCATTAAAGAATCTACTCCTGAAATCATTGCTTCACTATATGCTAACTAATTTGGATGTAAATTTTAAAAAATAAAAAATAAAGTTAAAAAAATAAATATTTTAAAAAAGAAAAAGAAAAATACAGTCAGTAAATGAAAATAAAATAGAATTTAGATAAGGGTAATTGGTGAACAGCATGTTTTACAATTTTCAATACTTAGCAATGTCTCTTCTCAATATTATATTGGTTACTTTAGATTCATAAAATACATACAATTAATCTGTTTTAATAATTAAGGAATTGAGACAAAAATCTTTATAGTTCAGCTTAAAAACACATATTGAGAATTTCTACCAGGGATTCAATTATTGACTAGGCTCTCAAAGAATAAAATTTATAAAGGTTTTCCTTTCTCCTGAGGAGGTCATTTAGTGGGCAGTTAAACAAATACAACATGTCAAGCAATAACATAAATATATAAACAGAGGAAATGAAAAAATAGTTATGACAAAAGTTCTGGTAATACTTTGTAAATATTTAATGAATATTATGCAACTTAGTAAAATATATCATTTTCTAGCATATAAGAAAAATCTGAATGCTTATGCTTAATAATAATTCAATGGTTGTGTGCTCATACAGTGAATATTCTCTGTATGCACCTGAAACCCACTCTATTCTTTTCACCATGCTATGTGTCCCTGAAGAGTGATCTCTAAAGACTGCTTCAACTCAGGAACACAGGTTCCTTTGTCTGTTAGTTTCAAGTTGAACTACTTTAAAGGATGCACCAGTAAAAGAATAAATGATTTACTCTAAGGTTCATTTCTTAAGGGTTCATGGTTTAGGTACTGGCTCTCTTCCTCCACTAGAGGCCACAAGTGTGACAGGACTACTTACCTCCAGCTACTTGAGTTCCAATAACAATTCAGCATCACCCCCACCATTGTCCCTTAAACAGAGAGATAATGGCTTCCTACTCTTCTTGATCTTGTAGCACTTTACCACTCCTTAATGGTCCTTTTGTCTATATCTTTGCAAAAATCCCTTACATTAAATACAGTGATCCAATCTGTATATGTCACCTCTTTGGGGGGAGGGAGAAGGCTGTCAATTTGACTTAAAGTGCAATTTGCCCTATGAAAAACAGATCTCAAATTGAATTTTTTTTTAAATTTTTTTTTCAACGTTTATTTATTTTTGGGACAGAGAGAGACAGAGCATGAACGGGGGAGGGGCAGAGAGAGAGGGAGACACAGAATCGGAACAGGCTCCAGGCTCTGAGCCATCAGCCCAGAGCCTGACGCGGGGCTCGAACTCACGGACCGCAAGATCATGACCTGGCTGAAGTCGGACGTTTAACCGACTGCGCCACCCAGGCGCCCCTCAAATTGAATTTAATTGGAATAGCATAGCTCACAATTTTTATAAAAACGATTAAAATATTCTTTCTGAGGAGAATATGAGATGTTAATAGTCATTCGAGTAACAATTACCCAATACTGACATGTGATAATGAGCAAACAGAGCACAAGTTGGTGAAATATTGTGAAAATACTATACTTTGTCACCAGAACAATTGTGATAATAAACATTATGACATAGGCTGGCTAGAGTGAGTAGAAAAGCAAATAATTGATGGCTTTAAATACCCAACTGAAGGCATGGGGGGAAAATCAGAAAACTGTAAAAGAAATCTCTTACCTATTGTAATCACAAGGGAGATACAGTTGAAAAACAATCTAAGGCCTCTTTGCAAATGTGTAGAGTTACAATGTCATATAAATGTGCAACAACAGAGAATGTCTTATAAGGATAGTGGTGGGAATTGGTAGACACCTAATATACTGGACGGAGACACTGGAGGGACATAAACCAAGCTGAAATCTTTGAGTCAATAAAAAGAACAGGAGCAGCACTGTATAATTTGACTCTTATTAATTGGAGGAATGTGTTCATAGCAGCTGGGCCAGTTGGTCATCTGACCTCCCCAATACAGAACAACCTACAATAGCAGGTTTCAGCATGAGATAAAAACCGAAACTAGTCTCTAAATAGAGTTCTAAAAAAATAGGCCATTATAAACGGACCAAGAATTGCTAATGAATGAAGTGATATTTTTGAATATTAGGACAGAAACATCAGCCTCCAACCAAGAAGTTCCTCTTTGCTTCCCTCTTTGCACCAGAGTAAAGATGAGCTTTTTGAAGTCACAAAAGTTTCCAAGCAAAACAAATACATTTACAGGACACACACTGAGCATAAACGCACAGCAGTAGGTGAGGCTAAATCTTAGTGCTGTAAGAAAAATAAGTATAAGAAATGTGGCAAGCCATATCCAATATCCACAACCTGGAAAAGTACTCTTGACATATGAAAAGGAAAAAAAGCCAGAATTTTTTTATCTTGCAAATGACTAATATAAATATTAAACATCAGTCTCTGCTATAGCAGGAAGGAGTTGCAAACACTACCCAGACAGGACTTGGACTAAATCCCTCACTGACTCAATGACTACATCTGCAATGTCAAATCACTGGGAAGGAGTCTTAGCACAAATACCAGACTCCGGCATGTACATATTTTGTAAAGAATACATGGAACCTACCTAAAAATTATTATATATAGTATACTAAATGCAAGGGAGAAAAATCTACAATTCACACTCTAAAATTTCAAAACACATAGAAAGACAAGTACTAAGCAAGATATCTCTAAAGAACAGCATGTGCATGATGATTTATCCTAGCAGGAAATGGAAATATTAGATCAATATAAAATTGACTTTGAAAATAAGCATGTTAAAGATGTTTAAGAAGCAAAATGATATACTACTATTCATAAAATAAGAAATTATGGAATAGAAAACAATGATAAATACAGTGTAAAGAAATATTGATCAAATAATATGGATATGACATCAGTTATAAATTTTGAAAATGAAAAATATCATATAAGCCTTTAGAGAGAAAAATAGTGAACTGAAATATATATTAAAGAATTCTTTAAGACTCTGTATAAAGAATAGAATTCAAAATGAAATAAGAGTCATCAAGCTTATATTGTGAATTTCCTACTTACATCTAATGTGAGTATCAGAAGAAAGAAGGGGTGGGCATCCTGGAGAAGCAGTTTCAGATAAAATAGCAGTAAAACATTTGTAGCATTGAAGAAGAAACTAAAATGCCAGCTTTAAAGTATATACTCTTTTCTTCAAGTGCAGAGCATGATAAACAATAATGATCACTTAGATTTACTATAAAAGTGCCCAGTGTTTACAGACAAATGAAACTGTATATAAACACTGCACTCCTGTGGTAAATGTTTCTCATATGGCAATATAGGTAAACTGTCCTGAACCTGCTTTGCATATGGGTAAAAAAAAATAAGTGAAATGTCATACAAAGGGAAGGGAGCCATGTTTCCTGCTGTCAGAGAGGGATGTTACCAATACACAAGAAAGGAAAGCTAGAATAAATCAAATGGTACCAAATTAGAGCTGGAGACAACATAAACTCATATGTAACTTAATATACACATAACATGGATAGATACAGAAACTGTTATAAATGTATATCTATGTGGTTAGTATATACACACAATTTCCAATTTCTGTTGACTGAGAATGTCTAGAAGGTTTGAAGCTCTAGGAGAAATGAGAACATCCAGCTTAGAGATCTCAGTTTCCAAATACCATTCTCCAATAAAATAAACTAGAGTTCCTTGGTAAAATTGGTTGATTCTGTGACCAGGGAAGGGAGAAGTACAAGATGAGTCTAGGATATCTTGAAGTACCAGAAAGTAATGAAATGCTCAAAAAATCCTAAACGGTAGCATGCCAAGGGAACACAGAGGCCAAACTGAGAGAGTTTCCAAAACAAGAAATTTGAACAACAAAATAAATAACATAGTACTGGACTATAATGAAATTTATAAGATACACATACATGAACCCATAGTAATATAAATAAGTGAATAAATCAAATACGTGTAGAGGATAAAATAAATTTTTCTTTTTTTAAAATTTATTTTAAAGAGAGAGAGAAAGAGAGAGAGAGAGACGGAACACAAACAGGGGAGAGGGGCAGAAGGAGAGAGATCTCAAGCAGGCTCCAAGCTCAGTGTGGAGACCAATGCAGGGCTGGATCCCATGATCTTGGGATCATGACTTGGGCTGAAATCAATAGTTGGACACTCCACCGACTGAGCTACCCAGGCACTCCAAGACAAATCTTTCTTACAGAAGAATTCCAAACAATATTTGTGGATATTTCGCCCTCCAGGGGGTGGAGCTTAATTCTGGCCCTCATCCCCTTGACAGTGAGTTTGTTTTAGTCAATCACTTTCTAAGAGTAGAATAGGTAAAGAAAAAAATAGAAAATACACAGTTGATAAAAGTGGCAAACACTGCCTGAACTGAGTGATAAAGATCAATACAACCAATAATGTCATGTGCCTCCCGATATGATGTGACAAGCAGAGCACTTCACTTCTTTTGTATAACTGCAGTAGAATCATGAGAAAAACAGTCATTCTGCAGAATATCTGACCCTTGCTTTTCAGGACTGGCAAGATGATGAAAAAGAAAGACCAGGTTGCTGTCACAGACCAGAAAGGACTGGAAGAAATATGGTGACTAAATGCAATGTGGTAGTCTGGATTGGATGTTAGAATAAAAAGAAGATATTAATGGAAAATCTGTTGAAACACACAAAGTCTGGGCTTTATTTAGTAATATTGTACTAATACCATCAATTTAATCATTTAACAGATGCACCGCAATAATGTAACATTTTAACAGCAAGAGAAACTGAATGAAGAGTATCTGGAAACTCTCTGTAGTGGATTTGCAACTTTTCTGTACATTTATATATATGCCCAACATTCCAATTATATTAGATGTGGAAAAAAAAAAGGATTGAAAAGAAACTGATGTGACAGTAGATATCAATCATTGGCAGCCCCAGTCAATAGAATACTATCTTTAGTTACAACTTGTGAAAACATGCTTGCCTGTATTGGCCTTTGCATTGAGGAGAAGATATCATTATTTATTATTATTATTATTATTATTATTACTATTACTATTATTATTATTATTATTATTATTATTATTATTAATTTATCAGTTCCTAAAAACAAATCTGTTTCCCACACAGGTTTGGGGCAAAAAAAGATCAGCCACCCAGACACTGCTCCATTGTCTCATTCTTAACCAAAATTTATTTATGTCTTGTATTCCTAAGTTCAAAAAGATTTAAAATATTAGGTTGGTGAAATCAGGAGGTTTGGAAATTGTTTAAATATATCTTTAAATCTATCATTTAAATATATGTTTATTATATTTCACAAGTGATTTTTCAATATACACCAAATGAGGCAAAATATTCTCATATGTAAGAATTACAGTTTAGGGGCGCCTGGGTGACGCAGTAGGTTAAGCGTCCGACTTCAGCCAGGTCACGATCTCTCGGTCTGGGAGTTCGGGCCCCGCGTCAGGCTCTGGGCTGATGGCTCAGAGCCTGGAGCCTGTTTCCGATTCTGTGTCTCCCTCTCTCTCTGCCCCTCCCCCGTTCATGCTCTGTCTCTCTCTGTCCCAAAAATAAATAAACGTTGAAAAAAAAATTAAAAAAAAAAGAATTACAGTTTAATCGTAAGTCATTGAGTTCTTGTGTTTTGATTTTTTCAATCTACCAACAGTGACTTTCCTATAAATCATAAGAAAGGAAATATAGGAGTCTTTCATTGTTTTCAACTAACGCCCTGTTAACAGTATATAAAAAAGTGTACAGCTAGCAATGATTTTGAAAAGTGAAAATATATGTGAAGTTTAAACTGTTCAAAGGCATATATAATGATAAAATATTGATAGATAAAATTTCCTCCTAACCATCAAAGATAAATAATATTAAAATAAAAAGAGCATTTTTTTCAGAAGAAATGGTTTAAATGGGGGTTAAAAGTCAAGAGAGTATAATCTCTAGTTAAATTTATTTCATGTTTCAGAATTTACCATATTCACAGTTTAAAAGAATTTTAAACATTTTTATTTCTAAGGCATATGTAACTAAATCAGTTAGAACAGAGAGCTACTTTTAATGATTAATTGAAAGCAATAACTTTTCTGTAGGAAAGTCGAAAAATGAACATCTCATTAGGAATATTAGACTGTCAAACTCATTTTCACTAAAATAGTATTATTATCACTATGTTGCAGGTTTCTGATAGTAGTAATTGATTCTACATTTAAAATCAAGGTTACAGCAATTTATAAAATATTTTGTATTTGTGGTACACATAAAGAATTTAAGATAAATACAGTGGGGAATGGCATCTGTCATCAGAGTCCTCTGTGAATTATTCCCTTGTCACTACAGGGTAGAAGCAATATTTTATACATGTTGAATTTTTATAGCCTACAAAATAATTATTTTTGAGTCCTATGTGTCATAAAATTTTAATTTACATACCCAGTTGATTATGGGTCTTGCTAATTTTTAAAATCAAATAAATAGCTAATTTTAAATTAAAAATGAATTTTTAAACATGATTTTTTAAACAGTAAAAATTACTTTAAATTTTAAACTCAAAGTTACATTATATTAGTTATTGTAAAGCCATAAGCAGATTGTTCATGCCATACCATTAATGAATTGCCCTATAATGTGCAGATGGTTATTTTAAATACATTATTTTAGCCAGTAGGGAAGTATAACAGAAATTGATTTGACCATGTGGTAAAGCAAGAAGTCAGAGTGAGGTAATACAAAGTTCTTAAAAGTTTGCAACTTCTAGTCACTTAAGGGGATTGACTTCATTTTTCACAGAATTTCAAATAAGTCTTTCAAATAAGTCTTCAAATAAGTCTTTCAAATAAGTCTTAGGTAACTGTCATCTATTAATATAAAGTCAGATAGGGGCTCCTGGGTGGCTCAGTCTGTTAAGCATCTGACTTCAGCTCAGGTCATGATCTCATGATTCATGGGTTCAAATCTTGCATTGGACTGTGTGCGGACTGCTCAGAGCCAGGAGCCTACTTGAGATTTTGTGTCTCCCTCTCTCTCTGCCCCTACCCTGCTCACTCTCTCTCTCTCTCTCAAAAATAAATAAAACATTAAAAATTTAAAAAAAATAATTAAGTCAGATAATTGATGAGAAAACAATGATCTTTAAAAACTATATATAAATTTTTGATGATAGATGCCACAAATATAGAAATTTATAATTATTTTATATAATAAATATAAGAACAATTCAAATATCTTGTTCCTAAATATAAACAAAACAATGATTTAAATGTTAATAGGTGATTCCTCTTATTTTTATTTCTACGCTGGAGAGAACATGTCCCCTTTGGTACCTCATTCTTGTTATCTCTTATTTTTAAATTCCATTCCAAACAATTAGACTTCTTGAATTAGAAGTCAAACATGGAGGTCTATTATCAGCAGACATTGAAATGCAAAGACACTCATGTTTGCATCATTACATAATAGGGAGAAATTTATTGCCAGGGCATGGAAGTTCAGTTCTGTCCTCTCACCCCCAGCCTAATTAAGCTTCGAAAGGTATGCACAGAAATATTTTCTTCTTTCAAATGAGAATTTGACCAAAATGTCTTGCAAAGTCCTTTTCTTGTGTTATTCTACTAGATATAAATTTGTGACTCAATAGTATGTAGATGGTGATTTGAATCTGGGAGTGCAAAAATGCAGTAGCTGCCATCACTTTGTGGGTTACTTTCTGGAATGTTACTCATACAGCTCTCCAAACTCTGGTTGGAGAATTTTACTCATTAAATCCAATTACTCAACACAATGTACCAATATTTTCTGAATTATTTCATGACTGTTCCCAGAGTCAATCAATACTTTCTACCACTTCCCCAATCCTAGTGACACACTTTCTCCTCTTTAAATGACGTCTCATAATAAATATCTGGGTACTGTCATGATTAAAGTGTATATATGCCCCTGATAGGGGTTTTTGTATTTAAAACCAGAACAAAGCAGACAAAAGCAAGATGAGAAAGAAAAACGTACAGTCCAGAATTTCAGTTTTACAATAGTAGTAGGCATACATGACAGCATTATACAGTTTTTATTTTTTATTTATTTTTCATTTTTACATTTTTATTTATTTTTTGAGAGAGAGAGAGGCAGACAGAGAGAGGAAGATGGGGAATCCCAGGCAGTATCTGCACTGTTAGCACAGAGCCTGATGTGGGGCTCCAACTCACAAACTGAGATCATGACCTGAGCCTAAATCAAGAGTCCAATGTTTAACCGACTGAGCCATGCAGGTGCCCCAGCATTGTACAGGTTTTAAAAAAATCCCACAGTATTTTATTTCCTTTTCATTTTTATCAAAAGACATTCTTCTTGTAGATCCCCATAGTATCACTCCACAAAATATTGCTTTTTGCTCAATTTTTACAAACCAGCATCTTTTGTTTGTATACACAAGGGAATCGGTTGGCATTTCTGGCTTCCAATTTGAAAACTCAGTATATAATTTGCATTTTTATTGTGGGTATCCTATAGTTTACATTTGACTGGAAAAAAATCCTTTGGGTTATTTTCTGTTGCTGGAAGAGCTGCTGTGACTTGCACTGACTGGCAGCGGTTTTCCATAGAAAAACACCTGCATGGGAAACACCTGCCATTACCTGCCTTTGGGAAGTAACACTTTAGGCAGCAACTCTAGGGATTAGCATGAGCATTTCCAAACTGCTTATGAGTATTCAAAGTAGGGAGGAACTTTAAAAAATATAACATCTACTATATTTTCATTTGATTGTCCACATGTAGATAGTGAATTATTTGGTATAATGCTAGTCATAAAGGTGCAAACATGCAAATATAGTAACATACACTTAGGGTTATAATTTTCATAAATGTTTAGAAAATAATATAAATTAAGTCTTCAAAAAATGTACATTATGGACAAGTTTTTTGTCTTTCAATTATATCTACACCCCTGGGCTTTTTATACGTTCACAATTTTTTCTTTCTTTCTTTCTTTATTTTACAAATTTGAAATTGAAGAAAACAGTACATATAAATTGACTATTTTCTAAATCCATTAACATAGCTTGAGGTAAACTTTTCAAATCCAGCACATATATTATAATAAGTCACTTGTTCAGTTTAGGGGAAAAATTATTTTAAGATAGAAAAAGGAGGGGCGTCTGGGTGGCTCAGTCGGTTAAGTGGACTCTGTGCTGACAGCTCATAGCCTGGAGCCTGCTTCGGATTCTGTGTCTCCCTCTCTCTCTGCCCTCCCCCAATCACACTCTGTCTCTTTGTCTGTCAAAATTAAATAAACATTAAAAAAAAAAGAAGGAATTTTGTAGATTTTAAAACACAGATGAAATATTACCTTTATCATATCCTGATTAAATGCCTTACTGATTTTGAGATAATGGAAGAATATCACTAAATAAATGGAGTTCATTTGTCATAAGAATAAAAATATTACTAATTTTAATATACTTGGGATAAACTTCACCTATATGCAGTAAACTTGGCTCTTTAAATACAATAGACTAGAACAAACACCATATGTAGTAAACTTGGTCAAGTTAAAAAAAACAAAAGCATGTCAGACCACTAACATTGTCAAAATAATCTTTCCAAAAATTTACTCCAGGGAAACCTTCAGAAATAGGGAAGCTGAAGGGACACGATTTTAGACAGTTCAGTCTCTGCTATTTTTCTGCAAGGCCCAATTTACTATGTTCCTTATTTTGTCTCTGAATAAGCCAAAGAAGGCATGTTCCCACTTCAAGGGGGAAGCAAGACAGTTAATCATTCTCTGGTTTTTTCCTAGACCCTGAACACCTGATAATACCTAAGAGGAGCCATGCTCCAGGACATTAGCTTCCAACAAATCTTGGCTGACACTGGCATCAACAGCCCTACCTTTGGGAAAATATAGAAAAGCACCTATTGTCCACCTGATGCTTGCCTTTGATTGGACCCTACCTTGGATTCCTGGAGGAACACCTACCCAGACTATTGTCTGAAAGAAACAACTGAACATTGCCACACTAATTACACATCTATTAGATTTGGTCCTATTTTTTGATATATAATTATACTTTTAATGCCAACAATGTAATTTTTCAAGTAAAATTCAAATAGAATTTCCTATGTATTTACCATTGCTCTTCATTTCCCCCTTCATCTCCAAGCTTCACTTTTCCTTCTCACTGAAGAATTACCTTTGTTATCTCCTGTATCCCGACACAGGGCTTGAACTCATGAACTATGAGATCATGACCTGAATCAAAGTCAAATGCTTAACTGACTGAGCCACCCAGGTGCCCTTCCAATTTTTTTAAGTTTATTCATTTTGAGAGAGAGAGCGTGCAAATGGAGTAGAGACAGAGAGAGAGAGGGGAGGGAGAATCCCAAGCAGGTTCTGTACTGTTAGCACAGAACCTGATGTGGGGCTCAAAATCACAAGCCATAAGATCATGACCTGAGCCCAAATCAAGAGTCAGATGCTTAACCAACTGAGCCACTCAGGAGCCCCCTCACCCTTATTTTTAAAGTGTGATTTATTTAATATAGTGGTCTAGGTTGGTCGTTATAGGAGATATGACTTCATTATCTTCTGGATTTCATTTTACTCTTTTGAAGTATGAATGCTGAGTCTCAGTGGTGAGAGTAATTGAAAGCAATATATATATATTTTACTTGTGCTTGAGTTCATTTTTGTCATTAGTTTTTCGCATATTTTCTAGTTTGTGCTTAGTCATGTTTCTCTTCTTTTTTTATTTTTTGCTTTTCAGTTTTGAGTGGATCTTAAAACTATAACTTATTATGGTTTCTCATTTTAGAATATTATCCACACTTTCTCCTCCAAAGTGTTTTCTGCCTCCTTATTTCTACTCTCCTTCTGGGAGTTAAATCACAAGTGTGTCATATGTTTCACTGTGTTTTACATGCTTTCTTTAAAATTTTCTTTATTTTGTATATTTTGCCTCTTTTCTGCTCATCCCTATATTCTTCCTTTTGAAATATATGCTTTCACCAGTTAGCTGTTCAACTGTGCTTTGTCTGTCACTAAGGCCATTTGTTTAGTTGTTAAGTATTTGTAATTTCAGTTACATAATTTCCATTTGGTTCCATGATATAGTTTTCAGCTCTCTGCTGAAGTTGTCTATTTTTTCATTTAATATTTTATATATTAATCATACTTATTTTAACTTTATTGATTGACAACTCCAATATTTGGAGCTCTTATGCATTTGTTTTATTTTGTTTTTTTTCTCTTTAAAAATTAATTATTACTTCTTATATTCTTTATTTTTTAAAAATAGAAATCCAGACAATGTGAATGAAAGATTCAAAGTAATATGAAGTTCTAGATTAGACTAATTTTCCCAAGTGAGTTTGCTTTTACTTCTAGAAGCTAGCTAGAATAAATGCAGATATCCTTAATAGGCTCAGGTATTAAGACAATTTGACACTGGGTTTCAATTGTTGTATGAGGGTCTATTTTTCATTCTCTATTACTTATAAGGTACGATTCTTGAAGTCCAAAAGCCTGAATTATTTACCAGAGCTCTCCAAATGAATGATACAGATGAAAGCTCTAATCATTTTTTCAGTTTATACCTTTTCTTCTGAATTGGCAATTGCCCTGAGGGAAAAGCAGCCCTCCATGCCAGAGTATGTTCTTTTCACTTTCTTCTTCCAAATAAATCCAGGCCACACAATTCCTTACTGCCCTCTATCTTTCTGAAACCGTAAAAAGGAAGATATCTATATTTTGTCTAACTTTTTGAGTTCTCTGTGGGAATCTTGGTCTAAAAAATTACCTATCTATTGCCACATACAGAACTCCTTCAAATTTAATCATATTTGTAACCTATCATCCAGATGAATAAATGTAATGATTATTGGCTTCATGATATGGGTTGTAATTTTTCATCTTATTATGTCTGTATTTCTCATCTTATTATAAATATTGAAGAAACTGTATTAATTAAAGAGCATTAAATGCTCACCACATTAGGGCCACCTGGGTGGCTCAGCTGGGTAAGCATCTGACTTTTGATTTTGGTGCAGTTCATGATCTCAGGGTCTTGAGATCAACCCCACATCCAGCTGTGTCTGGAAACATGGAGCCTGCTGGGGATATTCTCTCTGCCCCTCCCTTGCTCTCTTTCTCTCTCAAATACATAAATAAACATTTAAAAAGAATAAATGCTTACCATATTTAAAATGCAGTATTATTCAGCCATAAAAAAAGAGTGGAATCTTGCCATTTGTGACAACATGGATGGGCTGAGTGTATTATGATAAGTAAAAAAAAAAAAAGTCAGAGAAAGACAAATACCATATGATTTCAATTATAGGTGGAATACACAAAACAAACGAACAAACAAAACAGAAAGAGATTTATAAATACAGAGAATAAACGGGATTGCCAGGGAGAGGAGGAGGAGTGAATAGGCAAAATAGGTGAAGGAGATTAACAGGTACATATTTCAAGTTATACCAAAATGTCATGGGATGTAAAATATAGCATAGGGAATATTCTTAATAATATTGTAATAACTTCCTATGGTAACCAATGATAACCACTAATTGTGGTGAGCATTTCATAATGTATACAAATGCTGAATGACTATGTTGTATACCTGAAACTAATATAATATTGTATGTCAACTACATTTCAATTTAAAAAATTAAATATTAAGAGCATTTAAGTAAAAATGATTTGTCTCACAATTTCATGTTAATTAAAACTCTTAAATAAGAATCATATTTCCAATTCAATAGGACTTTTAAAGAAAGGATTTGCTAGTTATATTATTACATTTTCTATTATCTCATGGGATTATTGTAATGATCAATTGTGATGTAGTAAAGTGACTATATAACTTGAAACATAAACTCGAAATATGACCACTATAAATATAATTGTATAATCTTACTATCACACCATAGTGCCTTTAAATGTAATGAGGAGCATTTATCAAAGGCAGAAGTTTGCAAACTCCACTAATTGCTTTGTCAAAACCTAAAGTTATAATAGAATGGTAGTAAATGCAAATTTATTTCACTTGTGAATCATGATTATCTAAGACACTCTTGGTAGATCTCTTTTTTTGAAATAAGAGAAAACCCAATAAAAATGAGAAGGAAGCACAATTATTATACAGTTCTTCCTACATCCTCTCATTGGGTCTATAACACTGAAATTGCTTTGGTCCCCACAGATAGTATACAAGATGTAACATTTGTCAGATATCATTATGGAAACTAGTGAATTTGTTATCAAATAAAAAATGTTGAACAACAATATACTATAGCCCATTTGATGTGATAATAAAAATTCCTCGTGTTTTTTTCCTAGCCAAGATAAAGCATAACCACTAGAACTCGTTTATATTCATTTCATAAATCAATGACAATTCACTTCAGTGAATACTTCTGGAAGTCAGCCAATAAGCAACAGCAACAATCCATTAAATATACTTCTACAGATAAAGGTCAAACATTGCTAAACACTCCCATTTCTGAAAGTCTGCCAATTCCCGAACTTCATTCATACTTCTTCAAATCCTATATAAGATCAACACCTTTTGCTCTGCTCAAAGAGGCTGTGACTTACAAGCAAACTTCATAAACAAGACATGCATTTTACTTTTGTTTCAGAGGCTATAGCACTGACAACTGAAGGCTTCAATGATATTTTGTTTGTTTTTTGTTTTGAAGACTATCTTTTTGTGATTTTCCTCTCAGGGGAAAAACGGTGCCTATTAGTGTCTTTGTGTCTTGATAGTCCTTCAGATTTGCTGTCTGACAAATCTTTCAACAGTCTGAACTCCAATTTGTTTCATTGAGATTTTCTTAATTTACTTAGTTATCCTAGAATTTGTAAGCAATTAGGTCTTTGTTTAAATTCATTAGATCTTTGACTTGGAAGAAACACTATTTGCATATTTTCTTGACATTAATCTGCTTATTCTTTTAGTGATTTCCTTATTCTTCCTTTTTTAAAATGAATTTTATAATAGTTTTAGATTCACAGAAAAATGCAAAGATAGGATGGAGAGTTTCCATATACTCCACATTTAATTTTCCCATCTTCAATTTAGTATTGCACATTTGTCACCCATATTGATATGTTATTATTATTAACTAAGTCCATAATTTACTCAAATGTCCTTGGTTTTTACCTAATACTAATCTTCTGTTCTAAGATCCCATCTGAAATATAGTCCCTATGTATTCTTAGGCCATTTGTGGCTGTGACAGTTGGTGCTTGGTTTTTGTTTGTCTAGTACAAAATCTCATCTCATTTGATTGTTCTGTCTCTGTTGAGTTTGTGAGGGAGTGTGCCATAAGGAACGGATGAAGGCATAGTTCTAATAAGTCTCAAATCTGAGCTGTCACAAAGAATAATATTTTAACTGCATTCATCTGATGGCTAATTCATACAAAGACAATTGCTCAAACTTTGCCTTGCATCACTCAGTAGAAACTTTGGAACATTTTCTGACATGAAAAAGTACAAAACAGGGTCATTTTGCACAGTCTCTTTCTGAGATCAGTAGTAGAGACATAAATTCTAATATCAGTTTTTGCCTCTGCCTAGTTGGGAAGTAGAACTTCTTTTTAGAAGTATACATGTTAGAATTGTAGTGGCTTCATTCTTATATGATTCTATAAGAAAGTTGCAGTCTTCTCCTGGGGGAAAAATGTTTTCCTAAATATACTCTCAATAAAAGCCTAACTTCTTTATTTACCTTAATATAAATGGCAAAACTTAATTAAAATAAATAGAATATTATTCAGCCATTAACAAGAAGGAAATCTTGCTATCTGCAGCGACATGGATGGAGCTACAGAATGTAATGCTAAATGAAATAAGTCAATCAAAGAAAGATAAATATCATACGATTTCACTCATATGTGGAATTTCAGAAACAAAAAGAATCAAGCAAAGGAAAAATGAGAGAGAGAGACAGACGGGGGAAGAGAGAGAGAGAGAGAGAGAGAGAGAGAGAGAGAGAGAGAGAGACTGACCAAGAACTCTTCACTATAGAAACCAAACTAATGGTTACCAGAGGGGAGGTGGGTGGGGGGACGGCTGAAATAGGTGAAAGGGATTAAAGAGTGCACTTATCATGATGAGCAGTGAGTAATGTATAAAATTGTTGAATCACTATATTGTACACCTTAAACTAATACAGTACTGTATATTAACTATACTGGAACTAAAAAATGTCCCTTCCAAAAAAAGATACATAGAATAACAAATTTGCCATATTTAAAAAAAATCATTAAAAAATTCTACAAGAGGGAGAAAACCAAATCAATACTTTACTTTCTTTGATTTGCATCATGAGGCCTCAAAACTAAAGATATCCTCTCTTCAGTACTCTTTTTTTAAATTTTTTTAACGTTTATTTATTTTTGAGACAGAGAGAGACAGAGCATGAACGGGGGAGGGGCAGAGAGAGAGGGAGACACAGAATCGGAAACAGGCTCCAGGCTCTGAGCCATCAGCCCAGAGCCCGACGCGGGGCTCGAACTCACGGACCGCGAGACCGTGACCTGAGCTGAAGTCGGATGCTCAACCGACTGAGCCACCCAGGCGCCCCTCTTCAGTACTCTTTAGTGCTATCCTATTTTAAAAACTAACAAAAGTGAAGGAAAATAATTCACAAATAATTTAAACTTAACACTTCTTAAAACCTGCCTCTCTCTATATACACATTTTTATTCTACCATCCACTTAAAATTCTTCTTTTTCCTGCTGCTTCTGGTTTCTGTAAATTAGTGACTCTTCCATTACTTTTTGTTCTGAGAGGAAGAGCAATCCAGATTTCTGGACCAAATGTTGGATCTAAAAAGTTGCATTTAAACCCTGATCTACAGCCAAGACAAGGTCAATAATTAGAGATTTTCTTAAATCAGGAAGACAGGTAGAATTTGCATCTGAATTAAGGATTTTGTTGATACTTATTTAATCCAACAGTTCACTTAATTGTTAACATGTTAGAGGGAAGTGTTAAAAGCAGCGGAGTACAAAAAGCTGGCACAAAATTTAAATAGCAGAGCTGTTCATAATTCAAATAAATGTGTTTGAAAGTGTGATATGTACCACGTAACACTATTTCAGAAACCTTTCCATTAAGAGTAGACTGAGCAGAGATTCCAAATTACAAATGAAATGAAGATGAATCAATTAACAATTTTAAAAATTTAGAGAAAAATTTCCAAAATATTCTGAGTAAATAAGCTAATGGGAAGCTTATTGGAAGTTTCTCCCCATTTTGCCTAGTATCTCAATTTGAAATAGGTATTTTGCAAGGAAAAGGAAAGGAATTGGGAATTTGACATTCCACATATATGGCTGAAAATCAATATATGGCTGAGTATTTTTCAAGAGCAGTAGAAATTAAACAAGCTGGACATAATTTTGTGGCTCACCAGATAAAATAATTGGTGTCCATATAATAGAATACAGAGTGGTTCTCTCTTATCAATGAATTGTGAACTTGTTAAAAGGGATCTTTTTAACATTGAAGCAAAATCTCCATTAGAAGAATAACCAGCTCATATTGGCTAAGAAACAAGAGGACCAGTACTAAAAATAAATCAAACTATGCTGCTGTAAGAAGAGCTAATAATACTCCCTGATTACTTGACCTCCTCCCAAGGGTCATTTTCTATAGATTTAAATGAATAACAAAACAGCTTTCTATTACTATCATCTGTCCCTCCAACATATAACAAGAGACCCCTTGGAGTACTAAAAGATGTAGTAGTGGAAATTTCTAACAATTGGTAAGTCCTTTCCCATTCCCCAAACTCTTTACTGTTGCATTGGAACCATTATCATTAGAGTATTCCTTTATTCTTTGTGGCACATTCTCTAAAAATCAAATAGGGAGATATCGTATTTTCAAGTGGAAATACAAAATTACATAAACTCTAGGTTCACATATGTCAGAAAACTCTTCTACATGCATAATAAAATTACAACTGACCTGTGCATTAATATTCCTACCTGAAAAATAATTTAATAAATAATAAAAATTAGCTGTCATCTAAGAATCTATGAACAAAAGATTCCTTGTACATAATTATAAAATTTGGAGCACAGAGTCCAGATTGTTATGTCAAAACTGTTTATCAAATTTCCTCAATATTTTCTTAATGCTGATCTTAGGCCAATTATAGCCAATTTGAGAGAAAAAAAAGAATTAATAGTTCTTTTACCAGGCCCTGTAATTCATCTATTTTACCTTCTCAAAATCTAATAATGAAGGATATAAATGTGTCCAAATTCTGTAAGGAATTAGCAACTGCTCCACAACAATGTCTAACAAAAATCAGCTTGGGTAACTCTGAAGACATTTTTAGTGTAACAGCTTTACAGTGAGCTTTCTTTAGTGTCCCAGTTACTAAACATAGTCAAAATTAATTGCTTTCACTTGAATAGCTATGTACTAGAAATTTACTGTAGCTTCAGTCTTCTTCCAAATCTAAAACCAAAACATGATTAAATTCATGAATAACAGTCCAGAAAAAGGAGTTCCCCTTATTACTGGGTAGATAGTCGGAATACCTCAGGTAGTATTTGTATTTTAGGGATAAATAGAAACATTCTTCTGTTGAAAAGCCACAGTGTACATGGTATGAAGAAAAAAAAATCCTACCTGGAATTTTCTAATTTATCTATCCAGTGATAGAAGAACTCACTTTACTATATAACTATTAACTAATTCTACAAGGTTTTGTTACCTATTCTCCTTATCATTCCAATCATCTTCTCTGAGGGTAAGTTGAATAATTTGCAGATAACCTTATGAGTCTGGAGTTCTGATAAATAGGTGGATAGAAGTGGGTGTCACCATTTCCAGGTCCTGGCATAAACTCCACTATGTGATCAGTCACAGTTTTGTTTCTTCTTTCGTGGAAAATAACGTGTTCTGTTGTTGGATGGCAAATTCTGTGAATGTCAATTAGGTCACATTTTCAAAAGTGTAATTCAAATATTCTACATTCTTACTCATTTTCCTTTTCTTTTTATTAAAATTAATGAAAAAGTGATGAAATCTCCATTTATAATTGCAGATTTGTCTCTTTATCCCAATTGTTCTGTTTTTGCTTCATGTGCTTTGAAAAACTCTTATTAGATAAATGCATAAATAGATTTTTGTGTTCTTTTGATGAATTTTTCTCTTTATGATAATAAAATGACCTTGTTTACCCTTGGTTATATGCTTTGTTCTATAATCTTATTTGTCTAATTTAAATATAGCCACCCCACCTTTCTCCTTGTTAGTGTTAGCATGATAAAATATATCCATTCTTTGAAATTTTAAGTATTTGCATCTTTATGTTTAAAATGCACAACTTGTAGGAAGCATACAATTGGGCCTTGTTTTTTTCAAATTTTAAAAATTTTATTTATTTGAGAGAGAGCGAGGAAGAGAGTGCATGCGCGCACTTGCGCTTGAGCAAGATAGGAGCAGAGAGAGGGAGACAGACAATCTCAGGCAGGCTCCACACTATCAGCATAGAGCCCAGTGCAAGTCTCGATCCCATGAACGCTGAGATCATGACCTGAACTGAAATCAAGAGTTGGATGCCTAACCAATAGAGCCACCCAGGCACCCCAGGCCTTGTCTTTTAATTCAAATCTGAGAACCCCTGCCTTTTACTTGAGTCAATTATATTTTGTGATCATTGATACAATTGAGTTTAAATGCACCATCATGTTATTTAGTTTCTGTTTATGCTGTATCTTTCTTGCGTCTGTCCACTTCTAAATTAATTTAATATTTTTATAATTCTATTTTATCTCTTTTGTTGACTTATGAGGAATTGCTCTTTATTATAATATGGTATTAGTTGGTTTAGGCCGCCAGTTGTTTAGGTTGGGAAGTTTTTCTCCCTAGAGGTCTTTTGATGATACATCAAGACACACTGAAGGATGTGACTAGCGGGTGGAGGCAGGAGATACTGCTAAACATTCTACAATGCAGAAGATAGCCTTCCACAACAGAGTCATCTGTCCAAAAACACCAACAGTGCCAACTTAGAGAAACCTTGCTTTAGCCTCCACAATATATATTTTTAACTTGTTAGAATCGACTTTTAAGTGATTTTATACTATGTTGCATGTAGCATAAGAACCTTAAGGCAGGATGCTTCCATTTCTTCTTGAATAGCCTTTGTACTAGTTTTGTCATATATTTTACTACTAAAATATTATAAACACACAAAAATTGTTATTACTTTTTAACAAATAATTATCTTTAAAAATATGCAAATAAGAGAAAATATATTTATCTATATAGTTATTTCTTTCCCTTATGGGTCATATTTTCCTGCTGCTTTACATACCTGGTAATTTTTTTTCTGATTCCAGACATTACAAATTTTACTTTGTTGGATGATGTATATTTCATATTTTTACAAATATTCTTGCGCTTTCTTCTGTTATAATATTAAGTTGCTTAAAAACAATTGGTCTTTTTAGTTCTTGGTTTTAAGGTTTGCTATGTTTAACTAGAACAATGTTTACTATATATTTCAATCAAAGACTGAGACAAACGCTATGGCTTTTTATATCTGATGTCCTATGACTGTTGCTGATGAGGGCAGAAATGTTGCCATCCTTGTATGTGCTCCTGGGGTTGCTCTAGTTCTTTTGTGTGGCTCCTTTCTCAGCATGAAGAATTTCTTCATATACATATCCTTGTTGGAAATCAGTATAAGACTCTCATGGGGTCATCTGCAAATCTCCAGAGATCTCTGTCTTTGTGCAGTTTTCTCTCTGGTATTGTGCCCTGTGGATTCTAAATAGAGTCCTTGTTGCTCTCCCTGGCTTCCCATCCCCATGCCCTCAATTCAGAGAAACTGCTGAGCTCTGTCTCTTTCTTTTTCCCTATGGAACTGCCTGGAAAATTTACTAATGTAGTCTGCTGGGATAATTGTAAGAACCAACTTATTAAGAAGCTTTTCCAGTAGCCTCCAGGCAGATTTCTCTTCAGTTGTCTTATGGACCTCCTATCCTATTTTGATTTATGACAAATGCACACTACCCATAGAGAACAAAAAGCAAAGGCACTTTTCAGGGTGTACCATTTTGACTTAAATCCTTTAGTATGATATGCAATTTTTAGGCAAAATCTAGAGGTTAAAAAAAAGAGTGGATTTCTTGCTCCTGTGCACCAATAACTGATTTTTTTTTTTTACTTGAAGTCTGGCTGAGGATTGGCTAATCATGGTACTATGGATAGACGTTTGTATTTTGAATTTCTGATTAGCAGTTTTATTCACTAAGGAAAGTAACTATAAACACAAGTTCTTGTGTTTGTGTGGTTGTTTGTTTTACTTCTAAATCCTAATAGGGCTTTTTAGTCTCAATTATATCAAAGTCTTTTGGTGTTTCAAGGTGAACAGGACCTAGAAATTTGCTCAGTCTCAGTCTTTCTTTAGAAAGATACATCCATTTCTTTGGGACTGTTCTTCATTTGGATTTATCTCTCTTATAAACATGCATTCTTTTTTCCCCATCTCTCAGGGACAGATTTGTTTTACTGAATTTATCTTGATGTTCTCCTATGTATTCTTATTGCTACTATAAAAATTAGTAAAACCAGAATGTTGACAGAGATGCATTCTATTGAAGGCTCTAAATAGAATCAATTTCAATAATTTTTCCAGTTTCTAGAATATATCTGGATTCCTTGGCCAGTGGCCTCTTTCTATCTTCAAAGCCAGCCATAGAAGTCAGTCAAGTCTTTCTCATGCTGCATCACTCTTATACTGTCTCTTCCATCTTTTAAGAATGCTTGTTAGATAGTGAGCTTGTTCTTGTAATCCAGAGCAACTACTTACAGACAGCTGATTTGTAATTTTAATTCTTTTTTGCCAGGTAAACAACAGGTATTTGCAGCTTCCAGAGAAAAGGCCATGAATTTCTTTTTATTTTATTTTATTTTATTTATTTTTGAGAGACTGAGAGAGCATGAGTGGGGGAGGAGCAAAGAGAGGGAGACACAGAATCCGAAGCAGGCTCCAGACTCTGTGCTGTCAGCACAGAGCCTGACACAGGGCTCGAACTCATGAACCGTGAGATCATGACCTGAGCCGAAGTCGGATGCCACCCAGGCGCCCCTCAGGCCATAAATTTCTTAAAGGGATTATTATTCTGGCTACTGCATCTTAGCCACATCCCTGATTGCCTACTGCAACTCAACTGTGTCTGCACCAAACACAGAAAGGGACGAAAAATACCTGCTGTCTAGTTAGAAGTTAACCCCTTTCTGTTTTCTTTCATTTTAGCTCTCATGCAAAGACAATCCTGTATTTAGCTTTTCCCCCAGATTCCAAGTGTCAGAAATATGTGTACTCTGTTAATTAGGCTACTAATATACCTATCCCACTTTTATATATTTAATATGCCCTCTATGTATATTCATAAAGAAAAAGGACAGGCCTCAGAAGCCTAATTTTTGTTTCCTGACTTCAGACAGCATAAAATCATCCCAAATGATTTCAGCCCACCTGTTATGGGCTGAATTTGTGGTCCCCCCCCAAATTCATATGTTGAATCTTAAATTTCACTACTTCAGAATGTGACTTTAAAGAGATAATTAAGTTTAAATGAGGTCATTGTGGCGACCCCAATTCCTATATGGCAGGTGTCCTTATGAGAAGAGGAAACTCTTACACAGACACAGAAAAAGGGAAGATCATGTGAAGACACAAGAGGCAGATGGCCATGTCCAAGTAACAGAGAGAGACTAAAAAGAACCCAACCTTGCTAACAACTTGAGGTTGGACTACTCGCCTTCAGAATTGTGAGAAAATAAGTTTCTGTTTTTCAACCCACACAGCCTGTGGTATTTTGTTATGTCAACGACAGCAAACTAGTACATCATCTTAGTATTTTCCCCCCGAAATTAATATCTGGACAAGAGCCGGGCTTACTGCCTTATTTCCTCTCAGTTAAGGAATGACATGTTTAACTAAACAAAATCATACTTGACTCATTAATGTTTTTCATTCTCTTAAAAAATATATTGTGTTTTCATTTGGAGGGCACCTATACAATTAGCAGAATAATTCTGAGTCCTTGACTCTAAGAAACAATCTTTTCAACCTAATTATTTTGCTCAAACAAAAGGGTATATGAGTTACATAAAACAAAACACATTTATTACAGTTTAAAAATTTGATAGGACATCATGGCATATAAACTAATGTAAGTACTAGACCTCATTTTTTTCATTCTATTCAGTCACTTTCTGTCATTTCAATAGATATATATTGGTTGCTTAACATTTTAATATGATACATTTCATAATTTTATCATATTATCACTAACATTTTAATATGATACATTTCATAATTTTATATTATCACTATTAGAGAAAATCATACTGTTAAAATATATTTAAGATATGTCATAACTTTTTTAGTAAGTCATTAGCTTAATACTACAAATCACGACTTTTACTCTAATGCATTTTGTGCTGAGGAATTAGCTGAATCACTCACAAGCTGTACCGTTTTAGGAAAACCGCCCCACATCTCTCTTCCTTAAGTTCTCCTAAGACTAATAAATTTTAACAAAAATACCATTCAATTTAAAGCTCAAACAATTGATAATAGGCAAAGGACTCCAAAGATGATCTGCTATCTATAATCAATCAATCCATCCATCAATCATATTAATCACTAGCATAGTCATCATCATCTTCAGCACCCTTATAAGTGTTAACATTCACAGATTTCATTTCATCTAAATTAAAAAATTACATAGGCCATTTCTAAATCTTAACATGAACTAATTTCCAATATAATAACTTATTTTCTTCACTTAACTAATCTGTAGTAAATTTATTAAGATTCGCCACAATTTATTTTTCACACACAGATGCACACACATATGTGCATATACAAGTTTACTGTTTTTTGAAGATGATTGATGAATTTTAAAATCTGGTGTAGGACATTTCTTATTTGATTATTTGCGTAATGACTTACCTATTACAAAAATAAATATAAATAAACTAAAAATTAATAAAAATACATTTTCATCCTTATGGGGTGAAATTTTGTGCAATACATCAATGAAATATTGTGTGGAACTGATAGAATTTGAATGATGGAACCATAGTATCACCCAGACTCTGGAACAGACTTTTCTCTGTATGGGGGTGAAATATGAATCCTAAAGCCAGAGCAAGGGGTCAGTGCTCACTTGAAAAGATAACAATTGTCTTACATAATGCAATGTGTGCCAACATTTTAGATTTGAGACAGAGTAAAAAAGTAAGGAAGATATTCTCAGCCTTACAGCTAATCCAGACTCACTATAAGTATAAACGCATTAAAGAAAAAATAATAAAACAATGGTATAAACGCTCTGTATTCTTCAAATTCTTGTCATTGATAAGGAGTCTATTATTTTTATTATTTCTGTTTCAAAATTGGAATGAGGTGTACGATTTTGCTCTTTTATGTTGTAAGTAATATGAATAGGTAGAAAATGAAATGAAGACTGTGCTTCCAGTGACTCACAGAGATAAACTATTTTATCTAGGTCAAATCATCATTTTAATAATAATTATAATTAGAAAAATCCCATGCAAGGAAAAGTCAATTATCAAGTAATTTCAAGTATGATTATTCTGATGTCTCATCCTCAGTATTTCTATTCCCATTTATCTTTTGTAGTCTTTATAATGTTTTGCTTCTCTCTTTTTTTTTTAAATCTAGACTCGGCTCTGACAAGAATTTTATATATTATTCTATAGAGTATGCTAGAAGTGTTTTGAGGTGTAAGCAGTGTTACAAAATGAAATCCTCTCTTGGTCCTGAGGGTGGGATGGCAACCTCTGTTTTGCTGCAGTTTCTGTTACCTGCCTGAATGTCTGTCCCTGAAGAAATCAGAACTGAGCCATCATGAGTGGAGGAAAGTCTCAAACCTGCCTCAAATGAGTTCATCATTTAAATCTTCTTATTAGGTCTCATAATGAGACAGTCTGTCTAATTAAACAAGGATAAACTATCATCAGGATTGCAACCACTTACTTATGCATATCAAATCCTTAGAAGTTACTGAAGATTCCAAACCTTTTTGCAGAACAAAGATGACTTCATAATTCAGATTGACAACTTCTGGACAAAATCTGTGGCTGAAAAAAAAAAAGGAAATTGTTTAAAATGCATCCTTTTATCTTGAGACTGGCAGAGATATGTGGAGACTCTTAATGGCAAAGGGAGAGGCTTTTAGATGTCATGGTTACATGGCAGCAGATATAGCTGTAAATACAATGCACCCTGATTTGCAGATGGACTATATTATTTTCTTTTAAAACTGTTGGGACGTTACTTCACTTTTTGAGAGAATTCCAAATAACTGCCACTGATCTGTGTTTTGAAAATTAAATAAACTATGGAACATGTTACAAAAGTTCAGATCTATAAGCTATTCCTTTTAGGGGTCAATCACTTATACTAAGCCTTCCAGATACAAGTGTCAAAAGTCTTCTGACTATTCAACAGATACACTCTCTACATGGCAGATGTGGAGACCCAAAAACATCTATAAATGTATTGTATAACTGGCCTTATCTACAGATAATTGCAGTACAAGCCCGTTGGAAAATAACATTTAGCTGTTGCTGGAATTTAATTTGTGTTTACTAATTTGCACCTCCATCTGACCTGGGAGATATTTTTTTATTGATTTCACTACTAAATAACCTGAGAGGACTACTTTACTTTGGCATCATTTCATTAGGCCAACCCTTATTTATCTTGATATGAATGTCTTTGTCTTTTCCTTTAAAGTAATCAAAACACCCTGATTTATATTTGTAAATGTAATAGTCACCCATGTAGTCTTTTCTGTACAGAACACTAGGGTGTGGTATTGGTAAAACATTCTATCATACCACCATTCATTTTAGTAACAAATAATACATTTAAGGTTTTATCAAGCTTATATGGTTTTATCTGGTTAAATTAATATTTTAAGTAGCTTTGAAGTTCAGTGTTTTCTTCTAATTGTGTAACTTAATGACAAGCAAGTACTGAATATATGATTGGAACACACTAGTATTATTTGTAAGAAGATAATCCACAAAAGACTGAGGAATTAATGTTTCTGATCACATTAATTGATACTAATTATAATAAATAATAAAATACATCTTCCAAAATGAGTTTTAGATTGCCAAAATTTAAAATCTTGTTTCTGGAGCCAGGGTGGCTCAGTCAGTTAAGTGTCTGATTTCACTTAAGCTTAGGTCAAGATCTCATGGTTCCTGAGTTTGAGCCCCGGGTGGGGCTATCTCCTCTCAGCACAGAACTCATTTCAGAACCTCTGTCCCCCTCTCTTTGACCCTCTCCCCATGCACTCTCTCTCTCTCTCTCTCTCTTTCTCTCAAAAATACATAAACATTAAAACAAAATAAACTGTAAAATAAAATAAAGTATTGTCTAGTATGGGTATGTTTCATCCTGAAGACTATGGATTGTTGGTTTAAATACTGTATTTATTTTCGTAATTTTTTCAGGTATTTGTGTTTTCATTTTCAATTTCATAATTTAGAAAAGAAAATATGATTCCTACATCAACAGTACTCACTCAACATGGCTTTAATATTAGCAGATTTTCCCGTAAAATATTTCGCATATTTTGAATAAAAAATGTTGGAAAATTCACATTTATATGTTTTAATAATACAAAATATTTTATCCACCAGCAAGTTATCTTGAAAATGATAACCTTTCAAACAGATTCTCTTATAGTCTACACTGGTCTTCTATCTCCATAGGTTATTTTATTAAAGTATCTTTAAACTATTAAGGGGTAATTGCAGATTGCAAAGACAAATTTAAGGGCACATCTATTATAAATTTAATTTTGAGGAATAGAATTATCTTAAAGGAAATCAAAAGTACAGTGCATTTGAATTTAGTGAATGCATGTTCAAAGGACACTAGAACCATATGGTTCCATTTCATTCAGTTTGCTCTCTTGATCCCATAAGTTGGGGAATAATGGACAAATGAAAGGTTAATATTCTGATTTCAAATGTCAAAAGTGACTTATTTAATTAACCAAATCAATATTGTACCAAAAAAAAATGCCAAGGTTTCTTAAATGTATACTTCACAAAATTGTACTCAAGGATACCAGCAGACTAAGAATCATTCAAATGTTTTAATTCATAAATATACATTTTTATTGCAAATATATTTTTGGAAGAAGATAGAAGAAGAAAATATATAAAATATTCTAAGCTTTATTTCTTTTTCTTATTCTTTATGTAGTCATAAAATTTTAATGGTGCTAGAAATATCATTAATATGTGTATTAATATTTACATTTAACTTGTTTATAATGTGTTGTTTACTACATAATAAACCATCAGAATAATTACCTTGTATTTTTTCTTACCTATATAAAGCAGTACCTACCACATTATATTTTGAATATATATTGAAATTAATTAGTGAATAGACACCCTTCATAGTGGTATAAAGATAAGATAAAATAGTATAAAATGTGTTTAAATATGTAAATAGATATTTACATAATAAATAAATAAATAACTGAGAGTTGATTAAAATTTTAATTCCACACAACTACACATAGATGGATGCTTTATTTAATAGTTATTCTATAACTATATTCTGTTAGCTAAGTAAGTTAGGTAAAATGTGTAAATATATTTGATAAGTCTGATCATGAATTTAATAATAATCTGTGTTTCTGGTTTTAATACATATTTATTTTTCATACATTACATGCCAGGTACTATTTGGATCCTGAGGATGAAATATAAAGAGATTCTATTTTCTGTAACAATTGGAGGTAGTTAAGACAGATGTCCCTGATATCAGTGACTTTTTGTCTTCTGGTATGTATTAGTTAATGTACTTTACCAGAAACTTTGCATATGAGTCATTGGTTCAAGGGATCACAGGGTAACAAAAAACTACTACCATTCTGTAATAATCTGTATAAATTTCATTAAAAATATACACATTTTTATCAACTACAATACTGAATCAACTGAACAATACTGAATAGTTGCTTTAGATACATTTCTTGGTCATAGGTAGAAGAATCAAGTTAGTTATAGTTACATAGTAGAGCATATTTAGTATATTGCACTCAGAGGAAGAAATGTAGAAAAAATGTTGCTCTAAATTAATAAGTTGTGTGATGGTCTTAAAGACTTGCATTTTTAACAGATAAACACATTGTAAACAAAGTCAGTATTAGAGTAAGATCCCACAAAATAGTGAATCAGGTAAATTATACTATTTGCTATCTATCGAAACTTTGCAAATGTACAAGGCAATTAATTGGAAAGCATGAAAAGATATAATTTAGTTGATGTATTGTTTACATTAACTGTACAAATCTTAAGTACACACTCAATAAATTATTGTACACATGTGGACACAAAACCAGTCAAGGTACAGAATATTTAGCACCATACTCAGGTTCTCTCCCACTCAAACCCTTCCCAAAGATGTAAACAAAACTAAAAACTCTATCAGTCTATATCAGTTTTAACGTTTTTGAATTTCATATAAATGGAAACAAAATATGGTTTTATATTGTTATTGTCTTTTCCTTATGGTAAAGACTTTGAGATTCATTTATACCACTGTTTGTATTAGTATTCAAAATAGTTTTGTTGCTTCATAGTATTCAATTGTTGACATATATCAGCATTTATTTTTGCATTTTTCTGTTAATGAGCACTAGGTAATGTCCAGTATTTGTACAATTGACAGTAATCCACTATAAACATTTTGGCATGTGTTTTAGATATATGTAAGCATTAGTTTCTTTTGGATATGTTGCCAGAGGACACATTAATAGATTAGCATATATTAGCTTTAGTAGAAACTGACAATTATCCAAAATGGATAACACAATGCACATTCCCACTATCAAAGTATAAGAGTTATAATTCCTCCAAATCCTTGCCAACACCTGCTATTTTCTGTTTCTTTTAGTCACTCAGATAAATAATTTATGATTTTAACTGTATTTATCTGATAATAATACTGATAATCTAGATATCTTCTTTCTTAAATGTCCATCTTTTGTTTTTTGTTTTTGTTTTTCTTTTTTTTAAATATTGACTTAAAAATAATTTTATATACTGGATATAAGTGTCTTATATGTATTTAAAAAGCAAGTATATTTTTTCCCAAACTCTAGCTTATGATTTTGCCATCTCTCTAACTTCTTTCATAAGAATAGTTCTTTATTTTATGGAAGTACCATTTATCAGTAGAGTTTGTGGTTTGTATTCTGTTTAAGAAATCTTTGCCTACCCTAAGTTTACATGTTATTTCCTTAAGCGTTTTTCTAGATAATAATTTTACCTTATTATCACATCTATCATTTATGTCAAATTGTGTACACTTGATATAGAGACTAGGAATTACTTATGCCATAAAGATATCTAGTTGTTTCAGTTCCATATTATATTAATTTCCCCATAGAGTTATTGTACAACATTTGTCATAAATCAAGTGAGATTATATATAACATTAATTTGCACGGAATTCGACACCATTGCTTTTATTATCCTTGCAAATTCAAGTACTTCTTTTAAAGAATGATGTATTTTTAGTAGATATTATAACTTTTAAAATATTATATTTTCTACCATATGCAAAGTTAAAATGAAAGTATCCCTCTACATAAAACAGTATATTCTCTAATTTTTATTTTAGACAATTAGGCATATTATGAATATCCATTCTTTTATTATCCCTTTAATAAAAACAATTTGTTTACTTAGTCACTGGCTTTTTGCTAGTGACTATTTCCAGGCTCCCTTGTAGCAGCCTATGGGCCTGAATCTGAATTCTGGCTAATTGGGGTTGTAAACATGTTTCTGTCTGTCATTTACAGGTGAAACTCTTGTTAGATATGCATAGACTCTTCTCTCTCACTCTTCTTGAGACAAAATGTCCCTAAGAATGAAAGTCATATACTGATAATGGCAGGTCCACTGTACTAAATGTTCAATACAATATTTGTTTAGGACTTTTATTTTAGATTCTTCTTATTTCCTCAGTTTAGATAGATCATACAAAATTTGGTACCTAGAAGTAGAGCACTGTTGTAGCAAAATCAGGCAGATACTATCAAAGACAGAGATGTGATATCACATTGCTTTTCGGCCTTTTGGCTAGACCAAATGTAGATGTAATGTCACATACCTATGAGATTGGAAAACTGACGTGTTTTGTTTTGTTTTGTTTGTGTTTTTTGTCCCCAAGAGAATATTTATATAACTTTTGACTGAGAATGCTGAGCACAGAGCTCAAAAGCATTGGGTATCAACCATCGATGTGCATGATAATCAATTGTGTAAATAAAATAAGAATGCCAGTGTCTATGTTCCACCAAAGAGAAATTCTAAAGAATCTCTATAGTCAGGATTGAAAAATATTGCCATATAAGCAAGGCTTTGGAAATTCTGCACTTCATCACAGGTTGAATTTTTCACTTTTTAAAATAAGTTTTATCAGAGATAACCTCAGATAATAAACAACTGGTTTTCAAACATATATATGAAAATAATAGCACAGAGTTTCTACCTGTATCCTGCAATTTCAAATGATAGAGAACCTTGGAACTCAAGGCCCAGTTTTTAAATTAAAAAACAACTGCTTTGGGTGCCTGGGTGACTCAGTCAGTTAAACATCTGACTTAGGCTCAGGTCATAATCTCACAGTTTGTGATTTCTAGCCCTGCATCAGGCTCTCTCTGCTGTCAGCGCAGAGCCTACTTTAGATCTCTTTATGCCCCTTCCCTGCTTGCTCTCTCTCTCAAAAATAAAAAAAAAACAGTCAAATAGAACCAAAACAAACAAAAACAACAACAACAACAAAAACATTGTTTCAAAATCTCAGATCTACAAATGAAAATATTATCCTTAGTTTTTCTTAAGATATTCTGGCTAACTTCACTCTCTCATAAAGAAAGAAACTCTGATGGCAAAATTAATATTATGGATTTTTTTCACACTAATGATGAGAACGTTTCTTAAATAATTTTAATAGCTTTTACAAAAATTAACAATTCAGATGATTTTTATATCCAAGTAGCTAAAAATATTCTCAGTTGACAAAACACATACTTTTTTAAAGGCAAGCTGTCTTGGGGCGCCTGGGTGGCGCAGTTGGTTAAGCATCCGACTTCAGCCAGGTCACGATCTCGCGGTCCGTGAGTTCGAGCCCTGCGTCAGGCTCTGGGCTGATGGCTCAGAGCCTGGAGCCTGTTTCCGATTCTGTGTCTCCCTCTCTCTCTGCCCCTCCCCCGTCCATGCTCTATCTCTTTCTGTCCCAAAAATAAATAAACGTTGAAAAAAAAAATTTAAAGGCAAGCTGTCTTATTTATTTGGGATAAACCAATAAACAGAAAATAAAACCATAATATTTGAGACTGTTGGGGAACAAGAATTCCTATCCCTCTCAATGGTCCTTCTAGTTAGACAAGGAATCAAATTGACATGGGACAGATTAGCAAGAAAAAATCAAATTTAATAGTGTACGTATCGGGAATCCACAGACATGGAAATTCTGAAGATAAGCAAAATGAAGCATATACATATATGTTTTCCTGAACTAGGGGTTAAGACTTTAGAGGAAAGGAGTACAATCAGGGCAATAAGAAGAAGATGCTTGGTAATTAGATATTTACCCAACCATACAGACGGGTACTCAGATAAAATTTATGTTTGCCAATAACTCTTATTCTGGGAAAAACTCCCAATTTAGATTCTTCTATGTAGTTAAAGGAGGGGCAAAAGTTTCTCTTGAACCCCTATGGTCTTGATTGCCTTCAGCTCAGAATAATCTTTATGTCAAAGTGGCCCATCTTGGGGCAGCCTGCCTGCAGCCCTTACAAGACGAACAAAGCAAAAGCAACTCAGAGACACCAAAATACAATCCAGTGCTGCTCTGGTGTTGCAAGCAGCATGATGATTATGAGTGATTATTTTAGAAAGAAGAAATGTTTCTTTTTTTTTTTTAAGTTTATTTATTTATTTTGAGAGGGAAAGAGAGACTGCCATGGAAAGGCAGAGAGAGAAAGGAGAGAATCCCAAGCAGGCTCCTAGCTGTCAGCACAGAGCCCAACACAGGGCTCCAACCCACAAACTGAGATTATGACCTGAGCTGAAACCAAGAGCCGGACGCTTAACTGAGCCACCCAGGCATCCCAAAAGAAGAAATATTTCTAAACCAGCCAAAATGTATCTTTCAAATACTTTATTTACTAAGTCCCTTCTCTATGTCCACATTTTATTCTCACTTTAGCCACTTTTGAATTTGAGTGAACACTGCACTCTCTTTCATTATGGAAATTAGGACACCAAACTGTTTGCATTCCACACACTCATTAGGTAGGTAGGTGTCTGGAAAAAACATTTTTTTCTCAGCCTTTAAAAGATTTTATCTCACTGTTTTGTGGTTTTTTGGTTGCTAATTATCCAAATATTTTAATGATTCCTTCCAGAAAAGTTTTCTTTTTTCACTTTTTAAAAAAATAATGGATTCATATTTGATATTCTGGAATTTTGCAACAATTTGAATTTATTTAGTTTTTTTAATCTATATACTTTTCTTGGTAATCTTTTGGATTACTGCAGACCTTTATATATAATATAATATAATATAATAATAATATAATATAATATAATATAATATAATATAATATAATATAATAATATAATATAATATAAAACTCTTTCTGAATTTGAAGCTCCATTTAGTCATATATTATTCAATCCATCATCTTGCTCTTTCATTCACATGTTCCATCCCTTCATTTTTTTTTACTACTTAATTTTATTTATTTATTTACTTTTTAAATTTACATCCAAATTAGTTAGCATATAGTGCAACAATGATTTCAGGAGTAGATTCCTTAGTGCCCCTTACCCATTTAGCCCATCACCCCCTCCCGCAACCCTTCCCGTAACCCTCAGTTTGTTCTCCATATTTATGAGTCTCTACTGTTTTGTCCCCCTCCCTGTTTTTATATTTTTTTTTTTGTTTCCCTTCCTTTATGTTCATCTGTTTTGTCTCTTAGTCCTCATATGAGTGAAGTCATATGATTTTTGTCTTTATCTGACTAATGTCACTTAGCATAATACCCTCCAGTTCCATCCACGTAGTTGCAAATGGCAAGTTTTCATTCTTTTTGATTGCTGAGTCATACTCCATTGCATATATATACCACATTTTCTTTATCCATTCATCCATCGATGGACATTTGGGCTCTTTCCATACTTTGGCTATTGTTGATAGTGCTGTTATAAACATGGGGGTGCATGTGTTCCTTTGAAACAGCACACCCGTATCCTGTAGATAAATGCCTGGCAGTGCAATTACTGGGCTGTAGGGTAGTTCTATTTTTAGTTTTTTGAGGAACCTCCATACTATTTTCCAGAGTGGCTACACCAGTTTGCACTCCCACCAGCAGACATTTGAACAAAAAGAGATCCTCTTTCTCTGCATCCTCTCCAACATCTGTTGTTGCCTGAGTTGTTAATGTTAGCCATTCTGACAGGTGTAAGGTGGTATTTCATTGTGGTCTTGATTTGTATTTCCCTGATGATGATGAGTGATGTGGAGCATTTTTTCATGTGTCAGTTGGCCATCTGGATGTCTTCTTTGGAGAAGAGTCTATTCATGTTTTTTGCCCATTTCTTCACTGGATTATTTGTTTTTTGGGTGTTGAGGTTGACAAGTTCTTTATAGATTTGGGATACTAACCCTTTATCTGATATGTCATTTGCAAATATCTTCTCCCATTCCATCAGTTTCCTTTTAGTTTTGTTGATTGTTTCCTTTGCAGTGCAGAAGCTTTTTATCTTGATGAGGTCCCAATAGTTCATTTTTGCTTTTAATTCCCTTGTCTCCAGAGACGTGTTGAGTAAGAAGTTGCTGCGGCCAAGGTCAAAGACATTTTTGCCTGCTTTCTCCTCGAGGATTTTGATGGCTTCCTGTCTTACGTTTAGGTCTTTCATCCATTTTGAGCTTATTTTTGTGTATGGTGTAAGAAAGTGGTCCAGGTTCATTCTTCTGCATGTCGCTGTCCAGTTTTCCCAGCACCACTTGCTGAAGAGACTGTCTTTATTCCATTGGATATTCTTTCCTGTTTTGTCAAAGATTAGTTGGCCATACGTTTGTGGGTCCATTTCTGGGTTCTCTATTCTGTTCCATTGATCTGAGTGTCTGTTGTTGTGCCAGTACCATACTGTCTTGATGATTACAGCTTTGTAGTATAGCTTGAAGTCCGGGATTGTGATGCCTCCTGCTTTGGTTTTCTTTTTCAAGATTGCTTCGGCTATTCAGGGTCTTTTCTGGTGCCGTACACATTTTAGGATTATTTGTTCTAGCTCTGTGAAGAATGCTGGTGTTGTTTTGATAGGGATTGCATTGAATATGTAGATTGCTTTGGGTAGTATCGACATTTTAACAATATTTGTTCTTCCTATCCAGGAGCATGCAATCTTTTTCCATTGTTTTGTGTCTTCGTCAATTTCTTTCATAAGCTTTCTATAGTTTTCAGTGTATAGATTTTTCACCTCTTTGGTTTATTTATTTCTAGGTATTTTATGGGTTTTGGTGCAATTGTAAATGGGATCGATTCCTTGATTTCTCTTTCTGTCACTTCATTGTTGGCATACAGGAATGCAACCGATTTTTGTGCATTGATTTTGTATCCTGCAACTTTGCTGAATTCCTGAATCAGTTCTAGCAGTTTTCTGGTGGAATCTTTAGGGTTTTCCATATAGAGTATCATGTCATCTGCAAACAGTGAGAGTTTGACCTCCTCCTGGCCGATTTGGATGCCTTTTATTTCTTTGTGTTGTCTGATTGCAGAGGCTAAGACTTCCAATACTATGTTGAATAACCATGGTGAGAGTGGACATCCCTGTCTTGTTCTTGACCTTAGGGGGAATGCTCTCAGTTTCTCCCAATTAAGGATGACATTAGTGTTGGGTCGTTTATATATGGCTTTTATGACCTCGAGGTATGCTCCTTCTATCCCTATTTTTTTGAGGGTTTTTATCAAGAAAGGATGCTGTATTTTGTCAAATGCTTTCTCTACATGTATTGAGAAGATCATATGGTTCTTGTCCTTTCTTTTATTGTTTTGATGAATCACGTTAATTGTTTTGCAGATATGGAACCAGCCCTGCACCCCAGGGATAAATCCCACTTGGTCATGGTGAATACTTTTTTTAATGTATTGTTGGATCCGGTTGGCTAATATCTTGTTGAGGATTTTTGCATCCATGTTCATCAGAGAAATTGGTCTATAGTTCTCCTTTTTAGTGGGATCTCTGTCTGGTTTCGAATCAAGGTAATGCTGGCTTCATAGACAGAGTTTGGAAGTTTTCCTTCCATTTCTATTTTGGAACACCTTCAAGAGAATAGGTGTTAACTCTTCCTTAAATGTTTGGTAGAATTCCCCTGGAAAGCCATCTGGCCCTGGACTCCGGTTTTTTGGCAGATTTTTGATTACTAATTCAATTTCCTTACTGGTTATGGGTCTGTTCAAATTTTCTATTTCTTCCTGTTTCAGTTTTGGTAGTGTATATGTTTCTAGGAATTTGTCCATTTCTTCCAGATTGCCCATTTTATTGGCATATAATTAGTCATAATATTCTTTTGTTATTGTTTGTATTTCTGCTGTGTTGGTTGTGATCTCTCCTCTTTCATTCTTGATTTTATTTATTTGGGTTCTTTCCTTTTTCTTTTTGATAAAACTTGTTAGTGGTTTATCAATTTTGTTAATTCTTTCAAACAACCAGCTTCTGGTTTCACATGTTCCATCTCTTTCCTGTTCTATATTTCATTTTGAATTATTTCTTCAAATCTATCTTCTATTTCACTAATTTTATCTTCAATCCCATTATTTCTGTAATTTTGTTCATTCCTCAAGTTGTAATGATTATTAAGTCACATATAAAGCTTTTATTAGACCTTTTGACATTCTACTTGTTCTTTTTAAATAACATATTTTCCTAATTTGGCTATCCATTATTTTATATTTTGTATAATTTGTATAGTTGACAATTCCCTCAACAGAATACTCAGGCTTCTACTTCTGGTGTGTGTGTGTGTGTGTGTGTGTGTGTGTGTGTGTGTTTAATTTATCATGACTCCATTTGTAAAACATATTTATTTAAGTTGAGCAATGTAAGATTGTGACCTCTTTAATACCAGGGTTTATTTTTGCATTTTCTAGACAACAACACAAGTACTAATATGTGACTACTATGACTTCAGTTCTAAATTTCAGATAATACAGATGGGTTTTTTTTCTTTTTTATATAAATTCCAGTCAGGCAACATACAGTATAATATTAGTTTCAAGTGTATAATTTATGATTCATCGCTTCCATAAAACACCTGGTGGTCATCACAAGTGCACTCCTTAATCCCCATCACCTATTTAACCTAGCCCCCACCCACCCTCTCTTTGAGATAATACAGATTTTATAAACTGGGTGATGATAACTATGGAATAATAGGAGAAAATGCTGTTTCTATAATTTTGGAGGGAAATATTCTTCACTAACCAAATCTCAGGTGAGGTAAATTTCTTTTCTTCCTCTCCTGTATTCCTTTCTCTCCTTTTCTCTCTACCTCTGTGTCTCTCTGGTTGTATGTACGTACATATGTATGTATACATACGTATGTATATATGTATATATGTATGTATTTCTTCTACATCAATCTTTTGTTAGAAGTGAAACTATCCCTCTTGTTTGGATCCAGATTTGCATCCTATTTCTCTCTTGCCATCTTCAAACCTTGTCCCAAAACTGACCATTTTCCAGGTCAGCTATAATTTCAGTTCAAGTTTCCATCATTTTCCAATTCTAGATTCCATCATCTTCCTGGTCACTTGCCTACACTCATTACTACAGAAATATTAGAGGATGTTTGCTATCTTTAATTCAATGCTTTAGGTGCTTTGATTGGAGAAGAGTTTTCATTTTATCCAGTAAAAGGAAATTTCCATATTTGCAAAGAAAATACACTTCTAATGTTATAATTTCAGGCATCTGAATTGTTATCAACGGAGGTATTTTTATGCAAAACCACATTTAATGTGAAAATCTTCTATAAAGTTGAAGACTAGCAGTGCAGATTTTTTCATAGTTTTCTATGATAAGGAAAGAAAAATTATTTCTAACCCATTTTTTGTGCTCTGATTGGCATTATATTGCATTCTTATTCCTCTATGGAAGCCAGCTAATGTTGGTGAGACATTATTCATATGTAAAATAGCATTTCTTCCTTGTTGGCAAAGATGAATTAGATATATTACCCCTTTAAATTCTCTAGCACTTGCTTTTTAGCATTGTATAGACTGAGAAATCTGGCTAGGTTAAGTAGCTTCCATAGACTTTAAACGCAAGCATTTTAAAACAGCTGACAAGATTTCCATCACATTGTACACTCTGTCCCTTAGTTTCTTCTTCATTGGAAATTTAAAATTTATTCCACCATTTCTGCATAATAGTGGCACCTGCACCTTATAAATTAAGAAATAGAGTCAAAAAGAAGTTAATTGCCTTGCTCAGGGACACACAGTAAATCAATGGTAGAATCAGTAATAAATGGATTCCTTGGTCACAAATAACCACTCTTTCCTACAAGAACATAAAGCTAATGTAAATTAAACTTTAGTCAGTCTAAATAATAAAAAAGCTCTCAAATGCAATGTGTTTTAAAACAGCTGAGCCAAGTAGAAGAGGCTATTGCAACAAAAATATATTCTCTCTTTTATATTTTATTCCAGGAATATCTACAGCATTATTTCTTTTGAAAGCACTCCATTTCATTGCAGGAAATAGAAGGCAAGAAGCACACATATTTTACCTATTTACCAGGCCTAAAAATTAACTGGTTTTAATAATGTCTGAATAGTTTTAAAAATGTATCTTAATTTAAAAAATCCCCCCAATCCTTCCCTCCAAATTCAAACATATGTGTGTGTGTGTGTGTGTGTATATATATATATATATATATATATATATGTGTGTGTATACATATATATACATTTAATTTTACACTATTATATTTAAAATAAATTTTATGTAATTACTATATAGGTATTTGTTTACCCTGGAATTATTTAAAATTTTATTATTGTGTTTCCAATAGAAATGGATGGAAAAAGTACTACAACTCCAAATTGGGGGCAGAAATACTGGGTAGATTTATGAAGTTTTTCAACAAATTACTTATTAGGGCTCCATTTTAAAAAGTCTATATGAAGTCTATTTATCTCTTTCACTGCCAATATTTGGTTTTAAAACTATGTAAACAGCCTTTGTGGGTGGCATGGGTTAAGCCTTAGTGTAATTGCAATGACTCCATTTATTTCATTGAAGTAAGAACTTCATTAGGGATTTGCCAATAAATTATTTTATAAAGGGTGTATGCAGTAAGGACGATTCTCTCTGAAGTCAAAGGAGACGTCCACCTACTTGGCAGGTGAGTTATTACCTACAGTGATCTACAGAAGTTAAGAGGGCATAGTCATTTCCATGAAGAGAAGTCCAAACAAAACCCTTCACAGGAAAAACTTCCTCCACATGCTGTGGTTAACTACTGCAATCTTGTTCTGGGAAGGTTTATGAATATCTGTACTATACCAAAAGATGGGTGTCAGGGGTACAGATTTCTTCTCAGCTGTTCAGACAGCTCCTAGTGGGTAGATGTCATCCCAATAAAATTTCTATAAATGTTCTATAACTAGATGGGAAGACAAAGCTGGGTTTCCAAGCAAATCTGGAGATTTCCATGTGCCATAAGAAACAGTGGAAATGTAGCTGTCCATTTATCTCATTCGTTCATTGGTCTTTATTGTGAATAATTCATTTTCATCTTTATTCTTTTTTAAAAATATGTGGATCTTGAGAAACTTAACAGAAGACCATGGGGGAAGAGAAGCGGGAAAATATTTACAAACAGAGAGGGAGGGAGGCAAACCATAAGAGACTCTTAAATACAGAGAACAATCTGAGGGTTGATGGGGGGTGGGGAGAGGGGAAAATGGGTAATGGGCATTGAGGAGGACACTTCTTGGATGAGCACTGGATGTTGTATGTAATTAATGAACCATGGGAAATCTATCCCAAAAACCAAGAGCACACTTTACACAATGTATGTTAGCCAATTTGGCAATAAATTATATTCAAATAAAAATAAAAAAAAGAAATAAAGGGGTTCCTGGGTGGCTCAGTCAGTTAAGAAAAAAATTAAAATATACATATATATATATATATATATATATATATATATATATATATATATAGCTGGCTTATGCAGATGTATTACAACCATTTAGGGACACCTGAAAATTCAGCCTTCAAAACTGGCACAAAGTTTTTAGTTAATTATTGCTACATCTCAGAATTGGGAGAAATTTAACAATTCTCTTAGATATAACATCCTGGATAAGTTATTGTATTCCTGGATCTTTCTACCTTTTTTTTTTTTTTTTTTTTTTTTCCTGAAATTTATTGACAAATTGGTTTCCATACAACACCCAGTGCTCATCCCAAAAGGTGCCCTCCTCAATACCCATCACCCACCCTCTCCTCCCTCCCACCCCCCATCAACCCTCAGTTTGTTCTCAGTTTTTAACAGTCTCTTATGCTTTGGCTCTCTCCCATTCTAACCTCTTTTTTTTTTTTTTCCTTCCCCTCCCCCATGGGTTCCTGTTAAGTTTCTCAGGATCCACATAAGAGTGAGACCATATGGTATCTGTCTTTCTCTGTATGGCTTATTTCACTTAGCATCACACTCTCCAGTTCCATCCACGTTGCTACAAAAGGCCATATTTCATTTTTTCTCATTGCCATGTAATATTCCATTGTGTATATAAACCACAATTTCTTTATCCATTCATCAGTTGATGGACATTTAGGCTCTTTCCATAATTTGGCTATTGTTGAGAGTGCTGCTATGAACATTGGGGTACAAGTGGCCCTATGCATCAGTGCTCCTGTATCCCTTGGATAAATTCCTAGCAGTGCTATTGCTGGGTCATAGGGTAGGTCTATTTTTAATTTTCTGAGGAACCTCCACACTGCTTTCCAGAGCGGCTGCACCAATTTGCATTCCCACCAACAGTGCAAGAGGGTTCCCGTTTCTCCACATCCTCTCCAGCATCTATAGTCTCCTGATTTGTTCATTTTGGCCACTCTGACTGGCGTGAGGTGATACCTGAGTGTGGTTTTGATTTGTATTTCCCTGATAAGGAGCGACGATGAACATCTTTTCATGTGCCTGTTGGCCATCCGGATGTCTTCTTTAGAGAAGTGTCTATTCATGTTTTCTGCCCATTTCTTCACTGGGTTATTTGTTTTTTGGGTGTGGAGTTTGGTGAGCTCTTTATAGATTTTGGATACTAGCCCTTTGTCCGATATGTCATTTGCGAATATCTTTTCCCATTCCGTTGGTTGCCTTTTAGTTTTGTTGGTTGTTTCCTTTGCTGTGCAGAAGCTTTTTATCTTCATAAGGTCCCAGTAATTCACTTTTGCTTTTAATTCCCTTGCCTTTGGGGATGTGTCGAGTAAGAGATTGCTACGGCTGAGGTCAGAGAGGTCTTTTCCTGCTTTCTCCTCTAAGGTTTTGATGGTTTCCTGTCTCACATTTAGGTCCTTTATCCATTTTGAGTTTATTTTTGTGAATGGTGTGAGAAAGTGGTCTAGTTTCAACCTTCTGCATGTTGCTGTCCAGTTCTCCCAGCACCATTTGTTAAAGAGGCTGTCTTTTTTCCATTGGATGTTCTTTCCTGCTTTGTCAAAGATGAGTTGGCCATACGTTTGTGGGTCTAGTTCTGGGGTTTCTATTCTATTCCATTGGTCTATGTGTCTGTTTTGGTGCCAATACCATGCTGTCTTGATGATGACAGCTTTGTAGTAGAGGCTAAAGTCTGGGATTGTGATGCCTCCTGCTTTGGTCTTCTTCTTCAAAATTCCTTTGGCTATTTGGGGCCTTTTGTGGTTCCATATGAATTTTAGGATTGCTTGTTCTAGTTTCGAGAAGAATGCTGGTGCAATTTTGATTGGGATTGCATTGAATGTGTAGATAGCTTTGGGTAGTATTGACATTTTGACAATATTTATTTTTCCAATCCATGAGCAGGGAATGTCTTTCCATTTCTTTAAATCTTCTTCAATTTCCTTCATAAGCTTTCTATAGTTTTCAGCATACAGATCCTTTACATCTTTGGTTAGATTTATTCCTAGGTATTTTATGCTTCTTGGTGCAATTGTGAATGGGATCAGTTTCTTTATTTGTCTTTCTGTTGCTTCATTGTTAGTGTATAAGAATGCAACTGATTTCTGTACATTGATTTTGTATCCTGCAACTTTGCTGAATTCCTGTATCAGTTCTAGCAGACTTTTGGTGGAGTCTATCGGATTTTCCATGTATAATATCATGTCATCTGCAAAAAGCGAAAGCTTGACTTCATCTTTGCCAATTTTGATGCCTTTGATTTCCTTTTGTTGTCTGATTGCTGATGCTAGAACTTCCAGCACTATGTTAAACAGCAGCGGTGAGAGTGGGCATCCTTGTCGTGTTCCTGATCTCAGGGAAAAAGCTTTCAGTTTTTCCCCGTTGAGGATGATGTTAGCTGTGGGCTTTTCATAAATGGCTTTTATGATCTTTAAGTATGTTCCTTCTATCCCGACTTTCTCAAGGGTTTTTATTAAGAAAGGGTGCTGGATTTTGTCGAAGGCCTTTTCTGCATCGATTGACAGGATCATATGGTTCTTCTCTCTTTTTTTGTTAATGTGATGTATCACGTTGATTGATTTGCGAATGTTGAACCAGCCCTGCATCCCAGGAATGAATCCCACTTGATCATGGTGAATAATTCTTTTTATATGCCGTTGAATTCGATTTGCTAGTATCTTATTGAGAATTTTTGCATCCATATTCATCAGGGATATTGGCCTGTAGTTCTCTTTTTTTACTGGGTCTCTGTCTGGTTTAGGAATCAAAGTAATACTGGCTTCATAGAATGAGTCTGGAAGTTTTCCTTCCCTTTCTATTTCTTGGAATAGCTTGAGAAGGATAGGTATTATCTCTGCTTTAAACGTCTGGTAGAACTCCCCTGGGAAGCCATCTGGTCCTGGACTCTTATTTGTTGGGAGATTTTTGATAACCGATTCAATTTCTTCGCTGGTTATGGGTCTGTTCAAGCTTTCTATTTCCTCCTGATTGAGTTTTGGAAGCGTGTGGGTGTTCAGGAATTCGTCCATTTCTTCCAGGTTGTCCAATTTGTTGGCATATAAGTTTTCATAGTATTCCCTGATAATTGTTTGTATCTCTGAGGGATTGGTTGTAATCATTCCATTTTCATTCATGATTTTATCTATTTGGGTCATCTCCCTTTTCTTTTTGAGAAGCCTGGCTAGAGGTTTGTCAATTTTGTTTATTTTTTCAAAAAACCAACTCTTGGTTTCGTTGATCTGCTCTACAGTTTTTTTAGATTCTATATTGTTTATTTCTGCTCTGATCTTTATTATTTCTCTTCTTCTGCTGGGCTTAGGCTGCCTTTGCTGTTCTGCTTCTAGTTCCTTTAGGTGTGCTGTTAGATTTTGTATTTGGGATTTTTCTTGTTTCTTGAGATAGGCCTGGATTGCAATGTATTTTCCTCTCAGGACTGCCTTTGCTGCGTCCCAAAGCGTTTGGATTGTTGTATTTTCATTTTCGTTTGTTTCCATATATTTTTTAATTTCTTCTCTAATTGCCTGGTTGACCCACTCATTCGTTAGTAGGGTGTTCTTTAACCTCCATGCTTTTGGAGGTTTTCCAGACTTTTTCCTGTGGTTGATTTCAAGCTTCATGGCATTGTGGTCTGAAAGTAAGCATGGTATAATTTCAATTCTTGTAAACTTATGAAGGGCTGTTTTGTGACCCAGTATATGATCTATCTTGGAGAATGTTCCATGTGCACTCGAGAAGAAAGTATATTCTGTTGCTTTGGGATGCAGAGTTCTAAATATATCTGTCAAGTCCATCTCATCCAATGTCTCATTCAGGGCCCTTGTTTCTTTATTGACCGTGTGTCTAGATGATCTATCCATTTCTGTAAGTGGTGTATTAAAGTCCCCTGCAATGACCACATTCTTATCAATAAGGTTGCTTATGTTTATGAGTAATTGTTTTATATATTTGGGGGCTCCGGTATTCGGTGCATAGACATTGATAATTGTTAGCTCTTCCTGATGGATAGACCCTGTAACTATTATATAATGTCCTTCTTCATCTCTTGTTACAGCCTTTAATTTAAAGTCTAGTTTGTCTGATATAAGTATGGCTACTCCAGCTTTCTTTTGGCTTCCAGTCGCATGATAAATAGTTCTCCATCCCCTCACTCTCAATCTAAAGGTGACCTCAGGTCTAAAATGAGTCTCTTGTAGACAGCAAATAGATGGGTCTTGTTTTTTTATCCATTCTGATACCCTATGTCTTTTGGTTGGCGCATTTAATCCATTTACATTCAGTGTTATTATAGAAAGATACGGGTTTAGAGTCATTGTGATGTCTGTATGTTTTATGCTTATAGTGATGTCTCTGGGACTTTGTCTCACAGGGTCCCCCTTAGGATCTCTTGTAGGGCTGGTTTAGTGGTGACAAATTCCTTCAGTTTTTGTTTGTTTGGGAAGACCTTTATCTCTCCTTCTATTCTAAATGACAGACTTGCTGGATAAAGGATTCTTGGCTGCATATTTTTTCTGTCTAGCACCCTGAAAATCTCTTGCCAATTCTTTCTGGCCTGCCAAGTTTCAAAAGAGAGATCAGTCACGAGTCTTATAGGTCTCCCTTTATATGTGAGGGCACGTTTACCCCTTGCTGCTTTCAGAATTTTCTCTTTATCCTTGTATTTTGCCAGTTTCACTATGATATGTCGTGCAGAAGATCGATTCAAGTTACGTCTGAAGGGAGTTCTCTGTGCCTCTTGGATTTCAATGCCTTTTTCCTTCCCCAGTTCAGGGAAGTTCTCAGCTATGATTTCTTCAAGTACCCCTTCAGCACCTTTCCCTCTCTCTTCCTCCTCTGGGATACCAATTATGCGTATATTATTTCTTTTTAGTGTATCACTTAATTCTCTAATTTTCCCCTCATACTCCTGGATTTTTTTCTCTCTCTTTTTCTCAGCTTCCTCTTTTTCCATAACTTTATCTTCTAGTTCACCTATTCTCTCCTCTGCCTCTTCAAGCCGAGCTGTGGTGGTTTCCATTTTGTTATGCATTTCGTTTAAAGCGTTTTTCAGCTCCTCGTGACTGTTCCTTAGTCCCTTGATCTCTGTAGCAAGAGATTCTCTGCTGTCCTGTATACTGTTTTCAAGCCCAGCGATTAATTTTATGACTATTATTCTAAATTCACTTTCTGTTATATTATTTAAATCCTTTTTGATCAGCTCATTAGCTGTTGTTATTTCCTGGAGATTCTTCTGAGGGGAGTTCTTCCGCTTGGTCATTTTGGATAGTCCCTGGCGTGGTGAGGACCTGCAGGGCACTTCCCCTGTGCTGTGGTGTATACCTGGAGTTGGTGGGCGGGGCCGCAGTCAGACCTGATGTCTGCCCCCAGCCCACCGCTGGGGCCACAGTCAGACTGGTGTGTGCCTTCTCTTCCCCTCTCCTAGGGGCGGGATTCACTGTGGGGTGGTGTGGCTCGTCTGGGCTACTTGCACCCTGCCAGGCTTGTGATGCTGGGGATCTGGCGTATTAGCTGGGGTGGGTAGGCAAGGTGCTCGGGGGCAGGAGGGGCAGGCTTAGATCGCTTCTCCTTAGGTGATCCACTTCAGGAGGGGCCCTGTGGCAGCGGGAGGGAGTCAGATCCGCTGCCGGAGGTTTGGCTCCGCCGAAGCGCAGAGTTGGGTGTTTGCGCGGAGCGAGCAAGTTCCCTGGCAGGAACCGGTTCCCTTTGGGATTTCGGCTGGGGGATGGGCGGGGGAAATGGCGCTGGGGAGCGCCTTTGTTCCCCACCAAACTGAGCTCTGTTGTCAGGGGGCTCAGCAGCTCTCCCTCCCTTTGTCCTCCAGCCTTCCCGCTTTCCGAGCAGAGCTGTTAATTTCTGAACTCCCAGACTCTAAGTCGCGCTTGCTGTCGGAACACAGTCCGCCCAGCCCCTCCGCTTTTGCAAGCCCGACTCGGGGGCTCTGCTTGGCCGGCGAGCCGCCCCTCCGCCCCGGCTCCCTCCCGCCAGTCCCTGGAGCGCGCACCGCCTCGCCGCCCTTCCTACCCTCTTCCGTGGGCCTCTCGTCTGCGTTTGGCTCCGGCGACTCTGTTCTGCTAATCCTCTGGCGGTTTTCTGGGTTATTTAGGCAGGTGTAGATGGAATCTAAGTGATCAGCAGGACGTGCGGTGAGCCCAGCGTCCTCCTAAGCCGCCATCTTGCCGCCTAGTTCCTGGATCTTTCTACCTTAAACTTCATGTCAAATTCTCCGTAAAGGGTCTTCTATATCACATTCTTTTAACTATCAGTATTAAGCCAGGTATTTAAAAAATCAGAACTCTAATGTTTTAGATATCTTAAGCATAATTATCTCATCTCTGCACTTTTCTATTTTTCAAAAGTATTACAATAAGAATGATTTTCCTGAGGTAGTATTTTGATTCTGTGAAGACATTTGCTTCTCTGACCTCTCTCATGGTCTTTAATTGCTCTTACATGAAATCACAACTTTTTTGTAAGGTTTTTATTTTATTTTTATTTTTGAGAGAGAGCGAGAAAGAGTACAAGCAGGGGAGGGTCAGAGAGAGAGGGAGACAAAGGATCCCAAGTGAGCCCTGCACTGAATGAGGAGAGCCCAATGGCAAAGTTGCAGGATATAAAATCAATGCACAAAAATCGGTTGCATTCCTGTATGCCAACAATGAAGTGACAGAAAGAGAAATCAAGGAATCGATCCCATTTACAATTGCACCAAAACCCATAAAATACCTAGAAATAAATAAACCAAAGAGGTGAAAAATCTATACACTGAAAACTATAGAAAGCTTATGAAAGAAATTGACAAAGACACAAAACAATGGAAAAAGATTGCATGCTCCTGGATAGGAAGAACAAATATTGTTAAAATGTCGATACTACCCAAAGCAATCTACATATTCAATGCAATCCCTATCAAAACAACACCAGCATTCTTCACAGTGCTAGAACAAATAATCCTAAAATGTGTACGGCACCAGAAAAGACCCTGAATAGCCGAAGCAATCTTGAAAAAGAAAACCAAAGCAGGAGGCATCACAATCCCGGACTTCAAGCTATACTACAAAGCTGTAATCATCAAGACAGTATGGTACTGGCACAACAACAGACACTCAGATCAATGGAACAGAATAGAGAACCCAGAAATGGACCCACAAACGTATGGCCAACTAATCTTTGACAAAGCAGGAAAGAATATCCAATGGAATAAAGACAGTCTCTTCAGCAAGTGGTGCTGGGAAAACTGGACAGCGACATGCAGAAGAATGAACCTGGACCACTTTCTTACACCATACACAAAAATAAGCTCAAAATGGATGAAAGACCTAAACGTAAGACAGGAAGCCATCAAAATCCTCGAGGAGAAAGCAGGCAAAAATGTCTTTGACCTTGGCCGCAGCAACTTCTTACTCAACACGTCTCTGGAGACAAGGGAATTAAAAGCAAAAATGAACTATTGGGACCTCATCAAGATAAAAAGCTTCTGCACTGCAAAGGAAACAATCAACAAAACTAAAAGGAAACTGATGGAATGGGAGAAGATATTTGCAAATGACATATCAGATAAAGGGTTAGTATCCCAAATCTATAAAGAACTTGTCAACCTCAACACCCAAAAAACAAATAATCCAGTGAAGAAATGGGCAAAAAACATGAATAGACTCTTCTCCAAAGAAGACATCCAGATGGCCAACTGACACATGAAAAAATGCTCCACATCACTCATCATCATCAGGGAAATACAAATCAAGACCACAATGAAATACCACCTTACACCTGTCAGAATGGCTAACATTAACAACTCAGGCAACAACAGATGTTGGAGAGGATGCAGAGAAAGAGGATCTCTTTTTGTTCAAATGTCTGCTGGTGGGAGTGCAAACTGGTGTAGCCACTCTGGAAAATAGTATGGAGGTTCTTCAAAAAATTAAAAACAGAACTACCCTATGACCCAGCAATTGCACTACTACTAGGTATTCATTCAAGGCATACAAGTATGCTGTTCAAAAGCAGCATTATCAACAATAGCCAAAGTATGGAAAGAGCCCAAACGTCCATTAACGGATGAATGGATAAGAAGATGTGGTATATATATACCATGGGGTGTTACTCAGCAATCAAAAAGAATGAAAACTTGCCATTTGCAACTATGTGAATGGAACTAAAGTGTATTATGCTAAGCGAAATTAGTCATTCAGAGAAGGACAAATATCATATGACTTCACTTATATGAGAATTTTAAGAACAGAACAGATGAACATAAGGGAAGGGAGGCAAAAGTAATATAAAAACAGGGAGGGGGACATACATAAGACACTCTTAAATATAGAGAAAAAACAGGTTTTTGGGGGGGTTGAGGGAGGGGGGCTGGTCTAAATGGGTAAGGGCCTTAAGGAATCTACTCCTGAAATCACTCAACATGTCTCTGGAGGCAAAATCCAGCATCCTTTCTTATATGCTATCTAACTTGGATGTAAATTAAAAAATAAATAAATTAAAAAAATGTTCTTATCACAAAAAATAATGAAAAATAGGATGGTTTGAGGAAACTTTTGGAGGTGATATGTTTAAGGTCTAGATTGAGGTGATAGTGTCATGGCTTTATAGTTATGTCCAAACTCATTAAGTTGTGTATATTAATATTGGTTTTTTGTATTTATACATTTATGTTTATATTTGTATTTTATATTAATTATGTACTTTTTGTATTTCATCATACCTCAGTAAAATGGCTTTTAAAAACACCAGTAATTTAGTAACACTTCTGAGATCAGTTTCTTCATTTTTTTACATCAGAATAATTATGCCTGTTTAAAATCCCTGGTAGCAGATTTCACTCTCTTATCTACAGGTGCTTAAGACATATATTGGTAGTATATTCACCTCTTATTTTGTAATAGGTTACATACCTGTAAATTTTTATATGTGACTCATCTGCAACTCATTTTATGGTCCCTGTAATCTTAACCAGCAACTGAATTGTTTGGTGTTTTGAAAATAGAGTATTCCCCCTTTTATTCACAGAGAATGCTTTCCAAGACCCCAGTGGATGCCTGATATTGCAGATAGTGTAAAACCATATATATTCTTTTTTCCTATACATATACTGCTATGATAATGTTTAATTTATAAGTTATACACAATAAGAGATTAACAATAACTAATAATAAAATACAATTATAACAATATACTGTAATACACATATGAATATGGTCTCTCTTTCTCTAAATATCTTATTGTACTATACTCACTGTTCTTGTCATGATGTGAAAATAAAATACATGATGAGATGAAGTGAGCTGAATGACATAGGCATTGTGAGCTTGTGTACACAAGGTGTACTTGTTTTAATACACCTATACATTATGAAATTCTTACCACAATCAAACTAATTACATGTCCACCACTTCAGGTGGTTACCATTGTGTGTGTGGTAACACTTGAAATGTATGCTCTTAGCAAATTTGTCACACTAAAATCCAGTTACTTTTAGTGCTCGCTTCGGCAGCACATATACTAAAATCCAGTTACTTTTGCAAACACAATTGGGCCAAAAAGGTGGGAAAATAGCCATCATAGAAAAAATAAATTACAGCATCTGTGATATAAACTATAAGCCATCAGATTAGTCATTTTAGCAATCTGGCAGATGTAAGTGAGTGAAGAAACTATAGTTGACAATTACATAAAATATTTATATTTTGAAAATTTCAACAATATTTATAAATTTTTTCATGTTATATAAAATTTATTTTATGGTTGGTAAAAGGTAGAAACTTCTAGTTATATAATAATTAAGTCATAGGGATATCATATACAGTATGGTGATTATAGTTAATAATACTTTATTATATATTTGAAAGTTACTAAGACAGTAAGCTGTAAAAATCCTTATCACAAGAAAAAAATGTTTCTAACTTTTTATTGTGATAGATGCTAACTCTAATGTGGTGTTCATTTCACAATATATAAAAACATTAAATCATTATGTTGTATACATGAAGCATAATATATGCCAATTATATCTCAATAAAATAAGTAACACAAATATTTAGTTTTAAACTAGTAATACTTTGAGATTTCAGTATCTAGTTTGCTCTAACATAGTATTTTTCAAATGTGCACAAGAATAGCATTCTAAAGGAGACTGAAAACTACTTGAGAAATGCTGTTCTAACAAAATCTGAAATGACATTTCAGTTTAAAACAATGTGCTTTTTTCCAAATTAATTTTTTGAAAACTTTCCATGATCAGTGATTATTATGATTTATATCAGGGGTCAGCAAACTTTATCTGTAAAGGAACAATAGCAAATAATTTAAGCTTTTTGGGACACATAGCTTTTGTCACAACATTCAACTGTAATGCCATGATGTGGAAGCAGCCAGAGATAATATATGAATAAATGAAGTGGCTGTATTTCAATACCATTTGATTTATAGAAACAGGAGGTGGGCCAGGTTTGATTTTCATGGGCTATAGCTTGTAAACTCCTGATTCAGATGATACCATATATTACATTTTTATACAGCTAATGGTTACATTTTAAAAATTATTTATAATGCATCTTTTAGAGACATGCAATACTAAGGATGTTTCCGTTAAGCATTTTACAATTATTTAGGAATGGACTACAAAACTAATTAATAAATACGTGATTAAAGACATAAAATTATTTGTGTGACTGAGCATTTTCCAAGAGAATAAAACTGTATTGAAAATAATGAAGAAAAAATGAACTGAGGAGCGGTATTAAATTAAAAATAAAGTATTTTATACCATAAACTAATTTAATTTACAAACTATAATTGTAAAATATATATTATTAAATAGGAGGATTTTTTAATATAAAATAAACTAATCATAGTCATATGGGACTTCCAATTTCCATTCTGACAGGTAAGGAGCTTGGAAGCCATCGCTCCCATCCTTACAACAACAAGAAAAAATACAACAAAGAAATTTCACAAAAGTGGAAATAAACAACTGTTCTTAAATCCATCAGATAGTTAAAATCACAGGGTAAAGTGCTGCCCTAAAAACTGGAGAGACAGGCAGATACAGGGAATCACAGTTTACGTGGAGCAGAAGGTAGTGCTGGTGCTCCAGGTACACTTGAAGCTGGAATTGATGAGGTGTCAAATTCAGTGTAGATTAGTTTGAAAGTTAAAAATTCAGAGGTGGGCTTTGTGAGCTTTACCTCCAAGTGCCATACCAGGTTCTCAGGATGGACACTGGAGACGTAAGCCAAATGTGAGCAAGTTACTTGTAGATAACAATACACTTATTTTAACATATGAAAGGCAAGATAACTGGAAAAAAATCAAAATTGGAAGACTGACACCACTTCAAGCTGCAGTGATGTAGGCAGTGTAGTCTGGGCAGAAAAACAGCCAAATAGATGAATAGAACAGAAAAGGCAGTCAGAAATAGACACTTGGAAATATAATAAACTGATCTCTGAGAAAGGAGTAAAGGCAGCCTAATGGAGAAAAAAAAAAACAAAACAGGCTTTTCATCAAATGGTGCTGGAACAATTGGGCAAAGGCAAAAATTAAAACTGATGCAAAGTTTGTATGTTTTATACAATTTGCAACTAATTTTAAAAGCACAAAACTATAAAAACAGTAGAGTATAACGTCAGAGAAAATCTAGATGACATTAGATATGATGATGAGTCTAGAATAAACACAAAAGACATGATCTATGAAAGAAAAAATTAGTAAGTTGAACCTCATTAAAATAAAAATATTTTTATTTCCAACAGACATAGTCCAGAAAACAAAACAAAACACATAGCCTGGTGGAAGATACTTGAAATCTCATGTCTAATAAAATACTGGTGCTCAAAAAGACATAAAGAACTCTTACAACTTACAGTAAGAAAAGAAACAACCCAATTTAAAAGTGGGGAAAATATCTGAATGACACAACAAGAAAGATAAATAGATTCCAGATAAGCCCATTAAAAAGATGTTCAATATTGTATGTCATTAAGGACTTGCAAAGTGAAATGAGACACCAGTATACACCTATCAAAATGGCTGTATTTCAAAACACTAGCAACATCAAATATTGATGAGGGTATGAAACAATAAAGACTCTGATAGATGTCTTGTGGGAATGAAAAAATGTACAGGCACTTTGGAAGAGAGTTTGACATTTTCTTACAAAGCTGAGCATAAGTCACACAATATGATCCAGAAATCATGTTCCTGGGTATTTACACAAATGAGTTGAAAATTTATGTGTATACAACCTCAACAAGAATGTTTTTAGCACTCATTTATAACTGCCAAGTAGAAATCAGTAATAGAAAAAAAATGCAAATGTCTTAATAATCTATTGGTCAAAGAATAAGTTTTAATGAAATTAAAGAAGATACTGAGCTGAATGAAAATAAATATAAAAATATCCAAGGCTATGGGTTATAGCTAAAGCAGTGTTGAGAGGGAAATTTTTATCATGAAATGCTTACATTAGGAAAAAATTTAAATCAACAGTACAAATTCCCACCGAGGAAAAGAGGGGAAAAAAGAACAAAGTAGATGTAAGGCAAATAGAATGAAGAATGTAATAAAGACAAAAGAATAGGTGAAATTGGTAACAACAACAAAAAAAAAAAACCAGAAGGAATGAAACAGAAAGTTGGTCTGCTGAAAAAGTCAACAAAGTTGACAAACATCTAAGAAAACTAACAAAGAATAAAATAGGGGATATCATTATAGACTGTATAGACATGAAAAGGATAAAAAGCCAATGCTACAAACAATTCCATATACATAATAAATTTGACAATTAAGCTAAAAGGCATCAGTTCTAAGATAAGTAAATACTGCAAGTCTCTCAGTATGAAATGTCTATTTGGAAAAGCCCTATAACTATTAGGGAAATTAAATTTGTGATTAAAAATATCGCACAAAATATTATCTTCAGAAACAAAGAATTCTACCAAATGTTGAAGAAGTAATACCAATTGCAAGCAGTGCAAGGAGAGTGAAGCCATTTTTTTAAAAAATTGATGATATATACGTGGACATCTATCAGAACACAAAAGCAAACTACAGGTATTTAAAAAACAAAACAATGAAAAGCCTGCAAAAAAAAAAAATCCTGAGCATGCCTGTACAATCTTAAGGGATGAAATACAGTCTTAACCGATAAAATATAATTGACATAAATTAAAATGCATACTTTCACTTTTGTTAAAGAAAAATCACGATAATAACTAAAATAAATAAAGTTAACAGAAAGTATAATGTAAGAAAAACATATGCAATACAAAAACAGTGTGTCACAAGAGTAGGACAGAATCCCTACTAGAAATATAAGCAGGAGTGTGAAAATACAAGTCACGTTACAGCAAATTCAAATGACCAGCATCCTTACAAAAAGATGCTGAAATGTATTGCTAGTAGACAAAAGGCAAGCTAAAGTAAACATGAGATATCATAGTACAAAAATCAGACTGACAAGATTAAAATGAGTGATAATATCTATTGTCGGCTAGAATGAAGGCAAAAAGTACTCTCCTACATTGCTGGTAGAAATACAAATTGTTAAAAAAAAATCTTAGAAAGCCATCTGGCAACCTTTACAAAAATTAAAAATATACTTATACTCTGTTCCAACAATTCTATTTCTATGAATCCATTCCTTAGAGTAAAAAATGCACTTGTGCATAAGAAGTTCAAAGATGTTTACTGCCACATACTTTGCAATAGCAACTAACTAACTAACTAACTAACTAACTAACTAACTATGCATTGGTTAATGTATTTATAAAACTATTGCAACTATTATACATTATAAAACAATGCAACATTATTAAACATTATAAAACAATGCAACTAACTATGCATTGGTTAATGTATTTATAAAACTATTGAAAACAAGTTGGACTGTAATCAATTTAATTAAAAATTAAACCTAGATTTGAGTGATCAATTCAGAAAAATGTGCACCAGAACTGTGCAAGTTAATAAGGCAATTAATAAGGCTAATGATGACAAGCAGTTCCATATATAAGAGTAGACAAAAGCAAAATGAAGAGAACAAACAAAAGTAATCTTAGTTAACATGTGCTAAGAGGGTATTGGGCACATTGATGTGCATGGATGCTGGAATAAAGAAGGGAGACCCCAGTAATAACTACAGAGAAAAAGTGTACTAAATATGTATGTCTACCAAAAAGAAAAAGATAAAGAAAACAACAAATTAGATATAGCTTATGGAAGGAACTGTTTTAGAGCTGAAAGAAACTATTTATTCTAGTAGACAAAGTGTCTGCTAACAACAGTCTGGCTGTAAACACATCATAGAACAGCTTTCTTTTAGTGCCAGATTTTGGGTTCCCTTGGTGACTATAGCCTTTAAATAGAAAATAACTCTTGAGCAGAAGCTCAAGTCTTTGAACAAAGATTTAGTGGATTGTCACAAAAGCTTCTGTAGCTAAATCTTTCACTCTATACCTGCATCATTCTCTTGATGTTTCTATGATCTCTTCTCTAATCACTATGTTCTGAGGGATATCCATAGGAATTGTAGTTTAAGTGAAATGACATAAAGTTTGTTAAAAATAACTACAAAGAGAGATTTAGTAGAATTACATGTTTTCTTTAGTTGTATATTTAAATAATATTTGTATTTAAATTGTATTTTTCTATTTGAAATAATATAAGGCATAACAATTATAAAGAAAATGCCTTAATTTTGTTCAGCTAGGTAACTTCAATTTCCTGGTTTAAGAACTAAAAGTCCTAGTAATTGTAAAGATGTTACTTTGGAGAAAATAATCTATCTTCAATGGGAACATTAAAACTTCTCGTGTGTGTGTTTAGAAGACACAAATGAACCAAGTAATAATCTATTCAGGTATTCGTGTCTGTCCTTTACAAGGAATGAATCTAATGTAATTTGCAGATATATCAAAATCTCATTTTCTGAAGAACACTTTTGCAGCTCCCATAGTACAGCCTAGGAAAGGCAATAAGCAATATGGGCTTTAAGAAGGAATTATTGTTACAAATGAGATTCCTATTAAAAATATATAACAATATTACAACAAACTTATATATGGCACAAGCATAATCAAAAGAAACTATATGATATATTATTTTGAAATTATATTACTAGAAAACCAAATCAGGGTTCATCTGCCAACACCTAAATATTTAGAAAATAAAGACAGTAACACAATATTTAACAACTTTTGAAATAAGGGGTTTTGCTCAGTAATCTGAGCAATAATAAAACTGATAATAATAAAGTGATAAAATGCACATAAAAATGTTGGGTAAGAAGTTCAGCCATAATAGAAGAAAATATAATATGCCCATCCACCCACCACTATGAATATCCAACTAAATATGGGTGAAGTTTTCACTATTATAGATAAGTTTGATTACTTTTCTCCTAATTTATCCAAGATGTTACCACTGATATCCTTTTGTATATCCATTCTAAAATTATACTTTCAAGAGGTACAATTTTGATATGGAGTGAATGGATGGGACTGAATGTTGTATTCTGAATTCAAAATCACCAAGTAGCAAGTTCACCATCTTCTGATATTGTGTAGATGAGATAGTCTGAAATTTGGAATATTATATGCATTATTTATAATAATATTAGATATCAGCAAAGTCTGTATAATTTAATGAGCCCTCTACACCAAGACTTCACAGTAGAAACCTATAGCAATACGTTAGATGGTAAAAGATGTTATCAGGCAAGAGGCTGATCAGGAGGTATCTATTTTCTTTTCTTTTTTTTTTTTTTCTTTACAAAATGAGTGAGTGACCTAAAGGGGGAAAAAATGAGGAAATACCATTTTGTTACATTTGAAAGAACTATTACAGGTGGAAAAAAGAAAACCCATATAGTTTTCAAAAGTAAATAGAATCACATAACACATCTACTTTTGTCTGTCTATAAAATTCAAAGAAACACGCATTTCATCATACATGAGAAAATACATTCTCATACATGAGAAAATGATTGTGATAATAGAAAAAGATGATCAAAGAAATGTTAACAAAGTTGTATGCAAACTAAAAAGGTAAGTACAATCAAATCATTATTAGAAATAGTAGAGTAGGGGTGCCTGGCTGGCTCAGTTGGTAGAACATACAACTCTTGTTCTTGGGACTGTAAGTTCGAGCCCCATGTTGGGTATAGAGATTACTTAAAAATAAAATATAAAAAAAACAATAAAAGTACTTCTGTTAGAGGCTAGGAAAAATAGAAATATGTAAATAAACATAATTGTGATATTGAAATAAAGATATCAGTAGAAAAATGAAACTCTAAGTAGACCAAACAGCAGAGAGAACTAGGAATAGCAACAGTGAAGTAAAGGGGTAAGGAATGTGATTAAGAAATTATAAAATATTAGGGCACCTGGATGGCTCAGTCGCTTAAGTGTCTGACTCTTGATTTTGGCTCAGGTCATGATCTCCAAGTTTGTGGGATGCAGCCCTGTGTCAGGTTCTGTGCTGCCAGAACGGAGCCTACTTGGGACTCTCAATCTCCCTCACCCTGTCTCTCCTCTGCTTGTACATACATGTGCTCTCTCTCTCTCTCTCTCTCTCTCTCTCTCTCTCTCTCTCAAAGTAAGTAAACAAACATTAAAAAAAGAAATTATAAAATATTGAAATTAGAATGATAAAGTTCAAAATATACCTTGTAAGAATTCCAGAAAAACAGTATAAAATATCGGAGAAGCATTATTTGAAATTCTTTTAAGAGTATTTTAGAGATTTTTAATACGTACATCTTTATAAATTAAAAAAATAAAAATAAAAAATACATAAATCAATGGATTGAAAATTTTCAGAAAGAGTAAAGGAGTATCATGAAAAAGAAAAAACTTGACTATAATAGTGATATCACAGATTCTCAAATAAAAAACAAAAATTAAATACCTGGGGCAAACACATACTACCCTGAAGATACTTTCCATTTAACGTGACTGACAGGTAACTTTTTATCACAAAATAGAATAATATATTTAAAATTCTAAAGAAAAAATAGTGTAATATGGGATTTTGTACCCAGTTAAAAACATAATTTATAAAACATAACAATACAAATGATAGATGACACATAGGTAAATAGTTTCTGCTCAAAGAAACAAAAATTGATATAAAACTAAAGGATGTTCTTGAATAGAAAAATAATAATAACAATATGTCATCTGAACTCAATAGGCAGAATTGGAAAGATAGACTATACAATAATTTTGAATAACAACCACAACAAAGATAAAACCTAAGGAAGGTAAACCTAAGGAAGAATTTAAAGAAACTAAAAAAGAATACAATAATAAAAAATTCCACCAAAAGAAAATAATAATTCCAACTCCCAATCAGTAGCATAACTTTGTAGGGCCAATTGGAACATCAATATCCATGTGTCCAAAACTTGACTCATAGTGTCCTTCTATGTTCTATCTGATTTAGAGGGAAGTCCCAGCTTTAGCTCAGTTTCCAAAAAGTCATTAAATTCATCCTTAGTGCCACCTTACTATGTACTCCCCAGTCAATACATCACCAAGTCCACCTCAAATTTGTGGGGCACCTGGATGGCTCAGCCGCTTAAGCACCAGACTCTTGATCTCCACGCAGGTCATGATCTCATGGTTCATGGGACTGACCCCCCATGTCAGGCTCTGTGCTCACAGAGCGGAGCCTGTTTGAGATTCTCTCTGCCCTTCTGCTGCTCTCTCTCTCTCTCTCTCTCTCTCTCTCTCTCTCTCAAAATAAATAAAACATTTTTAAAAACACCTCAAAAATCTATTTTTTCCATGTGTACATTTCCCAAATTTAGGCTCCCATCATTTGTTACCTGGAGTACTACAAAGTGCTAATCTGTCTTTTTATCTTTTAGTTCCTTGTACTTTAATCATTTCATCCAAGTAAGTCTGATGAATTTAATCAAATTTAATAACTTCCCTTACTACATTATCCCATAATTCTGGTTTCTTATTGATTTTATGTTGTTCCAAACTGTTAAAACAATTTGCAAATACATTTATTTATTTACATCTTCAGCTGTAAGTCTTAACAGTGTCTCCCAACACATGCACATATGCATATAGTTTTGTTTCCTCCTGTCTTCCCTCTGTTTTTATTCTTACATCAGGCTTTTATTCTTACCTCTTGTAATTCACACACTTTTTTCTCCCTTTCCTTTTTTCCTCTTCCCTTCCCTTGTCTTCTTTCTTTCTTTCTCTCTCCCTTCCACCCTCTCTTTCTTTCTTTTCTTCCTTCCTTCCTTTTTCCTTATTTCTCTTTTCTTTTCTTTGTTCTTTCTTTTCTTCCTTCCTTCCTTCCTTCCTTCCTTGCTTTCTCTCTCTCTCTCTCTCTCTCTCTCTCTCTCTCTCTCTCTCTCTGTCTTTCCAGAATCCCCTAAATATCCTATATCTTCTACCACTCAAAGTTACAGACTTTTCAATGTACTCAGTGATCCACTTTTCTTCTTTCCAACCAAATGATTTTAAATTCTTGGATCACAGTGCCTGTTCTCCATTTAAGTTCCTCTTTGGACTCAAATTATGTAGTTATGAAGTTCAGAGATTTTTCCACCTATGTTGTGTATCACTGTATCACTTTGGGCACTTACGTAGCACTTAGTATGCAGGGCATCAGCAGATATTTGTCAAAGTTATAGCTCCAATTGTATAATTCTTACAGCCAATTTTTTTTCTATGTATATACAACTATTATTTCAAATATTCCTCATTATATTCAAAACTAAGATTTTTGTCAGGAAGCCAATAATTCTCAAGAGATAGCAGTGTCTTTTATTTCATGTGGAACTAAATACACACTAGAATTAAACTTCTAATTGTCTCTACAATAAAACACATCTCAGTTTCTATGGATACCCACCCCTTCCTTCCTCCTTCCTATAACAACATAGGTGTTTCTTAGTTTTATGCTTAGTCTCTTCTCCTAGGCTTGGTATCACTTCTCATTTCATTCCTTGAGGATCTGTTCTTTATTTATTCTCCCCTTTCTAATGAATATCCTAAGTCAATCTCTTTCACAACCATAATTTAATCTAAATGACATAATCTTCTAAGCAATTTACATAACATCTTATTTTGACTTTAATCTCCCTATAGCATCTGTTATTTCTGATATTTCCCTTTCACAAACTTTCAGAAAGAAATGCCTGTACACATAAGCCCCGATTCTGTGCCTTTTATTTACTATTCAACCTTCCATATGTACACCCCCCCACTCAAATTTCAATGAACTTTTGGCAGTAAAATCTAGCAAACATAATTTTAAGTCTTCGTATCTGTTCTGTAGGAGAGTGTTACATTGATCTCCCTCTTCTGAAATATTTTCTACCAAATTTCTGTGTAAATATATTCATTGCATTCATCTGGAAGTTTTAATTACTTTATTCTGCATTTAGTTTCTCCTCTTCTGTCCTCTTAGAAATCTTAATGTTTTTCCTAAGCTTCCTTTTCTTCTATACACTCACCTTCAATCTTCTTAATTCCCATGGCTTTATTTACAATCTTTATGCTAACAAGTTGTCAAGATGATATCTCTACTACAATAGATGCAAGAAGATTTTAAAAGCATATATTAATTAGTTTCTTGTCAACTATCTCCCCTAAGATAAATTGTGGTTTATATCTTGATGGTTTATATCAATGTGGTTTACATAAAATAGTTCCACTATAGATGTCCAAATCTTAGATCTGAAATTTGTTCTTCCAAAGCACGTATCATAGGACTGTGAATGAATTTACTTCTACCCAGTGGCTCAATCTTCTGTGTGTATGACTCTACTTCTCATTATTTATACTCTATCAATTATGACATCTCTTTAGTTTTAATTCTAAACGCCCATTTGCCCATTTTACTCATCTCTATTATTCATGATTCAAGAGCAATCATCTTTCAATTAGATTAGTGAAAAAGTCATACTGTTGCTCCTAACTGTGAGATACCTCAATAGTCTTCCAAATGTTTTAATTGCACTGATACAGTTAATGTATTTTTCTTACTACTATAATAGATATTTGATAGCTATCTATTAATATGACATTGAAACATAGACATACAAACTCATAGTAAGTGAACTCAAAGAATGGATTCCAAGGTAATATATTTTCTTATTATACTCCTTTCAAATCAGGAATTTGACAATGATGTAATTGCTGCTTATTAATCATACCATGTTTAAAAAAAAAAGAAATAATAGGGGCATCTGGGTGACTCAGTTGGTTAAGCGTCCAACTCTTAATTTAGGCTCAGGTCATCTCACAGTCTGGGAAATTCAAACTCTGCATGGGCTCTACACTGACAGCGCGGAGTCGGATTGAGATTCTCCCTCTTTTTCTGACCCTCCCCTCTTGCACGCTCTTTGTCTCTCTCAAAATAAGTAAATAAACTTAAAAAAATTAAAGACCTAATAATAACATATATTAAGAATATTTCTTAAAAATGTAAAATCATTCACAGAATATACTATCTTAATTAGAGCAAAAAATATAAAAATTATATCACAGTTTAATTTTACAAACATGAACTTTGTGTTCTATTTTCATAGCAGTCTAATTTGCATCAAACACTTAATTCCATTTGTATAAAATATCTTCATTTTTAGGCAGGACTCCTGAACATTATTTAATATCTGCACCACTTGGAGGAAGTATTATAGCTCTGCTTGTGATCAGAGAGATTTTGTCTGGGGTGTCCTATACATATAACAGTACAAATCCTGACAGAGACCCATCCTAACAGATGTCCCTCCATTTCAAAGTAGAGATATACCACTCTAAATACTGCAGTCAGTTGTTACATTTCTAAGTTTGCTATCTATAATTCAAAATGTGCATGTCTTATATGGAATTTTGTATCAGCAAAAGCTTTTAATTCTTAGACATTATGAATTATAAAATATTCTCTAAACTTGAAATATGAAATGAAATATAGTTACATTAGGATAATATAGTGTGAAAGATCATAATTAAAAAAATAAATTCACAAATTTGAATAAGGAAGCAGAGGCTCAAAGGGGTGGTTAAAAAGGGGTGAGTTATTTAGTATTATAAAGTTTATAAGCATGCTACAATAGGGAATAAATATGTTATGTAAGTCAGCATGTTATATGAAACCTGCTTTCATTTCCAAAGGGTAGAATTCAGGAGATTATACTCCTCATGAAATATTTTTGCATAAAAATGATAATGTGAGTTGACAAATATAAGTATTTCTATTTTGGTAAGCAGGCCCATTCTTGTATTGTAGAAATATCTTCAGAGTTCACCCTGTTTTGACAACCTTCAAAAAATCCATATCCTGAGAGCTGTCCCAGCAATGAAGAAGCCTTTCAGCATGGGGTTGTTAGCTCAGCTCACACCTGATGGCTCTGCTTGCAATGAAAAGCTACTGCTGGGAAAACACATGTAGTGGTCTTGAAGCTTAAATCCCGCAGGCAAACAGAAGCCTATTTTGTGAGGAAGCATTGGGAGAAATGATTCCAAACAATAGGTAGGAAATATCTTCCTGTCATACAATTACATTTTATAGAGAGAACATAGAAAACTATAGTATATTGTTCTTAATTGCATCTCTGTATCAAAAATCTTAACTCTCTACATGAAACTTTGGTAGATTGGCAATATTATTATTTGAATAATCAGACAACAGTTTTTTGGCTACTTCTTCTGAGATCCACCCACAAACTATGCAGGACTCCTTGCTGCTGATTAATGGTACACGTTCTTATTAAGAGTTCTGAAGAAAGAAACTAAAAAGAATGTCAAATGATTCATCATCACATTATCAGCCAGCTGTCTATCATTTATGCTCAAGGGCACTATTTTTGTCTCCCAACATTTGCAACTTTTAAAAAAGAGCTGAAATTTTGTTCCCAAGTGTATAAAAGCACCTAAAAAAAAGACTTGGCATTTATTCATGTATTATCATCTATTCATTCTCTCTGACCATTTTAATAAAGCCATCAATATTTATTGAGCACATATTTTGAGTCTAGTCTTGACCTAGAAACCATTAGAGACTCATAAAAAGCATAATACTTTGTCCCTTATTTAAAGAACTTAAATCTAATAATAAGGACAATGTGAGTCACGAAGCAGCACAAGACAATATATAAATTCTAAGCATTAGAATGTTTGAAATAGATACATCTAAGAATATAGTAGAGAAACGTCAAGGAAGACTGGAATAGTGCCTTGAAGTGTTCAGTGATGAAGGGAAATGTGAATATGCACTTGAAGAATAAATAAATATAAATGATAAAGTATCATATGTGTACCTATTTTAATTTGGAAGAACATGAGAGGCAAAGGAATTTAGCATAAGCTCAGATAATAAATAACTACTTATTGGGTGAACACTATGTGCAGATTTTAAAATACAATAAATACAAAGAGGCAGTGGCCCTATGTACTGACAACCTAGTGGAAAACATGTCTTAATATAATAAATACATTGTAGTTCTCTGATAATAATAAGTAAAATGCACTGCAAACACCATATGGGAATTTAGACAGAGTGAGAAAGAAAAGGAAAGCTTCCAGGAGTTTAAGACCCAAGATAGAAGTTTTATATGATGAATAAATGTTTCCTCAAAAAGAAAAAAAAAATCCCTGGTGTCAGTCAATTCCAGGCAATAAACACAACTGCAAAGGCAGAGTGATATGCCAGACATAGTGTGAAACATGAAGGCACTGATAAGGCAAAACTGGATCTTCAAGTATTATGGGTGTCAAAGTAATGAAATACTCAGTAAAGATTAAGAGCTAGTGACAAGGTGGTGAAATTATTTACTGTTATTCTAAAGTGTTTTAACTTAATTTGAATATACTTGAGAGCCCTAAAATGATTTTTTTATGAGAGGAGTGATATTTTCACTTTAAAGACAATTAACTCTTTCTTCTTTTGCATTTCCTTTCTAAGAATTATTTTCTCATACTTTTATAATGCATATTCTCTAATAGATGTAGATACCAAATTGGAACTGTAAAACTACTCCTTGATTATATCTGAAAACACTGAGTACAAAGTGAGTAATAAGGAGAGATCTTAACCTTTTTTGGAAAAGTAACAACTAATTAGAGAAAATAAAATACACAAAGGAAGCACGGAAGAATATTTAAGATGATTTCGGATAAAGAAAAGCATTGTTCTGTAGATTGTGAAATAAAAATGTAAGAAAAATGACACAAAAAGAAGATGGAGGCAAACATTTAGAATTGCTATTTTTTCACAATTTTCACTAGACCAGAGTCATTAGGTAGATTTGAGTCAATCCAATTCAAAAGTTTTAACTATTAAGATAGGCCTATTGGAAACTTTATTCATATGATTCCTTTTTACCCTGTGCATAAACTTTCTTCAAAGACAATCCATTTGGGGGACATATATAAATCAGTACCATATACTGAACAATAAATTTTCTAGGGGTACCTGAGTGGTTCAGTAGGTTAAATGTCCAACCTGGGCTCAGGTCATGATCTCAGGGTTCATGAATTCCAGCCCTGCATCGAGCTCTCTGCTGTCAGCACAGAGCCTACTTTGGATCCTCTGTCTCCCTCTCTCTCCACCCCTCCTCTGCTCTCTCTCTCTCTCCCTCGCTCTCTCAAAAATAAACGTTAAAAAACTTTTTTACGAAAGCATTAAATTCTAGAAAACAATTAGCACTTAATTTGGTGCAGATGTCAGTTTCCCAGCTGCTGACAATAATTTACAGTGCTTAAAACACTTTTTTTAAGGGAAAGGTTAAGTTTACCATCAGCTTAGTTTTGATATTTCTCCAAAAATATTTTTATCTGTTTTTCAACAGTTCTGACTTTGATATTTCAGCCCATAATTTTCCTGCAGTTCTGAAGTTATGTAAATAGGAAGCTGAGGGAAAAGTTGATGCAAACAATGTAAAAATCACTGGTAACTAGGCACCCACTTACTCCTTATAGTAATTTCTAGAAATTGAAATAGAGCTGGTGCAAAAGATAGGGCACATGTCCATATTGCTTCAGGAAAGTAAAAAGATTTGGCAGAAGAATACACTGATGCAAATGATATGTAAATTAGCACTGGCTTTTCAAATAGTTTGTACTTACTAGTAGACAAGAAATTGAATCTGGGCATGCAGAAGTAGAGATTTCATGTCAAGATAACTGAAGGAAAAACCAAACATAGGGTTTTGTTTGTGTTCTCCCTGCAAGATCCAATAATGAGCCTCATGGGCTAGTTAGCTGGGTAAATGACAAATGTGCTTTGCTGTGATAATATTTTTATAATTAAATATAGCAATACGTAGTGTTATATCTATTGTCATTCCCTGCCTCACATCAGAAAAGATAATGGAATATTATTTATTGCCTTAACTTATGAATTATTATTTTCAAAACTATTAAAATATATTTTTAGAAAGTTTTATTTATTAGAAAATAAAAGCTGATGTATTTCTATTTATAGGTGTATACTTAGAAATCATGGATGATTAATTTAAAATTACTATAGGATAAGGTTTTAGGGAACTTATTTCAATTATGGAAAATCAATTGGTATAAAAATTTACATATGGAAAAGTATCTGTAATATGTCATAGAGTAAGATAAAATTTTAACCACAATAGAGATTTACCATCTATAATTCCCATATGTTGAAGATGATATATAAAGCTTTTTTCTTTGGTTTATGGAATTCAATTCATTCACATTAAAACATATTTTTCATTTGAGAGTAAATATCTCCCTCTTCAGGAATTTTTATTAAATTCAGGAATCTGAAGATTTCACTGAAAAAGGTAAACAATTTCATTTCACCACTATCAGATATATGTGAAAACCTACCAATATGTTTTAAATATAGCTCATATGACTTTGAAATTCTATGCAATACAGATTTAATTAATTTTATTTTGTGTCCAATATGCATAGATTTACTCTTTTAATATTAGAATGTTTAAAATGAGCAATAAAAATATTTGCTAATAAGCAGACATATATACTGATGATTAATACACATTTATTTTATTTTTATATCTAGTATTGTTTGTTTTAAATTTTGCTCACTTTCATGGTCTTCATTGTGTCCTCAAGTTTACTTTAGTTATACTTATTTAGATAAAGCTCATCCATTTTAACAGTACTCTTTGCTAACACTCAAGTCATAATAAAAAACTAATATAGAAGTAATGTTTTAAGTAAACTGTACAAATTAATTAAAATACTAAGAACTTTATTCCCAATACAAACCTTCAAAACATCTAAAAAAACAAAAAGTCCAATATATAAAAAGGTGGTTTTGAGACCTAGTTTTTCATAACTTGGGGGGAGAATTTTTTTCCTTAACCAGAAACTACATGTGTTAACATGAATAGATAAAGCTTTTAAAAATAAAAATCTACAAGGGACACCTGGGTAGCTCAGGCAGTTGAGCAACCGACTTTTGCTCAGGTCATGATCTCACAGTTTGTGGGTTCGAGCCTTACATTGGGCTCTGTGCTGATAGCTCAGTCCTGGAGCCTGCTTCATATTATGTCTCTCTCTCTCTCTGCCCCTACCCCGCTCATGCTCTCTCTCTTTCTCTCTCTCAAAAATAAATAAACATTATTTTTTTCATTTAAAAATAAAAACCTACAAAATCATCCATAAAAACCTTACAAAATTATTTCTGACCCAATACACAATTTAGATAATTTATATCAATGTATTTGTTAATAAAATCCCAAATAAAGTTTTAAAATTTTAAAGGACATTTTAGAAAAAAATATCAGTTGCTTCCATAAAAAAATGCTGCATGATGATTTGAATAAAAGTCGTAGATGTAAAAATATATACTTATTTTTTTTAATTTATAAAACACTGGCAGGGGTGCCTGGGTGGCTCAGTTGGTTCAGTCTCCAACTCAATTTCAGATCAGATTATGATATTGAGGTTTGTGGGATTGAGTCCTGTGTTAGGCTCCATGCTGACTGCCCAAAGCCTTCTTGATATCCTCTCTCTCTCTGCCCCTTCCTCTCTCCCTCTCTCTTTCAAAATAAATAAATAACCTTTAAAAATGAATAAATATAAAACACTGGCAAAAATAAAATACTGGCAAATGAACTTGAAAAAAAAGGTTTATTCAAGGTGATACAAATGTTCTAAATGTTATAGAAACTTGAAAATACTTTTATTCATAAAACAAAAGTGAAATAAGACATATTTTTTAGAAAATTTTTTTAGAAATGTTAATAATTTGTGGTAATTTTTAATATTCCTTAACACTACCTGAAAAGATATTTTTCTTCAGCAAAAGAAAAAAAAACAACCAGTAAACTACAGATTAGTCCTCACATATTAAAATCAAGAGTAATTTCAAGAGGGGGAAGGGTTACACAAATTGGGTGTATTCTTAGGTTCTTACTCTGAAGCTTACCTTTGGAACCATTTTAGCAGTAGACACAGACATTGTGTATCTTTTTATCCTGTTTTCTCAAAGGTAATGCCACTATTCTATAACAGATAGCAATGAGAAAGGTCTAGCAGTAAGTGAAACAAGAGTGTAGCTGTGTTCTAGAAGAAGTGTTTGTCTGTCTTTTCATCCAAGCTTCTCATTACAATTCCTTGAAGAGGTGTCAACCATGCCAATCACAAAGAAAAATAAATTTTAAAGAAAGAGTTGAGCAGAGTCTCCTCCTGCAGTTGCACCACAGATAAATATGGGTTAAAAACCTTGAGAAGATACTTTATAATAGTTCTTACCACAGATGCAAAATTTGTGGGAAACTGTACACCAATATTAGATTGAAAATAAATTTAATCATCAGGCTGATGAACCAAAGTTGACAAACAGTCAATACACTCTAGAGCAGAACATTTGATTGTCTTTTAATATTATTGTCTGCCAAATGATATTCACGTTTTGGAAGAGTTTCAAGACAGAATTCTGTAATACTCTAATTGAAGAAATCCAAGACTTGACTGTGATCCATTTGCTGGGAACCCCTCTCTTCCCCAACACAACAGCTTGTATCAGATTCCCACTTCCTAGTGCTCCTTCTGCATTTTTTTGAGTTTGTAGTGAAGAAGCAATTCAGAGATTTTCTTCTTTGTTTGGATGTTTTAAATAATCACTACTAGGAGAAAGCTCATCTCTCCTTAGAAGGGACAGAAGGGGGAAACTGACTCAGTGCCCAATAGAAGATGGAATGGAGACCACCCCAAGATAGGGTGTAACTGGTACAGGCCACAGCACCTCACAGACTACAACTGAAGAACCAGCCATTTTTCATGAGGTTCACTCTAGGTTTAATATGAAATATACATAAAAACTTGTGATATGTCAGGAAAACAGAGTACAAATGTCTACATACTCATTGCCCAAGTTAAGAAATAAAACTTTACCAGCTTTGAATCTCTTTATAATTAGTTCTCTTTCTCCCAGCAAAACATACACAACACACACACACACACACACACACACACACACACACACACACACACCCTACACTTACTTTTTTAAATTATTTTATTTTCTTTGTTTTAATTATAACTTATAATTCTACCCTTCAGCATACATAAAAATGTGTCACCACTGTCACTCCATATAATAATAATGACTTTTAAAAACTCATCTTGATAAATACATGATTCTGGTGTTCATTCACTGTTCTCTGCATAATTTTTTATTTAGTTAATATATAGTGTCATCACATATTCCTGTCCTATTAATATATATTCCAGTTTTCTTTTTATTTTATTTTTTTATTAACAATAAAAATAATGTCTAACAAATGTCTTTAGAGATATCCTAGTACATATGCAAGATTAAGTTCAAGACGATTTGTTTCTCTAAGAAATTGTGTCAATTTTATCCCAACCATTAATCATAAGATATCTGATGATTAAATGTCAATGCTGACACTTCAAATTATGAAATGTTCTAGTTTTGATACTCTAAATTGCTATATAAAACATTATTTTGTTAAAACAGTTTTTCTTCATAAACTTATTAAATATCACAACATTCTTTAGCATCTTTAGAGTTTACCATATTTTCGTACCTGTAATTCATGCCTTCATTTTTACTTAAGAATCCTGGGTGAGTGTCAATTTTAATACTTTTCAAATAACAAATTAATTTTTTATTCCTCTATACTAAATTCATTTTTTTTACTAATTTTATTCTCTATCTTCTTCCTAACATATTTGTGTTTAATTTGTTTTTCCCCACAATTCTTGAGATGGATGCTTACTGATTTTAAATACTTAAATTATAATAAATTCAATTAAAGCTACAGATTAAAGCAAGATGACTTTAATTGCATCCCATATCCCACACATTTTAGTTGCTTTATTTTCATTTATATAGTTCAAAATGTTTCTATTTTTTTATTATTTCAAGTTGGACTGCAATCTATAAACTTCCAATTCTTTGCATTTTGATCTTGCTCTATTGCCAGTAATTGGATAATTTTTCAAAATGCTTTGTAGACTCTTAAAAATAATATGTATTCTACAAAACATTGATGAAAGAAATTGAACATGACACAAACAAATGGGAAGATATTCCATGCTCAGGGATTGAAAGAACAAATATTTTTAAAATGTCTATACTGTCCAAAGCAATCTACACATTTAATGAAATCTTTATCAAAATACCAATAATATTTTTCACAGAACTAGAACAAACAATCTTAAAATTTCTATGGAAACACAAAAGATCCTGAATAGCCAAAACAATCCTGAAAAAGAACAAAACTAGAGTTGGAGTCTAATTCTAGACTTCAACCTCTTTCATATCAGCTGTAGTAATATATTTCTAGATTTGTCTCCTGAGGCAAGGGAAAGAAAAGCAAAAATAAACTTTTGGGACTATATCAAAATAAAAAGATTTTGCACAGCAAAGGAAACAACCAATAAAACTGAAAGATTACCTACGAAGTTGGAGTTGGGTTAGGGTTAACCCATCATCAAAAGATAGTTCTGTTAGGGTTAACCCATATCAAAAGATATTTTCAAATGACATATCCAATAAAGGGTTAATACCAAAATATATAAAGAATTTATATAACTCAATACTCAAAAACAAATAATCCAATTTAAAAATGGGCAGAAGACATGAATAGGCAGTTTTCCAAAGAAGTCATATAGATGGTCAACAGACACATGAAAAGATGTCCAATATCACTCATCAACAAGGAATGCAAATCAAAACCACAATGAGGTATCACCTCACGCTTCTCAGAATGGCTCTAATTAAAAACACAAGAAACAACATGTGTTGGCGAGTTTGTGGAGAAAGGGAACCCTCCTGCACTGTTGGTGGGAATGCACACTGGTGCAGCTACTGTAAAAGACAGTATGGAGTTTCCTCAAAAAATTAAATAGAACTATCCTGTGATCCCGTGATTTTTGGGTATTTACCCAAAGAATGTGAAAACACTTAGCTAAAAAGACATATGAACCCCTATGTTTAATGCAGCGTTATTTACAATAGCCAAAAGATGGAAGTGACCCAAGTGTCAATCAATGAATGAATGGATAAAGACAGAGAGAGACAAACCAAGATATACTCTTAACTATAGAGAACAAACTGATGGTTACCATAGGGGAGGTGGGTGCAGGCATGGGTTAAATGGGTAATGGAGATTAAGGAGTGCACTTGTGATGAGCACCAGGGGTTGTATGGAAGGGCTGAATCACTCTATTGTACACCTGAAACTAATATTACAGTGTATGTTAATTAACTGGAAGTTAAATAAGAACTTTAAAAATAGTAATAAAAACAAACCGAGTTAACTTTAGTAGTAAGTAATAACAAGACTAAATTAGATTAATATTGAACAGTAAGCAAGACTAATTCATTGAATATATATTTGAAATAGATTTTTAAGTTTTCTATTGAAATTATTTGTATAATCTAAATTACTACCTAGATATAAATTATAGTGTTTATTATATTAAAACCTGGAATTTTAATTATTTTAAAAGCAAACCTTGATATTGGAAATATTTTAAAAGTGAAGGTAAATGCGGAAATTTTTGCAGTTCTCTCAGTTAACTGTATTTTCCAGTGCTTATAGAGGATGATTGAAAAACTATGTGTATACTATTCCATTTAGAGTGGATCTACTCTGGTAAATAGTCAACTTCTAAGTGTGTCCATCATTACCTTTGACCAAAATCTTCTGTATGGAAAACATATGTCAGAGGCAGTCAATATATATATATATATATATATATATATATATATACACATATATATATATAATATATATGTATATAATATATATGTGTGTATATATATGTAATATATATGTAATAACATTTCTTCATTCTCTGAATTAATCATTTTTTTCAGCACATATGCATTGAGTGCCTGTTTCTTATCTATTTCTCTCTCTCTCTCTGTCTATTCCAGTTTATTGTCTAGTTTTATATCAGATCTCTGCCTCATATCCTTGTACCTTACTACCCACACCTGTAAGGACTATCCTCAATTATTTGGGATTTAGTGCATATCTATCTATCTATATATTTATATATAGAGAGAGACTATATTATATGATAGAGACTTAAAAATAATTTAGTTAACGAATTCCTCATGTATTCATACTGACATAGGTCTTAGAGAAATCACTATTTCTTTCAAAGAATTATTAGGCTCTACAGTTTTCTAAAATTACTTTGTAAATTTCAAGAGGTGTGAAAGCTATACTTTGATAATAAAATCAATAATGTAATATTATGATTTGTTATGTTTGTATTCTTTTGGTTTAAATGTCAAATTAGAAATTTAGTGTCATCATTATTCAAATGAGACACTAAGTTTGGAAGAGTGGACAAAAAGATACATGAGAGAATAGACAGATTCTGTGTAATAGTTATTCTTTGAACCATCAGCTTAACACAATTTTAGATTTTAAATATCCTTTGCTGTATGGGTAATCATTTCTCATGAGCCATAAATCACTTACAAGAAATCTGTTTTATTGACATTCGAGAGGTCTATGTAGGAGATATTTTGTTACAGTTCAGTGACAATACTTGGCAATGGCACAATGGAATGTTTTTCCTAATTTTCACACTTATTTTATATATATCTTTCTAATAGTAATCAGAAGATATCAGGAAACATGAGCCACTAAAAACTATGTAGAAATAGATCAAATGATTCTTTAAACTTACACACTATTAAAAACTGGCAATATGAGTTCCATTAAAATAGATGAGTGTGTTCACTTCTTGAACTTTTCAACAATATAAGAGTATTTACCAAGTATATAAAAAGTTACATATTATGGGGGCACTTGAGTGACTCGATTGAGTGTATGACTTCGGCTCAGGTCATGATCTCACGGTCTGTGGGTCAGTGAGTCCAGACCCATGTCAGGCTCTGTGCTGACAGCTCAGAGCCTGGAGCCTGTTTCAGAATCTGTGTCTCCCTCTCTCTCTCTCTGCCTCTCCCCAGCTTGTGCTCTCTCTCTCTCTCAATAATAAATAAATAAACTTAAAAAATAATTTTTTCATGTTGATTTATTTATTTTCAGAGAGAGAGAGAGAGAGAGAGAGAGAGAGAGAGAGAGAAAGCATGCGTTGGGGAAGGGCAGAGAGAGAGAGAAGGAGGGAGGAAGAGAACCAGCAGCACAGAGCTCAATGCAGGGCTCCATCTCATGCACCATGAGATCATGATTTGAACTGAGATCAAGACTTGAATGCTTAACTGCCTGAGTCATCTAGGCTCCCCTACTTCATACTTTTAATGGACTCTTGTTTCCCAAGAGTAGGGAAGCCAATTCACATCTTTTTTTTTCTTTTGGGAAAAAAAAATAGTGGAAAAAATAAAGCTCCAAGAAAAAAATGTCTCTGGACATGAAGTGGGACTGTTGTAACATACATTCTGTTTGTGGGTGACACACGTGAAATCTACACATGGAGCCCAGAAGAAAACACGATTTGAATCAGAGTTTTCATAATATTTCATCATTATAACTTCAATCAATCTAGAACTAAGATATTCATCCACATGGGTATGTACTATGTGAAGAATGGGATTTTGAGAAGTTGGGCAACATAATTGATTTTTGACATTTTCTTTATTCCCTCAAGATATATGTCATTTTTTCTTGTGATAGCATGATTAAGTTAGCAGAATTTGAATCATCACTCCTGTAAATTATAGAATTCAGGGATAAATTAACACCTTTATTTATATTCTGCAATATTTCTAACTAACTTTTTATACCAGTTCCCAAGAAATATTTGAGGCAAACTGAAACATGCTTTCAGGGAAAACACTAGATAGATTTTTGTTCTGGGGGCACCTGGATGGCTCAGTCAGTAAACATCTGACTCCTCATTTTGCCCCAGGGCATGATCTCATGGGTTGAGATCAAGCCCTATGTCGGGGTCTGTGCTGATAGCACAGATCCTGCTTGGGATTTTCTCACTCCCTCTGTCTCTGCTCCTCCACAGCTCACGCTGGCACTGGCTTGCTCTCTCTCTCTCTCACACACACACACACACACACACACACATACACATACACACACAATAAATAAACACACACTTGCTTTGTTCTTAGTCTTCTTGCAGTATACTGATGAATTCTCTTGCTATCAATGTCCAGAAATTGATTTTAATTAGAGCAATTTAATGATGTGAAGAAACACCTTATTTACAGATACATACATAACACAAATGTGATGTAGATGTGCTTTCTTGGAACTGAAGAGCCTGATCAAAATAGTATTGTCCCCAAATAAGGTTTTTTTTTCAGATTTTGTAGTTTTTATTTTTGAAAATCATGGTAGATATGTGTACACTTATTGGCAAAGGATTTTTTTTAGTGTTTATTCATTTTTGAGAGAGAGAGAGAGAGAGACAGAGAGAGTTTGAGCAGGGGAGGGGAAGAGAGAGAGGGAGACACAGAATCTGAAGCAGGCTCCAGGCTCTGAGTTGTCAGCACAGGGCCTGACTTGAGGCTCGAACCCACAAACCACTAGACTATGACCTGAGGTGAAGTCAGATGCTGAACTGACCGAGCCACCCAGGTGCCTCTGGGTGACTGAAGAATTTTGAATGAAGATGGTATTTGCTGTTACAATAAATGGCAACGCCCTTTGTCTAGGTAAGATCGCTTTGTTTCATTCTTTCATAGATATTGTCACCATTGGGCACAATTGATCTTTCAGATTGTGATTATTTAGGAGATGTCTGTATCTCATGTTGGAACATGATTTCTTTAAAGTCAGAGACTTTATCCATCTTTACGTCTTTATCACTTAACAACATATACCAGATTTTTGCACATCAAAAAATTAAATTAATTCACCTCCTCTGTATCTTACTCATATTAAAAGTTATCCATAAGCAAAGTACAATTATTAAGATGATATTAGTCCATACACAAGTAAATAGAAGTCAAATGACACATCCTGTCTAATTTGCACTGTTAATATTCTTGAGGGAATTTCCCCCAGGAAAGATTGCTGTAATACCTTAAAAGATGAACCCCCCAAATTAAATCCATAATCTAAATGACACAATAATGTTAATGTTAAGGTCAGTGATTTGGGAGTGGATTTTCCAGACCATAAAAACATTCCAAATTCAGTGTTATGGTGATTCAGCTTTGACCAGCAGATTCTCTAGGATGCATGTTCATCTTGGTGGCTACAGCTCCATAAGGTAGGTTCCATCTTGACCCAAAACTAAAATGTTTTCCATTTTGAAACCAATACACAATCCCAAAGATGTCCTCCTGCCAACGTTCTCTTTTCCACAGTGGGGACCCACTGAACCTGGAACCACTCTAGCCTCACCCTTCTAACCACCATATAAATACTGTCTTACTTTCTACACTCTGAGAACGCATCTAATTGCTCCTGGACATAGGATGCTCATATAATAAAACAGATATTTTTGATTTAAATATATATGTAAACATATAAATAAATGCAGAATACAGTATAAGCTAATTATGTCCTATATATTCAAAAATATGTTTATTTTAATAAGTACATATCACATATTACAATAGTGTTATGCTTCATGTAAGAAACCATTATTCTCATAAAATTATAAAGAAGTACCTGATGTGGAATGTAGACATGAAATAGACAAGAATTTTCTACAAATTCTAATCAATTGGCCTCATCATTTTGCTTCTTTTATAAATCCAATTCCATTGTGTGTGCCTTTTTGGGAACATCATGAATCTTACACTCTCCGTAGTTTTACTCACTTGTCTATTCCATCATGAAGTAAATTTTTGCTGTCACTTCACTCATCCAAGTTATCCTACTTTTCCAGAATACCTTGAAAAGTACTTTTTGACATATCCTACATATAATAATTAAATCAAATCTGACATGATATCAAAAATAAAATTTTAAGACAGACATAGTCACGGTTTGAGTGTGTTATAATTCAGTTTTGCAGAGAATCTAGACTATATATATCATCTAATCTTCAGCAATTTCTCAGATTATTTCCAAGTTTTGCCTATATTTCATACTAGCAAATGCTACTTATCTTATCATATTTTTATATAATTTTCCACTCTCCACAATGTTTCCCATGAAAAAGAGGTAATTATCTAAATTGTTTTGTGTCCCTCAGTTGAGAATCACATCATAGAACTTGCCATTTATATTCATTGAGCTAGCTAGGCAGGACATAATTTGTGTTAACTTAACAGAAATTGTTTTAATTAGGGACAAACTATTACACAAATACTGAGAGAAAGAAAATATGATTTATTGAGTCATTAACTTATAATTGAAATATATGTTTTTAGGGAAAGATTATATTTCTGTATAAATTATTCTTTTTTTTAATTCAGTTTCTTTTGTTTTTGTTTTTGTTTTTTTTTGCATTTATTTATTTTTCAGAGACAGAGTGAGACAGAGCACAGTGGGGGAGGGACAGAGAGAGAAGGAGACACAGAATCCAAAGCAGGCTCCAGGCTCTGAGCAACCGGTCAGCACAGAGCTCGACGTGGGGCTCGAACCCACGAACTGTGAGATCACGACCTGAGCTGAAGATGGATGCTCAATGACTGTGCCACCCAGGTGCCCCAATTCAGTTTCTTTTGATTTAGATTTTAATGATTTGAACTAAAAGACAAGGCAGATAGGAATTTTTCAATAATGCTTTAAAATGATGTTATCAGGCAAAATAAAAGCAAATAAAGTAAAAATAATGCATTATACAAAATTTGCCTCTCAGTTTTAGCTTCTATGAACTTTCTGAATCTCAGATACCTCCCTTCTAAAAATAACAGAAGTAAAAAATAAGTAAATAAAGGAGGTAATACAATATTTCTAAAGTCAAATACATGTCTAATATTTACAGATCCAACATTTAAAGTTTTATTCATTTAATATTCATTTCTAACAGCTCCACTCTATTTCAGGAATTATAATTCATTAGGAGAAAAAGTTTTGATAGACTAATTCACATTTTTAAAAAATTACAATAATTAGAAAAAAGTATCAAAGAATATGGGGATTTTGTAAATATAGTTTTTAAGATATTGCAATTAAGATTGCTTATTTTGGCAATGAGAATGAATAGCTACAGAAACATGAGTGTGCTCTTTTAAATAAGGAAGATTAATGTTAGATCATGATTATGATTTTGATAAATAGATTGATCCAGAGTATTGATAATTTCCTAAAACATTTCTATATTCACCATAAAGCAAAATGCATACATTATATTGAGAGGCAATGCTACTGAAGAGTTTAAAAATAAATTAGAAAATGTTTCTTTCCACTATCTTAAAATTCATTCCCATGAAAAGGACCTGCCTACATCCTGCGGCAGTAGCTATTTTCTATACTTATTGTACAATGAATCTGGTCTTTTAAGCAAATGTTTATGTATAAAATAAGTGAAATCTAAAGTTAAATACAAAGAATTTTGCTATATGAGGGGGTAATATTTAAAACTGGCATATAAGCAAAGGCACTTTTCAGAAACTCTTTACCAGAGTTTGAAACAATATCTTGAACTTCATGGGTAGACCTGACCAATCACTTATAGATTTTGATGACAACCTATTTCAAATTAATTACAACATGGCAAATGTCAGGATGGATAAAGAAGATAGCTCAGCAGTACATTAAAAAATTATCAGTTAGTGACACTGCATAGAGACATGAACTTTCATTGCCATTTGTCTCTTGTAATTCTCAGTGTCAAGAAGAGAGGAGGTGGAGTCTTAAGACACTTTCTTTTTTAGCTTTCTTTTATTATATATGAAAAATCACAGTCCTATGAGTAGCAGCAGGTTCCATAATTGGCACATTTTAATTTTTGACCAGTAGCAAGAAAGAACCAAGAATGCACAAAGAAGATCATGGTGTAAAATTTGTTGTAGATTAAACTGTACTGTTTTACATTTAAGTTCTATCCCCCATATAGGCCATTTGAATGTACGAAATTATATTATGTTAATAACTTTATGTTTTTATAACTAAACATTTAATGTTCCATATATTTAATAAAATTAATCAGTTTTAACAAGAGCAAACTCTTAGGGAATAAATAGTTATGACATAATCTGTTAATATCTGTTAACAGATAAAACATATTCTGTATCTAACATGCATGTGAATATATGCAGACATTGAAATAACCATAAAGTCAGCACTATTACTATTTTTTTGACCTAATATATACAATACACTGTACTAATCTCATGTAAAATATTATTTTTATAGAAGTCCCATAGAATTGATCCCATTAATTGTAGTTACCCCATCCATGTTTGAGGATTCATGAATAATGTTAGCTCTTTGTGGGTTATTGTCAACAGAGATTTGCTGTTCATTTAATATACTCTGTGCAGAATAACCAGAACTTGGTTGATGTAAATGGTAGCAAAAAATGCCTGGCTTGTAGCTAAAGTGAAGTATTTTTTTGTTTCTAAAATTAGAATTTATTTTTATGTTACTCAATGTTATTTTATTTGGTAATTGAAAGAACAACGAAATGTGTGTGTGTATGTGATTTGATATGAACAGATAAGTAGAAGGAGGTGGTTTGGCTAATGGGACAGACTACAGGGACTAGAAGAGATATAAAAAGATCAATGATCCATTATCCACTTAAAGAATTGAGCTGTATTTGGATGTCTTTCCTAGTGACAGATATAGAAATAGGTCGCTTTATTCTTCAGGAATAAAAAGTATAGCATATGCAATTATGAAACTACTGAGTAAGGTTGTAGTCCAATCATTGATAGAATATGTAAAATGGATGAATCACTTAAATTCTCTGAGCTTAATTCCTTCATCAGTACAATGAAATTATTTGTTTCAGGGTTCTGGAAATAACACCACAGACTAATCCACTCAGTATGTCTTACGTTATACACAATTAGATCACATGGTATTCTTGCAAGATTTAATCAAGTGTCTTTAAAAAGGGTTTTGTAGAGGCCACACATTTTTTATGAGAGAGCAAAAGAGGACAAAAAATGAGTAGTACTAGCTAAATTTATCAATAACAAATTCATACAAAAGAAGTGATGTTTAAATTAGTTTTGCAGGTTGGACAGGAATCTAAAACAATAAATAAATAAATAAATAAATGAAAAACAAATGAGGCCATATTGAAGAAGGAAACCGTGGTATAGACGGAACCTCACTGAGATACTCTGTGCTTGGAGGCAGGGGTACATTAAGTTGAGGGGGATCTGAGACTAGAGAGAAAGTGATGACAGCACCAGGCTGTGCTGTCTTCCTCTGACAATAGCTATGATCCTGTGTCAAAAAGCTGTGGGTGGCTGTTCCCAAGCAAGTGTAAAACACCAGAGAGAACTTAGAATAACCTTGCAGAAGAGACCTGAAGAAGCAAGAATTCCCTCCATAGCCAGCTTGCATCTACCAATGTAGAAGAATCTTACACATGTCCGGCAAAAAAAGGTCCTGAAAGAAAGAGCGTGCTGCCTAATCATGACCACCAAAGTTGATCAGAAAGTTTACCACATAGAATCAAAGATTATTATATACTTAAGGAAAGCATACATAAGGAAATTTATCAGAACAAGTAGAATAAAAAGGAAATCTTTCAAATAAGCATTACCTAATCATCAGAATTTCAAGCAAATAGTATATCTATTAAAAAGGCATCAAAAAATTTCTTGGCAATTAAAAACATGGTTACTGAAATAAAAACAATTTAAACAAATTAGAAAAAATACATGATAGAATTGAAAAATAGTTTTATATAAATTATTTAATAACTTTAAGTTAATAGTTCTCAAGGAAAAGTAAATATTCAATTTACATTCCATAAGTGATAGATGACAAAAACCAAGAAACAGGAAGAAAATTGAAAATGTATCAAAATATCTTCTCTTCCAAAAAGGACAAGGTTTAGATTGTTTTAGAAGCAGATTTTACTAAGTAATCTTGGAATAAATTTTTCCATACATATACATGTAATTGTATGAATACAAAGGCTACACAACTCTTTCCAAGGTAACCATGACTACTCTACTCCTGACCATACAGGATGCGTCATTCTTCCCTGGCTTCCAAAATAAAATACCACAGACTGCATAGTTTAAACAACAGAAATTTATTTCCTCACAATTCTGAAAACTGAAAGTCTGAGATAAGGGGACCAGCATGGTCAGTGCCTGGTAAGAACCCGCTTCCTGGTTTATAAATGTTTCCATCTGGCTGTGTCCTAACATGGCAGAGAAAGAAAGAGGAAGAAAGATGTCTGGATCTTTTTATAAGGTCCTAATCCCATTAAGACAGCCCTACCTTCTTGACCTCATTTTGCCTTAATTACTTCCCCAAAGCCTTATTTCCAAATACCATCACATTAGGGATTAGGACTTAAATATAAAAATTGGGGGGAAGGGCACAAGAATTTAGCCCATATTCTAGGACATTTGAAACCAACACAGGTGCTTTAAAGAATGAATATATGTATAGTTTGTTGTTTAATTTATTAAGCATGTTTCAGGTAAACAATGCAAGTTAATACCATTTATGATGCTTAATTTCTACTCTCTTAGCAAATTTCAAGTGTACAATAAACTGTTACAAATTATTGTCACCATGCTGTACATTAGTTCCTTAGAATGTATTTAGCTTAGATCTGGGAGGAGCCAAGATGGCGGAACAGCATGGAAGCTTTATGTGTGTCTCGCGTTCATGAAATACAGCCAGACCAACACAAAACCATCCTACACACCTAGAAAACTGACTGGAGGAATAACACAACAATCTGCACAACCTGAACCACAGAATTCAGCAGGTATGTGGCATGGAGAACTGAACTTGGAGAGCTAGAAGGCACAGGAAGGGAGGTACTTTTGTGAACAGAGAAAGGACAGAGACTGGGGGCGTGGGGAATAATACGGGAAAAGCACCACTCCCCAAAAGCAGCTGGAGAGAAAGTGGAAAATTGGAAACAGCTGCAGGGACTAAGCTAAAAAGTGAGAAAGGAGAGGGTTTAAATTCCTTAAGACTGTAAACAAGGGGAGCGCAATCTGCAACTCTACAACTCGATACCTGGCGGTGCTCTGCTGGGAAGGGCGAATCCCAAGAAACAGAGTGGGGTCCAGGAGGTTCTCAGGCCACATGGGGAAAAGTGGTTCCACTGCCAGAAGGACATTTGGTAGAGACTGTTGAAGCCACCTGGTCCCAGCGGACCCCAAGAACGGCCACATTTGCTAGTGCTGGAACAAGGTCGTTAAGGGTGAAGCCTGGTGCCAGATGTGTGTTGTGATTTTCCATAATCCCTGAAACACTGCTGCTACACTCTCTGGTGCACTATATCTGGGGCGGGCTGGCACCTGGTCGTAGTATCGGGCCACCGGCAGCAGCAGGGTCCAGCAAGCGTTCCTGGGTACAGCTGACTTTTGGCCTTTGCTCATTCAGCCATGGCTCGGTGAGACCCTCCCACAGAGGGGTGGAATGGGTCAAACCCACAGTCCCTCAGAAGTAAGTGGCTGGGGAAAACAGCTGCATCAGGGGCAAAACTTGGGAGAGAGGTACTGTCTGGGGCCTGGTCAGAGAGTGAAAAAGCAGGGAGTGGATGAAAGCTGAAGACAGAGGACCAGTGCGTGACTGCTGATCCGGGAGAACAAACTGGGTGGCTGGGTGGCGCCATTTTCACTGCTCCCGCGCATGTGCATGCACACCAAGAGCAACACAACAATCCACCCCAGTAGGCTATCAGCGCCATCTAGTGGAGAGCAGAGCTGTTACACCGAGCCCCGCCCAACTGGGCCAACTTTGCTCTTCAAAAACACAAGTCTCACCACCGGCTTAGCTTATGGTCTGTCTATAAAGCACTACATAGACTAACTTCTAAGGGAAAATGAAATTTCAGTCCTACTTCAATCTGTTACCAGGTCCATCTATTCAATTTTCTTTCTTTTTTTTTTCTCTTTTACACTTCTTTTTCTTGAATACAGAAAGAGAAAAAATTCATTGTTATTTTCCATTTTTATTAAAAATATTTTTCTTTAGTTTTTATTACTATATTTTTTCAAATTCTATTTTACTTCTATCATTTTATTGTAGCCTACTTCAGTGTATTCACCTTTTCAAATTTTCAAAGGATCTCCTTTTTTGTTTCTTTTTCTTTTTTCTCTTTTTTTGTGTCTTTTCTTTCCCTTGAATGCAGAAAGAGAAAAACTTCATTTTTACCTTAATTTATATTAAAAATATTTTCATTTAATTTTTTTACTATATTTTTTGTTTTATGTAATTTTTTCAAATTCTGTTTTACTTCCACCATTTTATTTTAGTCTACTACAGTAGACTACTACAGTAGACAGTAGTCTACTACAGTATTCATTTTTCAAATTTTCAAACGATTTCCTTTTTTCCCTTTATTTTTTTTCTTTTTTCCCTTTTTTGTTTCTTTTCTTTTTCTTGAATATATAAAAAGAAAAATTTCATTTTTATTTTTAATTTTTAATAAAAATATTTTTCTTTAGTTCTTTTCTACTATATTCTTTGCTTTGTGTATATTGTTTCAAATTCTATTTTACCTCCACATCTCATTTTAGTCTACTTCAGTGTATTCATTTTTTCAATTGCTGAAAAAATTCAATTTTTCAAAAACGATTTCCTTTTTTTTTTATCTCCCCCCTTTTTTCTCTAATCTGTCAACCCACTTTCAACATGCAGACCAAAACACACCTAGGATGTAGCATCATTTATTCTATTTGTGTGTGTGTGTCTAATTTTTTAATATTTTTTAATTTTAATTTTTTTAATTTTAATTTTCTACCTCATTAATTCCTTTATCATCATTTGATTTTTTGTGCGTATATTTGTTTTTAATATTTTAATTTTAATTTTTTTAATTTTAATTTTTTCTACCACATTAATTTCTTTTCTCCCTTCAAAATGATGAAACAAAGGAATTCACCCCAAAAGAAAGAGCAGGAAGAAAGGACAGCCAGGGACTTAACCAACACAGATACAAGCAAGATGTCTGAACCAGAATTTAGAATCACGGTAATAAGAATACTAGCTGGAGTCAAAAATAGATTAGAATCCTTTTCTGTGGAGATAAAAGAAGTAAAAGCTAGTCAGAATGAAATAAAAAATGCTATAACTGAGCTGCAATCTCGAATGGATGTCGCTGCAGCAAGGATGGATGAAGAAGAAGAATCAGTGATATAGAGGAAAAACTTAGAATAATGAAGCACAAGAGGAAGATTAAGGCAAAAGAGCACGATTTAAGAATTAGAGAAACCAGTGACTCATTAAAAAGGAACATCAGAATCATAGGGGTCCCAGAAGAGGAAGAGAGAGAAATAGGGGTAGAATATGTAAGCAAATCATAGTGGAAAGCTTTCCTACCCTGGAGAAAGACACACAAAATCCAGGAAGCACAGAGGACCCCCATTAGATTCAAAAAAAACCTACCATCAACAAGGCATATCAGAGTCAAATTCACACAATACTCAGGCAAGGAAAGAATCATGAAAGCAGCAAGGGAAAAAAAGTCCCTAACCTACAAGGGAAGACATATCAGGTTTGCAGCAGACCTATCCACAGAAACTTGGCAGGCCAGAAAGGAGTGGCAGGATATATTCAGTGTACTGCATCAGAAAAATATGCAGCCAAGAATTATTTATCCAGCAAGGCTGTCATTCAAAATAGAAGGAGAGATAAAAAGTTTCCAAAACAAACAAAAATTAAAGGAGTTTGTGACCACTAAACCAGCCCTGCAAGAAATTATAATGGGGACTCTCTGAGGGGAGAAAAGATGAATACACACACACACACACACACACACACACACGGGAGAAAGTAGGGATAGAAGGAGCATAACTCGAGATCATAAAAGCCATATATGAACGACCCAACGCTAATGTCATCCTTAATGGGAGAAACTGAGAGCATTCCCCCTAAGGTCAAGAACAAGACAGGGATGTCTGCTCTCTCCACTGTTATTCAACATAATATTGGAAGTCTTAACCTCTGTAATCAGACAACACAAAGAAATAAAAGGTTTCCAAATCGGCCAGGAGGAGGTCAAACTCTCACTCCTCACAGATGACATGATACTCTATATGGAAAACCCTAAAGATTCCACCAAAAAACTGCTAGAACTGATTCATGAATTCAGCAACGTTGCAGGATATAAAATCAATGCAAAGAAATCAGTTGCATTCCTATATACCAATAATGAAGCCACAGAAAGAGAAATCAAGGAATCGATCCCATTTACAATTGCACCAAAACCCATAAAATACCTAGAAATAAATAAACCAAAGAGGTGAAAAATCTATACACTGAAAACTATAGAAAGCTTATGAAAGAAATTGAAGAAGACACCAAAAAATGGAAAAAGATTCCATGCTCCTGGATAGGAAAAGCAAATATTGTTAAAATGTCGATACTACCCAAAGCAATCTAATATTCAATGCAATCCCTATCAAAATAACACCAGCATTCTTCACAGAGCTAGAATGAATAGTCCCAAAATTTTTATGGAACCAGAAAATACCCCGAATAGTCAAAGCAATATGCTTTTTGAGCAAATAAGCTCAAAATGGATGAAAGACCTAAATGTAAGACAGGGAGCCATCAAAATCCTCGAGGACAAAGCAAGAAAAAACCTCTTTGATCTTGGCCGCAGCAACTTCTTACTCAACACGTCTCCAGAAGCAAGGGAAACAAAAGCAAAAATGAACTAATGGGACCTCATCAAAATAAAAAGCTCTGCACAGCCAAGGAAACAATCAGCAAAACTAAAAGGCAACCAACAGAATGGGAGAAGATATTTGCAAACGGCATACCAGATAAAGGGTTAGTATCCAAAATCTATAAAGAACTTGTCAACCTCAACACCCAAAAAACAAATAATCCAGTGATGAAATGGGCAAAAGACATGAATAGACACTTCTCCAAAGAAGACTTCCAGATGGCCAACCAACACATGAAAAAATGCTCAACATCACTCATCATCAGGGAAATACGAATCAGAACCACAATGAAATACCACCTTACACCTGTCAGAATGGCTAACATTAACAACTCAAGCAACAACAGATGTTGGCAAGGATGCGGAGAAAGAGGATCTCTTTTGCATTGTTGGTGGCAATGCAAGCTGGTGCAGCCACTCTGGAAGACAGTGTGGAGGTTCCTCAAAAAACTAAAAATAGAACTACCCTACCACCCAGCAATTGCACTACTAGACATTTATCCACGGGATACAGGTGTGTTGTTTCAAAGGGACACATGCACCCCCATGTTTATAGCACCAGTATCTGCAATAGCCAATGTATGGAAAGAGCCCAAATGTCCATTGATGGATGAATTGGTAAAGAAGATGTGGTATATATATACAATGGAGTATGACTTAGCAATCAAAAAGAATGAAATCTTGCCATTTGCAACTACGTGGATTGAACTGGAGGGTATTATGCTAAGTGATATTAGAGAAAGACAAAAATCTTATGACTTCACTCATATGAGGACTTTAAGAGACAAAACAGATGAACATAAGGAAAGGAAAACAAAAATAATATAAAAACAGGGAGGGGGACAAAACAGAAGACACTCATAAATATGGAGAACAAACTGCAGGTTGCTGGAGGGGTTGCAGGAGGGAGGATGGGCTAAATGGGTAAGGGGCTTTAAAGAATCTACTCCTGAAATCATTGTTGCACTATATGATAACTAATTTGGATGTAAATTTTAAAAAATAAAAAATTAAATTAAAAAAATGTATTTTGCTTATAAGTGACAGTTTGCATCCTTTGACCAATGTCTTTCCATTTCCCACCCCAGCACATTAGTCTTACTTTTGTTGTTGTTGTTGTTATTAGGGTCTGCATGTAAGTGATATTATACAGTATTTGTATAACTTTGTCTGATTTCACTTAGCATCATGTCCTCCATTTCATTGATGTAGTCATAAATGTCAGGATTTCCTTCTTTTTTATTTTCTGTGTGTCTGTGTGTGTGTGATTCATATTTAAGTTAGTTTCCAGTTTCATTTTGAGTTGCTTATTTAAAGCATTCACTGACTCTGACATTCAAGATTAAAAAAAAAGAACTCAGTCATATTTTTCCTCTTAATAATGCCAGCTTTGTCTAGCACATTCAAAGTTGACCTAATTTTATCCTGACATTCATGTGGCCAAATCTGAGGGGAAAAAATGCTTCTAAATAGCCTAACATTGTTTCTTTAATTTCTCCTATCTCTATCCAAAATGCTTTTTTTACCACTATGTGTGACAGAGTAGTGTTCAGTTGACTTGTAAACATGTGGTGATCAGCCATGGCAACACATGAGCACCCAAGTTTGAGGACTTTGGAATAGTACTGTATTATCCAGAATTTCAAACCTGCACTATGTTCATGAGCTCTCCTCCCAGAGTTTTTTCAATTTAGTTAGATAGAAAAGTTTCCCATTTTTGCCAGTGAAGGCAAAATGTGTAACATGAGTATATATGCTATTTTTCTTGCAGACAGGATTTACATATATTCTCTATTTTTTATTTCTTGTTTGATTTTTAAATTGTGTGTCAAAGGAATGAAGTGTGTTTATATATAGAAAGCCTTCAATTCATTGGATATTATTAACATAAATATAATACCCCCCTGTGTTGGCTACTTGAACTCTGGAAACATTTTATGATTGAACATGTGTAAGTAAATACTGAGATATTATTAATCAACTCATCTTTGGTATTACCAACAGTGTAACATGTAAAAAAAACCCTGAATTTCTAAGGACTTTAACATACACAAATTTATGTATAAATAATAAAATCATATATAAAAAGCAACATTCTCCTTTGACATACAAGAAGAAAATCCAGTATAGCAAAACACACTAAAAGCATTAAAGTAAAATTACAGTAAATAAAATTAGAAATTCATGGATGTTATATAATGCAAATACATACTTGTCATGTATAATCAACGCAATTAAAATTAACATGGGGATATAACAGATAGATTACTCCAGGACTGAGTTCATATAATTATAATTAAAACTACTTTCTGTTGAGTTTTTTGAGTTGTGTCAATTTACAACTTATCACTAGTGTCCTAGAAGAAACAGATGAATCATTGAGGAATATGTGAATATTTGAATATTTCTGAATAATTTGAGGAACACTTAATAAAAAGACTATATAAATGTGGACATTTTATAATAGATTATTGTTCAGCATGCTTTATGTTATGGTTTGGTGAGCCAGATGAGAGCTGGTTCATGATAGAGATATCTGGGAGCACAGTCACTTGATCATGATTTTAATCTCTCACAAAGCTTAGTAGCAAAGCAGGTAAAACTTTTAAAGTTTAGAATATTTAGTGGCAGATGAGAGCATAGCCTTTTTGTTAAAGCTACAAATCTTCTCTGTGATTTTCCTATGGGCTTTACAGAATCCCTGTATATATTCCTCTCTGCCTGTAAGCATTTCCAATACCATTAGATGTGTCCCTCAAAATTCACATAGTGATCTTCAATATGATGGTATTTGGATGTAGGGCCTTTAAAAGGTGATTAGGTCATAAGGGTGGAATCCTTATGTATGGGTATTAGTACCCTAATAAAAGAGATGCCAGAGAACTCCCTCATCCTTTTTGCCATGTGAGGAGACAGCAAGTAGAAAGACTGTGAACCAGGACTATACTAGATCTGCCAGTTCCTTAGTCCTGGACTTCCCTGCCTCAAGAACTGTAAGAAATACGTTTCTATTGTTTACAAGTCACCAACACATGGCATTATTATTATAGCAGCCCTAACAGACTAAGACACAATCTCAATATGTACATGTCACACATGGGATGACATGCAAGCTTGAAAGTATAAGACTGCAAAGCTTTGTAAGGAAAAACAGAAAGTATACCAGGCTACAGGCTTTCTTCCTATCTCAACAAAAAGGCAAAAGAAGGATGAAAGAAGGCAAATGAGATGAAAAATTGAGGGATAAGATTATTCATTTATTTTATCCCATGGACTGATTTAGATTATTTTTTCTTAAAATGCTAAATCCTTTTTGATATTGAGCAAGAATCTTTTAGAAATTGACATGTCATTTCAAGACACTAATCAGAAATAGCACCTGTCAGATTTCATTTCCAAAGTGATTCTCTGTTACCCAGTGGTTAGGAACAGGTCTCCGTGTTCTAACTCTCTAATTACTTTGTGACACTGTTGTATTCAAACACTTGAAAATTTAAGGAAATGAATAACAAACTCAATTAATTAACGACACATTAACTCTGGTGTTTTTACGGCTTTTGTCACTAAAGTAACACTTTCAGCATGGTACACTATGGATTCCATGAAATGATTCAATTAACCTTAATGTCAACTTTGTAAGAGGCATTTCCCATAAAATGAAACAGGGTTGTATATGTTATAAAGTACACAAAAAGGAAGAAGAATAAGACTCAGATTTAAGTGCACTTAAAACATGTACTCATCAATTTTATCATAAAATAAACATAAACTCCTATTATAAGAGAAGTAGTTGATTAAATAATTGACTTGATCTATTAATTAAACTTCATTAGTCATTACTAACCATAGCGACCATAGTTGTAATGATTTGTCATATGAGGACATTGAGAACTTGGCAGTGTCACCGTAATCAGATGGGAAATGTCAAGCATCATTTTAATCCAAGCCAATCCAGGATAGAAAGGACATGCTATTATTGCTGCTGCTGCTGAAAATCTTGACCTCTTCTCAGTCTCTCAGTGCCTTGTCTCAACTGCCTTGTATATAAGCTTACAAACTAATAAATACAATTTAATATTTTTCTGAAATTTATGAGGAAAATTCATGTTGTTTTTAGAATAAGTGAGGTTTATGATAGATTCTATTTGCCTACTTTAAGCTTTGAAACTAATTTTATATGCAATTAAAACAAAATATAACTTGCTATTCAGAAGTGATCTTTTAAATCACTCCATCACTCTACTAAAACACTGAACTGATCAAATATACAGTGTTCTGTTTTGATTCTATCAGTTGTCACAATGTAACTTATCACTAATACAGAGAACTCTGTATTTAACTTTTATATGTTAATTAGTTCCATGATACAGTACCTTACCTTGAGGGGCACCTGGGTGGCTAAATCAGTTAAGCATCTGACTCTTGATTTCAGCTCAGGTCACGATCCCAGGGTCATGGGAGTGAGCCTTGCGTTGGGCTCCATGCTGACAACACAGAACCTACTTAGGATTCTCTCTCTCTCCCTCTTTCTCTGCCCTCTCCCACTCATGCTCTCCCCCCTTTCTGTCTCTGTCTCTCTCAAAATAAATATATAAACATTAAAAAATAAAAAAACAATATTTGACTTTGAGTCTTTACTGCAACAGTGATGTATTTAGAATTACTTAGTCAAAGGAAAAACAAAATATAGCCTGCAAAAATATTTCAAACATAAAACACACTGGGAGAAATAGTGGATAATTTTGATCAAGAAGAGAGACATGTAAGTATATATCCTAAAAAATTACACAGCAAAGTGTTTACTTCAAGAATATTCCTCTCATAATTACTCTTTGCAATATTTTTTTTTAAGTTTTATTTATTTATTTATTTTGAAAGAGACAGAGACAGAGACAGCATGAGCAGGGGGGTGGGTACAGAGAGGGAGAGAGAGAATCTCAAGTAGGCTCTGCACTGTCAGTGCAGAGCCCGATGTGGGGCTCAAACCCATGAAACCATGATATCATGACCTGAGCCGAAACTGAAAGTCAGACGCTCAACTGACTGAATCACCCAGGCACCCTTGTAGTATTATTTTGAAATCATTACTGTAATAAAGTTTGGAATTATCACATTGGATCATACATTTCTTAATGAACTATTTTATAATATCTAATATCATCCTTACTTGTGAAAAAAACCCTGAATCATAATATACTTTTTAACTATAAAAACAGTATGTGAGATGTTATTATCAACTCAGAGAATTTAGATATTATAATACAATATGGAGAATATTGCATCAAAAGATAAGCCCTATTATATTTTTAAAAATCTTTTTCAGGATGATTTTGAATATCTCCTTTATTTATACTTTCCCTTGTGACATGGGTCATTAAAAAGTGTCTGTGGCATGAATGAAATTCATATATGAACATATTCTAAATTATTATGTCATAGCAATGTATGCTCATTGCATGCTATGTACTTCACTAAGTAATTTGAGAAAACTGAGGGAAAAATAAAACTTCTTCTGTATTGTAATCTATAATTCTCTCACATTCCTACCTCAGTTATGAGCATCCTTACTTTGACAGATTAAATTTTGGAGTTGAAAACAAATGAGAAAAGTTAATGCTTATAAGAAAATACTTTAAAAATTCATGTTTTTGTTTTTTTAACTTTTTCATCTTACCCTGTTTCTTTTTCTTTCGCCACTATAATTTGATTGATGTATATCCTTCCTTAAAAGTAAGCACAATGGGGGCAGGTGGGTGGCTCAGTCAGTTGAGCACCCGACTTTGGCTCAGGTCAGGATCTTGCAGGTTGTGAGTTAGAGCCCTGACTCGGGTTCTGTGCTGACAGTTCAGAGCCTGGAGCCTGCTTAGGATTCTGTGTTTCCCTTTCTCTCTCTGCCCCTCCCCAGCTCATGCTATGTCTCTCTCTGTCTCTCAAAAATGAATAAATGTTAAAAAAAATTTTTTTTAAGTAAGCACAATGTCTCTAGACTAGAAAGCCATGGGCATGATTCAGGACAACAGGGAGGCAGATGAGTGCTTGATGAGATGATGAAATAGAAATGGAATTTCTGGTCACAGTGACATCCAGAGACTGTGCCGTTAAAAAAGGCACTATGAGTACATTCAGTTGTTCAATAAATGTTAATTAATTCCTGCTAGGCCCTCTACTAAGACAGAAAGGCCCTCTACTAAAACAGAGGCCCTTTTCCTCAGACAGAAAAGGAAGAAAAATCTCTACCTTTCTGAATCTGGCTTTCAACTCACTTTGAGAAAAGATAGTATCACTCTAGTTTGTGAGGAGAACAGGAGAGGAAGGGTAAGAATCAGGCTGAGAGATTTATCAGACACTAGTGGAGTCATTTTGATGAGCACAGATGATAAATAATATAATTGTGGAGGTAGTTTTGCAATATGTAGTCATGAAAATTAGATGTGGACTCCATTTGAGGAGCTGCTGAAATAAGCAAACTCATAAATATACATACAAATGCTGAAGGTATAACTTGGAAGAGATGATCTATTTATTAAATTGTTGGAAAATCATCCATTGTTAAGACTTGTATGCAGTCACTTATTTCACTTATTTTGATGTTTTTGAAGAGCAGTATATATTTTCAATGGTTTCAAATGTATTGGCATTAAGATTTTCTTATCATTACCATTTTAAAAACTTTATTGTAGATTTATTTTTCCTGGCATTTACATAATTGCATAACCTGAATATCTTCTTGTATAAAATACCTAGAAACAACGCAAACGATAACTTACTTCATAGTGTAAAACTGACTTCCTTGAAAGTAACCAATTATTCCAAAAACAAGCAAAAAGGTTTCTTAAATCCAGATAATCCTGAGCTGAGGCGATAGCTAATCTATGTAGAGAGAGAAAGGATATTCCTAGGATTATTTATAAAAACAAAAATCCGTATACAAACCTCCCATAAATTCTAAAGCCTACTTTGAGGTAAAAGATTTCACCTTGGTTTGGCTCTGGGCAGAAGCTGAGACACCCAGATAATCCCTATGGTTCAAGAATTATATCCTCATATCCAAGACTATTTAGAGAGAGAGAGAGAGAGAGAGAGAGAGAGAAAGAGAAAGTTCAAAATATTGAATGACAATATCCTGTCTGAGAGGATAAGTCTTCAGGATTTCTTTTCAGGGAAGTATGTACATAAAAATGTTACGATTAACTATCATAAGAGTAATAATAAAAAAATACTCTCAAACCTTTAGTAGGAAAACAAACCAAACTCAAATAATTTAATGGCAAGCAAGAGATTTTTGAAAAATGAATACAAACTGGAGGTTTACCACCCAACACAAAATGAACTGCTAGAAATAAACCTAAATATAAAAGTATCCACAAAATTAGCTCCTCAACTAGATTGTTTTAGTGTACATTCCACTGATTCTACATGCCCTGTGTAACTTAAAATTTAATAAAATTCTCAAAAAAATAAAATTCAATGAAATTCTTTCTCAATATGTAAATCAAGTATTTAAAGGAGTACACACCTCAAGAAGTTTGTTTAAAATAGTGCCAGAAGTGCTAGGGCACAGACAAAGCCATCCAGGACCACAAATGAGACCTCACTGAGAGGAGCTTTCCCAGTGCCAGAGTGCAGGGAGCAAGACTTTGAATCCTAGCCAAGCACTGGGTCAGGGGAGTTGGTGGAGAGAGAAGGACCACCCCATCTATGCCTGTGGCACAGGGGTGAGGACGACTCAAATGGAGTCCCCCAGTCTGTGGAGAAGAGACTGGGGGATCACCATTTTCCGTCCCCCCACCACCACCAAGGCAGAGTCTCAGGGGGGTTTGCAGGGCCCACAAAGGACGTGGGACCAGCCTACACCAAACCACACCCCTCCATGCCTGGTAACTGTGTATCTACTGGAGTGGGATGGACACTTTGGAAATAGAGGGACAGGTCCCCCAGACCAGTGCTGCAGGATTGCCTGGATTTAATTCTAGGACAATTCTGGATATATCAATATATTCCTCCCCACCCACCATTTCCCCTACCTTATCTCTTCCCTCCTCTAGGCTGGTTACTGTGGTTATTGGTCTGTCTAAATAGACGTATTTAATCCATTCTCTAGATACATGTTCTACACCTTCTTCTTTACATTCTTTTCTCTCTCTCTCTCTCTCTCAGGAATATTTAAGCCATACAGTTTCTCAGTCTGGGTAACTTTACCTTCATTTCTTTGTCCCCGGCCTCCTTCCTTATTTTCCTTCATCTCTCTCTGGATTAAGCCTTTTAGTGTCTCTGCCTAGTCAATGTTTATTTTTTTCTTTTTCCCCCACCCCTGTCATTTCTCTCTTTGCATGTGCTCTTCCATCAGCACTTCCTCCACCCTGTTCTTCATTTGTAGCTGGTGTTTCTGGTTTTTGCTTTTAGATTGACTTTAGTTTTTTTTCTTTTGTTTGTTGGTTGGTTTGTTTTATTTGTTTGTGTGTGTGTCTGCCGGTTTTTGTCTCCTGTTTGTCTGTCTGTTTGTTTTCCTTTACAGGGGTACTTCAAGGAACAAATCAAAGCACACCTGGTGGAGGGTCCAAAACATCACTATGAGTAGGGATATAAAATAACCAAAGTCACAACAACAGAGAGAAAGTAATACTCTCCAGAAAACACCTTCTGAAGGGCCAGACCCTGGACAGTGTATGACCCTCCTTTAATATAGCAGTGCTCACAGGTGCAGAGCACACAACAAGCATTTAAAACTCATAAGGGACATAAAACTAGCAAAAATGATGAAACGGAAGAATTCTCCTCAAAAGAAATTCTAGGAAGAAGTGATAGCTAAAGAATTGATCAAAGCAGATTTAAACAATATAACTGAACAAGAATTTAGAGAAATAATCATAAAATTAATTTCTGGGCTTGAAAAAAGCATAGAGGACAGCAGAGAATCTATTGCTACAGAGATCAAGGGACTAAAAAATAGCCATGATGAATTTAAAAATGTTATAAATGAGGTACAAAATAAAATGGAGGCGGCCACAGCACGGATTGAAGAGGCAGAGGAGACAACAGGTGAATTAGAAGATAAAATTATGGAAAAAGAGGCAGCTGAGAAAAAGAGAGATAAAAAAATCCAGGAGTACAAGGGGAGAATTAGAGAACTTAGTGACTCAATCAAATGGAACAGTATCTGTATCATAGGAATTCCAAAAGAAGAAGAGAGAGAGAAAGGGGCTGAAGGTGTACTTGAACAAATCATAGCTGAGAACTTCCCACTCTGGGAAAGGAAACAGGCATTGAAATCTAAGAGGCACAGAGAACTCCCTTCAGACATAACTTGAATCAAACTTCTGCATGACATATCATAGTGAAACTGGCAAAATACAAAGATAAAGAGAGAATTCTGAGGGCAGCTGGGGATAAATGGGCCCTCACATACAAACGTAGACACATAAGGGTAGTAGCAGACCTATCTACTGAAACTTGGCAGGGCAGAAAGGAAGGGCAGGAAATCTTCAATGTGATGAACAGAAAAAATATGCAGCTGAGAATCCTTTATCCAGCAAGTCTGTCATTCAGAATAGAAGGAGAGATAAAGGTTTTCCCAAACAAATAAAAACTGAACGAATTCATTACCACTAAACCAGCCCTACAAGAGATCCTAAGGGGGACTCTGTGAGTGAAATGTTGCAAGGACCACAAAGTACCAGAGACACCACTACAAGGCATGAAACCTACAGATATCACAATGACTCTAAACCCGTATCTTTCAATAACACTGAATGTACATGGACTAAATGCTCCAACCAAAAGACACAGGGTATCAGAATGGGTAAAAAAAAAGACCCATCTATTTTCTGTCTACAAGAGACCCATTTTAGACCTGAGGACACCTTCAGATTGAAAGTTAGGGGATGGAGAACTATCTATCATGCTACTGGAAGTCAAAAGAAGGCTGGAGTAGCTATACTTAAATCAGAAAAACTAGACTTTAAATTAAAGGCTGTAACAAAAGATGAAGAAGGAGTAGCTATACTTAAATCAGAAAAACTAGACTTTAAATTAAAGGCTGTAACAAGAGATGAAGAAGGGCATTATATAATAATTACAGGGTCTATCCATCAGGAAGAACTAACAATTATAAATGTCTATGCACTTAATTTGGAAGCACCCAAATATATAAAACAATTAATCACAAACATTATTGTGAAACCTTATTGATAAGAATGTGGTAATTACAGGGACTTTAATACTCTACTTACAACAATGGACAAACCATCGAGACAGAAAATCAGTAAAGAAACAATAGCCCTTAATGACACACTGGACCAGATGGACTCTATATTTAGAACTCTACACCCTGAAACAGCAGAATATACTTTCTTCTTGACTGAACATGGAACATTCTCTAAGACAGATCACATAATGGGTCACAAAATAGCCCTTAACAAATATAAAAGAATTGAGATCATACCATGCACACTTTGAGATCACAATGCTAAGAAAGTTGAAATCAACCACAGGAAAAAGTCTGGAAAACCTCCAAAAGCATGGAGATTAAAGAACATCCTACTAAACGATGAATGGGTCAACCAGGCAATTAGAGAAGAAATTTTTTTAAATATTTAAACAAATAAAAATGAAAATACAACAATCCAAACACTTTTGGATGCAGCAAAGGCAGTCCTGAGAGGACAATACATTGCAATCCAGGCCTATCTCAAGAAATAAGAAAAATCCCCAATACAAAATATAACATCACACCTAAAGAAACTAGAAGCCGAACAGCAAAGACACCACCAAGTCCAGCAGAAGAAGAGAAATAATAAAGATCGGAGCAGAAATAAACAATATAGAATCCAAAAAATAGTAGAACAGATAAATGAAACCAAGAGTTGGTTTTTTGAAAAAATAAAAATTTATAAACCTCTAGCTAGGCATACTCAAAAAGAAAAGCAAGAGGACCCAAATAGATAAAATCACAAATGAAATGGAATTATTACAACCAATCCTTCTAAATACAAACAATCATCAGGGAATACTATGAAAAATTATATGCTAACAAAATGGACAACCTGGAAGAAATGGACAAATTCCTAAGCACCCACACATTTCCAAAACTAAAACAGGAAGAAATAGAACCTTGAACAAACCATAATCCGTGAAGAAATTGAATCAGTTATTAAAAATCTCCCAACAAATAAGAGTCCTGGACCAGATGGCTTCCCTGGGGAATTCTACTAGACATTTAAGCAGAGATAATACCTATCCTTCTCAAGCTGTTCCAAAAAATAGAAAGGGGAGGAAAACTTCCAGACTCATTCTATGAAGCCAGAATTACTTTGATTCCCAATCCAGCCAGAGACCCATCAAAAAAAGAGAACTATAGGCCAATATCCCCAATGAATATGGATGCAAAAATTCTCAACAAGATACTAGCAAATCAAATTCAACAGCATATGAAAATAATTATTCACCATGGTCAAGTGAGATTTATTCCTGGGCTGCAGGGCTGGTTCAATATTCACGAATCAATCAATGTGATACATCACATTAATAAAAGAAAAGATAAGAACTATATGATCCTGTCAAAGATGCAGAAAAAGCATTTGACAAATTCAGCATCCTTTCTTAATAAAAACCCTCAAGAAAGTCGGGATAGAAGGAACATACGTAAACATCATAAAAGCCATTTATGAAAAACCCACAGCTAATGTCATCCTCAATGGGGAAAAACTGAGAGCTTTCTCCCTGAGATCAGGAACATGACAGGGATGTCCGCTATCACCACTGTTGTTTAACATAGTGTTGGATGTTCTAGAATCAGCAATCAGAAACAAAATGAAATCAAAGGCATCAAAATTGGCAAAAATGAAGTCAAACTTTCACTTTTCACAGAAGTCATGATACTCTACACGGAAAACCTGACAGACTCCACCAAAAGTCTGCTGGAACTGATACATGAATTCAGCAAAGTTGTAGGGTACAAAATCAATGTACAGAAATCATTTGTATTTTTATACACCAATAATGAAGTAACAGAAAGAAATAAATTAACCCATCGCATTCACAATTGCACCAAGAACCATTAAATACCTAGGGAAATACCTAACCAAAGATGTAAAAGAACTGTATGCTGAAAACTACAGAAATTTTATGGAGGAAATTGAAGAAGATACAAAGAAATGGAAAAATATTCCAGGCTCAAGGATTGGAAGAATAAATATTGTTAAAATGTCAATAATACTCAAAGAAATGTATGCATTCAATGAAATCCCAATTATGATTGCACCAGCATTCTTCTCAAAGCTAGAACAAGCAATCCTAAAATTTGTATGGAACCACAAAAGACCCCGAATAGCCAAAGTAATATTGAAGAAGAACCAAAGTGGGAGGCATCACAATTCCGGACTTTAGCCTCTACTATAAAGCGGTAATCATCAAGACAGCATGGTATTGGCACAAAATTAGACACATAAACCGATGGGATAGAATAGAGACCCCCAGAATTGGACCCACAAATGTATGAGCAACTAATCTTTAACAAAGCAGGAAAGAGTATCCAATGGAAAAAATACAGTCTCTTTAACAAATGGTGCTGGGAGAACTGGACAGCAACATGCAGAAGAATGAAACTAGACCACTTTCTTACACCATTCACAAAAATAAACTCAAAATGGATGAAGGGCCTGACTGTGAGGAAACCATCAAAACCCTAGAGGAAAAATCAGGAAAAAACCTATCTGACCTCAGCTGCAGCAATTTCTTACTTGACACATCTCCAAAGGCAAGGGAATTAAAAGCAAAAATGAACTATTGGGACCTCATGAAGATAAAAACCTTCTGCACTACAAAGAAAACAATGAACAAAACTAACAGGCAACTGATAGAATGGGAAAAGATATTTGCAAATGATATATTAGATAAAGGGTTAGTATCCCAAATCTATAAAGAACTTTTCAACCTGAACACCCAAGAAACAAATAATCCAGTGAAGAAATGGGCAGAAGACACAAATAGACACTTTTCCAAAGAAGATATCCAGATGGCCAATAGACACATGAAAAGATTCTCAACGTCACTCCTCATCAGGGAAATACAAATCAAAACCACACTGAGATACCAATCACACCAGTCAGAGTGGCTAAAATGAACACATCAGGAGACTGTAGATGCTGGCACAGATGTAGAGAAATGGGAACCCTCTTGCACTGTTGGTGGTAATGCAAACTGGTGCAGCCACTCTGGAAAACAGCGTGGAGGTTCTTTAATAAATTAAAAATAGATATACCCTATGACCCAACAGTAGCACTGCTAGGAATTTACCCAAGGGATACGGAAGTGCCGATGCATAGGGACACTTGTACCCCAATGTTTATAGCAGGACTTACAACAATAGCCAAATTATGGAAAGACCCTAAATGTTTACCAACTGGCGAATGGATAAAGAAGATGTGGTTTATATATACAATGGAATACTACTTGGCAATGAGAATGAAATCTGGTCATTTGCAGCAATGTGGATGGAACTGGAGGGTATTATGTTAAGTGAAATAAGTCAGGCAGAGAAAGACAGATACCATATGTTTTCACTCATATGTGGATCCTGAGAAACTTAACAGAAGACAATGGGGGAGGGAAATGGGGAAAAAAGAAGTTACAGAGAGGGAGGGAGGCAAACTATAAGAGACTCTTAAATACTGAGAACAAACTGAGGGTTGATGGGGGGTGGGAGAGAGGGGAAAGTGGGTGATGGGCATTGAGGAGGGCACCTGTTGGGATGAGCACTGGGTGTTGTATGGAATCCAATTTGACCTTAAATTATATTTAATAAAAAAATAAAAAAATAAAACAGCGGCAAACTCCAATAACAGATATAAGATAAATAAATGTACTGTAATATTTTTAGTGTTATTATATCTATCAGTCTGGGTCTAATCAGGAATAGCAACTGCACAGTAATTTAAACATGGAAAGTATAAAAATATATCAAGTATATGAGGACATTAGAATATCAAGGTACTGGCTAATAAGAGTAAGTATAACTCTAAAAAATACAGGAAAAGAAGATACAAGAAATAGCCACTGCTACAAGGGCAGAGATAAGCACTTAAGACAGACATCTCTGATCCCCCAAACTCAAATCCAGATATTTGCTGGAGAAGGGGTGACCTTGAATCACTGAATGCTGAGAAAGCATTGTGTTGGTAGATCTTGCTGGTAACCTGCCCTCCAGAACGTGCCAGAAAACCATCCTACAGGGAAGAGCAGAGAAAACCACTTAAGGGGCTGCCATTAGAACCTGCTGGCTACCAGCAAATATAAAGAGCTAGGGACTGGAAAAGCAGTGTGTGCTACAAGTAACCTGGGACTGGAAAAACTATGTCCCCATAGGAGGCAGGTACTGGGGAAGTAACACACTGTAGGAACCTACTGAAAAAGCACACTGGAACCAGGAACCACCCCTTACCTCCTGCCAGGTTTGTCTAGTGCCTTCTATTCATAAAAAATATTTAATACACTGATCCGTTTTCACAGAATAGGCAAAAAAAGGACAGAATTTGGAATTAAGAGGCAATAAATTGATAACTGATGATGTTAAGTTGTATAAAAATGTCATTAAATAAGTAGAGCTTATTTAAATTACTTTAAGAATTCAAGTTATATGATCTTTAAAAAAAGCATTCCAAATTATAACACATCTAAAATGTAGTGAGCAGAATCCTAACAGCACTTCCAAAGATTGCTCAACATAACCCCCAGGACTGTGCACTTGAAATAGTATGCCTGTGATTATGCTATATTTCATAGAAAATAAGATTTTTACAGATATCATCAAGGTCACTACTCAGTTGACTTTGAGTTAATTAAAATAGGGTTTATCAACATGGCACTAATCTAATCACATGAAGCTGACTTTTAGAGACTGTGCAGAAGTCAGAGAGATTTAAAACATGAGAAGACATATGTTTGGTGAGGGCGAAGAAGACATATGAATAGGAATATAAAAGGCCTCTAAATCTCCTGACAGTCAGCAAAGAACCAGGTAAGACATGTTATAAAAATATGTAACTATATTGTGGCATCAACCTGAATGAGTTTGGAAATGGATTATTTCCTGGAATCTCTAAATGAGAACCCAGCCTGACCAACACTTTGGAAACTTTTGAGAACTTGAACAGAGAACCCAGTGCAGTGCATTTGTGCTTTTTTGAAAAATACACTTTGTTTTTTAGAGCAGTTTTAGGTCAACAAAATATTGAACAAAAAACACAGAGATATCCCATATACTTGCTGCTTCCACATGTGCATATAGCCTCCTTCAATATCAATATCCCCCACCGAAGTTGTACATTTGCTACAATTGATGAATCTATATTGACACATCATTATCACCCAAAGGCCATAGTTTACATTAGGGTTTACTCTTGGAATTGTACACTCTACAGGTTTGGACCAATAATGATGACACGTATCCACCATTATAATAACATAGTAATTTCACAAAACACTGTGTCTTTTTCAGAGAAAAAAATAATTTTAGTGAGGTATAGCTTATTAATTTTTTAATTCATGGATTGTAGCTTTGGTATTGTAGTTTCACCAAACAAAATGTCATCTAGATTTTCTCTGTATTATCTTCTAGAAGTTTGATAATTTAGTTTTTTATATTTAAGTTTGTGGCCCATTTTGAGATAATTTTTGTGAAGGATATAAGAGCTGTGTTTAGATTCTTTTTTGGGGGGTGAGGTGGGAGACATTTGGATATACAGTTGTTCTAGCATCATTTGTTGAAGAGACTATCTTTGCTCCATTGCACTGACTTTACTCCTTGACAAAGATCAGTTGACTATATTTACGTGATTCTGTTCCTGGGTTCTATCTTGTGTTACATTAATTTATTTGTCTATTCTTGTGCCACTATGACATTGACTTTATTATTTTCACTTTATATTTAGTCTTGATGTTGGGTAGTGTCAGTTCTCCCACTCTGTTCTTAAATATTGCATTATTCTGGATCTTCATAAACTTTGGTATCAGTTCATTGCTATCCACAACTTGCTAAGATTATTATTGAGATTGCATTGAATCTATAAATCAAGTAGGGAAAAATTGACATCATGACAATATTGAGTCTTCTTATCCAAGAACATGGAATATCTCTCATTTAGTTCTTTATTTTATTTATCAGAATCTTTTAAGTTTTCCTCATATATATCTTGTACATATTTTGTTAGATTTATACTTAACCACTTTATTTTGGGGGATGCTCATGTAAATGGTTGTGTTTTAATTTCAACTTCTACTTGTTTATTGTTGGTATATAGGAAAACACTTGATATTTGTACATTTATGTATCCTGCAACTTCATTATAATTGCTTTTTTTTATTACAAGTACTTTTGTGGATTTTTTTTCTGATGTCCTACATAGATGATCATGTCCTCTATGTAAAAACAGTTTTAGTTTTCCTTCCCAATCTGTATACGTTTTATTTTCTTTGTATTATCCCACCACTAGGACTTCTGTATGACACTGAAGAGCAGTGGTGAGGGGCACGTGGGTAGCTCAGTCTGTTAAGTGTTTGCCTTCAGCTCAGGTCATGATAGTCACTTCAAAAATAACCTTCTAAAATTAAGGAAAGTAATGAGAAAGATGGAGTTAAGGTACGTATTTTGTTTATTTTTAAGATGAGAGAATTTCAATTATGATCATTAAACGTATGGAAAAGCAAGAAAAATTGATGATGCACAAGGAGCTAAGCATAAATGGAGAAGCAAGGATTTTGAGATGGCTAGGGAACACATGATACAGAAAATAACTAGATAACAAAAAAGAATAACCTCTCCCACTTTAATAGAGAGAAAAACAACAAATATCAGTCGGCTTCAGGTAGGTTTATAAATCTCTCTTGTGAAAAGACAAAGCCTTTTACCTCTGATAAACTGTAAATGAGTCAACATATGAATACTTTTCCTGATACAGAGAAGACAACAAATATGGCAGAAGTAAAAATCTGAGGTCCCATTAACTAAATGTGAGTTGTAGACAGAAAATATGCATCCAAATTATAATAACTTACCATATTTTAGAAAAAAATAACAATATAGGCTAACACTTGGAAGTAACTTAGCAATATTTTGTACTGTCATGGCAGGAATATAAAAAATCAATAAAATATGAAATCCCAACCAAAAATGAAAATGAACATTTATGAATAGTGGTTAACAAAAAATAACATTATTTATCATACACAGTATTTTGCAGTAATGTAACTGCTCTCTATAATGTATTTTTCAATAATTTAAATTTTACTTACAGTAGATAATATCTTATTTTGAAAACTTAAATTCCATTTCACCAAAGATGGTTGAGAAGGAAACCCATGAAAGTTTTCACGCTTATAAATGAAATAGTAAATTCTAAGATTAAGCAAGGCTCAGAATATATGGCATTTATATATTATTTTAAAATATGTTTCTTGGGGTGTCTGGGTGGCTCAGTTGGTTAAGCTTCCAACTTCAGCTCAGGTCATCATCTCACAGTTTGTGAGTTCCAGCCCCGCATCAGACTCTGTGCTGACAGCTCAGAGCCTGGAGTCTGCCTCGGATTCTGTGTCTCCCTCTCTCTGCCCCTCCCCTGTTCATGCTCTCTCTCTCTCTCTCTCTCTCTCTCTCTCTCTCAAAAATAAATAAACATTAAAAATTTTTAAAAATATATACATATATATTTATTGAAGTATGTGTACTCTCTTTGAATACTAGGTTATGCAAAACTACAGAAAGCAAGCATTTTAAAGTAGTAGGTTAAAATTTGGCTAGAAATTTAAATAGTTAAAATGAAGGTGGCTTAAATATATAGGAAAAGTTATACTGTAAAAGTGTAAATGCAGCCCAGTGATTAATGACACAGGTTTTGCAATCAAATAGATCTCAATTTAAATAAAGCAAATAGCCTCTGCTAGCTATGTCACCTTGGGCTAAGTTTTTAAACCATCCTGGCTTTGGTATCCTAATTTGTAGGATGGGGATCACATCATCTGTCCCTAATGTAATGGTAAAATTTAAATGACAGAGTATATGTGAATGCTTATCACACATCCTTTCACTGATTAAGTGCTTAGAAAAGGCAGGTAGCAGAGGTAGAAAGCAGAAGCAGCTGTACTATAAAATTGTTGTAAATCTGTTTCTAACAGATTTTTAAGAGAGTGTACTGGCCACATGGATGCCGGAGCATGAGAGGTATGCAGTTCAGGGTTTCACTAACTATGAGCTCAGAAATCATAACAACTCTCCAAATATGTCCTTTAAAAATCTCTGTAAAAACCAGTGTCTATTATGGAGAGCCAAAAAACCTTATCAGAAGAAAAAAAAGTTTGCTGATATCACCCTCACTATTTTTTTTTCTGGGCTCTTTTATCACTTTTCTTACTACACATATTGTTCCTGTGCACTTAAGCACAAAAATATTAAAACCTAGATTGTATATAAAAACCTTTAGAAAACCTATTATTTACCATTTTGACCTTTACTCCTGTTAAGGCAATATCAATGAATACAAATTTTAGATATTTGTACATTTCAAACAAAGCCTCCCAATTCAATTAGGTAAAAGTAAAAATGCTTAAGAATATCTATTATGTTTCCAGGCATCCATTTAAAATCATGTTGGTTGAAAGAATTTAGGCAGAATTTTAGTTATTCATTCTTTAAAAAGTATTTGGTAATAGACTCTTTGCATAATTGTACAATTAGTGGAGATGCGATAATAAACAATAGACACTGTGTTCCCTCATTAATGGACTGGTATCAGAATGATCTTAACAACCTACAGTCCACATTAACAGCATGAAACTAAGATCTGTAGATTTATCTCATGTTTGACAAATTCAGAACTCATTGGCAATAGTCATTATACAGAGTTTGCAGCCAGCGCAAGCTGGAATATGGGAGATTAACTTTGTAATGCCCCAAGGTCATTCAGAATTTCGCCTGCCCAGATAGGTGTTCAGCAATAACACAGACTGTAGTAAGAAAATCAGTAATATTTGTGAAAGAAACCATGTCTATGGGCAACTTGTCAGTAACTCACCTAGAAGCATTCTTATATCTAGAGTACCCCAAACTGAAAAAGTAATCTGCCATGGATGGAAAATTATTGCAGAAAACCTTCATTCCTACATAGTCTTCTGAAAAAAGTAGTCCTTGATTAAAATGCTCCAGTAAATCTAAATTACTTTGGAGGATAATTGTCATCTTTGTAATTTTGAAACTTGAATTATAAAATCTGAATTAACTAAAGCTTTCTTATAAGACCTTATATTTTGGTTATTGTTGATAATGCTGCCATAAACATTGAGGTGGGTGTATCCCTTTGAATCAGTATTTTTGTATCCTTTGGGTAAATACCTGGACTCTTAACTCTAGAGAACACACTGAAGGTTGCTGGAGGGGAGTTGGGTGGGGTGCATTAAATGAGTGATGGATATTGTATGTAAGTGATGAATCACTAAATCCTACACCTGAAACTAATATTATATTGTATGTTAACTAACTGGAATATAAATGAAAACTTGAAAGGAAAAAATAAAGACCTTATTTTTTAGAGCAGTTTTAGGTTCATCTCAACATTGATCAGACGGTACAGAGATTTCCCATGTAACCCGTCCCCACACATGCAGAGCCTCCCCCATTATCATTATTTCCCACCAGAGTGATGCCTTTGTTATAACTGATGAACATAGATTGACACATGATAACCCACCTGAAGTCCATAGTTCACTTTTGATGTTGAACATTCTATGGGTTTGGACAAATGAATAATGATCCATTGTCATGGTATCATATAGAGTGCATTCACTGTCCTAAAGTCCTCCTGTATGCTCCATGCATTCATCCCCCCCTCCTCCCTAACCTCTAGCAAATACATACTTGATGTTCAGAGATTGTTCCAAACAGGGTTAGTGCTACCTAGTGGTGGCATAAATGGGTGGCTACTATTATTTAAAAAAATTATCTTTGAATTATCAAAATACAAAAAACAATTTGGCTGCTTGACATCTTATCTTCCAATTCATATCATTTATTCTCTTTCTAAAATGTTTTTCTCAATTTTGCTTGCTTTAATCAAAAGTTAAATACATGGCCAAAAGAATGGTGCTAAGTTTTAGCTTTAGGGGGATTTCATGACCCATGGAATTCTACTGTGAGTACTAATATAAATTGATACCAATATGTTGGGAAAATTGGATAGCTACATGTAAAAGAATGAAACTGGACTACTTTCTAATACCATACACACACACACACACACACACACACACACACACACACACACAAACTCAGAATGGATTAAAAGGCTAAATGTGAGACCTGAAACCATAAAACTTCTAGAAGAGAGCACAGGCAGTAATATCTCTGACATCAGCCATAGAAACATTTTTCTACATATGTCTCTTAAGGCAAGGGAAACAAAAGCAAAGATAAACTTGGGACTACATCAAAATAAGAAGCTTTTGCACAGTAAGGAAACCATCACCAAAACAAAATGGAAACCTACTGACTGCAAGAAAATATTTGCAAATTATATACTCAATAGGAAGTTAATATCTAAAATGTATGTAAGAATTTATACAATTCAAAACCAAAAAATAATCTGATAAAAAAATGAGCAAGGACCTGACTAGCCATTGTTTCCAGAGAAGACATACAAATGGCTGACACATGAAAATATGCTCACATGCAAATCAAAATCACAATGAGACATCATCTTACACCTGTCAGAATAGCTAAAATTTAAAAGACTAGAAATAACAAATGTTGGTGAGGATATGAAGAAGAAGGAACCCTTTTGCACTGTTGGTGGGAATGCAAACTGGTGCAGCCACTGTGGAAAACAGTATGTAAGTTCCAAAAAAAAAAATTAAAAATAGAAATAGAAATCCACTTCTAGGTTTTTACCCAAGGGAATAAAAACACTAATTCAAAAGGATATATGTACCCCCATTTATTGCAGCTATTTACAAAAGCCAAAATATAGGAGGAACAAAGATGTCCATTAATTAATAGACAAATGGACAAAGAACATGTGATATGTATCATATCATATGTATGAAATATTACAAAGGCATAAAAGGAATGAGATTGTGCCATTTGTGACAACATGGATGGACTTAGAGGGTATTATGCTATGTGAAACAATACAGACTGGGAAAGGCTAATACCATATGATTTCACTCATAAGTGAAATCTAAAACAAAACAAAACAAATAAAATAACAAGTAAAGAAACAAAACACAGAATTAGACCTATAAATACAGAGAACAGTTTGGTGGTGGCCATAAGGGGTGGGAGAAGTTGGGCAAAATGAATGAAGGGAAGTTATGGAACAGGCTTCCAGTTATGTAATGCATAGTCATGGAAACAAAATGCACAGCCTAAGGAATATAGTCAACAATATTGTAATAGCACTGTATGGTGGCAGACAGTAGCTATACCTGTAGTGAGTATAACAAACATAATGTATAAACTTGTTGAATCACTATGTTGTACACATGAAACTAATGCCACAGTATATGCCAACTTACACTCAAATAAAAATTAATAATTAATTAATACCAATAATTTCTTCCAAATTCAGAGATTATTTGGACAATAATAAAAAAGAAATGTTTTAAGAGCCTATTTGCTTGTCTAAAGGCGCCTGAGTGGCTCAGTGGTTTGAGCATCTGATTCTTGATTTTGGCTCAGGTCATGATCCCAGGGTTGTGGGATCGAGCCATGTGTTGGACTCTGCACCGAGCACGGAGCCTACTTAAGATTCTCTCTCTCTGCCCTTCCCCAGCTCACTTGCAGGTGTGCGCGGGCAAGCACACTCTCTCTGTCTTTCTTTCTCTCTCTCTCTCTCAAAAAAAAAAGCCTATTTGCTTTTCTAAATATTGGGAAATTACCTAATGTTATAAGATAACGCTAGCATTTTTTGGTCAGATGTAGAACATAGACAGATCGGTTTGTGTTTGGTAGAAGATATTTAATACCAGTTGTTAAGCAATTTTCGAGTGCAGGACCCCTCCGTTCATATTTTTAATAATAATTTTGAAACTTCTGCTGGTAACTGAAAATACACATTGCATCCAAAATTATTAACAAAATCACATAACTTTATACACTAATTATGTTTGGTAATGGTCATAAATATCCAGTTAAAGTGGAATTTGTAATAGCATTGTTGATGAAGACCCCAGATATATATACTTTTAAACCAGTTGTGTTTATTGTAAATTCTAAGTATAGCATTAAAAATCTAACTTATCAAATCTCCAAACTGATTTTTCACTTATCACTTTTTTTTTTCCAAATTAGAAAGATACATCTGTATGTAGTACACATAGTACTTATTTGTTTTGTGTGTTCTTAAAAAGAAACTAACACAAAATTCATTTTGTAGTACATTGCTGTAGTATATATTTTATTATGGGTTAATTTCAGCATTTCTGTATGCAGTTATATGTAGATTTCTCTAATTAATTGAGAGACTAAGAGTGAATATAATCCATATTTCTGACACCTATCATTATGAAAATTGAAATTATTTTAGTTTTGGTGACCACATATATTTCAAGCAGTTATTTTGCCCAAATATATGCATTTTTTAATCTCTAGAACTACAAACTTATATTTATCTAAAAGAATAATTAAATCAATTTCCTTTCAATTAGGTTTTGCAAGCCAACATTAATGGCATATTCAGAATATTCACTATAATTTCAACTTAGCGGAATATCAACGCTCACATTATTGTTTTATGTTATAAGAGGCAAAATGTAAACTGGATGTCTTAGATACAAGAGCCCACTCTGTTTCTAAGTAACTACATTTAATCTCTATGTTAAAGTATTTCAAATACTTAAATTTTAACATCTGTTCTTCACAAGCAAGCTTCTCTGAGTAGTCAAACTTTTTCAATAACAATTGCAAGCTTTCCTAGAGCTCTTATTTCACTACTTTTATTTTTCTTTGATACCAGTAATGAAACCTAGGTTTTTCAGATCTACCCCTCCATTTAGTGACAACTAGAAACCTAAATTTATAATGAAAAGAACATCTGTCACTATAGTAATCAGGCAATACACCTGAGCTTCTCTAATAGGGAGTCAACTTTATATGATGTATCTTCTGATACAAAATATGAACAACACCATAAAACGTTTTTGTCAAACTGTTAGGGTTGACGATTTCATCTGATGACGTTAAAAAAGTAAAACAAAATAATTTAAAATACACTTCAAGAATGTTAAGGATTAATATGTAACAAATGATTTATCAGTTCAAAAGCTGAAAGAAAATAAGAAGTAGAGACGTTGAAGGAAGGAAAAAATCACAACTGTGGAAAAACCACCCAAAATTTATTGTGGTACTCCAGGGGGCTAAATCCTAGGAAAAGAGTGGATTGGAAGTAAACATTAGGAGTTTTGGTAAACAGACTGCAACATAGCTTCAAGTCATCTAGAGTATAGAAAACCACAAGTCCTAAAATTGGTTTAAGATGATTCCAGGTTACTTCCTGACCTAGGTGTGTGGATAGGCACCAGAAAACACAACCACGGGACCTCTAGAACTATCAAATGCCAAAGTTATAATTGGTAGGTCAATTAAGAAAATTTGAATATCAACTTTAGATTATATATTGTGATTAGTAATTTTATTAGCTGTGATCATGATTTGTTTATATACTTATGTATTCTTAGGAATTGCATCATTTGAAACAGTAGAAGAAGGAAGGAAGAAAGAAATATGACAAAATATCAACACATATTCAACATAAATGGTGTTTATACAAGTGTAATTTAAATCCACCCTCATATTTTTTGTATGTTTAACATTTTATAATAACACTTGGAAATTAAAATAGATGATAGAGTACACTTTCTTCCTGGTGTTCAGTAGTTTATAAATTTGTTTTGAATTTGCATCATAATAATCTTTATAAAATTTTCACATAACAAAATAATTGTTAAAATGATATCTCATCATATTATCATATTATGGGGTATCTATTGGTTTAGGGCCTTCTAAAAATTCTGCTCACTACCCTGGTTCACATACAATTTATTTTTCCTTGCAAACTCATTTTTGTTTTCACCGACTCTTGTTTTATGGTCTTTTTGTTTGTTTTTTTATTGTCCCTTCCTAATTGTAAAACCAGCATAGTCATAACATCATAGGTGCTGCATTAATTTTCATAATAAAAGATGGTGGAATATCTATTTCTATTTTTAAAAGTTGGGTATCTTAAAACTTATTTTAAATAGCTAGAAAGTTATAAATGTAAGGTTTTTATAAACTAGAACTGTTCTTTTTAACTTTTCATATTAAACTGAGACCAGTAGACCAATATTTGCTCAAAATTGTTCTTTATACATAAAAACAGGGTTGTAACTACATATTTTCATAAGAACTTGAATTGATCTTTTTCTTTTAAGCAATATCAATAAATTTTGATGGAATATATCTACATTCTCACTTCCTTTTCTTTTTAATCTTTATTTTCCACTTAACACCTCACTCTTTTCTTTAGTACGTAATATACAAATGTAGAAGAGATGTATAAAAACCGAAGAATCTGAAGGAACAGAACAGAGAATAAATGGTTAAGAAAATTTTAGGTGTGGGGTACCAGGTTGGCTGAGTCAGTTAAGCAACTTCGGTTCAGGTCATGATCTCACGATTGCTGGGTTCAAGCCCCATGTCAGGCTTTGTGCTGACAACTCAGAGCCTGGAGCCTGCTTCGGGTGCTGTGTCTCCCTCCCTCTCTGCCCCTCCCCTGCTCACACTCTGTCTGTTTCTCAAAAAAGATAAATAAATAAACGTTAAAAAAAATTCAGGTGCTTTTTTTTGTTTGTTTTTTGTTTTTTAGTGTGTAAAAAAGGCCTATACTTTTTATATAATACTGATAAAAGTAATAATAGCAAATGAATGAAATGATAATTAAAATTTATTGAAAATCTACTATTTGTAAGACTCAGTGCTAGAAGCACTACACATTTTGGTCTTGTGGATTTAATATTTTTCTACAACTTGCAAATAAGGAAACAGTTATGAAGACAGCTAAGTAATTTGGATAGTTAAATACTTAGAATTGTAAATGTACATCTCCCAATTCAACTAATTTTACATCCCTCTTTATAGTTTCACTTTCCTCTTTTATGAAATTGCAAGAAAACACAGCATGGTGCAGTAAAAAAGAGCACTAGAAATGGAGTTAAGTATTCTAAGTGCTAATCTCAGCACTCCCAATTACTACTAGTGTAGTTTGGGGAAAATTGTTTAAATATGCCTATCATCATTTTTCTCGTTTCAACAGGCACAGTACATGCACAGATGTTGTGCAATCACATAAGGTAGTGGAAGTGAAAGTAGTTTTCCCAAGATGAAAATTACAGCATAACTCTATAATGTGGTAATGATGGTATGAGATATACACAATTAAGACAAGGCACAAGCTGGCATTCTCTCGGTCAGCCCTCCTCATTCACCAGAAGCAGGTAATAGAATCTCTCACTCTTCCTTCTTATCTTAAAGAGAAAAATATGATTCTCTCTATCACCACCTTTATTTTTTACTTAAAGAACAATTATAAGGAAAGTTGGAAAATTATAATGAAAGCATAAGGTAAATGTAGGAATATTCAATTTAGATCAGGAAATCCTAGTTTGAGTTCTTCCTCCAGCAATGAATATTTACTTGGTCCTATGCAAATCATTTCCTTGCTCTGAACCTGATTTTCCTCATACATAAAACACAAACTGCAATATTTGCTCTTCTAACCTAAAACACATTTATGAATTTTAATTACTATAATAAATGTAGTATCATTTGGCATAGTATAAAATAATACAGTATAAATCATAATGATACATTATTTTTAAAAAACTATACAATATGATAGTAATGACACATTATTTAAAAAACTATATGATAATATAGTGTGAGAATGATACACTATTACATTTTATAACAATACATTAACTAATATATCATTAGGAATCTATTTATAGAATAGTACTTGGAAAATATGTAGGAAATATAGAAATATAGAGGTAAATCAATACTGAATTATTATTCTACACAAAGATATGTATATATATGGTTTAAGATGAATAATATGAATTCTAGCAAACGACAAAATATAGGGCATACTAGAAAGAATGGTAAGATATCTTTGTAAAATTATGACCCACTTTTTATGTAGAAAAAGAATGGTAAGCAAGAGTACATCTTCTGTTAGAGGTGGGAAGAAAATGAGGGGGAGAGAGAGAGAGAGAGAGATGCTCCATGGAATTAATATAATGTGCAATATGGGAAAATAGAGAATATTAAAAACTGAATGGACAAGAAGCTAACCAAAATTAGTAAGATAAGCTTTTTTAGGCAAGTAACTTCTAAACTGAGACCTGAAAGATCAATGGATGTGAGGGGCGCCTGGGTGGCTCAGTCGTTAAGCGTCCGACTTCCGCTCAGGTCATGATCTCACGGTCTGTGAGTTCAAGCCCCGCGTCAGGCTCTGTGCTGACAGCTGACAGGCTGACAGCACAGACAGGCTGAGAGCCTGGAGCCTGCTTCAGATTCTGTGTCTCCCTCTCTCTCTGCCCCTCCCTGTTCACGCTCTGTCTCTCTCTGTCTCAAAAATAAATAAACGTTTAAAAAAAAATTAAATAAATAAATAAAGGATGTGAATCAAGTGAAGAAAGGTGAGGAAAAAAAATAATCCCAGCAAATGGAACAACATGTTTTATGGCCAAAGAACAAATCAAACCATTACATGATTGAAGATTCAAAGGAGATTTGGTATCAGAGTTTGGCATTAAGGACAAAGATGATGAGAATAAAAAGATAAGCAGTGGGAAGTTATTAGAGAGCCCCAATAACTTCTATTTAAGTATTTGAACTGTATCATATCAAAAGGGAGTTTAAATCCAAGTCCAAGTAGGCAAATAAAACAATAAAATTGTTCTTACAAAGTAGAAATCATTAGAATGACGTCAAGACTATAGACTGAAAAACAAGTTGGGAGTAATTTAGAGGTAACCTAGATTACCTAGAAGTGGGAACCTAGAAGTGGGAATAGATTGATAATTAAAGTTATTTAACATAACAAATAGATAATATGTGCTCTTTCAGTGATTGTGATACAAAGGGACACAGGAAGCCCAGGCTATAAAACATACATAATATGTAAGGGATAGTAAATCACCATAAATTTATCCTCAGTAGCACTTAGCTGCTGGTTTTCCATAAACTCCCATGTCAAAACCAAAATCTACTAATACCAGATTATAGTGCTTCTTCCATAGGACTTTGAGGATACTCCTTCAAATGATGATTTACATGTCATAAAGTATTCTTATCTTAAAGAGAAAAACATCATACAAAATGAGTTTCATCTGCAGCAAGAGAAGGAAGTATCCTTTCTGCTCTAATATGAGTAGAAATATAATGCATAAGAATACTGGAAGAGAGACCAAGTTAGGATGCACGTGTATTAGAATCGCCTTTCATTTGCCAGAAAAACTATTGTAGATGTTAGATGTACCTGCAGAACATTTTTCATTACTTTGCTCCTCGGGTTGTGTAAGGAGATACTTCAAGGGTTCCCTTTCATAACATAGGAAATCTGTTAACTGAAGTAAAAAGAAACTACACGAAGCACAAAAGAGGCAGGCCCTGAACTTGTGCCTTTGAGTGTCTCTTGACTACTTCTGTGGTATGAGATGAATGGAAAGATTGTATAAGCCCATCTAGGCACATGGAAATAACTGGTTAGAGAGCCAGTGGAGAAAGCCAGGGAATAGATAGCTGAAAGATTTGGCATTTACTGTGCCAGGAATAGCAAATTGAGGCAGCATCAGCAAAGGACTTGGTTCTTAGCTAATGCAAGATAGCACAAGTTCACAAGCTGCTGGTCCGAGGTCAAAAACACAGGATGGCAAGGGATTACTTTAGGATAGTCATCCTGCAAAAGATACCCTAGAAGGCAACTTGATGACCCTCAGTCAGCTTTGAGCCCCAAGTTGATGCAAACCCCTACCTCAATCCCAAATATATATAAGCAGCATTTAGGGAGTAATAGGGGGAGATAAATAGAAGGAATAGAGTGTACTGAGAAGACTGAGCTTTTCAAAACTCACTATTGAAACTTAATAATTGGCAAATATTTCCATACATTATCATCGGATGTTTAACTCCCTTTTATAAAAGATGATCTACAGAAAGTAAAGACACTGTATTCTCTCTTCACATATGCTAAATAGAATGGAAATTTATGACTAAACCACAATTGACTACAAGATTACAGTCTAGGGGGAAAATAAGTGGATGGTTTTACTATTCATTAAAAATAATTTATATGTGTATCTCTGATGGAAACTGATATACAAGTTTGGAGACCCAGAGAGAGTTTACCTGGCATTAGCATTTAAACATTTATCAGTAATATGGGAATAAATTAAAGTACATGGAGAATGCAATAAAGTTAGGAGAGAGAAGCAGAACTAAACCGACTCTAACACATGCATAATTAAAAGACAGACACGAAGAGAAGTACACATAAAAATACCTAGTAAAGAACTTCCTAAATATATCCTGATATACCCAAAGATACAGGAAAGCATTAGGATAAGTTCCTACTGAAATTCCCTGGGAGGTTGAATGTATACAAGGTTATGGAGTTTATTCATGGATGACTTGGTGAGTAGGTAACCCCACCAGAATGCATATGGTACAGTGGATTTAGTAACCTATCTGCAGAACCCCAGAAATGATTTGAGCTGGAGAGGGTAGAAAATAAATAAATAAATAAATAAATAAATAAATAAATAAGGAAAGCATGAATATTAAAGAAATAATAGGAGATAATTTCTCAGTGGAGGAAGGCACAATGTTTCAGATGCACAGCAACATCTAAGTGTAAGCACAAAGAATGCAAGGGAATCTACATGAAGTAACAGCTTCGTGAAAATTAAGAAATCTGAGGCCATAAAGAAGGTCACCTGAAAAGAACTGTGACCAAGCCTTGGCATGAGACGTTTCATTAACAAAAAAGATTTCCAGAAACCATGAAGAAAGCCTACATTGTGCTTAGAGAAAAATGATCTGGGAGCCAAATAATCAATGAAGCAGCAGGGCAAAACAGACATTTTTCAGATATTCATGGATTCAGGAAAATTTATCTTGTAACAGTCTTCTTGCCTATAGGAAACTGACACGCCCACCAAAAGAGGGGAGGATGTAAATGGAAGAATTGTTGCACCTTTTCCACAAATGTGGTGATACCTGGACTGTTGGGAACAACAGCACAAAAGAACAAATGTATAACAGGAACCGGAGTCAAATCATGGAAGTATGTCTTTAAGCCTATAACTTGGACACTATGATTATATATAATGGGCCTTAAATAGAATTGTTTGTGGATATATATTCATGAATATTTATCACAAATAAATGGACCCCAGACCATTATGTTATAGTCACTTATCCTAATGCAAATGTAGAATTTTCAGAAAAAAAAATTTGCTACACTATATATTTGTAGTGTGTATATATAGCTACCTTCCATTTAGAGGTATGTAATATTAAAATTGATAAGTAATAGTGACAAGGTAAACACTTGTTCTACTCTTATCCAGAAATAAAAATCTATTAAAAATGTGTATTTGTTAAAAATATTCATTTTTATGTAGTAATGTAATGAAAAAAGGTTACTAAGACCATTCTATTACAGCCTATTATTTCTTCATGAATATTTTAAAGTTCAATTTTTAATAATAAAAATATGTGTAGTACTATTAAAGATAAGAAAACATAATACAAAATAATACATTTTTTGGGTTTTTTGGATCAATGAGCATCTATCATTTTATTTTATTTTTATTAAATTATTTAAACAAAAAATGAAAAGAGTTCATCCATTTCTCCCAGGCTTCTAAACATTGCCTCTGGCAACCACCAGTCTGTTCTCTTTATCTATAAGCTTGGTTGGTTGTTTATTTATTTGTTTGTTTACTTATTTATTCATTTATCGTTCCACATATAAGAGAAAACACATGGTATTTTTGTCTCACTTACTCACTTAACACAATGCCCTTAAGTTCCATCCATGTTTGTCAAAACTAGTTTTTGGATATGTGACATTCCTAAACTTAGGAAAATGAAATAGTATTACTTAATAGTTTGGCCAACACATGGATAAATAACCTTTGGGCATACATTCATTTAATTTCTATAATTTATTTTATTACGGTATGAATTTTCTTATACCTTATTACATTAGCATATTTTGACAGCAATATGAACTACTTATAAAATCACTACATTTAAAAATTTTTGTAATTGAATGCAAATAAAAATATATTTTATTCCACAAATAGATTTAACAGAACATATTTTAATATTTTTGGTATAACACGTTTATGCTTTAGACACTCAGAGAAATGGTCTTTGAATAAGCTGTTTGCTGGTTTGAAAGCATTTATGATAATATTACAAGGCATACATTCTGAATAATTACTGACCAATATGCCCAATATAAGGAAGTATTACTGATTGATTTGTGAAAACATTGTGCCCTCTTGGATATATGAATTGTGCTTATAATGTTATTGGAAATGTATGTCCAATATAAATAATATGTTCATAACTGCTAAACATTTAAATGGCTAAAATGCCATTTATTTATTTTTGTTCATTTTAAATCAATTTGCACTTGTGAGTCTTGTCTAGCCTTTGAATGGTCTTACAGGTGTTTCAGAGCTATAATATTATATCAAATTTTAATTTAACTTTACAACAATTTCAGGAATGTTTTACTTGTTTACTTTTTTTAATCTACTCAAGTAGCTTAAGGAACATTTGTATCCTTCTCGTAGGTGAGCACATACTATTTGTGAAACCAAACCAGCTAACTCGTAAGCTTTTATTTGGCTCTATTGGCCCATACTAGACATCTGAAAGACACGGAAGGATTCATACTAACCTGGTATTTTTTATCACACAGGAAAGTGAGAAATATACTGTTCTTGGTATTGACATCATTCCTCCTGAGTAGAGCACCCAGCGACCTGCGTCTTTACAAAACTTTTCAGAATGTCAGTAGTACTCACTTATTAATTAGACTCAGTAAAAGTTATTTATTTTAATAAAACTTAGGACATGAATTAGCTATTTGTCTCCTAGCTCTTTAAAGAATTTCAGTGACTATCAGAAAGCAGCTCCCTGAATATTTTCAGGGAAACTGGTAGCTTTTTGTCAGATATCATCCTGATGTCTTGTGATTATTAAAAAATTAGTCAGAAAAGAGACACAAATTAGCAGAAAAAGAGCTGGAAATGCCCCCAAATACTTGGAGATTAGTCAACATATTTTAAATAATACAAAGTTCAAAGAAAAATATCAAGAGAACTTTTTAAATGGTTTTAGGTAAGTGAAAATGAAAACACAGGTTATCAAAATATTTAAGATGGTGCAAAAAGATTGCTGAGAGTGAAGTTTATAACATTAAGGTCGTGTATTAGAAAAGAGGAATGATCTAAAATCAATCATGTAAGCTTCCAATTTAGGAGACTAGAAAAAACAACAAATTAAATCCATGATAAAAATTCTTAGTAAACTAGGAATAGAGGGGATCCTCTTCAGTTTGATAAAGAATATCTACAAAAACACTACAGCTAAGGTTATATTTTAATAGCAAGAAACTAAAAACTTTTCCACTAAAATCAGGTACAAAGCAAGGATGTCCTCTCTCTCCACTCCTTTTGAACACTGTACTGAAATTCCTGGTTAATGTAATAAGACTAACAGAATAAAAGCTATACAGATTGGGAAGGAAGAAATCAAACTGCCTTTGTACACAGATGACATAATAATTTATATCAAAAATCTGAAAAAAATTGACAAAACACTCCAGGAACTAAAAAGTGGTTATAACAAGGTTCCAGGATACAAGGGGATAAAAGATTAATTTACAATAGTCAATTGCTTTTTATACTCCTTCAAAGAACGAGTGGAATGTGAAATTAAAAACACAGTGTCGTTTATATTAGCACCTCCCAAAATGAAATACTTAGGTACAAATCTAGTAAAATATGTGTAAGTCAAGACAAGGAAAATGACAAACCTCAGATAAAGAAAAAAAAAGAAAAGGAAAAAAAGAAAAAAGAAAATAGAAAAAAATTATATACATGGAAAAATATTTCATGCATGTGGATATTAACTCAAAATTGCCAATATTGACTGAATATTAATTCTTCGAAATTGGTCTATAGATTCAATGCAACCCCAATCAAAAACTCAGTAACTTAGTTTATGGATATCACCAACTGTTGCTAAAGTTTTAAAGAGAGAGGCAAGGGATTCAGGATAGCCAACACAATATTGAATAAGTACAGAGTGGAAGGAGTGGCATAACTCAATTTCAACAATTAGTATAGAGCGGCACTAATCAAGACAAAGTGTCATGGGGAAAAAAACTGAATAAGAGATCAATGTTTCAATAACAGAAATCCTGAAAATACACCCATATTAATATAGTCGATTGATGGTTGATAAATGTACAAAAGCAATACAATGGAGTGAAAATAGCCTTTTCAACAAGTGATGCTGGGACACCTGGAGATTCATATGCATGAATAAATAGATGATAGATAGATAGATAGATAATAGATAATAGATAGATAGACAGACAAATGAATTTCCACAGAGGCCTTACCCTATCCAAACATTTAACTCAAGATGCCTGGGTGTCTCAGTCAGTTAAGCGTCTGACCTCAGCTCAGGTCATGATCTTGTGGCTTGTGAGTCTGAGCTCCACTTTGGGCTCTGTGCTGACAGCTCTGAACCTGGAACTTGCTTCAGATTCTGTTGTCTCTGTCTCTTTCTGCCCCTTCCCAACTCACACTCTGTCTCTCTCTCTCAAAAATAAATTAAATGTTAAAAAAAAATTTTTTAAAAAGAAAACATTTAACCCAAAATTGATAACAGGCCTAAATGTAAAACTTTAAAAGTCTGACAGACAATATGGAAGAAAACCTGCATGACCTTGGGTTTAGTGAAGACGTTTTAGACAGAACACCAAATATGTAATCTATAAAAGAAATAACTGATAATCTAGTAATCTAGACTTCATTAAATGTGAAATCTTCTGCTCTGAGAAAGACAATAGCAAGATAATTAAAAGACAAGCCACATACTGGGAGAAAATATTTGCAAAAGACATTATCTGACAAAGGACCACTACCCAAAATATACAAAGAACTCTTAAAATTCAACAATAAGGAAACAACTTGATTCAAAAATAGGCCAAAGGCCTTAATAGATACTTCCCGAAAGTATACTGATGGCAAATTAAAGCACATGAAAACATGCTCCACATTATATATCATCAAGAAAGTGCAAATTAAACCAACAGTGAGATACAACAACACACTTATTAAAATGGCCAAAACCTGGAACACTGAATATACCAAATGCTGGTGGCATGTGGAGTAACAGGAGCTCTCATTTATAGCTGGTGGGAATACATAGCAGAGCTCATTTTGAAGAGACTTTGGTGCTTTCCCACAAAACTAAAATTCTTACAATACAATCCAGCAATCATGCTTGGTATTTACTCAAAGGGGTAAAACTTATGTCCACACATAAAAATTGCACATGAAAGTTTATGGCAGATGTTGATAATTTGCAAAACTTGGAAGCAACCCAGATGTCCTTCAATATGTGAATCAATAAGCTGTGGTGTATATCTAGGCAATGGAATGCCATTCATCATACACACTCAAAAAAAAAGTTATCAAGCCATGTAAAGTCATGGAGTTATCTTAAATGTCTATTAATAAATGAAAGAAGCCAATCTGAACAGGCTATATACTGCATGATTCCAAATACAGGTGACCAAACCTAAACCACACAGGTTTGAACTAGGAGCGTCTACTTACACGTTTTTTTTTTTTTTTTCCGTAAAAACAGTGCAATACTGTCAAAGTATTTTCTCTCTCTTATGATTTTCTTAATCACATTTTCTTTTTTCTAGCTTACTTTATTATAAGAATGCAGTGTATAATACACATAACATACAAAATATGTGCTAATTGACCATTTATGTTATTTGTAAGGCTTCTGGTCATCAGCAGGCTATTAGTAATTAAGTTTTGGGGAAGTCAAAAATTACACATGAATTTTAGGTCAGCACTCCTAACCCCCACATTATTCAAAGGTCAACTCTATATGATTTTCTAGAAAAGATAAAACTATGGCGACCATAAAAAGATATGTGGTGTCCAGGAGTTGTGGAGGGAATGTGAAGGAGGGATCAATAAAGAGAATTTTAATGCAGTGAAATACTCTGTAGTTACCATAATAATCCATATATGTAATTATTCATTCATCCAGACCAATAGAATTTATAAAAACAATAGTAAACTATAAGTTAACTATAGACTTTAAGTGATTTTTAAGTGTCAATATAAGTTCATTAATTATAACATATTAATCACTCTGGTGAGGGATATTGATAATGGGGAAGCTATGCATATGTGGGTGCAGCTGGTGTGTGGGAAATCTCTGTACCTTCCCCTTGCTGATGCTGTGATCCTAAAAATATTCTAAAAAATTAGATTATTAACTGAAAAAAGAAATATGAGAACTTTTGACATAATAACAAAAAAAGAAATGTGTGTGTTTTTTCGCATTTTGTATTACCATATATGTAGACAATCTTTTATTACTCATTCCAGGCAGCTTAATTCCATGAACTTATTTTCTGTGCCCCTGAAAATACCTTCATTGTAATTTTTATTTCATATATTAATTTTGCTGCCTACAGAATCCTAGTTTGGTAGATTATTTCCCTCTAACCTTTTCTGATCCTTTGAAGATGACACTCCATTTTCCCATTTTTTGTTGTTTTATTAGTAATAAGATGTGTTAGTATTGTCTGTAAACTATTTGCAAGTACATTTCTCTCTAGTACTTATGTGATTTTGTCACTATTAATAATGTTTGTCAGCTTAATGAAAATGCACTTTTACCTATATGCATGTATTTATTTATTTGTATTGGCTAAGCCTTCATGATCTCCTTTTCTTGGAAGAATTGACTTTACTTCTAGAGTATTCTCAGTCATCATAATTTTTAATGTTGCTTCTCTACCACTCCATCTATTTTCTCTTCCAAGACTTCCCATCAGGAGTTTTTATTTTGGCATGCTTCAATATGTCCTCTTTATCTTTATTTCTCTTTCACATTTTCTTTCTCTATAGCCCTGTGCTGATTTGGTGGGATGGCAAGAGAAAATCCTCAGTACTAAATCTTAATTCAAACATCCTCTTTTGGATTATGACTAAGGTAGAATTCACTCCATCTTTGAAAGTTGTTTTTAGAGTTTTGTTTGTATAATATATTACAGACACAGAAAACCAGCTAAGATAAATGCTCAATGAGAGGATATCGTTTTTGTAGTTTCAAGTTTTTATTTAAATTCCAGTTAGTTAACATGTAGGGTAATATTAATTTCAGGAGTAGAATTTAGTGACTCAACACTTACATACAAAACCTAGTGCTCATAACAAGGGCCCTCCTTAATACCCATCACCATTTAACTCATCCTCCCACCCACCTCCCCTCCAGCACCCCTCGTTTGTTCTCTATGGTTAAGTCTATTTTATGATTTGCCTCTCTCCTTTTTTTTCCCCCTCCTACATTCATCTGTTTTGTTTCTTAAATTCCACATGTGAGTTAAATCATATGGTATTTGTCTTTCTCTAACTAACTTATTTCAGTTAACATAATACACTGTAGCTCCATCCATGTCATTGCAAATGGCAAGATTTCATTCTTTTTGATGTCCCAGTAATACTCCATTGTGTATATATATGACATCATCTTTATCCATTCATCAGTAGATGGACATTTGGACTCTTTCCATAATTTGGCTATTGTTGATCATGCTGCTATAAACATCAGGGAGCATATGCCCCTTCAAATCAGTATTTTTATATATTTTGGGTAAATACCCAGTTGTGCAACTGCTGGATCAATGACTATGTATTTCATATATACCTATTCTTGATTTGTATTTGTTTTTCTTTTTCCTTATGCTTTTGATTAGGAACATAATTTTCTCCAAAAATTATTTTAGATCCTTAAACATATATACTTTAAAGTCAGTTTTGTGCATATTTTATTTGTTAAAAAATTATTTCCCTATTGTACCAGTTTGATTTTTACTTTCTTTGGATCAAAATATCTTTTATGTTTGCAGTATATGTAGTCCCAATAGTTTCTATTTGTTTGTTTCATCTCTGTTCTTATACTCTCTTCTCCAGATGTTCTACAGATTTCCCCACTTGCCAATGAAATGGTTGGAGTTAGTCCTCAAGCACTCACTGAGCCATGCACAATTTAGTCCAACTTTGTTCCAGGATTTTCCCAAATTCCTAGTTATGCAGTTAATACATTATTCAACCTTCTTTTACTCTTCATTTTCTTAACTCTTTTTAAATGTTAAATCTCATTTTTCTGTATTTGGAAGAAAAAGTTGATATTGACATGATAAACTCAAAATTCCACATAATTTTTTTCTAAACTTTTTAAATATTAGATTCAGGGGCATAGGGGTGGCTCAGTCGGTTAAGCATCTGACTTTGGCTCAGATCATGATCTCATGGCTTGTGAGTTCGAGGCCCGCATCAGGCTCTATGCTGATAGCTCAGAGCCTGGAGCCCGTTGTGGATTCTGTGTCTCCCTCTCTCTCTGCCCCTCCCCTGCTCATACTTTCTCTTTCTCTCTCAAAAATAAACATTTTAAAATTTAAATATTAGAGTCTATACAATATGATTTTCTTATATAATTTGCCCCCATCTTTCATCATCCAAATTTTTGAAAGGTCAAGGTCTTTATTCACACTGATGGAATGGCTGGGGAAAGACCCTCTATTTATGAATACAGAAGGTCATACCACACTGTTTGCAACCCTAGGAAAGCTTCTTAGGTTACTATTTCATCTTTATTTTAAGGTCCCATTTCTTTACTTTAATACATAAATCTGTGAAATAGTTTCTTCTTTTTTGATTAAAAAAAGGCCTAAACTTTATTGACAAACTGCTGCGGACATTTTGACATAAATTTAAGCTACCTATTTAGGCAGACTTACATGGGTAGCTTTTAATCTTCCCAAAACAAAACAGGAACATGGTACAATCCAGTTAGGGCTTTAACTTATATACAAAATGGATTTTGATTCCTTTCTCATTCAGCTGTAGTCTCTTTTTATATCATGTTAGTGTTGAGACATACTTGACTAACTACCTTAGGAGCAGTTCATTATAATTGGTTTTCTTTACATAAAGGAAAACAAAATGATTTAAATAAAAATGAAAATTTTAGAAGTTTCTATTTTCATGTGACTCTACTATTGAATAGAAATTAGGAGAGTTTCCTAAACAACCTTATGCACAGGTAGGCCTTGGAGTGGCTGTAGAAGGAATTGGTGTGAATTATTTTGCAAGTTCAAGTCTTTTAGTTATTGTGTGGATTATCTTTTGTTAATAGTGTTGCTTATGATATGGCAACATACAAACATAGACTTCTTTTTGGCAAAAATAAACAGATATTTATTCCAAATATATCTTTATTATTGATATTTTAAAAGTGACTATAAAATCTAAAAAGGAAGGGAGTTCAACTGGTACCAAAGAATACCAAAGAAAATTTGGCTTATGATTGCTGAGAAAAAATGTTGATAAGACCCTGACCGGAACCCCAAGGAAGAAACGACACATTGAAAAATTGTGTGCTTCATTAAGTCCATGCTCGATGATGGTTTTATTGTATTTTTACTTTTCACATTTCTCTGGGTTGAGATTTTATGCCCTTATGTTGTAGAAATTACTCCTAAATACTATTGCCAAAGGAGAAACAGTGTGAATGCCTAGGATGCATTCATTCTTTACCAAGACTTTTAGTCACCCTAAAATTAGTTTTTGCATTTATTTAGAGCACAGTCACTTGTCTCCATTACATGTGGGTAAGTTTGTTACTACATGTGGGTTAAAATATTGTCATTGCCTCTAAAGTGTAAAATTGTTATAAATACATACATGGAGTCACTAAAAATTAAGTAAAATTGTTATTTCTCCCAATACACATGGAATATGTATCTTTGGTAAAAATGTGTTGGTATTTTTTTTTAATTTTTTTTTTTAATTTTAGAGAGAGACCACACATGAGTCAGGGAGAGGGGTAGAGGGAGAGAGAGAGAATCTTAAGCAGGCTCCACACTCAGCACAGAGCCCCATGCAGGGCTCCATCTCACAACCATGAGATCATGACCTGAGAGAAATCAAGAGTTAGATACTTAATTGACTGAGCCATGCAGGCACCTTAATAAAAGTGTTTTAATCAAAACAGTACTGGGGTGCCTGGGTGGCTCAGTTGGTTAAGCGTCCAACTTTGACTTGGGTCATGATCTCGTGGTTTGTGGGTTCGAGCCCCGCATTGGGCTTTGCGCTGACAGCTCAGAGCCTGGGGCCTGCTTTGGATTCTGTGTCTCCCTCTCTCTCTGTTCCTCCCCTGCTCACACCTTGTCTCTCTCTCTCAAAAATAAATAAAGATTAAAAAAAAATTCAAAATAGCACTATGTAAATACATATGCAATCAGTTATAAGTTAGTGTTGATGACCCATATCAGTAATAATAATGATGATAATAATAATAATAATGATGATGTTAATAGTATCTAACATGTATTAATATATTGAGTGATAAAAAATTAAATATTCAGTAAGAATTTAGTTTATTGCATGCATTCTCAACAGGGGAAATATCAACCTAAGGGGCAAAAATTGGTTCTAGAGTAGAAGAAGAGAAAAATATCTTAGTTATTATGGTAGTTCCCAACCCTCCAAGGGGCCATAGTGAATCAGCTAATATACAATACATTCCTGGTATAAAAATTTTATGGTGAGGAATTAGGATATAAAAATATCCTAAAGTTTCCTTAATGGGGTAATAAAGGAAAGGAAAAGTTTAAAAATACTGGCTCATTTTATTTAATCTTCATAGAGAACCTATGATGTACATACTGATACTATCCTGATTAATAGGACCAAACCCCAGACATTTGCCCAAAGTTACAAATCTGGTCAGTGGTTAAGACAGGAATGTAAATACAGGTCTAGATTGTAGTCCAGTCTCCAATACTCCTAATCAGCATATTTACTGCCTCTTTATACAAAAACAAATTCAATGTATTAATTATATTTTGTTAAATAAATTTAAAAAATTGTCAAAATATATGTATAAGTCATTATTATTAATAGTTACAAAAATAACACCCTTATAAAATTTTAACCTAATTTAGAGATTTGGATACATAACTAGTAGCAACATAACATACACTGCCTTTACTATATTGTATTTGCATGTCAACATGTTGTTCGATTTTTCATTGACTGATGATATTTGGAATTAACAGTAGCTCCAGCTTGTAGAATAATCATAACTTTGAGCATACATTTCCTATATCTTTGAAAACATAAGCTTCATATTTTGTACCATTCACTCATTTGATAAATTTTAATTTTTTTAATGATTATCTATTTTTGAAAGAGAGAAAGAAAGAGACAGAGCACAAGTGGGGGAGGGGTAGAGATCTAGGGGGAGACACAGAATCTGAAGCAGGTCCAGGCTCCAAGCTGTCAGTACAGAGCACAACACGGAGCTCGAACCCACGAGCCGAGTTGTGAGATCGTGACCCAAGCCAAACTTGGAAGCTTAACTGACTAAGCCACCCAGGCACCTCCCATTTGATAAACTTTATACAAGGAAACCCACATGGACTTGCGTATTATTTACATGTTACATGTAAAAAAATATGTTTTCTTACTTACAATTTATGCTTATTAATCCCATTGTTGCAGCAAATGATGTCACTCTTTCATTTACATTTTCTAACAGACAGCAGTCGAGGCTCATTAGTCTTCCTGCTGCAAAGTAAAAATTAAATTTTTATTAAGTAAAGCAAGCATTAAGTAAGCATAAAATTGGTATAATTATCTCTTCCATCTTCACGAATAAGTAATCTATAATAACCAAAGGAAAAAAAATGGTTTAAAAACTCAAGACAACACATTTCTAGTTAATTAGAATAATATGAAAACAATATACATTGGTTCTGAAAAAAAGGAAAATAAAAACATTTTCATATTTTAAAATGTTCTGTGGTCATATCAAAGTATCTAAAAACAATAACAGAAAAACCAACAAATACTAGCCAACAAATAATAAGTCTCATTGAAAACTAAATATTCAGGATCTCCTATCCAACAGAATTTTAACCCACTTCTGTGACTCAGCTCTTAGGTCAGTATAAACAATGGTATGGTTGAAGTATTTTTTCCTAAACAGAGATGTATATAGTTATCATTTGGTTAAAAAAATGAATACTTAACAGTTAATTTTTCATTGTGATTACACTATAGGCATATATTTCTCTAAGTACAGTGTCAAAGAAATATCAACAAAATTTTATGGAACCAAGAATATGAGGTGAAAAGGCCAGTCACCCATGAGAAGTATTGGAACAGACAACATTTTACATGCCAGGTTTAAGAAAATTGAATGTTTCTAATCAATTTAATTGGATTGATTACATATGCATTAATTAGAAATAAAAATTTAATGATGTCATATTCATTTCTTTTCAAAATGTAATACCACCATCTGCCAAACTATTTAAGTACTAAAACTTAATTTTAAAATATGGAATAAAGGCAATTCTGGGAATATGTATATTTTAAGATTTTTCATATTGAAATTTGTTTAAGGTAGTTTCTTATAATCAAGAAGTATTGACTATTCTCTGTTTTTAAAAATAATTATCCACAAGGCCCCTCTGGGGATACTCTGGTGCTTTCTATAAAATGAATTGCCAGGCCAAGCAGCCGCGGCAATTAATTAACCAGAGCAATCTGTCACTTCTGGTTTGGCTATGAGACACAGTCCTGAGCAATTTCCCGGCTTTATGAATGACCCAGAACTAGAATGAGTAATGGAGAACCAAACTCATTGGCCTTAGCACCATCACAGAATGGTTTTTGTCTGTTGCTCATTCCAAATTTTTTGGCATCAGAGACAGATACCAAGTGTACCTAGAGTTGTAATATGTAGATTTTAGAAGCCTATACTAAAATGTGTTGCTTATATATATTAAAGAGATATGGTTTTAATTCTCTTGTCTTTGGGGATGTGCCAAGTAAGAAATTGCTGCGGGGGGAGGAGACAAGATGGCAGAACAGCATGGAAGCTTTTTGTGTGTCTCGAGTCCATGAAATACAGCCAGACCAACACTAAACCATCCTACACACCTAGAAAACTGATTAGAAGATTAACACAACAATCTGCACAACCTGAACCACAAAATTCAGCAGGTACACAACATGAAGAGCTGAACTTGGGGAGCAAGAAGCCCCAAAAGGTAGGGAACCCCTTTTGCCGGCAGAGAGAGGACAGACTGGGGAGGAGGGGAGCATACGGGAAAAACACCCCTCCCCAAAAGCAGCTGGAGAGAAAGTGGAAAATTGGAAACAGCTGCAGGGACTAAACTAAAAAGGGAGAAAGGAGAAGGTTTAAATTCTATTAAGACTGTAAACAAGGGGAGCGCAGAGGCTGCAACTCTGCAGCTCCATATCTGGCGATGCTCTGCTGGGAAGGGCGAATCCCCAGGAGCAGAGTGGGATCTGGGAGGTTCTCAGGCCACACGGGGAAAAGCATTTCCGCTGCCGGAAGAACATTTGGTAGAGACTGTTGAAGCCACCTGGTCCCAGCAGACCCCGGAAGGCAGCCACGTTCGCTGGTGCTGGGGCAAGGTTGTTGAGGGTGAAGCCTGGTGCCAGATGTGTGTTGCAATTTTCCATGGTCCCTGAAATGCTGAGGCTACACTGCCTCGCGATCTTTTTTGGGGGTGGGCTGGCACCTGGCCACAGTCTCTGGGCATGGGCAACAGCAGGGTCCAGTGGGCGCTCCTGGGTGCAGTTGACATTCGGCCATTGCTCAGTGAGACACTCCTGCAGGGGGCAGAGTGGGTCAAAGCTGCAGTCTGTTGGAAGTAAGGGGCTGGGGAAAACAGCCGCATCTGAGACAAAACTTGGGAGAGAGGTACTGCCTGGGGCCTGGTCACGGAGAGTGGAAAAGCGGGGAGTGTACGAGAGCTGAAGACGGAGGACTGGTGTGTGATCACTGATTTGGGAGAACAAACTGGGTGGATCGGTGATGCCATTTTTCACCGCTCCCAGGAATGCGAATGTGCACCAAAGAGCACTGCAACAATCCACCCCAGTATGCTAGCAGCGCCATCTAGTGTTACACCGAGCCCTGCCCAACTGGGTCAACCTCGCTCTTCAAGAACACAAACCTAACCGCCGGCTTAATTTATGGACTATAAAGAGCTACATGGACAGACCTCTAGGGGAAAACGATGCAATTTCAGTCCTACTTCAATCTGTTAGCAGGTTCATCTATTCAATTTTTTTCTCTTTTTTTCCTTTTTATTTTTTACAATTCTTTTCTTTTTCTTGATTACAGAAAGAGAAAAAACTCATTTTTATTTTCAATTTTTATTAAAACTATCTTTAATTTTTATTACTATATTTTTTACTTTTTTGTAATTTTTTTCAAATTCTACTTTACTTCCATCATTTAATTTTAGTCTACTTCAGTGTACTCACCTTTTCAAACTTTCAAACAATTTCCTTTTTTTCTTTCTTTTTTTTCTCTTTTTCATTTCTTTTCTTTTTTTGAATGCAGAAAGAGAAAAACTTCAGTTTTATTTTCAATTTCTTTTAAAAATATTTTTATTTAATTTTTATTACTATATTTTTTGCTCTTATGTAATTTTTTTCAAATTCTATCTTATTCCCATCATTTTATTTCAGTCTACTACAGTGTATTAACTTTTTCAAATTTTCAAACAATTTGTTTTTTTGTCTTTTCTCTTTTTTTAAATCTTTTTTCAATTTTTTGTTTCTTAACTTTTTCTTAAATACAGAAAATGAAAAAATTCAATGTTCTTTTTAATTTTTACTAAAAATATTTTTCTATAATTTTTTTCACCTATATTCTCTAGTTTTGTGTCTTTTAGTCTACTTTAGTGTATTCATTTTTTCAAATTCTCAAACGATTTCCTTATTTTTCTCTCCCCCCGCCTTTTTTTTTTCTGTTTCTCTAATCTGTCAAACCATTTTCTACACCCAGACCAAAACACACCTAGGATCTAGCATCATCTATTCGATTTTAGTGTGTGTGTTTTTGATTTTTAATTTTATTTTTTTTTATTTTTAATTTTTTTAATTTCAATTTTTCTACCTCATTAATTCATTTTCTGCCTTCAAAATGACAAAACAAAGGAATTCACCCCAAAAGAAAGAGCACAAAGAAACGACAGCCAGGGATTTAACCAACACAGATACAAGCAAGATGTCTGAACCAGAATTTAGAATCACGGTAATAAGAATACTAGCTGGAGTCAAAAATAGATTAGAATCCCTTTCTGCAGAGATAAAAGAAGTAAAAAACAGAATGAAATTAAAAATGCTATAACTGAGCTGAAATCACAGATGGATGCAGTGGCCGCAAGGATGGATGAGGCAGAACACAGAATCAGCGATACACAGGACAAACTTATAGAGAATAATGAAGCAGAAGAAAAGAGGGAGATTAAGGCAAAAGAGCACGATTTAAGAATTAGAGAAACCAGTGACTCATTAAAAAGGAACAACATCAGAATCATAAGGGTCATGGAGGAGGAAGAGAGAGAAATAGGGGTAGAAGAGTTATGTGAGCAAATCATAGCAGAAAACTTTCCTAACCTGGGGAAAGAAACAGACATCAAAATCCAGGAAGCACAGAGGACCCCCATTAGATTAAAAAAAAAACCTGACCATCAACAAGGCATATCATAGTCAACTTCACAAAATAATCAGGCAAGGAGAGAATCATGAAAGCAGCAAGGGAAAAAAAGTCCCTAACCTACAAGGGAAGACAGATCAGGTTTGCAGTAGACCTATCCACAGAAACTTGGCAGGCCAGAAAGGAGTGGCAGGATATATTCAGGGTACTACATCAGAAAAATATGAAGCCAAGAATTATTTATCCAGCAAGGCTGTCATTCAAAACACAAGGAGAGATAAAAGTTTCCCAAACAAAAATTAAAGGAGTTTGTGAGCACTAAACCAGTGCTGCAAGAAATTTTAAGGGGGACACTCTGAGGGGAGAAAAGATGAAAATATATACATATAAATAAATAAATACCAGAAGCAACAAAAGATTAGAAAGGACCAGAGAACACCACCAGAAACTCCAACTCTACAAGCATCATAATGGCAATGAATTTATATCTTTCAGTATTCACTCTAAACGTCAATGGACTCAATGCTCCAATCAAAAGACATAGGGTAAACAGAATGGATAAGAAAACAAGACCCATCTATATGCTGTTTACAAGAGACCCACTTTAGACCTAAAGACACCTCCTAAAGACACCTACAAATTGAAAATAAGGGGATGGAGAACCATCTATCATGCTAATGGTCAACAAAAGAAAGCCAGAGTAGCCATACTTATATCAGACAATCTCGACTTTAAAATAAACACTGTATCAAGAAATGCAGAAGGGCATAATATCATAATCGAGGGGTCTATAGACCAAGAAGACCTAACAATTGCAAACATTTATGCACCAAATGTGAAAGAACCCAAATATATAAATCAATTAATCACAAACATAAAGAAACTCATCGATAATTATACCATAATAGTAGGAGACTTCAACACCCCACTCACAGCAATGGACAGATCATCTACTCAAAAAATCAACAAGGAAACAATGGCTTTGAATGACACACTGGACCAGATGGACTTAACAGATATACTCAGAACATTTCATCCTAAACCAGCAGAATATACATTCTTCTCCAGTGCACATGGAACGTTCTCCAGAATAGACCATATACTGGGACACAAAACAGCCCTAAGTAAGTACAAAAAGATCGAGATTGTAGCGTGCATATTTTCAGACCACAATCCTATGAAACTTGAAAGCAACCACAAGAAAAAATTTGGAAAGGTAACAAATACTTGGAGACTGAAGAACATCCTACTAAAGAATGAATGGGTTAACCAAGCAGTTAAAGAAGAAATTAAAAAGTATATGGAAGTCAATGAAAATGATAGCACCACAACACAAAACCTCTGGAATGCAGCAAAGGCGGTCATGAGAAGAAAGTATATAGTATATAGCAATCCAGGCCTTCCTAAAGAAGGAAGAAAGATCTCAGATACACAACCTAACCTTACACCTTAAGGAGCTAGAGAAAGAACAGCAAATAAAACCCCAAACCAGCAGAAGACAGGAAATAATAAAGATTAGAGCAAAAATTAATGCTATTGAAACCAAAAAAAAAAAAAAAACCGGTAGAACAGATCAATGAAACCAGAAGCTGGTTCTTTGAAAGAATTAACAAAATTGATAAATCACTAGCAAGTTTGATCAAAAAGAAAAAGGAAAGGACCCAAATAAGTAAAATCAAGAATGAAACAGGAGAAATCACAACCAACACAGCAGAAATAAAATCAGTAACAAGAGAATATTATGAGCAATTATATACCAATAAAATGGGCAAGCTGGAAGAAAAGGAAAAATTCCTAGAAACATATACATTACCAAAACTGAAACAGGAAGAAATAGAAAATTTGAACAGACCCATAACCAGTAAGGAAATCAAATTAGTAATCAAAAATCTGCCAAAAAACAAGAGTCCAGGGCCAGATGGCTTTCCAGGGGAATTCTACCAAACATTTAAGGAAGAGTTAACACCTATTCTCTTGAAACTGCTCCAAAACATAGAAATGGAAGGAAAACTTCCAAACTCTTTCTATGAAGCCAGCATTACCCTGATTCCAAAACCAGACAGAGACCCAACTAAAAAGGAGAACTATAGACCAATTTCCCTGATGAACATGGATGCAAAAATCCCCAACAAGCTATTAGCCAACTGGATCCAACAATACATTAAAAAAAGTATTCACCATGACCAAGTGGGATTTATACCTGGGATGCAGGGCTGGTTTCATATCCACAAAACAATCAACATGATTCATCACAATAATAAAAGAAAGGACAAGAACCATATGATCCTCTCAATAGATGCAGAGAAAGCATTTGACAAAATAGAGCATGCTTTCTTGATAAAAACCCTCAAAAAAGTAGGGAAAGAAGGATCATACCTTGAGATGATAAAAGCCATATATGAGTGACCCTATGCTAATATCATCCTCAATGGGGAAAAACTGAGAGCTTTCCCCCTAAGGTCAGGAAAAAGACAGGGATGTCCACTGTTGCCACTGTTATTCAACATAGTATTGGAAGTCTTAGCCTCTGCAATCAGACAACACAAAGAAATAAAAGGCATGCATATCGGCCAGGAGGAGGTCAAACTTTAACTCTTCACAGATGACATGATACTCTATATGGAAAACCCTAAAAATTCCCCCCAAAACCTGCTAGAATTGATTCATGAATTCAGTAAATTTTCAGGATATAAAATCAACACACAGAAATTGGTTCCATTCCTATATACCAACAATGAAGCAACAGAAAGATAAATCAAGGAATTGATGACATTTACACTTGCACCAAACACCATAAAATACCTAGGAATAAATCTAACCAAAGAGGTGAAAAATCTATACACTGAAAACTATAGAAAGCTGATGAAAGAAATTGAAGAAGACACAAAACAATGGAAAATGATTCCATGTTCCTGGATAGGAAGAAATATTGTTAAAATGTCGATACTACTCAAATCAATCTACATATTCAACGCAATCCCTATCATAGTAACACCAGCATTCTTCACAGAGCTAGAACAAATAGTCCTAAAATCTGTATGGAACCAGAAAATACACCGCATAGCCAAAGCAATCTTGAAAAAGAAAACCAAAGCAGGAGGCATCACAATCCCGGACTTCAAGCTATACTACAAAGCTGTAATCATCAAGACAGTATGGTACTGGCCAAAGAACAGACAATCAGATCAATGGAACTGAGTAGCAAACCCAGAAATGGAACCCAAAATGTATGGTCAACTAATCTTTGACAAAGCAGGAAAGAACATCCAATAAAATAAAGAGTCTCTTCAGCAAGTGGTGCTGGGAAACCTGGACAGCTACATGCAGAAGAATGAACCTGGACCACTTTCTTACACCATACACAAAAATAAACTCAAGGTGGATGAAAGACCTCCATGTAAGACAGGAAGCCATCAAAATCCTCAAGGAGAAAGCAGGCAAAAACCTCTTTGATCTTGAATGCAGCAATTTCTTACTCAACACGTTTCCGGAGGCAAGGGAAACAAAAGCAAAAATGAACTACTCAGACCTCATCAAAATAAAAAGCTTCTGCACAGCCAAGGAAACAATAAGCAAAACTAAAAGGCAACCAATGGAAAGGGAGAAGATATCTGCAAATGACATATCAGATAAAGGGTTAGTATCCAAAATTTACAAAGAACTTATCAAACTCAACACCTGAAAAACAAATAATCCAGTGAAGAAACGAGCAAAAGACATGAATAGACACTTCTCCAAAGAAGACTTCCAGATGGCCAACCGACACATGAAAAACTGCTCGACTTCACTCATCATTAGGGAAATAATAATCAAAACCACAATGAGATACCACCTTACACCTGTCAGAGTGGCTAACATCAACAACTCAGGCAACAATAGATGTTGGTGAGGATGTGGAGAAAGAGGATCTCTTTTGCATTGTTGGTGGCAATGCAAGCTGGTGCAGCCACTCTGGAAAACAGTATGGAGATATCTCAAAAAACTAAAAATAGAACTACCCTAGGAGCCAGTAATTGCACTACTAGGCATTTATCCATGGGATACAGGTGTGTTGTTTTGAAGGGACACAGGCACCCCCATGTTTATAGCAACACTATCAACAATAGCCAAAGTATGGAAAGAGCCCAAATGTCCATCGATGGATGAATGGATAAAGAAGATGTGGTATATATATACAATAGAGTATTACTCGGCAATCAAAAAGAATGAAATCTTGCCATTTGCAACTACGTGGATGGAACTGGAGGGTATTATGCTAAGTGACATTAGTCAGTCAGAGAAAGACAAAAATCGTATGACTTCACTCATGAGGACTAAGAGAGAAAACAGATGAACATAAAGGAAGGGAAACAAAAATAATGTAAAAAAAGGGAGGGGGACAAAACAAAAGAGACTCATAAATATGGAGAACAAACTGAGGGTTGCTGGAGGGGTTGTGGGAGGGGGGGATGAGCTAAATGGGTAAGGGGCATTAAGGAATCTACTCCTGAAATCATTGCTTCACTATATACTAACTAATTTGGATATAAAATTTAAAAAATAAAAAATAAAGTTAAATTATAAAAAAAAAAAAGAAATTGCTATGGCTGAGGTCAGAGATGTTTTATCCTGCTTTCTCCTCTACGGTTTTGATAGTTTCCTGTCTCACATTCAGGTCCTTTATCCATTTGGAGTTTATTTTTGTGAATCGTGTAAGAAAGTGGTCTAGTTTCATTCTTCTGCATGTTGCTGTCCAGTTCTCCCAGCACCATTTGATAAAGAGACTACCTTTGTTCCATTGAATAGTCTTTCCTGCTTTCTCAAAGATTAGTTGCTCATACATTTGTGGGTCCAATTCTGGAGTCTCTATTTTATTCCATTGGTCTATGTGTCTGTTTTTGTGCCAATACCATGCTGTCTTGATGAATACAGCTTTGTAGTAGAGGCTAAAGTGTGGGATTGCCTCCTGTTTTGGTCTTCTTCTTCAATTACTTTTACTATTCGGGGTCTTTTGTGGTTCCATACAAATTTTAGGATTGCTTGTTCTAGCTTCAAGAAGAATGCTGGTGCAATTTTGATTGGGATTGCATTGAATATGTAGATTGCTTTGGGTAGTATTGATTTTTTAACAACATTTATTCTTCCAATCCATGAGCATGGAATGTTTTTCCATTTCTTTGTGCCTTCTTCAATTTCCTTCATAAACTTTCTATAGTTTTCAGCATACAGATCTTTTACATCTTTGGTTAGGTTTATTCCTAGGTATTTTATCATTCTTGGTGCAATTGTGAATGGGATCAGTTTCTTTATTTGTCTTTCTGTTGCTTCATTATTTGTGTATAAAAATGCAACTGATATCTGTACATTGATTTTTGTATCCTGCGACTTTGCTGAATTCATGTATCAGTTCTAGGAGACTTTCGGTGGAGTCTATCAGGTTTTCCATGTATAATATCATGTCATCTGCAAAAAGTGAAAGCTTCATTTCATCTTTGCCAATTTTGATGCCTTTGATTTCCTTTTGTTGTCTGATTGCTGATGCTAGAACTTCCAACACTATGTTAAACAAGAGAGGTGAGAGTGGACATCCCTGTTGTGTTCCTGATCTCAGGGGAAAGGCTCTCAGTTTTTCCCCATTGAGGATGATATTAGCTGTGGGTTTTCATAAATGGCATTTATGATATTTAAGTATGTTCCTTCTATCCTGACTTTCTCGACGGTTTTTATTAAAAAAGGATGCTGAATTTTGTCAAATGCTTTTTCTGCATCGATTGACAGGAAAAGCAAAAATGAACTATTGGGACCTCATGAAGATAAAAAGCTTATGCACTGCAAAGGAAACAACCAACAAAACTAAAAGGCAACCAACGGAATGGGAAAAGATATTTGCAAATGACACATCGGACAAAGGGCTAGTATCCAAAATCTATAAAGAACTCACCAAACTCCATACCCGAAAAACAAATAACCCAGTGAAGAAATGGGCAGAAAACATGAATAGACACTTCTCTAAAGAAGACATCCAGATGGCCTAAAGACACATGAAAAGATGCTCAATGTCGCTCCTCACCAGGGAAATACAAATCAAAACCACACTGAGATACCAGCTCATGCCAGTCAGAGTGGCTATAATGAAGGCTAAAATGAAAGGAGGCTATAGATGCTGGAGAGGATGTGGAGAAACGGGAACCCTCTTGCACTGTTGGTGGGAATACAAATGGGTACAGCTGCTCTGGGAGACAGTGTGGAGGTTCCTCAAAAAATTAAAAATAGATCTACCTTATGACCCAGCAATAAACTGCCAGGAATTTACCCAATGGATACAGGAGTGCTGATGTATAGGGGCACCTGTACCCCAGTGTTTATAGCATCACTTTCGACAATAGCCAAATTATGGAAAGAGCCTAAATGTCCATCAACTGATGAATGGATAAAGAAATTGTGGTTTATATACACAATGGAATACTACGTGGCAATGAGAAAGAATGAAATATGGCCTTTTGTAGCAACATGGATTGAACTGGATAGTGTTATGCTATGTGAAATAAGTCATACAGAGAAATACAGATACCATATGTTTTCACTCTTATGTGGATCTTGAGAAACTTAACAGAAGACCATAGGAGAGGGAAGGAAAAAAAAGTCAGAGAGGGAGGGAGCCAAACCATAAAAGACTCTTAAAAACTGAGAACAATCTGAGGGTTGATGGGGGGTGGGAGGGAGAGGTGGGTGGGTGATGGGTATTGAGGAGGGCACCTGTTGGGATGAGCACTGGGTGTTGTATGGAAACCAATTTGACAATAAATTTCATATTAAAAAAAAGATATGGTGTGTAGGACTTGATATGTGTGACATTAACACTGGAAAACTAATTTGATGAAAAAAGCAAATTATTCCTTCAAATATTCATTCATTACTGCTGATATCTTTTTGGATTGGGTAAATGCAAAATTAGCAGTTATACAGTTCATACGTAATTGAAGCATGCACATTGTCAAGACAATTGACAGGAAGTCAGACTTGAGATAGCTACTGAGACCTGAGCCAAATATTTATAAGCATAAATAAATATAAAAACCTTTACACCTAGATTGGTTCTGTATCACATCTCTAAATAATAATAAAAATCACATTAGTAATATTCACACAAATGAAGATAATTCATGAGTTCTATATTTGATTAATTGAAGGTAGGAAGTTTTGAACTACATACTGTAGTTACATTATAGTTCATTTTCTTCTGTGTACATATTATTTAATAAAGCTCTCATATCTAAATTATATTCCCTTTATATTATACTTTTTTCCATCCAATTGTATGAATAAAATTATTACCATCATCTGATCTGAACAGCTATGTGTCATTATGTATAAGGAAACTGAAATGATAAATGAGATAATATGAAATATCAGTATAGACTGACAGTGAACCATACTGTTCTAATAAATATTAAGTTCAATGATCATGGTAAGAAATAAATATATATACAGTTTCAACATTCTTTGGAATGCACATAGAGTAAAGGAGCTTAAGTTATGTAGAAATGTGTTGTCCTCGCAATGATGCCCACTGCATCATCTGATATCTTTTATAATATATAGTATTGTGCAATCAAGTTACAAATTAATACATATGAATGAAAGAGAAAATTTTAGGAATCTGGTGACTCCTGAGCATCACAAGCACAATTAAAAATGACACACGTTTTCTCTTTAGGCCACATACCGAGAAGAGTCATATATATTACCCAAGAAATAAGATGAAAATTAAAAAAGAATATATATATATAGATATGCCAGGACAAGGCATTGTAAAGTAACTTTTACCTTCAAGTATATTGTAAATGAAAAAATATTCAGCTTCTAAGTGTTCTAAGTGTTCTAAGTCCTAAAGTACTTCAGGAAATATTTATCGGTACATTTGACCTCATAAACAACTTCCTTAACTGTAAAACACAGTTAGGCTATACATGTTTAATTACTTCAATAAATTATGTTGGGTGTTACAAGCAGAACTAAACATGCAGAATCTAAAATACTTTAAAAATAGTGTCAGAACCTAGAGCTTTAGATGAAATAGGGAATGAAATGTACACATCGTAATGAGACAATACAAAAAAGAGTTATTAGTCACCAGGGCTTGGCCATGATAGACTCAGCTGTCAAATAACAAAAATATTAAAGTTCTTCAGTTTCATGCTAACTATCATTATTGAGAACATTAGGAGAAAAAGAGCAAGCATAGTTTGGAACCAGAGAAAACTACACTGTAATTACTACATGTTATGATTAAAACAAATTGCCAACTTCAAAACTCAGTTCTTTCTTGTAAAAAATGGAAAAGACTACCTCACACAAGTTGATTATGCTGGGCTTTATGTTGCTTTTTGGAAAGAGCCATTTCTGCCCTGTTATATATACTTCCAAGCTTTTATTAGCCAGGGTAACGTTTTGGGCAAGCAATATGAATTCTAATTCAATTGGCTTTAATGGAAATGAAATGTATTATCTTACTGAATTGAAAGTCTAAAAGGAGAACCAGGCCTCAACTAGGGCATATGTGTCTCAATACAAGTGACAAGGGCAAATCCATGCACTGTTAAGTTTAGGATTTCAATATTACAAGGTTTGGGCCCTTCTCCCCACCTTGCCATCCTTAACAGCAGACATTCAACCAGGGCTCCATAAATAAAAAACACCATTATGCTCATTGATTTGGAAGATTGTGATGACAAGAAGTCATGTGCCCAGCACAAGTTATTCAGAAGTCATATTGAGAGACATTTATGTTTCAGACACTGTAGTGGGAGAGATTCTAAAATCAATCTGCATACCAAGACCCTGCAATGGTGAGTGTAGGCTTCTTACCAAGTCACTTTGGTGTCAGGTTCTTGACACCGGCTTTTTGGAAGTATAATGTGGGTTAACAAAGTATAACATTGGCTACAATGTTTCTAAACCTGATTTCATACCATCAAATGTTTCTGAAAATTCTATGAGATAACTAATAGTCTTTGATGAATTATTCTGATTAAATCAGACAACATCTTAGAACAGTAACTGATATAGATGGAAAATCTGTTCAGTTAGGCTGACAGTAATAAATCACGCACATTTTAACTCCTGGATTTACGAAGGTAAACCATGTAGTAATTTTCTTGGAATAATCCATATATATTCTGAAAAAGGGAGATAATATAATTTCCCCCCTAATCAGGTGAGAGAAGAGTGAATACCTCAAGAAAGTCTCATTTTATAAAGAAAAAAGGAAAGTTAAGGGATATTTGAAAAGTAAATAATGGGTCAACTGGAAATGAGTTACTGCAGAACTAAGCAGACATAAAAGCTTTAATGTTTTTTGAGTCATCCCTCATTCCCTAAGACCATACGCATTGTCTTTTTTTTAAAATTGTCTTTTAATGTTCGTTATTTTGAGAGAGACAGAACGTGAGTGGGGGAGGGGCAGAGAGAGAGGGAGACACAGAATCTGAAGCAGGCTCCAAGCCCCAAGCCCCAAGCCCAACCTGGGACTTAAACTCACAGACCAGGAGATCATGACCTGAGCCAAAGTCGGATGCTTAACAGACTCAGCCACCCAGGCACCCCATATTCATTGTCTTAAAGACACTCCAAATGCTAATATCCTCTACCAGTTTCCTCTTTATAATGAGGCTTAAAATTGACAGGAATTGTTGGTAAACTTCAATGAAAATAAATATAATCTTGAAAATCATGATGATGAGATGATGATGGCAATGATGATAACAGGAAAATGAAGAGGAGTAAATAATTGATATGAAAAACTTCTATTTAATTCTTGTTTTATATAAGGTACTTGGAAGCTGTTTGAGTTGCCCTGATGGAAATAATATAAAAGACAAATTTTAACAGACTTATCGAGATATTTTTATATCATGCAATTTCCCAGCTATAGTGTATAATCTGAACAGTTTTAGTACAAAGAGCTATGCACTCATTATCACAATAAATTCTTGAATATTTCCTTTCTCTCAAAATGGAAAACATGTACAAATTAGTTGCCATTCATTCCCTCAATCCCCAGGCCTAGGCACCATAAATACAGTTTTTTTTTTCTCTATCTATTTCCTTATTCTGGACTTCCAATGTAAATGGAATCATATAGCATGTACTTAACATAAGCATTATAAGATTTATCCATGCAGAAACTGTTTCTTATTTTATACATTTAACATTATGGTTACACAATTATCAATAATAAGCAAAATACAGTATTAAAGATATTAGGGCTGGGTTAGTCTAATGATATTCTAATGAGGACATTTAATTGAATAGCGTATAATTGTATTCAAAATATTTTTTAAGTTTCTATTTAAATTCCGATTAGTTAACATACAGTGTAATATTAGTTTCAGGTGTAGAATTTAGTGATTCATCACTTACATACAACACCCAGCGCTCATCACAACTAGGGCCCTCCTTAATACCTATCACCCTTTTAGCCCATCGCCCTGCTACCTCCCTCCATCACCCTTCAGTTTACTGTCTGTAGTTAAAAGTCTGTTTTATGGTTTGTCTGTTTCTTCCCCCACCCCATATTCATCTGTTTCATCTCTTAAATTCCATGTCAAAATATTTTCTAATAATCTTTGTCTCAGGTGGTTAACAATTTACAAGTCTGACAAGTTTAATACTTTACAGAATGTGTTTGCATGTTCCTTAATAGATTGTGATTTCTTGAAAAAACAGATATTATGACTAATTCAGATTTTTTACTCTCATAATACCCAGAATTATGCTCTGTTCAAAATAAACACTCAGGAAATGTTTATTAACTTGCTCAATATATCAATGCAATTACCTGTAATGTATAAAGATATCCCCTACTTTTCAAAGCCCCTTCACTTTTATGAAAGGCCTACCTTAGAACCTGTTTTTCCTAACCTAAAGCAATTCAAAAAGGATTTTCACCTTTATGAGAAAGGGTAAAAAGCCAAAATAGTGTTCAGTGTTTGTCCTGCAGGGAGCCATTAGAGAGGCAGTGTTCACCCTAAGCAGTGACAGCAGCATCACCAAGCTCCTTCCCTGGAACTACACCCAACATCTCAGCATCAAGCTGCCACAGCTTTGAACTGTCTCTGAGCATCTGCATTTTATCTCAATGTATTTTAGCACGATGTGTCCTAGAGTATCGGAAAAGCCTAAGAGATGTTATTTTTTGAGTGTGGGAAAGTTCAAAACATTTTTCATGTAAATTCATTATAATTGCTCCTTTGTTTTACAGCATTTTGGCTTACAGTTTCATAGGAACACTAACTTTTGGATGGCCAGAAAAACCTGTACTGTTAATCAAAAAGTACTTTTGAAAGTCATAATTCTCCGACATTAAGTATATTGACTCACTTCAGGAAAAAACAATATGTTCTCAGTTTCTTTTAGAAACATACCATCTGCAACATTTAATAAAATAAGACTTTTTTCCAAACTTAGTAATGGAATCCGCAGGAGACACTCAGATGCTCATTGGGTATTCTCAGCATGGTGAGCACATAATTATGAGAAATTAAGTCAAAGAGTTTGGCACAATTTATCTGGTTCTTCCTGTCACTGATGCTCCCAAGGTGAATATGACAAAGGAAACAAAAGGAGGAGAGAGGCAGTAAAATAGAAGTGGCCATGTTGAATCTATGACTATTGCTTTTTGAAATTTAACATTGAATCTGTCAATACTATAGTAAAACAAAAATGAATCCAATAATACAGAAACATTGCCTACATAATGTCTGCTTAGTTTTTTTAAACAAATAAAAAGACTACTAGTGTCATTGTGTAGAACTACTGCTTAGTAGGACTCTATGGTAGCAAAAGAATTTATTAGACAGGGCAGTAAAATTAGATAAGTGCTATAATTTTCTCTAACATTCAACATGTATTTATAAGGCTTTTGTGGGAAATTACTATCCATTATCAAATGATCTATCGCACATTATTGAAAGATGCCATGTTCAGGTCCAAATTCAATCATGCCACTAGAAACAGAGGTAACGGAGGCTCTTAGCAAAAAATAAAAGCAAAAAGAAAAAAAAGCTTAAAAAATGTTCTGAGAGTTTATTTTTATTTTTTTTTAACCTTTTTATTTATTTTTGAGAGGGAGAACCAGAGTACGAGCAGGGCAGGGGCAGAGAGACAGGGAAACACAGAATCTGAAGTGGCTCCAGGCTCTGAGCGATCAGCATGGAGCCTGACATGGGGCTTGAACTCATGAACCACAAGATCATGACCTGAGCCCAAGTCAGACGCTTAACTGACTTAGCCATCAAGGTGCACTTTAAATGGTTTCTATTTATTAACATGAACAGCATTTTGAGTACATACAATATAATTTTTTTCATTAAGGTAGATTTGAAGTGGTCTTTAGGAGGAAGTAATTGTCACTTCTAAACAACCATTAATTTAAAATATAATTAGTTCATTTTTCAGGTTTTACCAGATTAATACATGCATAGATGGACACACCTCCAAGCCCATAGAGATGCATGAATAATTAATTATTAAGAATAATTAATAGTCAAACATTCCTGTGAAAGTCCAGGGGAACTAATGCTTAGTAACACCCAGTGAATTGTAGAAAACTATTCAAATTCTCAGAGAAAAGAGTTTAGAGAGGAACACAGTGGCCATTTTCATAATTGGATTAATTCAATAGTTCCTGGGTTGGATGGTGGGCTTACAGATGTATGTTTTGTAATTATTTTTCAAAATCAACATAAATATGAAGTATAGTCTTTCATACTTGTCAAACATTACATAAATCAATTAAAAACAAAACACACACATCTATATGTATATGCACACCAGATAAATATAATTCTTTAATAGAAATGATTTTTCATAGAAGTTATTCTATTTTTTAATAGAAATGATTTTTAATAGAAATGATTTTTATTTTAATCTTTTGCTTCAGAATAGAAGTTAAGAGACAATGGAGAGGAGTTTTATTTTTTTTATTTTTTATTTTTTTATTATTTTTTTTAATATATGAAATTTATTGTCAAATTGGTTTCCATACAACACCCAGTGCTCTTCCCAAAAGGTGCCCTCCTCAATACCCATCACCCACCCTCTCCTCCCTCCCACCCCCCATCAACCCTCAGTTTGTTCTCAGTTTTTAACAGTCTCTTATGCTTTGGCTCTCTCCCACTCTAACCTCTTTTTTTTTTTTCCTTCCCCTCCCCCATGGGTTCCTGTTAAGTTTCTCACGATCCACATAAGCGTGAAATCATATGGTATCTGTCTTTCTCTGTATGGCTTATTTCACTTAGCATCACACACTCCAGTTCCATCCACGTTGCTACAAAAGGCCATATTTCATTTTTTTTCATTGCCACATAGTATTCCATTGTGTATATAAACCACAATTTCTTTATCCATTCATCAGTTGATGGACATTTAGGCTCTTTCCATAATTTGGCTATTGTTGAGAGTGCTGCTATGAACATTGGGGTACAAGTGCCCCTATGCATCAGTACTCCTGTATCCCTTGGATAAATTCCTAGCAGTGCTATTGCTGGGTCATAGGGTAGGTCTATTTTTAATTTTCTGAGGAACCTCCACACTGCTTTCCAGAGCGGCTGCACCAATTTGCAAGAGGGTTCCCGTTTCTCCACATCCTCTCCAGCATCTATAATCTCCTGATTTGTTCATTTTGGCCACTCTGACTGGCGTGAGGTGATACCTGAGTGTGGTTTTGATTTGTATTTCCCTGATAAGGAGTGACGCTGAACATCTTTTCATGTGCCTGTTGGCCATCCGGATGTCTTCTTTAGAGAAGTGTCTATTCATGTTTTCTGCCCATTTCTTCACTGGCTTATTTGTTTTTCGGGTGTGGAGTTTGGTGAGCTCTTTATAGATTTTGGATACTAGCCCTTTGTCCGATATGTCATTTGCAAATATCTTTTCCCATTCCGTTGGTTGCCTTTTGGTTTTGTTGGTTGTTTCCTTTGCTGGGCAGAAGCTTTTTATCTTCATAAGGTCCCAGTAATTCACTTTTGCTTTTAATTCCCTTGCCTTTGGGGATGTGTCGAGTAAGAGATTGCTACGGCTGAGCTCAGAGAGGTCTTTTCCTGCTTTCTCCTCTAAGGTTTTGATGGTTTCCTGTCTCACATTCAGGTCCTTTATCCATTTTGAGTTTATTTTTGTGAATGGTGTGAGAAAGTGGTCTAGTTTCAACCTTCTGCATGTTGCTGTCCAGTTCTCCCAGCACCATTTGTTAAAGAGACTGTCTTTTTTCCATTGGATGTTCTTTCCTGCTTTGTCAAAGATGAGATGGCCATACGTTTGTGGGTCTAGTTCTGGGGTTTCTATTCTATTCCATGGGTCTATGTGTCTGTTTTTGTGACAATACCATGCTGTCTTGATGATTACAGCTTTGTAGTAGAGGCTAAAGTCTGGGATTGTGATGCCTCCTGCTTTGGTCTTCTTCTTCAAAATTCCTTTGGCTATTCGGGGCCTTTTGTGGTTCCATATGAATTTTAGGATTGCGTGTTCTAGCTTTGAGAAGAATGCTGGTGCAATTTTGATTGGGATTGCATTGAATGTGTAGATAGCTTTGGGTAGTATTGACATTTTGACAATATTTATTTTTCCAATCCATGAGCAGGGAATGTCTTTCCATTTCTTTAAATCTTCTTCAATTACCTTCATAAGCTTTCTATAGTTTTCAGCATACAGATCCTTTACATCTTTGGTTAGATTTATTCCTAGGTATTTTATGCTTCTTGGTGCAATTGTGAATGGGATCAGTTTCTTTATTTGTCTTTCTGTTGCTTCATTGTTAGTGTATAAGAATGCAACTGATTTCTGTACATTGATTTTGTATCCTGCAACTTTGCTGAATTCATGTATCAGTTCTAGCAGACTTTTGGTGGAGTCTATCGGATTTTCCATGTATAATATCATGTCATCTGCAAAAAGCGAAAGCTTGACTTCATCTTTGCCAATTTTGATGCCTTTGATTTCCTTTTGTTGTCTGATTGCTGATGCTAGAACTTCCAGCACTATGTTAAACAACATTGGTGAGAGTGGGCATCCCTGTCGTGTTCCTGATCTCAGGAAAAAGCTCTCAGTTTTTCCCCGTTGAGGATGATGTTAGCTGTGGGCTTTTCATAAATGGCTTTTATGATCTTTAAGTATGTTCCTTCTATCCCGACTTTCTCAAGGGTTTTTATTAAGAAAGGGTGCTGGATTTTGTCAAAGGCCTTTTCTGCATCGATTGACAGGATCATATGGTTCTTCTCTTTTTTTTTGTTAATGTGATGTATCACGTTGATAGATTTGCGAATGTTGAACCAGCCCTGCATCCCAGGAATGAATCCCACTTGATCATGGTGAATAATTCTTTTTATATGCCGTTGAATTCGATTTGCTAGCATATTGTTGAGAATTTTTGCATCCATATTCATCAGGGATATTGGCCTGTAGTTCTCTTTTTTTACTGGGTCTCTGTCTGGTTTAGGAATCAAAGTAATACTGGCTTCATAGAATGAGTCTGGAAGTTTTCCTTCCCTATCTATTTCTTGGAATAGCTTGAGAAGGATAGGTATTATCTCTGCTTTAAATGTCTGGTAGAACTCCCCTGGGAAGCCATCTGGTCCTGGACTCTTATTTGTTGGGAGATTTTTGATAACCGATTCAATTTCTTCGCCAGTTATGGGTCTGTTCAAGCTTTCTATTTCCTCCTGATTGAGTTTTGGAAGAGTGTGGGTGTTCAGGAATTTGTCCATTTCTTCCAGATTGTCCAATTTGTTGGCATATAATTTTTCATAGTATTCCCTGATAATTGTTTGTATCTCTGAGGGATTGGTTGTAATAATTCCATTTTCATTCATGATTTTATCTATTTGGGTCATCTCCCTTTTCTTTTTGAGAAGCCTGGCTAGAGGTTTGTCAATTTTGTTTATTTTTTCAAAAAACCAACTCTTGGTTTCGCTGATCTGCTCTACAGTTTTTTTAGATTCTATATTGTTTATTTCTGCTCTGATCTTTATTTTTTCTCTTCTTCTGCTGGGTTTAGGCTGCCTTTGCTGTTCTGCTTCTAGTTCCTTTAGGTGTGCTGTTAGATTTTGTATTTGGGATTTTTCTTGTTTCTTGAGATAGGCCTGGATTGCAATGTATTTTCCTCTCAGGACTGCCTTCGCTGCATCCCAAAGCATTTGGATTGTTGTATTTTCATTTTCGTATGTTTCCATATATTTTTTTAATTTCTTCTCTAATTGCCTGGTTGACCCACTCATTCGTTAGTAGGGTGTTCTTTAACCTCCATGCTTTTGGAGGTTTTCCAGACTTTTTTCTGTGGTTGATTTCAAGCTTCATAGCATTGTAGTCTGAAAGTATGCATGGTATAATTTTAATTCTTGTAAACTTATGAAGGGCTGTTTTGTGACCCAGTATATGATCTATCTTGGAGAATGTTCCATGTGCACTCGAGAAGAAAGTATATTCTGTTGCTTTGGGATGCAGAGTTCTAAATACATCTGTCAAGTCCATCTGATCCAATGTCTCATTCAGGGCCCTTGTTTCTTTATTGACCGTGTGTCTAGATGATCTATCCATTTCTGTAAGTGGGGTGTTAAAGTCCCCTGCAATTACCACATTCTTATCAACAAGTCTGCTTATGTTTATGAGTAATTGTTTTATATATTTGGGGGCTCCGGTATTCGGCGCATAGACATTTATAATTGTTAGCTCTTCCTGATGGATAGACCCTGTAACTATTATATAATGTCCTTCTTCATCTCTTGTTACAGCCTTTAATTTAAAGTCTAGTTTGTCTGATATAAGTATGGCTACTCCAGCTTTCTTTTGGCTTCCAGTCGCATGATAAATAGTTCTCCATCCCCTCACTCTCAATCTAAAGGTGTCCTCAGGTCTAAAATGAGTCTCTTGTAGACAGCAAATAGATGGGTCTTGTTTTTTTACCCATTCTGATACCCTATGTCTTTTGGTTGGCGCATTTAATCCATTTACATTCAGTGTTATTATAGAAAGATACGGGTTTAGAGTCATTGTGATGTCTGTATGTTTTATGCTTGTAGTGATGTCTCTGGGACTTTGTCTCACAGGGTCCCCCTTAGGATCTCTTGTAGGGCTGGTTTAGTGGTGACAAATTCCTTCAGTTTTTGTTTGTTTGGGAAGACCTTTATCTCTCCTTCTATTCTAAATGACAGACTTGCTGGATAAAGGATTCTCGGCTGCATATTTTTTCTGTTTAGCACACTGAAGATATCGCGCCAATTCTTTCTGGTCTGCCAAGTTTCAAAAGAGAGATCAGTCACGAGTCTTATAGGTCTCCCTTTATATGTGAGGGCACGATTACCCCTTGCTGCTTTCAGAATTTTCTCTTTATCCTTGTATTTTGCCAGTTTCACTATGATATGTCGTGCAGAAGATCGGTTCAAGTTACGTCTGAAGGGAGTTCTCTGTGCCTCTTGGATTTCAATGCCTTTTTCCTTCCCCAGTTCAGGGAAGTTCTCAGCTATAATTTCTTCAAGTACCCCTTCAGCACCTTTCCCTCTCTCTTCCTCCTCTGGGATACCAATTATGTGTATATTATTTCTTTTTAGTGTATGACTTAGTTCTCTAATTTTCCCCTCATACTCCTGGATTTTTTTATCTCTCTTTTTCTCAGCTTCCTCTTTTTCCATAACTTTATCTTCTAGTTCACCTATTCTCTCCTCTGCCTCTTCAAGCCGAGCTGTGGTGGTTTCCATTTTGTTATGCATTTCGTTTAAAGCGTTTTTCAGCTCCTCATGACTGTTCCTTAGTCCCTTGATCTCTGTAGCAAGAGATTTTTTGCTGTCCTCTATACTGTTTTAAGCCCAGCAATTAATTTTATGACTATTATTCTAAATTCAGTTTCTGTTATATTATTTAAATCCTTTTTGATCAGCTCGTTAGCTGTTGTTATTTCCTGGAGATTCTTCTGAGGGGAATTCTTCCGCTTGGTCATTTTGGATAGTCCCTGGCATGGTGAGGACCTGCAGGGCACTTCCCCTGTGCTGTGGTGTATAACTGGAGTTGGTGGGCAGGGCCGCAGTCAGACCTGACGTCTGGCTCCATCCCACCACTGGGGCCACAGTCAGACTGGTGTGTGCCTTCTCTTCCCCTCTCCTAGGGGCAGGATTCACTGTGGGGTGGCGTGGCCCATCTGGGCTACTTGCACACTGCCAGGCTTGTGATGCTGGGGATCTGGCGCATTAGCTGGGGTGGGTAGGCAAGTTGCACGGGGGCAGGAGGGGCAGGCTTAGCTCGCTTCTCCTTAAGTGATCCACCTCAGGAGTGGCACTGTGGCAACGGGAGGGAGTCAGATCCGCTGCCAGAGGTTTAGCTTCGCAGAAGCACAGAGTTGGGTGTTTGCGCAGAGCGAGCAAGTTCCCTGGCAGGAACTGGTTCCCTTTGGGATTTTGGCTGGGGGATGGGCGGGGGAGATGGCTCTGGCAAGCGCCTTTCTTCCCCACCAAACTGAGCTCTGTCATCTGGGGGCTCAGCAGCTCTCCCTCCCTTTGTCCTCCAGCCTTCCCGCTTTCCGAGCAGAGCTGTTCACTTATGACCTCCCAAACGCTAAGTCGCGCTTGTTGTGGGAACACAGTCCGTCAGGCTCCTCCGCTTTTGCAAGCCAGACTCAGGGGCTCTGCTTGGCCGGCGAGCCGCCCCTCTGCCCCGGCTCCCTCCCGCCAGTCCGTGGAGCGCGCACCGCCTCGCCGCCCTTCCTACCCTCTTCCGTGGGCCTCTCGTCTGCGCTTGGCTCCGGAGACTCCGTTCTGCTAATCCTCTCGCGGTTTTCTGGATTATTTAGGCAGGTGTAGGTGGAATCTAAGCGATCAGCAGGACGCGCGGTGAGTCCAGAGTCCTCCTACGCCGCCATCTTCCCTCATCCCCTGTTCCTTGCTGTTTTCTAATAATTGGAAAGGAGTTTTAAATGACACTCAGTATATCAAGAAAATACATTTATAAATCCTAGATTAAAATCTGTATACCAACAACTATCTTTTGAATAAGCCTCCAAAGTATTTATCTCCCTAATTTACACACACACACACACACACACACACACACACTCACACACACAAGCAACTGGACTAGATTTGTAACAGAGAGAAGGGTACTGATACATGTGGGAATGGCCACTGAAACTTTATGTATACCAAATTTTAAAGTTAAAATTCTTTCAAAAGTTTTGCTGGTTATCTCTCAGCATATGGGTAAAAATGTAGTACTAGAAGTATCTTAATGTGTTACTCAATTTTTTCTCAATGTTAAGTATATTAATATTTTTATTTGAAATATTTTCTTAAGTGTCCAGTCCCTCTCTCTGGAAATCAAATATAATCTAGCTATTTTCCAATGCTCCTTTTTAGTCCATAATTAAGCTTGCATTTAAATATATTTCCTGGGGTGCCTGGGTGGCTCAGTTAAGCATCCAACTCTTAGTTCCAGCTCAGGTTATGATCTCATGGTTCATGAGTTCAAGCCCCATGTTGAACTTTGCACTGACAGTGTGGAGCCTGCTTCGGATTCACTCTCTCTCCCTTTCTGTACCTCCCACATCTCTTCTCAAAATAAATAAATACATCTTAAAAATAAAAAAATATATATTTTCAATAATATAAGACATTTCTTACCTGTCTTCAAAACATGTGAGAAGAAAGCAGAGTTTGAATAAAATGAAATAAATTATCCTGATTTTAGTGCACAATTATGCGTAGTATCTCTATCAAATTATTTGTGTGTGTTTCACCTTCTGAATAATATTCACCTGTCATTTGTGATGTTATAATATTAATTCTTTTTCTACAGGCAATTGTTAAGTTGGAAATCCTACAAAAAGCCAAAACAAAATTGTTTTTTGTTGAAAATTCTATGTTGAATGCCTATTTGATTACTTTTAAATTTAGATACTTTAAAACAGATATTTATTTTTTAGTAATACATCTCTTACTTTTGTGGCTAACAAATTACCTTTAAAATATTACAGATTTTCCTTCTAATTGCCTTCCACATCACCAACATACATGAGACTATTTGGTGGTAGTTCTGTTTCAAACAATTAATGGCACATTTGTGAATGCCTCATTGTGAGGATTTAAAGGCACTGAAGTCGCTGATTAATTGCATATTGTTTGCCCACTTATCATTTTTCTATACTTGACCTAAGGTAAGTATCAAGTTTTGACTTTCAGAAAAATGTATTTTCACTCAATTCAATTGTATTGATTACATATTTTAATGACTACTGTATCTGTTTCATCACAAAGAAAATTGTCATCCTTATTATCAAATCATTTCTTGATCACTCAGAATAAGATTGATTTCATTCTATAAATTTATATTTTGCATCATAAATAAGTATGCTTCTATTTATACAAAATAAAATATTGTAAAAGAGTTAATTTTAATTTCCATGTGAGCTGCTGAAAATGATATTTAAAAAATTACTATGGTATCCTTCTTGGAGAATCATTTACATTAATTTTCAAGTCTACATGTGACTATGATGATATTAATAAGTGATTCCTTTATTTGTCAAATAATAAAAATGGAAAAATACTAGGTAATATAAGGAATGAAGAAATTCAGAAAGAGACAACACTTTTTTATTCATCATAATTATACTAATGCAACTGATGTCATGAATTATGCTAACTTTATTAAGTGTACATTTTTCATCATAATTCTCTAATCCTCACAGCTATGCATATGGAAACATTCTCCTTTTCTGCATAATTTAAGCTATATTGTTGATCTGTTTTGGCTGTCATCTATTAGCCTAGCCTCTGTAAATCTATTGGAACACACACACACACACACACACACACACACAATTATAGACATTCTCATTCCAATACAATTACCCTGGTGACCTAGAGAAATTTTTACATTACTAACAGTATTTGATGAATCATGAAATAATTAATATCATATGATGGAAAATAAGATCTAAAAATATGTTTCATATATATGCATCTCTATAATTTTTATTCCTAGAACACTATCTAAATGTTATATTTAAAAGTAAATAGGTTTATGATTCACTTGAAAAATCACAGTTATAAAAATATATTCTTAGTATATAGAATCCATGTTTTTAGGATGTAAAATAGATGTATTTTAGAAAATTGTGCCAAATTTTATACTGGTTGGTATTTGTTGTGCTTTAAAGCAACGTAATTTCAAATTCTGTTCAGGGATTACTTCTAGCAACTGTTTTAGCTGTGTTGCCCTGATATGGCTTCCAAAGAAATAGAAACTTTGTTTTCCTCTTGATTCCCCCATGGAGTCTATGGCACACAACATGAGCCCTATAATCTGCTATAAAGCAATATTGTATAAATGATGTTTACCTGCATACATTTTTTATGGCCATTTGGAGGCTTCAATTCTGCAGGGAACCCATTTCCCTTTTACCCTGGGATCCTTTCTCATCACGATTAAACAAAGGCCCTCTCACTAACACAGCTGAGATAAAAGGATTTGTTGGGCTTCTATCACATCAGGCAGGTGATGACAGATCCCCATCTATTTCAGGAACAAACTTCAAACTAGCCACAGGTGATTTCCTTTCCATGCTGAATGGCACAGTAGACATTATGTTTCCCACAACAGCAACTTCTAGCTTATTATTTAGCTCCACGACAGAAAAACAAGTAAAAACTCAGATTTTTAAATATGAGCTGACACATTTTATAAAAGGGAAATTCATGTGGTTCTCTTTAATCTTCAAAGAGTGTTTCAACAAGCATTCTAAACTATAATATTAATTTTTCAAATACATTTTAATTGCTTACTCATCTGTATTATAAAAATAGAAAAGGACAGATGAATTATATGGATGGATGGATGGATGGATGGATGGATGATAGATGCAAAGCGATATGTATCTAAGTGGGTACAATATTAGAAGGGTGAATTTCTAAACTTTATTAAAATATGGATCTACCTATTCTGCACACAGCAAACACTACTGCTGAAAAAAAGTATAGAAAAAAATCTTTCAAGATGATTACGTGGAATTTAATAAGTCCTATATGCATTCAAGCTCCCAAAAGAACATAAAAGAAATAATTACATTTCAGAATTCAATCCATCATCATCATCATCATCGTCATCATCGTCATCAAACTTCTCTAGATTCACAATGTGTGGACATGCTTCGATTTTTTTTTTTTTTGCATTTACTCTGGCATTTGCTCTGTTTCATAGCTCTTTGAGGTAGGAGCAAAGTTAAATAACTGGCTAAAGGTCAAAGAGCTGGAATATGTGATTTGTAATAAAACATCATTTTGTTTCCTTGTGAACAAGAGCATCACTTATGATTTATATCACAGAAGTTACCTGAATGGACTGTTTATCTATTAAATTAGTTTTAAAATTCTTGTATTATTTCTGGCAATATACAATTTTGTCCATAAATCCTGATTATTAAAATATTAATTCTAACAGATAATAATTAGTCATTACATAATCAATAAATTTGAGAAACACTACAGTAAGGAAATTTAAGCATATTTATTTATTAACAGAATTATCTAAAATATTCAATTGCTAATATATATTGTGATTCACAAAGAGGTGCATTCAGTATCCATACATTTGACCTTGGCAACGCTTCATTTGTTGTTTCAATAAAGCAGGTTATTTTCTTGAGGGGTCAGTGTTCAACAGTTTAATGATCTTATAAAACATTTTCTAAGATGTTGACAAAATGATACAAGACACACATAGGAGGACTATCATCTCTATGTCACTTAACTTTACCTAAAGTATGGCTGTGATATTGTACAAAGCCAAACAAGGTGTTCACTTAGTACATACGTACCACAAGAAATGTGGGTCAATATAATGAACTAGTGGGGAGGGGGGATCTAACACTACACAAGAAAAATGAATTCAAGGGATTGTCTCTAAAAAGTATGTTAATTAATATATCCTATTACACCTTAATCTTGAAGATGGCCTGATAAGATGTATCACTCAGTCCTCACATATTCCTATTTTATAGTGAAACAAGTAGACTGAACATACTTTTATAATAATGCCAAGAAAAATGATATATAATTCTAAAAACTACATGTTTCAAAAGCTGTTTACTTATTTGATCATTCATCCGTTTCATCGCTTATTCAGTAAATATTTTTGGTCATTTATTCTGTAGTCTAGGCTTGTACAATGTCACAAAAATGAGAGATAAACAATTAATTAGAATAATAATTTAAAAATAGAAATATTAGCCTTATAATTAACAGTTTTTAGATGTAACACTTCTATTGTACAATTGTTACTACTACTGATAATTAAAATACCGGTTACCATTTACATAGCACACACTACATTAAAAACTCAAGGAGGAAAGTAACCATAAAGGTTAAGAGCACAGATGTTGAGTCAAAGCGCCTGCATTAGAATCAGATATGCATATTTATTAACTCTACAGGAGTGGGCAGGTTACTTTATCTCTCTACACATTAATTTGTTACTTTACCTCTCCACACTCATCTCTTTTATGAGAATAGAGTTCTTCTGAGAAATAAGTGAGAGAAAATATTTACATTTTTATATCATCAACTGAGAAATAATAGCCATTCAATTAATCTTAGGTATTGTCTATACAAGTGTTACTCCCATTTTTTTTCTCATTTCAAGTTTTTATTTAAAGTCTAGTTAGTTAACATATACAGTTTCAGAAGTAGGATTTAGTATTCATCACTTACATATAACACCCAGTGCTTACCACAAGTGTCCCCCTTACCACCTGTCAAGCATTTAGCCCATCTCCCACCTACCTACCTCTGTCAACCCTGTTTGTTCTCTAAGAGTCACTTAAGGTTTTTACTTCCCTCTATTTTTTTCCTTTCCCCTATGTTCATCTTTTTTGTTTCTTAAATTCCACAAATGAGTGAAATCATAGGAACCCAAGACTCTGAGTGACTTATTTCTTTTAGCATATTACACTCTAGCTCCATCCACATCATCGCAAATGGCAAGATTCCATTCTTTTTGATGGCTGAGTGATATTCCATTGTATATATTTACCACTTCTTTATCCATTCATCATTAAAATGACATTTGGGCTCTTTCCATAGTTTTGCTGCTGTTGATCTTGCTGCTATAAACATAAGGATGCATGTGCCCCTCTGAATCAGTATTTTTGTATCTTCTGGTGCAATTGCTGGGTCACAGGGTGGTTCTATTTTTAACCAGTGCAATTGCTGGGTCATAGGGTAGTTCTATTTTTAACTTTTTGAGCGACCTCTACACCATTTTCCAGAGTGGCTGCACCAATTTGAATTCTCACCAACAGTGTAAGAGTTCCCCTCTCTCTGCATCCCTGCCAACACCTGTTGTTTCTGCTGTTGTTAATTTTAGCCACTGTGGCAGGTGTGAGGTGGTATTTCATCATGATTTTGATTTATAACTCACTGATGATGAATGATGTTGATCATCTTTTCATGTGTCTGTTAGCCATCTGGATGTCTTCTTTGGAAAAAATATCTATTCATGACTTCTCCACCTTTCTTAACTAGATTTTTTTTATTTTGGGGGTGTTAAGTTTGATAAGTTCTTTATAGACTTAGGATACTAACCCTTTATCTGATATGTCACTTGTGAATATCTTCTCCCATTACATCGGTTGGCTTTTAGTTTTGTTGATTGTTTCCTTTGCTGTGCAAAAGCTTTTTATCTTGATGAAGTCCCAGTGGTTCATGTTTGTTTTTGTTTCCCTTGCCTCCAGTGACATGTCTACTAAGAAGATGCTCTGGCTGAAGTCAGAGAGGTTACTGCTTATGTTCTCCTCTAATGTTTTGATGGTTTCCTGTCTTATATTTAGGTCTGTTACCCATTTTGAATTTCTTTTTATGTCTGGTGTAAGAAACTGGTCCAGTTTCCTTCTTCTGCATGTTAGTGTCCACTTTTCCCAACAAAATTTGTTGAAGAGACTGTCTTTTTCTTACTGGATATTCTTCCCAGCTTTGTCAAAGATAGTTTACCATATAATTGTGGGTCCATTTCTGGGTGTTCGATTCTGTTCCACTAACTTATTTATCTTTTTGTACCAGTACCATACTGCCTTGATCACTACAACTTTGTAATATAGTTTGAGAACTGGAAATGCAATACCTCCACATTTATTTTGCTTTTTCAAGATTGCTTTGCTAATGAGGATCTTTTGCAGTTCCATACAAATTTTAGGATTACTTGTTCTAGCTCTGTGAAAATTGCTGGTTGTGTTTTGATAGGGATTGTATTAAATGTGTAGATTGCTTTAGGTAGTGTAGACATTTTACAATAATTGTTCTTCCCAGCCATGAGCATGGAATATTTTTTCGTTTCTTTGTGTTTTCTTCAATTTCTTTCATAAGTGTTCTACAGTTTCCAGAGTACAGATCTTTCACCTCTTTGGTGTTCTACAGTTTCCAGAGTACAGATCTTTCACCTCTTAAACCTCTTAGGTTTATTCCTATATGTTATCATTTTTGGTGCAATTGTAAATGAGACTGATTCCTTATTTTCTCTTTCTGCTGCTTCATTATTCATGTACAGAAATGCAACAGATTTCTGGACATTGATTTTATATTCTATGACTTTGCTGAATTTGTGTATCAGTTCTAGCAGGCTTTTTTGCTGGAGTCTTTTGGGTTTTCTACATAGAGAATCATGTGATCTGCAAACCATGAAAGTCTGACTTCTTCCCTGCCGATTTGGATGCCTTTTATTTCTTTGTGTTGTCTGATTGCTGAGGCTAGGACTTCCAGTAGTATACTAAATAGCAATGCTGAGAGTGGACATCCCTATCTTATTCCTGACCATAGAGGAAAAGCTCTCAGTTTTTCCCCATTGAGGAGGATATTAGCTGTGGATCTTTCATATATGGCCTTTATGATGTTGAGTTATGTTTCTTCTATCCCTACTTTGTTGAGGGTTTTTGTCAAGAAAGGATTCTGCATTTTGTCAAGTGCTTTTTCTGCATCTGTTGACAGGATCATATGGTTCTTATCATTTCTTTTATTAATGCAGCATATCAGGTTGATTGATTTGGGAATACAGAACCACCCCTGCAGCCCAGGAATAAACCCAACTTGATCATGGTGAATAATTATTTTAATGTAATGTTGGTTTCAATTTGCTAGTACTTGGTTGAGAAATTTTGCATCCAAGTTCATAAGGAATATTGGCCTACAATTCTCCTTTAGAGTGAGGTTGTTGTCTGGTTTTGAAATCAAGGTAATGCTAGTCTCATAGAAGGAGTTTTCCTTTATTTTTGTTTATTTATTTTGGGGGGAACTGTTTGAGAAAAATAGGTATTAACTCTTTTTGATTTTTTTGAAGATTTTTTAAATGTTTATTTTTTTTTAGAGAGAGAGCAAGCAAGTAGGGGGCAGAGAGAGAGAGAAGGGGGCAGAGGATTGGAAACAGGCTCCATGCTGACAGCAGTGAGCCCAATGTGGGGCTCTAACCCATGAACCATGAGATCATGACCTGAGCTAAAGTCAGACATTTAACTGACTGAGCCACTCAGGCACCCCAGTATTAACTGTCTTTAAATGTATGGTAGAATTTCCCCGGGAAGCCATCTGGCCCCAGATATTTCCTTGCTGGAAGATCTTTTAAATGTTTATTTATTTGTTTTTGAGAAAGAGAAAGCACAAGCAAGGGAGGGACAAAGAGAGAGGGAGAGACAGTGAATCCCAACCAGGCTCCATGTTATTACTGCAGAGCTCGATGCAAAGCTTCAACTCATGAACTGTGACATCATGACCTGAACTGAAATCAAGTGTCAGATGCTTAACCAACTGAGCCCCCAGGCACCCCATGTTGGGAGATTTTTGATTACTGATTTCTGATTTCTTTGCTGGATATATTCAAAATTTCTGTTTCTTCCTGTTTCAGGTTGGTAGTTTGCATATTTCTAGGAATTTATCAATTTCTTCCAGATTGCCCATTTGTTGGCATATAATTTTTCATAATATTCTCCTATAATTGTTTGTATTTCTGTGGTGCTAACTGTGATATCTTCTCTTTTATTCATGATTTTATTTATTTGAGTCCTTTCTTTTTTCTTTTTCATAAGTCTGGCTAGGGGGTTATCAATTTTATTAATTCTTTCAAAGAACCAGCTCTTAGTTTTGTTGATCTGTTCTACTGGGTTTTTTGTTGTTGTTTATAAATCACTTATATCTGTTCTGATATGTATTATTTCCTATCTTCTGCTGGCTTTTAGGCCTTATGTGATGTTCCTTTTCCAGCTCCTTTAGGAGTAAGGTTAAGTTGTATATTTGAGACTTTCTTGTTTCTTTAGGTAGGACTGTATTGCTATATCCTTCCCTTTGAGGACCACCTTTGCTGCATCCCAGAGGTTCTGGACTGTTGTGCTTTCATTTCTATTTGCTTCCATGTATTTTTTAAAGTTTATTTATTTATTCTGATGGGGGGGGGGTAGAGACAGGGAGAAAGAGAATCCCAAGAAGGCTTTGTACTGTCAGCTCAGAGCCCATACCCAATTTTGTGACCTGAGCTGAAATAAACAGTCAGATACTTAATCGAATGAGCCACCCAGTTGCCCCACTTCCATGTACGTTTTTTAATTTATTCTTTAATTTCATGGTTAACCCATTCATTCTTTAGTAGGATGTCCTTTAACCTCAATGTATTTGGGGTCTTTCCAGTTTTTTTTTCTTGTGGTTGACTTTAGGTTTCATAGCATTGTGGCCTGAAAATATCCATGATATTATCTTGATCTTTTTTGTACTGGTTGAGGCCTGATTTGTGACACAGGATGTGGTCTCTTCTGAAAAATGTTCCATGTGCTCTTAAAAAGAATGTGTATTCTGCTGCTATAGGATTAAATGGTCTAAATATATCTGTTAAGTCCATCCAGTCCAGTGTGTCATTCAATGCCATTGTTTTCTTTTTGATTTTCTGTTTGATCTGTCCATGGCTGAAAGTGGGGTGCTGGGGTGCCTGGGTGGCTCAGTCGGTTAAGCGGCCCACTTTGGCTCAGGTCGTGATCTCGCGGTCCATGAGTTCAAGCACTGCGTTGGGCTCTGTGCTGACAGCTCGGAGCCTGGAGCCTGCTTCTGTTTCTGTGTCTCCCTCTCTCTCTGCCCCTCCCCTGTTCGCACTCTGTCTCTCTCTGCCTTTCAAAAATGAATAAATGTTATTAAAAAAAGAAAGTGGGGTGTTAAAGTCCCCTCCTATTATTGTATTATTATTAATGAGTTTCTTTATGTTTGTTATTAATTGACTTACATATTTGAGTGCTTTCAAACTTGGGGCATAAATATTTACAGTTGTTAGATCTTCTTGCTTTATAGACACCTTTATTAGGATATAGTGCCCTTCTTCATTTCTTGTTACAGTCTTTGGTTTAAAATCTTATTGGTCTGATTGAGTATGACTACTCTGGCTTTCTTTTGACATCCACTAGTATGATAGATGGTTCTCTATCCACTCATTTTCAATATGGAGGTGTTTTTAGGTCTAAAATGAGTCTCTTATAGGCAACATATAGATGTCTCTTTTTTTAATCCATTCTTACACCCTCTGTCTTTTGATTGGAGCATTCAGTCCAATTATAGTCAGAAAAATTATTGATAGATTTTAATTTAGTATCATTGTCTTACCTGTAAAGTCACTGTTTCTGGATATTTTCTCTGTTCCTTTCTAATCCTTGTTGCTTTGGTCTTTCTGCCTCACTGAAAGAGTCCCCTTTAATATTTCCTGCAGGGCTGGTTTAGTGTCATAAATTCTTTTAGTTTTTGTGTTTCTGGAGACGTCTATTGTTCCTTCTATTCTGAATGGCAGCCTTACTGGAAAAAACTATTCTTGCCTGCACATTTTTCTCCTTCAGCATGATGTATATCATGCCACTCCCTTCTGGCTGCCAAGTTTTTGTGGAGAGATCTGCTGCTAACCTGATTTGCCTTCCCTTATAGGTTAGGGCTTTCTTTTCCCTTGATGCTTTCAGGAATTTTTCCTTATTTCTATATTTTGGAAATTTTACTATGATATGTGTTGGTGTTGACCAGCTTTTGTTGAATTTGATGGGAGTTCTTTGTGCCTCCTGGATTTGGATGTCTGTTTCCTTCCCCAGATTATGGAAGCTTTCAGCTATAATTTGCTCAAATAAACCTTCTACTTCTTTTTCCTCTCTTCTTCTGGGAATCTTATGATATAAATGTTATTATGCTTTATGGAGTTGTTGAGTTCCATAAGTCCACATTCATGTTCAATACTTCTTTTCCTTCTTCTTATGAGCTTCATTATTTTCCATAATTTGATCTTTCATGTAACTGATTTGTTCCTCTGCTTCTTCCATCCTTGTTGTCATTATATCTAGTTGGTTTTGCATCTCAATTATAGCATTTTTTAAATTAGGCCTGACTGGTTTTAGTTCTTTTATCTCTGCAGTAAGGGATTCTCTAATGTCTTCTATGATTTTCTCAAGTTCAGCTACTGTCCTTAAGATTTTGTTTTGTTTTGTTTTAATTCTGGTTCAGACATATTACTTATAACTGTTTTGATTAGGTCCTTGGCCATGACCTCCTCTTGTTCTTTCTTTTGGGGTGAATTCCTCCATTTTGTCATTTTGTCTAGGTCACTGTTTAGTGTGTGTGTGTGTGTGTGTGTGTGTGTGTGTGTGTGTGTGTTAGGAAAATCTGCTATATTTCCTGCTCCTGAGAGTAATGGCTATATTAGGAAGAGGTCTTATATTGTCCAGGCCTGGCACTTCAGAAAGTGTTTTAAGAGTGTGTGGTCTGCGGTTATGTTTTGGTATCTCTTTCCCTTAGGTCCTCTGAAGAATTTCTCCTTGCCTAAAGTGGGGAGTGCTTGGACCTTGTCCAGTGTGTGGCATTTTAACTACATGTTCTTTGGTCTATTAGTTAAAATAAACCTGATCCTATTTTCACTACAGCTGAGTCTTTGCAGCACTCTATGGCCACTAGACTTGGTGCATTTGGGTGGGTGGGGAGAGGAGGGGCAGGGTTGTGCTGGTCTTCTCAGGGAGGTGCCTGCTCTGCAGGTTCTCAGGCTCAGTTGGTCTAGTAAAGATGCACTTGCTGGGTGTGGGGAAAGGGGCTTGGTGTATGTGGCTCCAGCCTCCACTTGGGGCACTGTGCTACTCACTGAAGTCTGTCAGTGCTGATGGATATGTGGGGTGAGAGGGGATGGCATCACCCTGCTCTCTCCTCCTGAGAAGGAAGTTTGTGCCCATCACTGTTTAGGAAGCCCTCACAGAAATGAATGACCTCCCCTCTTGTGTCAGGGAGTTTGGATCCTGTGTCATGCGGGCCCACACCAATCCTCTTGGGGAGGGTCCTGCCACACTGCAGCTGGTGTTGATTTGTCCCAAAAAAAATAGTTGCAGGATCACGTGGCTTGGAGTTTATGGTAAAGTGCAGCAAAAAGCTGGCATCAAGTTTGCTGCCCTCAGCAGGTGGCACCGGACAACTCTTCTGTCCCCTGAGAGGCAGTGTCACCCCTCCCAAATGCACTCCAAGAAGGGGAACTGTCTCTCCCAGTGTGACCCAGGGTACTCTCAAACCATTCTGTCTGCTTCTGGGCCTCTGCCCTCCTTCCCCACATCAGGCTTGCCTGCCAGTTTCCACCTGGTGGTGGCTTGGGCTTCTAAAACATCAGACCTTGAGCTCCACTACCTGTAAAAACTTGCAATAATCAGCCACTCTAGTTTTCCCAGTCAATGAATTTGGGGAAGTGTTTTTCCTGTGCAATCCCCTGCATGCTGCTCTCTCTCTGTCTCTCTCTCTCTCTCTGTCTCTCTCTCTCTCTGCTCTCTGAGATCAGGGCTTCTTCCACTGTGCAGCACCAGGGATTCTTTTCTCTGCAGTATTCTGTCTCCACAGCTTCCACAATGTGACTTCTTTTCTCTCTCTAGTTCTGCAAGTTGTTCTCTCAGCATTCAGATCAATTTCTTGGGTATTTGGAATGATGTGATTTTTATCCAGCTGTGTTTGAGGGACGAGGCAAGCATAGGATCCCCACCGCTTCCCTGTCTTAACTCCTCTCTCCATTTTTGTTAACATATTCTCTAAAATACTTTTCAATACCTTCCTCTTTGCAATTTTATTTTTAATTTGGCAAATACCTAAATGGCATTAAAAATGTCATTACATGGAAATACAGAAAAAAGGTAAAAATTCCGGCTTTATTGCAAATAGTAATATTAAAAAAATTTAAATGGAGCTTTAAATGTGTTCAATATCAGTAAAATGTCTTAGGAATTTGATACCCTACATTATTCTTGAAAGATTAACGACTTCTTAAGAAAACAAAGAATAAGTGGACAAAAAAGAGTACAGACATGTCATTCAATATCTGAACTCCAATGTTATATGCCAAAAAGTATATAATAATCTATCATCAGAATGTAAGCCTCTTGCCCTATCAATTGGTATCTTAGATGGAAGTCTTCCTTTAATATGTTAAAATAAATAAAAAGGGAAACCACGCAACTTACAAAAAATAACTTGTTACTCAATCATTAGTGTGGTTCACTTTTGTTTTCTAATGTTTACTTATTCTTGAGAGAGAGAGATACAGAGCCCAAGTGGTGAAGGGGCAGAGAAAGAGGGAGACACAGAATCCGAAGCAGGCTCTGGGCTCTGAGCTGTCAGCACAGATCCTGACATAGGGCTCGAACTCACAAACCATGAGATCATGACCTGAGCCAAAGTCAGACACTTAACCGACTAAGCCACCCAGGCACCCCTGGTTCACTTTTTAATATTATGTCAATATTTAAAATTCTTTCTGTGACTAGTTTTAATTTAACTCCCAGAACAGATCACTACAAAGAGACTAGAGGTATTCCTTATTTGTAATGTTGGGGTATAAGGTGCAATTTATGGCAGGTGAGTTTGGAAAAGAAAATGCACAGGACAGTTTCTAGCAGATAATTATTAAGTATGAGTATACGGAATTTGAAGTCCTAGAAATTTATTTCCCTAGTTCTTTCCATTGTCAGATAATCATCAAAAAATTTTATGCACTCCGGGAGTACATGTCTTATTTTGAAGAATGTAATTACTTTTAGTACTGAGAACAATCTGTGAGTAAATGAAATTACGTCCAGGTTCACAGAATAAAAACAACAACAATAACAATGGCTTATAGAGGTTAATCTGCCAAGGTCATACAACTAATGAGTGGCTGATTTGGGATCTATGCCAAGGTGTGTAATGTCAGGTTTGTGTTTATACCAATTCATGTGCTGGGACAAAATGTACCTGAGCCATCATCACATTATGGTTCACAGTGAAAAGTACACTTAATTTTAGAGACTGAATTTTTCCTAGGCTATTGGAAGAAATACCATTTGAAAGAGGATAATAGCATATGTAAAAAATACCTGAAACAACTTATTTCATCTATTATGGGATCTAAATTATTCCACATTTTAACATCTAAAATCTAAATGTATATTGCAATTAACAGTACGACCAAATCTAATTGCAGAGTTTTTCTTAGTGATACATAGTGCACATATATTTTTTAGATGAACACATAAAATCTAAAGAACAATAAAAACAATTAAGTCAGTCAGAAAAAGACAAATACAATCTGATTTCACTCATAAGCAGAATATAAGAAACAAAACAGATGAACATAGGGGGACAAAAGAAAGAGGCAAACCATAAAACAGACTCAGCTATAGAGAACAAACTGAGGGTTACTGGAGGGGAGTTGGGTGGAGGGATGTGTTAAATGGATGATGGGTATTAAGGAGGGCACCTATTGTGATGAGCACTTGGCATTGTAAGTGATGAATCACTAAATACTACTCCTGAAACTAATATTACACTGCATGTCAACTAACTGGAATTTAAGTAAAAGCTTGAAAGAAAAGATCAATCAATCAATCAGCTAGAAATATCATTGTGCAATATAAATGTGGGGAGTCTGCATGAGATGAAATGAGGCTGATTAGAACTAAAAATATGACTAACAAATAAAACATTATTTTGGTGAATATGTATGAAATGTTATATGCTATTAAATATAATTTTTATATTTCTACCAACTTTTTAAGTGGTACAGATAATTAAATGTTAATTATTTTATAATTATTAATACTTATGAAAAAGTAAATAAGTATTTTGGCCTTATTTGATGACTGCATATATTTGAAACTTAAGAAATATAAAAATGAATAGAAATCTAGATAACCTTTTATATTTAGATGTTTGGATTTAAAATTGTTTTCATTTTAATTCTAGTATAGTTAATATACAGTATTATATTAGTTTCAGGTGTACAATATGGTGATTTAACAATTCTATACATTACTCCTCATAATAAGTGTACTCTTTAATCCCCACCACCTATTTTACCCATCCCCCAACCACCTCTCCTCCTTTGTTAACCAGCAGTGTGTTCTCTGTAGTAAAGGGTCTCTCTCCTGGTTTGTCCTTCTCTCTCTTTTACTTTGCTTGTTTGTTTTGCTTCTTAAATTGCCTCTTAAATACACATACTGTCAATTGCAGATGAGTAAAATCATACAGTAATATGGTATTTGTTTCTGTCTGACCGCCATTTTGTCTAAGTCTTTGCCTTCTTCCCCGTGTTAGAAAAGCTAGTTATGTCTCCTGCTTCTGAAAGTAATGACCTTATGAAGAAGAGGTCATGTAATGTGCGGGGCCTGGCACTTCAGGGAGTATCTCCTCTGTGTGCTATGTGGGCTCTGCTGTTGTGTTTTGGCTGCTCTATCCTTTAGGACAGTCACCTGCAGAGGTCCTCCTTGACTGTTGTGGGCAGTGTTTGATTCCTGGCCTGAATGTGGCGAGTTTTAACTAGGTGTGCCCTGGTCTGCTTGTGAAATGAGATCTGATACTAACTCCATCAGAACTGAGGCCCTGTAGAACTCTCTGGTCAGGAGACATGGTGTGGGCAGGGGTTTGTGCTGGTCTTCTGGGGGAGGGGTCCACCACTGTCTAGTTCTATCACTGTTTTGTAAATTTCAAGAATTCATTATTTAAAACAAATTTTTTTTTCAACGTTTATTTATTTTTGGGACAGAGAGAGACAGAGCATGAACGGGGGAGGGGCAGAGAGAGAGGGACACACAGAATCGGAAACAGGCTCCAGGCTTTGAGCCATCAGCCCAGAGCCTCACGCGGGGCTCGAACTCACGGACTGCGAGATCGTGACCTGGCTGAAGTCGGACGCTTAACCGACTGCGCCACCCAGGCGCCCCAAGATTTCATTATTTTTTAGAGCTGGATAATATTCCATTGTGTATGTATGTATGTGTATATATACACATACATACATATATATACATACATATATATATACTCTTCCTCTCTCTCTGCATCTCTCCCTCTCTCAAAATAAGTACACACACACACACACACACACACACACACACATACATACACCACTTCTTGTTTATCTGTTAATCTATGGATGGGCACCAAGGCTGTTTCAATAATGTGGCTATTATAAATAAAAATACTACAATAAACATAGGGGTATATGCATCCCTTTGAATTAATGTTTTTGTATTTTTTGGGTACATAACTAGGAGGACAATTACTATATCATAAGGTAGTTTCATTTTTACCCTTTTGAGAAAGTTCCATACTGTTTTCTACAGTGGCTGCACCAGTTTGCTCTCTCACCAACAATGCAAAAGCATCCCTGTTTCTCCACATCCTCTTTAACATTTGTTTTCACATTTTAAAAAAATTGACCACATCGGGCACCTGGATGGGTCAGTTGGTTAAGCATCTGACATTTGATTTTGGCTCAGGTCATGATCTCATGGTTCATGAGACTGAGCCCCACATTGGGCTCTGCACTAATAGTGTAGAGCCTTCTTGGGATTCTCTCTCTACCTTTCTCTCTGCATCTCTCCCTCTCTCAAAATAAGTAAATAAACTTTAAAAAAAATTACATTTATACTCTTTGACAAATATATATATATATATATACATATATATATATATGTGTGTGTGTGTGTATATATAGAGTTGAGTTGATTTTAAGACACAGTAGTCCATAAATCACTGTCTTAGCAGCTACAGGAAGACGATGTCATCTTCTGTTTAAGTAGAAATAAAATAAAGACACTTGTGATTTTTATAGCACAAATATCTGACTTCATGGCTCATTTACCACAGATCCAATTATTTTTTCTATAATTAAACATTTGTATAAATGTGCCCTTTAATTAATTTTACTTCCCAATGTTAGTGTTAGATTTCTAAAGGAAAATATTAGGAGTTTTAGAAATCTTTATTTATAGTAATTCATATTTTTAATATCATGAAGTAAACAGATTTTTGTTTTCTTCTCATATTATTAACATATACTCCTTCATTTCAAAATTACAAATGTTTCCCATCATTGATAAATATAATTAGGAAAATTATATTAAATTACAAAATATTAAATGTTAACTTAATCACATTAGCTGAAGACCACCTCTTCATAAAATTTGCAATATGTCTTTCTAGAGCCTTTTTTTGCTGTCAGAGTCAATGTTGTTTTAAATGATGTTGATTTCTAAACTACTCTCTGCTCAGGATCTGAACTACCTTCATTAAGTTTCTCAGAAAAATAATGATATTTTTCTTAATTATAAAATTAACTTACATGCTTTAAAACAAACTCTGGAAAGGGGAAAATAATATGTACCTAAAATAAAAGCCTCAAATCACCCATTTGAATCTGTTTCATTACAAAAAATCTTATGAGTGATATCATCCATATAGAATTACATTTTTTACATCATTACATAATTTGATCACAATTTCCCCCATGAACATTAATAATAAAATATTTTCAAGCTCGTATTTCACTAAAAATATAGGCAGAATAATGCTTTAATTTTGAATTACAAAACCATGTTTTCAAATTCAGGATTATCCTCCAATTTATGCTTGATAGATATTGACAAATTTCCATTAAATTAAAGTTTTTTTTTTACCAGAAAGACATATTAGTGCCTATTTACTTTCAATTTTGTAAGCTTTTTAATCTCTCATCATTGGACAGGTTAAAAAAAAAGAAGTTTAAATTGAAAATCAATAAAAGGAAATCAACAGAGGAAATCAATGAAACCAGAATCTGGTTCTTGGAAAAGATAAACCAAATCAGTAAACTTCTAGCTGAGCTAACTACAAAAAAAAAAAAAAAAAAAAAAAAGACACAAACTACTAATACCAGACTTGAAAAAGGAGTCATCATTAAAGATCCAATAACAAAAAAAGAATAATAAGGAATACTATGAATAAGTTTATGCTCAAAAATTGGATAATCTAGGTGAAATGACTAAATCATTCAAAGACAACCTACCAAAACTCACACAAGAAGAAGAAGACAATTTTAATAGGCCTACATTTATTTTTTTAAATCAATCAATAATAATCTTCCAAAGCAGAAAGTGCCAAGCCCAGATGATTCACTGTTAAACTTTACAAACATTTAAGGCATAATTTTTACCAATGTCTACAATCTCTTTCAGAGCATAGAAAAAGGGGGAATACTTTTTAACTCTTTCTATGAGGACAACAATAACCTAATACCAAAACCAAAGATATTACAAGAAAAGACAGCTACAGAGCAACACCTCTTATGAACATAGATGAAAAATCTTTACCAAAACTTTAGCAAACCAAACCTAAAAATGCAAAATAGTAATTATACATTACAAACAAGCAGTATATGCCCTAGGTATGCAGGTCTGGTTCAACACTGAAAAATGAATTGGGTGCTCAGTCAGTTAGCATCCAACTTCCGCTAAGGCCATGATCTCATGGCTCATGGGTTCCAGACCCACGTTGTGCTCTGTGCTGACAGCTCAGAGCCTGGAGACTGCTTTGGATTCTGTGTCTCCATCTTTTCTTGTACCTCCCCTGCTCATGCTCTGTCTTTCTCTCTTAAAAATAAACATTAAAAAAAAGTAATTAATGTCATCCATTCCATTAACAGACTAAAAAAGAAAAATCACATGATTCTATCAACAGATTCAAAAAAAGCATTAAAAAAATACCAACACTCACTCATGATATAAATTCCCAGTAAACTAGGAAAATTCATTTTGTCACACTGAAAAAGCTTAATTACAAAAAATAAATAAATAATCTACAACTAATATCATAATGCTGAGAAACTAGAAGCTTTCCCACTATAATCGGCAGAAGGTAAGGACATTCTCACTGATATCCATACTGGATGGTCCCTCTTTTCAAATAATACTGGAAATCCCTCTTTTTTTTTTTTAATTTCTTGTTTGTTTTTAAAGTTTATTTTTGAGAGAGAGTGTGTGAGTGGGCGAGGGGTAGAGAGAGAGGGAGACACAGAATCCAAAGCAGGCTCCAGGCCCCGAGCTGTCAGCACAGAGACCGATGTGGGGCCCGAACCCACAAACTGTGAAATCATGACCTGAGCTGAAGTCGGACGCTTTACCAACGGAGCCTCCCAGGCACCCCTGGTAATCCCTCTTAATGCAATAAGACAAAGACAATAAAAGATATAAAAACAGGAAAGGAAGATGTAAAACTGTCTTTGTTCATAGATGATATAATTTTCTACTTAGAAAATCTGAAAAGAATCAACAAACAATTACTGGAACCAATAAGTGATTAAAATAAGTTGTGCACTTAAAACAAGATTCATATGCAAAAGTCAATTCCTTTCCTATATACAATGAGTGGGCAAGTAGAATCTGAAACATAAAACATAATACCATTACATTAACACCCTCCTCCCAAATGAAGTAATTGTGTATAAATCTAACAAAATATGTAAAGGACCTATATGGAAAAAAACTAAAAAAAACCTCTAATGAATAAAATCAAATAAATAAACAAACAGAGATGTTTCATGTTTGTGGACAGGAAGACTCAAAATTGTCAAGATGTCAATATCTCCCAAATTGATCTATAGATTCAACACAAGCTCAGTCAAAATCCTAGCAAGTTCGTTTGTGGATGTTGACAAATTGATTCCAAATATCATGTGCAGAGGCAAAAGATTAGGAGAAGAGAGCATAGTATCAGAGGAGAAAAACAAATGATGGACTGATGCTACCCAATTTCTAGACTTACTATATATAAATCTATGGCAATCAAAATAGTTTGTTATTGACAAAGCGAGAGTTGAATAAATCAATGGAACAAAATAGGAAGTGCAGAAATATGTCTCCATGAATACAGACAACTGATCTTTGACAAAGGAGGAAAGACAAATGGAGCTGAAACAAATGGACATGCACAAGTTAAAAAAAAAGATCTGGAAATAAACCTTACATGCTTCATTAAAATTAACTCAAAATAGGTCGAAAACTGACATGTAAAATGCAAAAGTATATATCTCCTAGAAGAAAACACAGCTGATGATTTAGATTGGGTATTGTGATACCTTTATAGAGACAACACCAAAGGTACAATCCATTAAATAACTAATAAACTGGACTTCATTAAAACCAAAAACCCCATTAATATTAAAGACATATCTGTGAAAGATAATGCCAATAGAATAAGAAGACAGGACATACTGTGGAAGAGAATATTTGCAAAAGACACATCTGATAACGGGCTGTTATCCAAAATATACAAAGAACTCTCAAAATTCAACAAAAAGAAAAAAAACAACCTGATTAAAAAATAGGTCAAAGACCTTAACTAATGCCATTAGAAGCTTTCCCACTATAATCAGGCAGAAGGTAAGGACATTCTCACTCACCACTGCTTTTCAAATCACAATGGAAATCTCTGCTAATGCAATAAGACAAAGATAATAAAAGATATAAAAACAGATATACAGATGGTCAAAGAGCACATGAAAAGATACTTCACATCATAATGCATCAGGGAAATTCAAATAAAAACAATGAGATAACACTACACAGCTATTACAATTGATAAAATCTGGAAATCTGACAACCTCAAATGCTGTTGAGGATGCAGAAAAACAGGAACTCTCTTAATTTGCTGATAGGTATCCAAAATGGTACAGCCACTTTGTAAAATAGCTCAGTGGTTTCTTACAAAACAAAAAGCTCTTACCTTATGATCCAGCAATCACACTCCTTAGTATTTATACAAAGGAGCTGAAAAATTAGGTCTACACAAAAACTTGCACAAGGATGTTTATGGTAGCTTTTTCATAATTGCCAAAACTTGAAAGTAAGTATGATGTCCTTTGGTTGGTGAATGGATACACAAACTCTGCTGCATCAAGACAATGGATTGGTATATAGCACTAAAAAGAAATGAGCTATCAGTTCATGGAAAGAATGGAGAAAACTTAAATGCATGTTAAAGTGTGGGAGAAACCAATGTAAAAAGGCTGCTTACTGTATGATTCCAACTGTTTGACATTCTGGAAAGGGCAAAACTATGGAGACAATAAAAACATAATGGCTGCTAGGGGTGAGGAGACAAATAGGCAGAACACAGCCAAATATCGGGGCAGTGAATTACTCTATATAATATTATAATGATGGATACACATCATTATAAATTTGTCCCAGCTCACAGCATGTACAATTATAAGAGTAAAACCTAAAGTAAACATATACTTTGGGTGATTATTATGTGTCAATGTAGGTTTATTCATAATAAATGTATCACTCTTACGAGTGATGTTGATAATGGGAGAGGCCATGCAGGTGTGGAGCAGGAGGTATATGGGAAATCCCTGCACCTTCTTTTCAATTTGTGTGTGTGTGTGTGTGTGTGTGTGTAAAACTGCTCTTATAAATAGTCTTTAAAAAAAAAGAAAACAAAATCAACCAACTTCACATCCACACCCATAGTCTGAATGTCCCTACATGCCATCCTATGAGTAACATCCATACTTTGAGTATATCTTCCAAGATTTTGAACAGTGAAAATTTCTCAAAACAAAACTGAACTTTGACTCAGCTTCTTCAATCTCCTACAAATCTATCTATTGATCTATTAAGCTAACAGTTTTTGACTGGTTTGCTCCTTTCTTAACTCTTCATAAGAAATCTGAAGTGTTATAAAGTTCTAAGGTTGCATGACTTGAGGAAAATCCGTTATGTATTTATAACTTAAACAATAAGTCCTATTTTCAAGTATCATATATATTTGGAGTTTTTAAACATGGATAAGTTTTTCTAAAAACATTAAAATTTCATCATATCTGAATATAAGAGCTCTCAGAGAAAATGACATATAATCAATAATTATTGAAGACTGTGTGCTGTACAAACACAATTGCTTGTCATTATTTGTTATACAAATACAAAATCCAGTACATTCATAGGTCATCAAAACAGCAAATAAACAGTGCCTCTCTAGTATATTGCAGATCCTTAACTGTTATTCAAACATGATATATTGTCTGAAAATCCTTGGATCTCAATCTAGATTTTTGTTTCTTTCTTAAATTTTTAAGTATGTTTTATTTATTTATTTATTTATTTATTTATTTGTTTGTTTATTTATTTTTGAGAGACAGAGAGCAGAGGAGGGGCAGAGACAGAGGGACAGAGAGAGAATTCCAAGCCGGCTCTGTGCTGTCCGCGTGGAGCCTGACATGGGGCTCAATCCCACAACCCTGAGATCATGACCTGAGCTGAAATCAAAAGCTGGATGCTTAACTGACTGAGCCACCCTAGCACCCCTGCTTATTTCTGTTGCAGGTGTGTGGTGCTGTGCTTGAACCCAGAAGAGATACTTTTATCAAAAACCTTTTCATATCCTACAAAATAGAGTGGAAAATCCAAATAGCTTTATAAATAGGATACATAACGTTAGACTTCCTGTTTGCCTTTCAAAATAAGTCTTCTTGCACATTTTGCATGTCTCTGTTCTTCTGGTCATGCTAATTCTGGTCAACTTTCTGAGAAAACTGCAGAAAATGGCTAGCTAATTACTTTAAGTAACCCTGAAAAGGGAAGATTCCAAAATAGTTCCAGAGTTTCATATTTAATCTCTTGGGTTTTTTCCCCAAAATATCTGCCTCTAGTTTATATTTGCTTAACTTCCTCTGTGACATTCAATTATATTTTGTATTATCATCACTAGACATGATGATGTCTAGCCTTTATTTTGATTGATGCCTTGGTTCTGTCTGAAATTATGATTTTACTTTCAATTTTATTTGAAGTTTATGAATATTACTCTCTAAGGAAGAGTTGGTTTTGCTTTTAAAATGTTTTTTTTTCTTTGAGAGGGGTCAACATCTCTTTACTTCCCCACAATCATAATGAGGTCAATGTGTTAGATCACATAATTCTTTCTAAGCATAAAAATATGCTTAAATATATTTGATTTATATAAAATAATCAATTTAAAATAGGATTATTCTCTCCTATTGTTAAATTAATTATACAAGGTGACCATTAGGGTGAGATGCCTTTAATGCTTTGACAGCCATATACGCAAACCGAAATCTAAGCCTATAAATGCTTCAAAGTTACAAAATCAAAAGCTACAGGTAACCAATCACTGACAACCAAATAGGTTTTATGCTATAGACAACTAGTGATTTCCTTACTTTGCTTCTGCTTTTTTTCTATAAAGATCTCACCCCAATTTCCTCTTGCTAGAGTGCTCCTAACATCTCTAGCATAGCACTGCCCTACATGAAACTGTAAAGATTAGAGGGTTTAATATATTATGAAGGAGGAATGGGAATCTCCATTTCAAGACAATTCTATAGAAATAAATAGCAACCAGCCAAGTGAAAAAGGAAAGGCTATTTATATAGGGTTTACTATATAGCAAAAGAGTCATCCGCCATCATATGCATGTTGATAGAGACTCAAAGACAGGCAGAGGAGTAGATAAGCGTCACAGAGGAAGAAAGGAAAGGCTTCAAGTATGTCCTGTTGGAAGGCCACTAGCATGTGGAAGCTGGAGGTGTGCTAACTAGAAGCAGGGAATCCTATATGATTGCTTAGGGATGCATAGTTGTTTTACTCTGGTCAATCCTTCCTTGGAAGTGGGGACAAATTTAGGGAAGCTATCAGTTACGAATAAGTCCTGACAATTTTGATCCAACTGTTACAGAAGTTACTGCTTGGCTTTCTGGATTGTCACTAAAGATAGCAATCTGACTTCCTGCAAGTCTAATGGATAGCAGACTGGCTTACTAGGTTCTTTATTACAGATAAAAGGGCTGGTTTTCTTGGCAGGCTACTGCAGGCTGTGTGTCAAAGTCCTATATGATCTGGCCATTGCCTGTGTGTATATTCAGTCTCTCAATTCAATTACATGTGATGTCCTAAATAAAGTGTACCTGATTGCACCAAAGCAGCCGAAAGACCTGTCTTGCTTGCAATGCTGAAATATAGTAAAGACAATTTTTTTGGTTATAAACTTCCTTATTTTCATAATACTAAACTAACATCATATTACTAGTTTTTAGTATATGCTGATCAACCTGGGAATACAAATAGCACAAACATACCCACAGACAAACATATATACTAAAAGATAAAATAGATGAAAAAGAGTTTACCCTCTAATATAGAGCTTATAAAGAAAGGCTAGGTTTAAAAAAATGTCATAACAGGTTTTTTTTTAAGTTTTTATTTAAATTCCAGTTGGTTAACATACATTGTAATATGGTTTAAGGTGTACAATGTAGTGACTCACTTCCATACAACACCCAGTGCTCATCACAAGTGCCCTCTTTAATCATCATCACCTATTTAACCCATCCTCCCATCCACTTCCCCTCTGGTAACCATCAGTTTGTTCTCTATAGTAATGAGTCTGTTTCTTGGTTTGCCTCCTTCTCTCTCTTTTTTTCTCCCTTTGCTTGTTTGTTTATTAAAGTCCACATATGAGTGAAGGAATATGGAATTTGTCTTTCTCTGACTGACTTATTTTACTTAGCATAATACTCTCTAGCTCCATGTATGTCATTGCAAATGGCAGGATTTCATTCTTTCTTATGGCTGAGTAATATTCCATTATATATATACCACATCTTTGTCCATTCATCAGTCAATGGACACTTGGGCTATTTCCATAAACATCAGGATACATATCATTCTTTTAATTATTATTTTTGTATTCTTTGGGTAAATACCTAGTAGTGAAATTGCTGGGTCATAGGATAGTTCTATTTTTAACATTTTGAGGAACCTCCATACTGTTTTCCAGTGTGGCTGTACCAGTTTTCATTCCTACCAACAGTGCAAGAGGGTTCCCCTTCCTCCACATCTTCGCCAGCACCTGTTATTTCTTGCATTGTTCGGTTTTAGCCATTCTGATAGGTGTGAGGTGATATCTCATTGCAGTTTTGATTAGTATTTCCCTGATGATGAATGATGTTGAGCATCTTTTCATATGTCTGTTGACTATCCATATGTCATATGACCATCTAAATGTCTGTTCATATCTTCTGCCCATTTTTAACTAGATTATTTGTTTTTTTGAGTGTTCAGTTTCATAACTTCTTTATATATTTTCAATACTAGCACTTTATCAAGTATGTCATTTGCAAATATCTTCTCCCATGCCATAAGTTTTCTTTTAGTTTTGTTTATTGTTTCCTTTGCTGTGCAGAAGCTTTTTATTTTGATGAAGTCCCAATAGTTTATTTTTGCTTTTATTTCCTTTTGGTCAGGAGACATATCTAGAAGGAAGTTGCTATGGCCAATGTCAAAGAGGTTACTGCCTGTGTTATCTTCTAGAATTTTTACAGTTCAAGCCTCACATTTAGTCCCTCAATCCATTTTGAATTTTTCTTCGTGTCTGGTGTAAGAAGGTGGTCCAGTTTCATTCTTTGGCATGTTGCTGTCCCGTCTTCCCAACACCATTTTTTGAAAAGACTGCCTTTTTCCCAATGGATATTTTTTCCTGCTTTGCCAAATATTAATTGATCATATAGTTGTGGGTTAATTTCTGGATTTTCTATTCTGTTCCATTGATCTGTGTCCATTTTTGTGCCAGTAGCATATTGTCTTGATCATACAGCTTTGTAATGTATCTTGCAGTCCTGAAATGTGATGTTTACAGCTTTGCTTTTCTTCTTCAAGGTTGCCTGGGCTATTCAGAGTCTTTTGTGGTACAATACAAATTTTAGGATTGCTTTTTCTAGCTCTATGAAAAATTCTTGTGGTATTTTGATAGGGACTGAATTAAATGTACAGATTGTTTTTAGATAGTATAGACATTTAAACAATATTTGTTCATCCAAGCCATGAGCATGGAATATTTGTTCATTTCATTGTGTCATCTTCCATTTCTTTCATCAGTGTTTCATAGTTTTCAGCGTACAGGTCTTTCACCTCTTTGGTTAGGGTTTTTCCTAGGTATCTTAATGGGTTTTGGTGCAACTGTAAATGTGACTGATTCTTTAATTTCTCTTTCCACTGCTTCATTAATATATAGAAATTCAACAGATTTCTATACGTTGATTCTGTATTCTTCACTGAATTAGTTTGTCAGTTCTAGCAGATTTTTGGTGGAGTCCTTCAAGTTTTCTATATAGAGCATCATGTCACCTGCAAATAGTGAAAGTTTTATTTCTTCCTTCCACATTTGGATGACTTCTATTTATTTTTGTTGTCTGATTGCTGTATATAGGAGAGTGTTTTGAATGGGAAGCAAAGCCAATTCTTTTAGGAATAATTTCAGTATTTCACATGTACTACAACTAAAGACATAAGATTTGTTGATTATGTTATAAAATTGGGGTAAAAGCTATCATGTGATCCCTAAAAAATACTTCCTCGGAATGTTAATAAAAATATGAACTAATTTTCACTCTTAAAATGGAATAATGTGGCTATCCATCTAAATTAACAAAATAAAATGCTATATTTAATATTACATAAGTACTCTGACTGCAGTAAGTCAGAGCTGAAAAGGAGACTCAATAATACATCCAAAGATGAATTTGGAAGTACATGAATTTGGAAGTCCTAAGTTTGATCCATGACATTACAATTTATTAAATTGATGAATCTGCATCCATTATTTAATCTGAAATCTTCATTGTTAAAAGTTGTAGAATGATAATGACTGGTGTATACTCAATGTATTGTTCTTAAAAAGAATCAAATGAGATCATGCACATTTAGGTAATTAAGTATGATCTACATTAAGGAATCTAGATGTGCTATCCAATGTAGGGTTTTAATAACTCTATTTAGCAGAAAGACGGGTTTATCCAAAGCCAAGGACTGAGATTGACAAAATTACAGAAAATTTATTTAAATATAAACCTGGATATTTAAACCATGTTTCACTAAAAAAATATGTTGTCGCTTATTTTTTTGAGAATTTTTATGTAATGCTTTTTCTTGGGGGACATTTGGTTAATATTAAATTCACACTAGGCTCCTCGTAATCTACTTAGTGCTCCTTGCAACTGTTTTAGTGTTATTTTTCCATAAATACACAAAACATGCAGTTACATCAGTTCTTAATATTTAATTTTCCTATTAATATTAGTCTGATATTCTAAAAAGTACTTTCATCTGATAAAGTGTTGGATAACTGTAATTTTGTATCTAATCTTAAAGTATATTTATGAGAAGCCTCATTACTTTTTAGTGCATTTGTTCTGTACTTTTCCTTAAACCTCATTTATGAGATTTATTGCCATCTGTATTAACTTATTAATAAATAATACAAATGAAATACTTGAATTATTAATTACTTGATATCAATCTCTTGGATTATCACTATTCTTCCTGGAGGGGGGACTGTGCAATGAATTAATTGCATTGGTGCTGCGCTATCATTATTTATAAGTTATTTTGTTGGAAGCTGCTGTTCATTCTCATATTCAACATTTACACCTAAAAAAACTACTAATGAAAATACTTTTCTTCAAGGCTAGATGTTATGGGTATTTTGGTTAAATGACAATGTTCTAAAAACTAGATTTGTTTCGACTGGCAACAGTTTAAAATTAAGTGAGGCAAAAATAAGAATAACAGGAAGATATACCCATGGCACTAGAAATGATTTTTCTCTCTGAAGGTATGTGTTATCCAGGGAGCTGGGCTTGAAAATGTATAAAAGGGAAGATTATTATGCATTTATTTGCAATCATGAAACTTTGTTTAATTTAATTTAGTATATAGCTCCAAATATCAAAAAAAATTATAACTCCAACTCTCAAAATAATAATATTATTTTGTAGCTATATATAGTATAATAATTTATTTTGATATTAAAAATATAATTAATAAACTAATATTTTGGTAAAATACATAAGACATCTGTATGAAAAATTTGGATATATAAAACATACAAATGTGGCCTTATCTTATTAAAAATGACAAAGGAAAATTTTTTTCAAAATAAGAGTTTCCCGGGGTGCCTGGTTGGCTCAGTCAGTTAAGCATTCAACCCTCGATTAGGGATCAGGTCGTGATCTCATGGTTCATGGGATCAAGCCCCACACAAGGTGCTGCACTGACAGTGTGAAGCCTGCTTAAGATTCTCTCTTTCTCTCTCTCTCTCTATCTTTCACTCTCATGCTCTCTCTCTCAAAATAAACAAAAAAAGTAAGAGTTTCTGTTTTAATTGGATCCCAGAGAATGTCCATTAAATTTTTGAGTTTCCATTTTATTGGTGGGAAATAATATATAATCTAACTTACAGTGTTGCTATTAGTATCAAATAAGGCAATATTTTTGGAAATTCCTTTGTAAAATATAACACTATAAACATAAGATTATTACCATTTATTAATATTGCTATTATAAAATGCATTAGGTTAATTTTGTGTTAATAAAATGTAAAGGAAAATCATAAACACACAAAAAATTGAAAGCCTAGACATCTATGTGTTCAAGTAATCTGGATTAATGAGTGAAATATTTTTGCAACTGTAAGAATCAAACATTTGTATTATGGAAGGATGAGGAGATGCTCTACACAGATCTCTTTCCAAGTATTTGCTGCCTAGCTTCGGGAAAAGTGTTCAGCAGACAGCATCCAACTGTTAGCTCTTTCAAGGACTTCATTAGCAGTAGAGACTCCTCTTTCCCAAGGGCATGCCCCTTCTGGATTTGGGGTGTGGGTGTCATCGTATGACCAAGTTGGGATTGTAAATACTGAGCAATTTGTTTCATAGCTTCCCACTGAAATAGCCAATTTTGTCAGACCTGCATCTGAGTTCAAGTTTTTCCTCTTCCCCAAACTATCTGCCTCTCCCTTTGACAAGTGATGTTCACTACTAAGTAACTTGAACCTGGAAATCTACCTTAACAATTATGTTCAGAGAATTGCCACTTTTCATCAGGTGATAAGATCTTTGAGTTTAATAATTCAGGGTCAGAATGCCCATTGAAGGCCCCATTACTAGTGATAAATGGAACACCTACTGCCCATGGCACACTGTGGTGAAAGGGTAATGATGGAAGGGAATCCACGAGTCAGTGTGAGGTAGTTACACCCCATGAAGGCAAGTGTGTTATTCCCCAGCCATGGATCTAGTGTGGAAAATTTCAGTCTCTTACACCTGGCCTGAAGCCATTTTAGGATATGCCCCCCAAAATGGACTCCCCAGATTCTTGTTTAACCTTCTGAGTTTGCCGATATAGCCTGTTCCTTTATATTCACAGCTCATACTCCCTTGTGCTGGATGAAAATTCAGAAGCTTTTTCTTCACAAGAGAACGTGTGCTGCTCTTAGAAACAGCCGCTAACTCCCCTACTAGACCACTAAGCCTTCTCTCAAGTTGAACTGCAGTAAACTCAAGCTGGTGATGCACTGGCCTGATAAGGGACGGAAAGGCCTTATCCAAAAACACAAACAAGATCTAGCCAGCATGCACTGGAAGAAGCTGGGACAGTCGTCATGGGACTCGATTCTGAAGATTTTTAACAAGAAGATTGATAGATGACATCGGGTAAAGAAAAATGTGTTGACCTGAAACCATTTTCCCAAGTTACAGCATTTAACACCTTGATGAGCCACAAAGAAAGCTTTTGAAATTAAAATCATCACAGCCCAAACTTAGTGAAGGTGAAATGTCTAAATTGCCACAGAAATGATGAAAGATTAGACTATATGACAGAGAAATATGCACTTAATTAAATGGATACAGTATGTCTAACTAGAAGTCCCATCTGAGATTAGGTCCCACTGGAAGATTTAGAGAATACTCTATATACCAAAGGCTCTAAGAGGTTGGGAGGGGCACCAGGATCATTAAAAAAGTTACTGGGGGCTCTTCTCCACAGGTTAATGTTGACAATAGGGGAGCCAATAACAGAATGGTCTGTTTTGCTAGCAAGTACATGTTAGAGCCACAAAAGAAGAGAGGCTAAAAGATGGCACATAACTGACAAGAGTAGGGATCTCAGGTTTCATAATGACTACCATGATTATATGTGGATGTGTTACTTAATAATAAAATAGTTACAACCATCAGAGTATAACTAAAACTGATTTAAGTAAAACGACAATTTATTGGTCAACGTAACTAAAAAATCCAAGGGAAGAACAACTTTGTGTTGGGAAAACCAGGAAACAGATGCTCCCTTGTGGCAATGATTATGACCAGCTCCAAGAATGCCTCCCATTCTCCCATTTCACAGGAAATGAAACAAATTCCCAGCCTGCTCCAACAATCTACTAGTGCTGAGTCTCATTTGCTGATAGTTCTTGCTTCAGGCTCATATCCATGCATGAACACTTGCTATGGCCAGTGTGACAGAAGGCACAGGTAAATCATGAAATTATTTACATTAGGCTGTTTTAATGTTGGGTGATACAAGTCAAAATCATTCAAAAGAAACAATTATATTTACATTGACATGATTGTTAATTTTGAATGTTTCATCATTTCACTATATAATTTAAAAATGGCTCTATTGCCAACACACATTTTGGCAAAAAAGATTCACATTTCAGTATCTTATTTTGTAAACAACTTCATTTCATTCTGATCATTTTGGCATTGTTGTTTAAAGAGAACATCTTTTATGTAATGAAATTGTGGTCCTTGTAATTACAACCAAGACATTATATTAAGTGAGGAGAAATAAAATAGAAATCCAAGGTTTCATCTTACTTTTCTCAATTTTTTTGGTTGCGTTTAGGATGCTAGAACAAAAGTTATTAAACTATTTCATCATTATAACTTTTATGAGAAAAATATATATTTAATTATCCAATATGTTCAAAACAAGTTAGTATAAATATAACAATAATTAGAATAGTGGTACTCCTGGAATTCTGCTTCCCAAATTTGTCATATTTATATAACATACTGGGAGAAAACTAAGCATATGCTGTGTTCTCATAAACAAAGCAATTCTGGAGGAAATTGCCACTTTAGGGAAGAACACAAGTACTCACAGGTTTTAAGTGCTATGTTTAAAATCCAGGTTTAATTATAAAAGTTGGCAAAATGAAATGAGGAGAAACATCATAGATCTAGAATAATTTATGTCTAAACTAATTAAAACACAAGAATTATAGAAAATTGCATAAGTTACTAGAAAATCCAATATTGGCCACTACATATTTACATAATACAATGATTTTCTATTTTTATATGATAATAATTAAAAGAAAATACTATAGTATGAATTTGTATAGGATAAAATTCTGTCTGGCAAAGTTTTAGCTCTTGACATGTTAAAATGTCATCTTTACTCTTTAAGGTTCCCTTCCCTATGAAAATTAAAAACATGAAACATAGGGATGACATATAGAAAGCCTGAAATTGTATTTATTATTTTATTTTACACTATGTATTTTCTAAAGTAGAAGGACTGAAAATGGAGGTTGTTTCAGCCAAATTGTGTATCTGTCACATTTCATTAGAATTCAGTTTTCCAACAAAAAGATGTGTTCCCTCTCTTCAAAAAATATGCTGGTGTAAAATAGTAATTTGCACCTAGAACTAAATCAGTAATAACTCTGTCTCTATAAAAACTTTAAAACTTAACACTAGAAGAATATCTAAGATTTTTTCTTGAACATTATCATCTTTTTATTTAGGCAAAGTTAACCATAGTTTATTTCTATTGTGTTTTGGATTTCCAAAAGATATGAATAGGTTTCCCACAGTCAAAGGATATAATGTTGGTTTTATGAAATGAGATAAGCTCATTTTTATTTTTAATTTTCTTAAGTTTATTTATTTTGAGAGATAGAGGGAGCACAAGCAGGGGAGGGGGGGGATACAGAGAGAGAAGGAGAGAGAGAATCCCAAGCAGGCTCTGTGTTGACAGCACAATGTGGGTCTAGATCCCACTAACCATGAGATCATGACCTGTGCCGAAATCAAGAGTCCAGCACTCAACTGACTGAACCCCCAGGCACCCTGAGATAGGCTTATTTTCAAAGAAATACATACAACCAAATTTATACAATACTTAAAATTCCTCAAGAAAAAAAATATTTGTTTAATAAGATTTGTCCACCATACAACCCATTTTGGAATAATCCATCATAAAGCATAATAAGTATATAATAAATTAACAAATTGTGAATAAGGTGGAATTTCTCAAAATTATTAATTGGAGTTCTTCAGTTATAACCACCAAAATCAACTATGTTTAATTAAGCAAAAATCAAATTTTTTGACAGTTAGCAGGCAGTGTACAACATTTCCTGGGAATTGGAGAATGAATCTTAGAAATAGTTCAGACTCTAGGGCAGCAGGCAACAGAAATTGTAGATAGATAGATAGATAGATAGATAGATAGATAGATAGATAGATATAATCTTCAACAATTTTCCTTAGCCCTGACATCAATCTACTCATTTAAAATTTGAGATGATTAAATTATTGTCTAGCTTGAGTTACATCCGTCTGTTTTGGTTAAGTGGACATTTGTCATTTTTGCCTGCCTGGGATTTAATTGAGTCCTCAAATGGCACCCCAATTACCATTTGAAGTATTTTCCCTCTGTATTAAGCATTGTCTTTAAGCAAGGACATCCCTAGATGATCTCCTATTAAAATGGCATGCTTAGCTAGTCAGACACCTTGAAGTACTTTGAATTGTGAAGCAATGACAAAGAGGAGAAATCATGACTGTAGTCATGTGTTACAGCAGAATATTTTTTGAGTCATGAGGATTTTGGTTATTGAACAGAATGCATGCTCTTTTCACACTATCAAATGACTTAAAGGCAAGAGAATAACAAAAGACACACACATATTATATACTATGCTTATAATTTATTGTGTATTTGTGTTTATATATTTAAATTTTATTTGTTTTGAGTAATTTATTTCTGGACACTTAAATTTTGAAAAAAACACGTTTTGGTCCAAAGGACTGTCATCTATTCTTCTGCCTCTCCCCCACCAGACTGATTTTATGTGGACTTTCAGCTGCCTTTGCTATTTTTGTTTTTCCCAAAGGTTACACAATTATGAGATAGGATAATGATAAGACATTGGAGAAATGTAAACTAAAGTGAATTCCTGGGTATGAATCATTTTGGGGTTTAAGATTATTCCACTTAATAACATTCAATTTGTTTTTATGAATTTCCTCAAATTTACTGATCAATTAAGCAGAGCTTAAAATGACTAAATATTTTTCTCACTCCATAATAATCATGAAGGGACAGATGAACCAAACCTGACTAAATATTTTTAGCTGGTACAAAAGTATACAGGGAATGGTGAAGCTTATCAATGTAAAAGGATACATTTGCGCATGTTCAAACAAAAGGTACATACTATATGTAATTGTTCAACTTATCTACATCTGAAAGTCTGTCTTTGTAGGTTTTTAAGTTTCCACATGCCCTCAAGAGCAATCTCCACTGTTTATGTTTTTTCTATAGAAGCACATGCTCTCTGAATTCTCAGAGTGGAATGAAAAGAGTGCACTATTTAACTTTTTACCTACTACTTATTTTTATCTTGATATTATATTAATATGCCAACATTTGAGGATATACTTCTTTACATTGAAGAATATTACAAATAATTCTTATCCTATTTAACTACCTTTTATTCTGTGCAAGATAAAGTGAAAATTATTTTGATGTAGTAATTATGTTTAAAATTATTTTAATGATTGTTAAAGTACAATATTTAGTACCAGTCTATCTCAAAAAAAAAAGAATCTGACTTATTTTGGAAATCTATTTCCTGCAAATTTATAATCTCTAAAAGCAAGGACATTTCATAAATTTAAACAATTTTAGAACAAGATATAATTTTAAGTGTATTCTAGTCCATTCTCCTTGTTTTATAGATTAGGAGACTGAGGCTCAGAAAGAAAGCACATATTAATTAATATTGACTAGTTTGTATTAATTTTTAGGTTACTTATAACACATCTGACTATAAATTAAAAACTTTTTTAAACATTTATTTATTTTTGAGAGACAGAGAGAGTGAAAGCATACATGCAAGCAGGGGATGCATAGAGAGAGAAGGAAAGAGAATCTCAAGCAGGCTCCATGCTGTCAGCCCACAGCCCAAAGCAGGGCTCAATCTCATGAGACCATGAGATCATGATCTGGGCCCAAATCAAGAGTCATCGCTTAACTGACTGAGTCATCCAGGCACCCCTAAATTAATAACTTGAAAGCAAAGTTAAAGGTTAAAAGAATTGGTGTGATAGAGGAAAATTTAAATAGGCTCAACAGGAGAAATTATAGGTTAATATTTACACATTAATTAAATGTAATTGTGAAAGTATATAATAAAAGCATACATAATCACAAATTGAGTTGAATATGTGAGTTCTTATGGTAAAGATTACAGAAAGACAAATACCACATGATTTCACTCATATGTGGAATTTAAGAAACAAAACAGATGAACATAGGGAAAGAGGGAAAAAAAAGAGAGGGAGGAAAACCATAAGAGACTCTTTAACTATAGAGAATGAACTGAGGGTTGATGAAGGTAAGGTAGGTGGGGGATGGGCTAAATCGGTGATGGATATTAAGGATGGCACTTGCGATGAGTACTGGTGTTCTATGTAGGTGATGAATCACTAAATTCTACTCCTGTAACCAATATTACACTATATGTTAACTAAAATTCAAATGAAACTAAAAAAAATTAAAAAGAAAAGAAAATATGATCATTTTATGACGTAAAGTTCAAAATAATTGAAGGAAGTCTTTAAAACAATCATAATATATTATACGAGAGACATTCAACTTCAGTTTGATCAAGGATATGCTTATAAATTACACATTTTTTAAGATAGCCTATGGCATTTTGCAATTCATGATCTGATACTCAATCTAGGCTTTCGGATTTTCTTTGTCCATTAAATGAGAAGCCTCTAAGATTACATTTATAAATCCTGGTGTCTACAGCTAAGAGTCACTTCTTTTCTTAAGGTGTCACAAGAATCCCTCATACACTTGACATCTATTGATCTCATCTACTTAATGGTTTTCTTTTCCACTATAAATCTATGTCTTGGTCTTATTTCAAAATGATAATGACTCTCTCAATTTTCTTTTATCTCAAAAAGAATTAACTATGACATTTTAACATTCAAGCTGGACAGAAATATAATTAGATATAATTTCAGCTAGTCAAGTAAATTACCCTGCTTTTTACAAGTGTATGTATAGACAAACATTCCAGAAATAGCAACCATGTACTTGAGATAGGATAAATATCTATTTAATATGGACTGGGAAGTGCTAACAGTGACACCATGTGTTTGTTATCTCATGAGCCTGTACCTGAGCCCACAAGCTTCTCACAAATCCCAATATTTAACTATCTCATTCACATAACTTTCCAATATTCCTTCCTTGATTATGAAGGAAGTAGGGAGTGAATATTATAATGAATACTGAAAGTACTATTTGGTAGCTGCACCAAAATAACTTTTTATGAAAGCTGGGGGTTTCAGAACCAAATAAAGGAATTCGGAAACTGGGAGAATTTTCTACCGTCATTGTGACAAGAGTTATTCCAAGGTGAAGAGGGAGCAGCTAAGAAGCAAGTGATTTAAAATGAAGGGAAATTTTATAGGACTGCCTTTAGTTATTGTTTAAATATTTATATAATAAAAATTACATGGTGAGAAGACTAGGATAGATAGGTTGGAAGAAGTTACAGAGACTTACCCAAACACAACTGCAAGTTCTCTTTCCAAGCACATCATGATGCTAAAGATTAAGGGTGCACAGTTAATTGATGCCTGGCAGTTTGAAGAGTATCTCAGTTTGGCAATATGTTTCTTTACCGTTATGCTACTGCTTCCTTACACACTAGGTCAAACTATTCAAAATAATATATCATGTATAAAAAACAAGGTGACAATTAAAACTAAGAAGTTAATTCACATTCCAAAATACTGTTTAGTTTCCAAGTCCTAGACTTAATGTCAATTGTCCTCCATCCATAAGATTGAAGGGGAAGTAAAAGGTAAAGACAGGGAAGATGAAATCACAGTGAGAGAAAAAGACCCAAATTTCATTAATCACCAATAAATAAAATGAAATATGTTACATGTACACATTTTCTTAAATCGTGACTAAAAGTATATTTATAATTACTGAACTTAAAGCTTTCATTAGAATAGCTCTTTAAAACACTGTTTTATTTATTTCTTTTTTCTCTTTGCAGGAAAGGTACTCTGACCTTGAGAATTTGTATTTGATGTGATCATACCGAAGTCACATAGTGATGCTAATAAGGGATCAATGATTTAAAGGTTTCAAAATTTTCCTAGAGAATAATAAAAATTTTGTAAATAAAAAATCTGTTATTAATGTTATAATAGTACTTTAGACATTTTTATGTGTATATGTTGGGATACAAAACCTGAGATTCATATTTGCACATTTTCTTTCTTGGCATTTGAATAGCAATTTAAAATAAAAATTTCCAATATTTATAAATAATCTGTTATTTATGTTTCATTTAAAATTGCATTTTATAAGGATCCTGGGTGACTCCATAAGTCAAATGGACAACTCTTGATTTCTGCTTAGGTCATGATCTCATGGTTCATGAGTTGGAGCCCCATGTCAGGGTCTGCACTAACAGCATGAAGTCCTCTTGGGATTCTCTCTTCCTCTCTCTCTGCCAGACCTCTTCTTCTGTTTTTTTATTTTATTTTATTTTATTATTTTTTTAAATTTACATCCAAATTAGTTAGCACATGGTGCAACAATGATTTCAGGAGTAGATTCCTTAGTGCCCCTTACCCATTTATCCCATCCTCCCTCCCACAACCCCCCCCATAACCTTCTGTTTGTTCTCCATATTTATGAGTCTCTTCTGGTTTGTCCCCCTCCCTGTTTTTACATTGTTTTTGTTTCCCTTCCCTTATGTTCCTCTGTTTTGTCTCTTAAAGTCCTCATATGAGTGAAGTCATATGATTTTTGTCTTTCTGTAACTAATTTCACTTAGCATAATACCCTCCAGTTCATCCACATAGTTGCAAATGTCTGCCCCTCCTCTTCTTACACTCTCTCTCCCTCTATCTTTCTCTCTTTCTGTGTAAATAAATACATAATCTTCGTAATTAAAAATAAAATTGTATGTAATTTTAAAAATAATGATTTCTTGGATATGCTGGAGAAAAATCAAGGCTAGGGTGTTGGTGGAAGACAAATCTTATGCCGAATAATTATTTTTCTCTATAAATATCAAATATAGTTTCTCTTTTCCAGAATAAACGTACTTTACATATAATATGCTTTAATGGTTCATAATCCAATAATTCATTCAATAATTACTTATTAAATATTTACCATATACTATCCACCATTTCAAATTCTGGGAATATAAACATATCTGTACTTTAATGGAGTTCATACTTCACTAGCAGAGACAGAAACTGATTCCTAGCAGAACAATGGTAAACTATATATTTTTATTGCTTTTTTCAAAACTGAACTGAATTTGAGATCTCTTGTGGCATCTGAACTTCATTACAATAGAAAGAAAGGATTTTCTAATAAGTGATTCCCATGTCATTCTCAATTATACAAAGTAATACACAAATTATTGTAGGAGTTACAGTAAAATTTTCATGAATAATCCAAGCCAAAGCATGTTTTCATATTGCCCTGAGATTTGATATAGAAGCAAAAGAAATAGGTAAAATAATTAAACCAGTTATTCATTAATAAATTTACTAAATATTGTTTGACAAATGCCAATACTGACATTGATAATAAGCTGACATTTTTTCAGAACTTTAGCATATTGAGGAATAGTCTAAATCAATAATTATTTTTAAAAACCCTTATTATAGGTATCTTAGGTGACAGAAAGATGGAAAACAGTTTGAAATAAGAGCATACCTTTCATAGTAATAGAAAATATTAGGAAAACTTTTGTGACACAGTTTCTTTGAACCCATAATTAGCAAGGGTTAGTTATTAAGATAAGAACTAATGGAACAATACCCAAGGTAAAGGAAACAAATATGTCCAAAAGCATTAAGTACAGAGGGAATTTGTTTGTTGCTTACCAGAAATTTAAAGCATAAAGAGTACCCCTGATTTCACAATTTGAAGATATGAAGTCCAAAGAGTAGACAAAATCCAGGTAATAAAGATGTTTAGGCTATATTAAGACATTTTTTTTTGAATTTATCTTAAGAATAACAAACTGTCAAAGAGTATTATAAGGCAGAATTGGCAATTTTGCCTCATTTTCCAAAAATATTTCATTGACTACTCTGTAAAACTTGATTAAAGTTGAGAAAAATGATACATGGAAACAAGCTGGGTGATTATTATAATAGTATAGGAAAATTATGACGAAACCTTGCAATAATGACAGTGGAAATAAATAGAAATTTGTAGGTAGAAGCAAAGATTGGAAGGAGTTGGCAGATAAAGGTGAAGTCAGGGGCTTTGGTTAAATATTGCCATCCTCCCAGAGAGGAAACTTTTTTTTTTTTGAGGGAGCATGCAGAGAGAGAGAAAGATAATCTTAAGACGGCTCCATGCTCAGCTCAGAGCCTGATTGTGGGACTCAGTCTCATGACCCTGAGATCATGACCTGAACCGAAATCAAGGATTGGATGCTTCACCGACAAAGCCACCCAAGCACCCCATATAGGAAACTCCTAATAAGGATTCTCAAAAATTTTAAGGAGTCTTAATAAGAACTTAATAAGGTCAGTCTAGACTGAGTCAGAGTTGAATTCCAGACACCAAAAGAAGATCTCAAATGTAGTTGCCTAATTAGATTTAATTTTTTAAAAAATGGAGTTAACACTGATATGTATCAATGGGAGAACTGTAGATGAAATCTGAAAACATGGAATGGTTAGAATTGCCTAGGTGAAGAGACACTAATGCTGAATCTAGAGAAACTGCAAATTTTCAAGATTCGTTTAAGGAAGGTGGCAATGAAAAACAAAAGTTAAAAAATGCAACAATAGGGAAATAATATGGTGAAATAGAAATTCAAAAAAAAAGCCAAGAATACATGCATGGGCAGTGATAGTACTGTCAGCTGTAGGCCACTCAGGCTCTTACCTTCTCTGCCAAACCTACTTCCTCTGACTGGAGTGGGCCTATGCCAGTCAGACCTTACCACATGAGTGTGACGATGGTTGTCATCACACTGGGGTTTGCAGGATATTAGCTAACTCCTTGTGTCTTTTGCTTCAGCAACATGGAGAAATTTCTCAGAGTGGAGTAAAAGAAAATACACTAGCTTCAAATATGAGTTATTTAGAAGAAAGGTGTCAGCAAGAAGGCTATGATCAATATTTTGGTGATGTAACAATGTCACTGAAATCATAAGTACAACTGAATAAAAAGTAGATGTAATCAAAGACAGTCTTTCAGAACATCAACAACTTCAGAGAAAATATAAACAAACTTGCAAACAGCTTTTGTTTCTCAGTGGACCGTCACTAGGTGAAATAGTTCATAAGTTTATTCAACAATTCAAAACATAACATGGCCTCCTTTAAATAGTATGAAGATATGCTCCATTTGTACTTTTTTTCAATAAGTGCCTGCAATGATGGGTCATGATTATATATAATGTATCATACTACTTAATGAGGGAAGCAAACAAATAAAATTATCAGAGACTATCTTCCAAACCAATATATGGTGCTGAGATTGGAGTTCCCACACTGGTACCATTAATTTTTACGTAGCATGCAGTGATAAGGCAATTAAAACATTAGAAAAATGTTTATCTCATAGGATTTTGTAGAAGAGAGCAAAGTGCCCAAATATGAAGACTGTGCCACTATGCCCACAATGGAAACGTTTAAACTTCCCATGTACATATTTGGTTTGTAACAAGTGGATAAGTACAACAAAATCACTCTTTTTTTCAAGTTTTTATTTAAACTTCTGTTACCATACAGTGTAATATTGGTTTAAGGTATAAAACTTAGTGATTCATCACTTACACACAACACTCAGTGCTCATCACAAGTGCCCTCCTTAATACCCATCACCCATTTAATCCATCCCCTTGCCAACCTCCCCTCCAGTAACCCTCAGTCTGTTCTCTATAATTAAGAATTTGTTCCTGGCTCACCCCTCTTTTGTTCCCCATATGTTCATCTGCTTTTTTTTCTTAAATTCCACACATGAGTGAAATCATATGGCCTTTGTACATATAGTATTAGCATATTAGAAACCAGTTTCTATAGCCCCAAACTGTCATTATAGAAGACAATGAGAAAATAAGGAGAAGAATAATATTCAGAGGCTGTAGTATTTGTTTAATATGATGCTACACACATAGAATGTGTATAACATGTAGGGTGGCATGCACTTAAGAATTTTAAAACCACAAGAATTACTGAGGGAAATTGACTGTTGAGTATCATTTTCAAGTTAGTAAGATAAAAATCTTCATGAATCTCTTGAACGTTAAAATTTTCTCTAGACACTGTCAGTTGAAATTACAAATACTAGCATTTCTGTCAACAGATATTGTTAAACATACAGCTTATAAACCTGGAAGTATTATTCAATAAAACAATATGAACAAATGAAAAAAATGTAAAAATTATTTTGGATCTTAGATTTTAATCCCAAATTTTCAAGCATTTTAAATTTCACAAAAATGAAGAATGATATTTTATAAAACTACAAATTTATCTTACAGTTTTTTAATTTTTTTTAATTTATTTTAGAGAGAGAGAGAGCATGAGCAGAGGAGGGGCAGAGAGAGAGGGGGACAGAGGATCCAAAGTGGGCTCTCCTCTGACAGCAGTGAGCCTGATGTGGGGCTCAACCTCATGAACTATGAGATCATTACCTGAGCCTAAGTCAGACATTCAACCAAAAAAGCCACCCAGGTGCCCTTATCTTATGTTTATATAAGGGTTTAGATAAGTTATATATATATATATATATATATATATATATATATATATATATATATATGTTTGTGTGTGTGTGTGTGCGTGTGTGTGTGTGCGCGTGTGTGCGTGTGTGTGTGTGTGTGTGTGTGTGTCTTATATAGCTTCCTGGAAGACTGTGTAACTTCAAGTTCCAGGTGGAGAATTATTTTCCCTTCTCCTAATTTCGGTCCTCCAGATCACAGTCCTACCTGTCTACATACTTTCAAAAATATCCTCACATCCATTACTTATATCCTGTAATTACTGATTAACCAAGTACCAATTGAGATTTAGATTCCCTATCATTTTGTTCTACTAACTTGTCATAAAATTCTCTTTTCCCCTTATTTTAAAGTTTCACCTTACAGATTTTAAGTAGTATTTATAAATATGCATATTATTTTCAAGAAACTGTCATTAATTTTTAAAAATGCATTTAGGAATAGAACTGGTGGGGCGCCTGGGACGCTCAGGCAGTTAGAAAACTGACTTCGGCTCAGGTCACGATCTCACAGTGTGGTTGAGCCCTGCATCGGGCTCTGTGCTGACAGCTCAAAGCCTGCAGCCTGCTTTAGATTCTGTGTCTCCCTCTCTCCCTGCCCGTCCCCCGCTTGCACTTTGTCTCTCTCTCAAAAATAAATAAACATTAAAACAATATATTTTAAAAATAATACAACTGGTTATTAGATGGTTATCATTAAATTGGTAACTTTTGGTATGTTTGGTAATACATGGTGGGATGGATTGTTTTAGAGTGTAAATTCTGACTTCTTGCTAACATGAACTGCCATGGACATATATTGCTTAAAATCTGACAAATAGTTATTTCTTATATTATAATCCATTTTTATGTCTCTTGAATATATCTACATTTGAAAATAGATAATTCTAATTATTATCTAAAGAAATTATAATATACAAAACCAGAAAAAAGTAATTTCAAATACTTTTCAAATACTTTTATAAGTTAACTTTCTACAAATACACTTAAAAATTAGGAGCTTCTTAGATCCAATTCGTAGACCAGTATGATGGTGGGACATCCTTGTTGAAACGATAAGTGATATGGACCTCAGAGCTGCATGAGCATCTTATTATCTTAGCTAACTTCCACTGTGTATGTGTGACTAATTTGTTCTTTATCCATTGTACTTTAGTCAGAACCTAGGGGTTTTCCCAGGTCAACATTTACTGATACTTTCAATGCTAGTGAATGGGTCAATGGCTCAGTGACCCATGGGCCAGTGGCTCAATTTCTAACCCTTGACTATTTGGTCAGTATGTTTCACTATGGTTAACTGCTTCACAAGTCTAACACTCAGTAAAAACATCTAATAACAATGCCTGCTTGAGGTCTATGGGAATCTCTACATTCCTCTTGAACCACACATCTGCCAAAAGTGAGCAGCAGGAACTCAGCAACTCTTTAGACATCACATAACCTCTTTTTCCTACAGATGCCCCTATTTGATAAAGGGGTTCATCTGTGTGGTGATCTCGGGGATTTTACAAATAAAAAACAAAGCTCAAGTCTTGTCTGTATTTGACATTCTTCCAAATAAGTCTGTAAACATTGCCCCACCAGATTTTGTATGAAAGGGTAAAACCAGAGCATATGTATCTCACTAGCTGCTTCCTTTAACCCTTCATTTTGTATTCCCCCTTTATACCCTGAATCTCTTTTTTTTTTTAAATGGCTTCTTTCACACTTTCCCTTCCTGCACTAAAGTTCACCCTCCATTTTTCTTGTTTAGGAGTTAACATATACTCCCCTATCTTTCCTATGCCCAACAGTTGCTAGGAAAAGCAAAAATTATGGGAGGGAAATGTGGGGGGGGGAGCCTTAGTTTTGCTTTTGAATTATAAATATTATCTCCATTGCACATGATGTTCCTTTTCTTTGGAAACATCTTCTACAGTAGGAGTGATGACCAGAGCATATGAGACAGAGCTTAGTATAAAACAAGCACTTCAAAAGAACTGATGTAGTGGAACAAAATTAAAAATAAAACAAATATACAGCTATATGATGATTATATTGTTTTTATATTTTAAAATAATTTCTAAATTTTATTTATTGTTATTTATTTGTTTATTAATTTATCAGAAATCATTATTATTTCCTCTTTGGTTATGTATATCTTATTTTTAACAAATAAAAGCCTTGCTTTTTTTCAGTCTGGATAAATAATATTTCACAAAAACATTTAGCAACTTTAGCAACTCATAATCCTAAAAGTATAAATGTCGCAACTCAAAACTTAATGACAGAATAAGTCATTCAAGGTAATGTAATTTAATAATAATCTGACAAGAAATAAATTGGCTTTGCAGATAGATACAAGGGCACAAACAAGCATGCTATTCTCTTTTCTGATTGAAATTTCATTCCATGTCAAAAAAAGTACTACATTATAATTTGTGGGGATATTTATCTAACATAAGCATAAGATATACTTGAAAGATACCTCTGCTCTTTTTTTAATAATTTGATAGTAGATCACGCAATTCAAATTTAAGCTTCACAGTGGATCTTCCATGCATCGCATTAAAATTGATATTTTGACAACATAAAGGCTTATCTGCATTTTATAGTCACTTAATAAAAATTTGAGAACTTGCCAAGGCCAATATTTTGCCTTTTTCAAGGAGATAAATGTCTTAATAAAACTCCCTTTCATCTCCATCTTTGAGATGCATGCCTGGTACTTCATCTGAATGCAAAGTTCTACATAACAGTAATAACTAGTCTGTAAAGTCTGATTTCTTAAATCTCTACACTAGGCTAGTTGCTGTAACCAGTAATAATTAAGTAATGACTTTAAGACAACATACTTTAAAGTTAAAAATTAAAGAAATGGACAAAAGGAAGATTGAGTTAACTGTAGATTTCCTTAAAATCACTGTGGTAATTACATTTCTCCATTTTACTAATAAGCTGTAATGACTAATTAAAATGTATTATAAGTCAAATTAGTGGATAGAATCATGTAGACATATGTATAGCTTTTAAATTCACACATTTTCAAATACTAAATTCTTTTAAGTGGTTTTATGGATAATAACATGGGCACTGAATGCTCTGAAAATACTTTTCTACTACCCCAAATTAGTTTAAATATTAAATATTTGAGAAGAGTATTGAGTAAAATTAATCACATGTTCTAAAGAAATAATAATTATTTTCTTTGATGAAGCTAAAACTCATAACTATTTCTTTATACCATTTGTTACCACACACACACACACACACACACACACACACACACACAGGCACACACACATCTTGTCTGAAGGTAAAAGAAGACTAATAATTTAAGTTTTCTTTTACATATTGCCTATATTGTGAAGCCTTGGCCATCAATGTATCTATCCCTAGCTCCTTGAAATGTTTAGTAGAACTAGATACTCAATAAATATTTGTTGAATGACTAAATGAATGAAGGGTTTGCTTTATGTAGTGGTTTTGACAATCCAATGGTGAGATATTAAACTATTTATTAATTACATGTGTAAATGGTTCATTTTTATTTTATTTTATTTTATTTTATTTTATTTTATTTTATTTTACTTTATTTTATTTTATTTTATTTTATTTTATTTTATTTTATTTTAGAGAGAGAGCATGAGTGGGGAAGAGGGACAGAGGGAGAGAGAGAATCCCAAGCAGGCATCACATTCAGCATGGAGCCTAATGGGGCTTGATCCCAGGATCCTGGGATCAAAACCTGAGCCAAAATCAAATGCTCAACTGACTGAGCCATCCAGGCTCCTCATTTCACTGTATAATTTTAAACTATCATTCCTGTTTTCTATTTTTTTTTTAAATTTTTTTTCAACGTTTTTTATTTATTTTGGGACAGAGAGAGACAGAGCATGAACAGGGGAGGGGCAGAGAGAGAGGGAGACACAGAATCAGAAACAGGCTCCAGGCTCCGAGCCATCAGCCCAGAGCCTGACGCGGGGCTCGAACTCACGGACCGCGAGATCGTGACCTGGCTGAAGTCGGACGCTTAACCGACTGCGCCACCCAGGCGCCCCATCCTGTTTTCTATTTTTGATGCAAGTAATGTGAAATAAAATATTTTCTGAGCCATGTTTTAAAATTCTAGATTTATTTTTCCGAGGAACCTGCATACTATTTTCCAGAGTGACTATGCCAGTTTGTATCCCACTCTGGAAAATCATGTGAAGATTCCTCAAAAGTTAAAAACAGAACAACCCAATGATCCAGCAATTGTACTACTAGGTTTTTACCCCAAAATACAAAAATATTAATTCAAAGGTATACATGCACCCTGATGTTTACAGCAACATTGTGTACAATAGTCAAATTATAGAAAGAGTCCAAGTGTCCATCAACTGATGAATGGATAAGGACACACACACACACACACACACACACACACACACACACACTGGAATATTACTGAGCCATAAAAAAGAATTAAATCTTGCCATATGCAATGACATCAATGGAACTAGAGTATTATGCTAAGCAAAACAAGTCAGAGAAATACAAATACCATATGATTTCACTCACATGTTGAATTTAAGAAACAAAATAAATGAGCATAGGGAAAAAAGAGAGAGAGGCAAACCAAGAAACAGACACTTAACTATACAGAACAAACTGATGTTTACCAGGGGGGAGGTGGGTGGGCAGATAGGTGAAATAGGTGATGGAGATTAAGGAGTGCACTTGTGATGAGCACCATGTGTTGCATGGAATGCTGAATCACTATACTGCACACCTGAAACTAATATTACACTATATATTAACTAATTGGAAATTGAATAAAAACTAAGCTAAACTAAAATTCTAGCTTCATTAGACTATAAAAAATACAGAGCATCATTTATTTTATTTCTCTATTAGTAACTTTTTAATTTTTACACTATGAAAAATTAAATACTGAAATGCATTCCTCCTCTTTCCTTTTTATAAAACATAGTTGCTAAAAAAAAAAAAAAAACATTGATTTTCATTGCTTTGTACTGTCATGCTAGGAGTAAGGAAAATTTATTCCACGTTGCTTCAATACTAACTGACAAAAAATATATGTGCCTTTAATAGCTGATGATGTTTAATGAAGTGCATTTTTCAACTGGACTATAAATTCAGGTTACTATCAGATGCTACTGTTTCCCCTCTTCTGATACTGAAATTGTGAATAAGTGATAGCTTAATAACCTATCAATTTTAAACTGCCAGATTTCACACTTCCAATATATACTCAAACTCCTGCTTAGACCTGAAATACCTCTTTCCCTAGTTAGGTGCTGCCCTCTAAAGATGATCTCAAATTATTTTCAACTGCAAATCAGCTTTTTAAAAAAATATTGCTGTCTTTCTGAATGTAATAGGTAATTTTCTACTTTGAACATAGTCTTATAGATAGAAATACAAATTTTTGGAAACTCTCTACAAATAAAAATCAGTCTTTATTGGTTTTTTTAAAAAACAAATTTCTAATAAATAGACTATCTTAACATAAGATAATAAAATGTATTTTTTGAGAAATGATTAGAATAAGTTGAGTCAATCACTAATATTATGATTTATAAGAATTAGTTTACAGTTTATTATATGCTAGATATATGATATATAAATATTTTTAAATATACTTTGAAATATTTTGTGACATTAGTTTTTGAAAACACGTAAAATATATATGTTAGAAAAATAGACCAACATTCATAAAAGAGAATTATGAAACTACCTTCAATATTATAGTGAATATACAGTGGCATATATATTCATTGTTTAAGAAATCTGCTCAACAGTTTTAATAGGGGGATGTGATATCAAGCGAAACCTTCATGAGCTAATGTCACAGAGGGATTTTCTTTGGGGACACTGTGAGTAAATTTTTTTAAATCCTATTTTATGTTTTTAAAATGCCAACTTATGGATCAATACATAATTGATGGTAGTATTACTTTAATACTCAGTTTCAATAAAATTAATTGGATGATTGTTAAACTTTAATAAATATTATCAAAAAGACTTTACTATATTTTAACTGATGAGAAATTTCAATTATTCAATAAATACTATTCATAACATGTGTAACAAGCTATAGACTTAGGGGACTGGCTGACTTGTGTCATAAATATGTCTAAAACACAGAAAAAAGTAATTTAAAATTAGTAAGCAAACTGAATTTTAAGATAACAAATTTGCATATTCATACTAAATCATGTGTTGCCTACTTGAAATTTTATTAAAATAACACTATCTGCACAAATTCAAAGAAAATGTTAGTTCCACTACAGGATGTATAGGCTATTTTAGTAAAATTTGTAATAAGTTAGATGTGCTTTTTTAATTTGAGTATAGTTGCACACAATGTTACATTACTTCAGGTGTACGACATAGTTGTTAGACAACTCTATACCTTAATGCTACGCTCACCACAAATGTACCCACTATCTGTCACCTTACAATGCTATAATAATACCATTGACTATTATTTCCTATGCTGTAGTGAATAGGTGGTTTTAAGCAGTTAGAATGCATATTCCGTTAAAGAAAAAGAAAATTAAGTGAGAAAAATCTACATATTCATGTTACTTAACAGTTAGATTTGGAAACTTTTTTCTAGAATCAAGTCTTAAATTATTTATCTTATCTATCTACACCAAGCTGGAGAAATACATTTGTAACTTGGTACAATCAACAGAAATGATGCTGAAATACTGTATACAAATTTAAATATTAAACTCTTAAAACTTAACTGAATTTTATCATACCTCTGTGTGTGTGTGTATGTTTCTAACAAAGTTAAAAATTATATCATAAGTAATCAGTGGGCTTGAACTTTATGATGACATTTAAGAATATAAGTTAAATAAAAATGTATTCTGAGGTCAAACAAAACATCTAAGGAAAAATAAAATTAATTTGTTATTAAATGTTGCTTTCGTTTAAATATTTTGATTATCATCAAGTAACTTAATAAAGTCCTTTCCTCTCTCTGTGTCTCTTTTTCTTTCTCTACTCTACTATATATATCAAACACTACTATTGAAAAAATAAATGATCTCCATAAATCTAAGTGCAGGGGCACCTGGGTGGTTCAGTCCCTTAAGCCAGTCATGATCTCAGGCCATAATCTCATGGGTTTGTGGGACTGAACCACATGTCAGGCTTTGTGCTGACAGAGAAGAACCTGCTTGGGCTTCTCTCCTCCCCAACCACCCCCCCCCCCCCCGCCCTTCCCCTACTTGCATGTGCTCTCTCTCTTTCTCAAAATAAATAAACTTAAAAAAAATACTAAGTGGAGCTTTATGATCATTCCATATCCATGTCAAGCTGTAAATTGCTAAAACAAATGCATAATAATCTATTGGTCTCAAAATCTTCTAATAAATTTTTTTGAAATTATAACATGTATTTGCTCAATAGTTTAGAATTCATAACACACCAAGAATACATTACTCATTTTATTTCCCCAGTAATATGTGAGCTAGATATTATTGTCATCTCCATTTTTTAGGTGTAGCAATTGATACATAAAATGTCTAAGCGACTTATTCACATTTATTAGAAGTAAAAGGAAATAACCCAGTTAAACAACAAAAATCCATGTACTTCTTACAACTTTCCAAAGAAGTGGTAATTATTTCTCTAACTTTTTCTGTTAAAAGAATTAAAATACATAGATTTTTATGCATTATATAAAAACTAGCAATTCAAAAAACTATTTAATTTGTACATGAGCTGGATGCATTAAGTGTACTGCAGGTATGCCTGAATGAAATAGCCCAATTCTTCTCCCACTTGAAATTCTTAGCCAAGAAACATTTTATTAGAAAAGCAAAGTATAAGGTTATTCTGCTCACTCTATGAAGAAAATTAAACAGCTACTGTATGAAAGCATTAGGGATGAGATTACTTTAAGATCCAGAAAAGAACTTAAGACAGCTCATAATAGATTGGTTCTAAACCTAAGTAGGCAGGAAGCTAAAAACAAACTCAAGATTGATTTAGTTGTAGAACTAGCTGCAAGATAAGAACAAGACACTAATACTAATTTTTCCAAAGCTTGGCAAGAGGTTATAGGTGTTTTTCTACATTACTGAATACTCATCAATTTTTTCTATTTATAAAAAGTGAGGTTAAAAAGCACATGGTAATAAAATTATTGGGACTACTGAAATAATTTTACAGATAATACATCCTTAGGCGTTGCTTCAAATTTTAAATTTCTATGAATAAATCAAACTTAATAAAATTATTTGATTTGATATTATATATATTTTATTTATAATACCCAATAGCTAGTCTTTCATAAGGAAATACAAACAACTTCCAATAAAAACTTGACAGTATTATTTCATAATTCAAGAAAAAGGCATAAATGTTACCTTAAGTACATTTATTTTGTGTGAATTTCTTGAAGTATCCCTTTCTTCAAATGACAATAACTATATCAAGAGACTAAGATATGTTAAGTACAAAGTAGTGACCAAAAAAAAATAGAAAACAAAAAAATGCTTTGTTTTGCCCACAGATTTTAAATTCTAGTGAGCAGTTGAAGACATTAAGCTAAGTAAATAAGTAAAACCTGTACTATGTTAGATGATGATGTAAAGTATGAATAAAAAAGGAGAAAATAAACTGTTACAGCCAGTTGGACACTGATTGCAGCTATAAATGTCATGGGAAGACAAAGTCTCACTGAGAAAGTGAAATGAAAAACAAACAGACAAACAATAGACTAAGAGAAAATACCTGTAACATATCTGATTAAAATCTCTTATACATCAATAGTAAGGTAAACAGTACAATAGAAATGGACAAAAGATATGAAAAAATATTTTACTGATGAGGATATGCAAATGGTTAATGGGGACATGAAAAGATACTCAATATCATTTGTCTTTAGAGAAATGCAAATCAAAAACTACAATAAGAGACCATTTTCTACGTATTAGCACGGCTATACGTAGCATGGCTATAATAATAATAAAGTATTGGCTAGGATATAAGGAAATGGGAACCCTCATACATTGCTGGTGAGAATGTAAAATGGTATAGCCACTTTGAAAAATAATCACCAAGCGCAATATTACCATACAGCGCAGAAATTCCTATTCTAGCTACAAACTTAAGAAGAATGTAAATATATTTCCACAGAGTTTTGTACATGGATGTCTATAGGAGCATTATTCATAGTGGCAAAGAATGGAAATAACTAAATTTTCATCAATTGGTAAATAGTAAATACCATACAATGGAATACTATTTAGCAATAAAACAGAATAAGCTACTGATGCATGGTACCTCATGGAAGAATCTCAAAAACATTACATGAAATGAAACAATTCAGGTACATGAATCCTTATGATATGATACCATATTATATGAAATGTTCAAAAATCAAACTTAGAAAACAAAAATCAGATCAGTGTTCTCTTGAGATTGGGCTGGAAATGTAGAGTGACTCTACATAGGAACGAGATCTTATTAGGGGATGAAAATGTTCTAAAACTGATTTGTGGTCATGGTTCCACTACTCAGTAAAGTTACTGAAATCATCAAACTGAACATTTGATGTGAATGAGTATTATTATATGCAAAATATACCTCAATAAAGTTGTTTTATTTTTTAAAAGACTGAAGATTATCTCACGTAAAGGTATAGAAATGCCTTGTACGATGCAGTAGTCATTAGACATATATGGCTATTTAAACTAATTTAAATAAAATGAAATTAAAAATTAGATTTCTTGATGGGACTATCAGATTTCAAGTGCTCAGTAGCCATAGGTGGCTAACAACTACACTACAGACAGCACAAATGTAGGATATTTCCATAACAAAAGAAATATCTTTTGTCTATTGCTTTTAGAGAAACCAAGGTGGTAATAGTGAAGTCAGTGAGAAGTGTTGAGATTCAAAATATATTCTGAAAACAGAATATGTGATGCATTATTTGTAGGCATAAGACCAAAGGACATTTAACCAAGACTCAAGGTTTTGGCTGAAAATAAAAACAGTGTATAATTTCTATAAATTGAAATTGTGAAGAATATAGTAGAAATAAGTATGGAGGTGGGACAATCATACAGTTGGCTTTAGGCATATACATTTCTATATATGTATATGTATATTTGGATATTAGACATCCAAAAGTAAATGTCAAATGTCAACCAGATAGATAGATATGTTTCTGAAGTTCAGAGGTAATATCTGGATTGAGCCCCAAAGTATCATTGTTAATTAGTCTGTCAAAATAAAAGTAACTAGCAATATTGCCTGACAAGAGAAATAGATGAAAGAACATTAGAAAGCATGGAGTTCTGGAAACCCACTAATAACATATCTAAGCAGAGGGATTGAAGGACTGAGGCAAATGATGCTGAGAAGTAAATGGTGGTATGAACTGAGAAATTGACTTCAAATTTAGCACATTGGTGGTATTGCAAGAGCAGTTTCTGAATAATGGTAGCAGCAAAAGCTGCTAGTAATACATTCAGACAGAATGGGAAAAACAAATTGGAGACAGATAATACGCAGTCTTTCCAAGAGGTTTGTTTATTTTAATAAGAAAAATACAGTAGCTGGAGACGGGAAGTATGGTCAAGAAAATTATATTTGAGATGCTAGAAAAAAACATGTCCATTGATAGGCATGATCAACTAGAGAGAAAACGAGAAGAAAATTACTGTCCTGATGCTCCTGAATAAGATAGTGGGGATTGACATAAAATACAAGTGAAAGTGTGACTCTTCCAAGAGTTTGGGTAGCTCATGAAAAGTGACCAAATTGAGTGGATGCTCAGGATGTAGACATGTGCGAAAATTTGTTGAGTTACACTAGAGTCCTGGTGGGTATTCTCTTCTAATTATTTCTCTTGCCTAGATAATGGAAAAGTCAAAGTCAAAAGTTTTGGAGGTTTTTTCATAACAATGTAAATATACTTAACACCTCTGATCTATACACTTAAAAATGGTTAAGATGGTAAATTTTATGATACATCTTTTCTTTAACCACAATTAAAAATGTCAATATCATCAGCCAAGAGTGAGAAGAAAGTTATTGGAACTTTCAAGAGAGAGGTTTGAAAAAATCAGAGGACAGTGAACAATGAATAGATACGGAGAGGATAATATGATTGCTGAGGCACCTAAGAACTCTACTTAACTCTATGTAAAGTTAGTGATATAAATGTAGAATAAGACCAGTCGGCATGTTTTTCCCCCAAACTCTGTTCAACTACATAGGAGCAGACATAGAGAGGAAGACATTGTAGAGAGGCACTATTGTGGAGAGCTAACTAAGTGGAATGGTGATAATGCAAAATAAGTATAAGAGATAGAGTGATTCAAGAAGGTTGGAAATATATATAAATGAGGATAATTATAAATTATTGTGAAATTTAAACTGGGATAGTAAGACCGTGGATGTATCCAAGTGGTGAGGTAAAAGTTGGAGTATCTGTGGCGTATTGGTCCTGGTGGGGAATGTGAATCTTCAGTGTCATGGGAGAATGAATGATAAATATAAACGGTTATAGGTGGAGAGTAAGACATATAAAATTGAAACTACTTAGATGATACCATTACTTGTAAAGACAGTTTCAGGAGTAGAAAGCTGTGGTAGGGTAGTGGACTATATCATTAAATAAAGGCCAGGCTTTGCAAGGGTCAAGTAGTAGATACTAAAATCACCAGCAATTATAAGAGGAATTATGTTGGAGACAATGGCAATAAGAAGGAAATAAAGTCTTTTTTAATGTTTATTTATTTATTTTGAGAGAGAGAGAGAGAGAGAGAGGTGTGTGTGTGTGCGTGTGCACGTGTGTGTGTGCGTGCACATGTGTGTGTGTGTGTGAGTGGGGGAAGGGCAGAAACAGAGAGAGACAGAGAGAATCTCAAGCATGCTCTGAATTGTCAGCACAGAGCCCGACATGGGGCTCAATCCCACTACTGCAAGATCATGACCTGAGCCAAAATCAAGAGTCAGATACCACACCAACTAAGCCACCCAGGTGCCCCTAGAAATAAAGTCCTTGAGATGAAGTACAATATTGCTATTAGCAGAGAATTCCAACAAAAGCTTTAGTGGGTCTATAGATTAGAGTCTGAAGATAAGAGATTAAAATATGGGGATTACCAGAAAGGACAAATGGAAATTCATTGAAAAGCAGTATTGAGGAACAAGGAGGATTGCTCTCCCATACTTAGGCCCATTGACAGAAGGTGCAATGGAGAAAAGCTTACTCTATTTGAACAATCTGCAGGAGGAGTGCCTTCTGGATAGAAGTAGATTTCTACTACAGACAGAAAATGAATATTCTCTAATACATTTTCTACTGAAAAATATGGTGTATCATTGCAATCTGATGTTAATTGATTTTATTAATTTAAAAGTTCATATAGACTCATTTTACCAAAAGCATATCAAGGGGGAAAAGTCTGAGATTTTAAAAGGCCAAAACACAAATTTTATACTATTTTATCCTTACTTCCAAAGATCAAGAAGAGTATTGTTTCAACAGAGATAAACCCTGAAAAACCTTCTTTCATATTGGAAATTGCACATTTTGTATGTAAGCATAATGGTTTTACTCTATGGGTTATGGCTTATAAAAAAAGACACATTTTAAGACATCCCTGAAATAGAAGCTGGGTTGTAAAATTATAAAGCACATTTGGAAACCTCAAATTAAGTAATTTTTCAAAGTTTCCAAGGTTTTAAAATATTTCTGCTATGTGTCTGAAAAAAGACAAATTAAAAGTGAAATAAAACTTCTAAGGAATATAACTGACATTTTATAGCCTTGGGTACGCATTGTCTAGAAAAACAAATATGTTAAATGTAATATCAAGTTAAATAAGTAGCAATTTATGAGATGACCTTAATTCATACATCCAATGTAAAAGATCTGTATGCTGAAAAATTATAGAAAGCTTATGAAGGAAATTGAAGAAGATATAAAGAAATGGAAAAACATTCCGTGCTCATAGATTGATAAATATTGTCAAAATGTCAATACTACCCAAAGCTATCTACACATTCAATGCAATCCCAATCAAAATTGCACCAGCATTCTTCTCAAAGCTAGAACAAGCAATCCTAAAATTCATATGGAACCCCAAAAGGCTCCGAATAGCCAAAGTAATTTTGAAGAAGACCAAAGCAGGAGGCATCACAATCCCAGAATTTAGCCTCTACTACAAAGCTGTCATCATCAAGACAGCATGGTATTATCACAAAAACAGACACATAGACCAATGGAATAGAATAGACACCCCAGAACTAGACTCACAAATGTATGTCCAACTAATCTTTGACAAAGCAGGAAAGAACATCCAATGGAAAAAAAGACAGTCTCTTTAACAAATGGTGCTGGGAGAACTGGACAGCAACATGCAGGAGAATGAAACTAGACCACTTTCTCACACCATTCACAAAAGTAAACTCAATATGGATAAAGGACCCGAAAGTGAGAAAAGAAACCATCAAAACCCTAGAGGAGAAAGCAGAAAAGACCTCTCTGACCTCAGTCGTAGCAATTTCTTACTTTACACATCCTCAAAGGCAAGGGAATTAAAAACAAAAATGAACTACTGGGACCTCATGAAGATAAAAAGCTTCTGCACAGCAAAGGAAACAACCAACAAAACTAAAAGGCAACCAACGGAATGGGAAAAGACATTTGCAAATGACATATCGGTCAAAGGGCTAGTATCCAAAATCTATAAAGAGCTCACCAAACTCCACACCCGAAAAACAAATAACCCCGTGAAGAAATGGGCAGAAAACATGAATAGACACTTCTCTAAAGAAGACATCCAGATGGCCAACAGGCACATGAAAAGATGCTCAATGTCACTCCTCATCAGGGAAATACAAATCAAAACCACACTCAGATATCACCTCACGCCAGTCAGAGTGGCCAAAATGAACACATCAGGAGACTATAGATGCTGGAGAGGATGTGGAGAAACAGGAACCCTCTTGCACTGTTGGTGGGAATGCAAATTGGTGCAGCCACTATGGAAAACACTCTGGAAAAGTGTGGAGCTTCCTCAAAAAATTAAAAATAGACCTACCCTATGACCCAGAAATAGCACTGCTAGGAATTTACCCAAGGGATACAGGAGTACTGATGCATAGGGGCACTTGTACCCCAATGTTTATAGCAGCACTCTCAACAATAGCCAAATTATGGAAAGAGCCTCAATGTCCATCAACTGATGAATGGATAAAGAAATTGTGCTTTAGGGGCGCCTGGGTGGTGCAGCTGGTTAAGCGTCCGACTTCAGCCAGGTCACGATCTCGCGGTCCGTGAGTTCGAGCCCCGCGTCAGGCTCTGGGCTGATGGCTTGGAGCCTGGAGCCTGTTTCCGATTCTGTGTCTCCCTCTCTCTCTGCCCCTCCCCCGTTCATGCTCTGTCTCTCTCTGTCCCAAAAATAAATAAAAAACGTTGAAAAAAAATTAAAAAAAAAAAGAAATTCTGCTTTACATACACAATGGAATACTACGTGGCAATGAAAAAGAATGAAATATGGCCCTTTGTAGCAACGTGAATGGAACTGGAGAGTGTTATGCTAAGTGAAATAAGTCATACAGAGAAATACAGATACCATATGTTTTCACTCATATGTGGATCCTGAGAAACTTAACAGAAACCCATGGGGGAGGGGAAGGAAAAAAAAAAAAGAGGTTAGAGTGGGAGAGAGCCAAAGCATAAGAGACTGTTAAAAACTGAGAACAAACTGAGGGTTGAGGGGGGGTGGGTGATGGGTATTGAGGAGGGCACCTTTTGGGATGAGCTCTGGGTGTTGTATGGAAACCAATTTGACAATAAATTTCAAAATAATAATACTAATAAATTCATACATCCAAATACCTTATTTTAATGCAATAAATTTATCCAACCAAATGCAATATTTTTATTCATCTCAAATTTTCATCTCACAAAATGATATGACTTTACTTTTTTAAATGAATATACTGTATCTACAACTATTTATAACTATATACAAGTTTGGAAATAAAACTTATTTATATAAAGTAAACCCTGTTATCCCACCTAAGGTTTATTTGCTGGTCTATAAAGACACTAGATTAGGTGATGACTTCTATTCTTCTTCTGCAGCATCTTCAAATAGAAAAGCCTCTAACTGGTGCCTTATTGTTACCACGAGCATGTTTTGAACATGTATAAGAGGGCAAAGCACTTGAATTTGGTAAAATAACAAGATAGATAAAATCTGTGTTCTTGAATGAACAGTGGAATAGATTTATCCCTCCAACTTAGACTACTCTTCTCAGGTATATTACACATGAGAGAATACACTAATATACACTTTAGATTTTTTTGTACTCCTGGCAAAAAAAAAAAAGAGCTGGGGAAATGGTATTTCCTTCCTGTGCTGAGAAACAAAGTCACAATATTCACGGGAAGAGTAAATATTCACTGTTGACTGATTATTTACTTTGTGACAGATTAATTCACCCGATTAAAATGTACATTTAAATGGTTTTTAGTATATTCACAAAGTTGTGCAGCCAGGGAACACAATTAATTTAAAACATTTTCATTATACCAAAAAGAAACCCTTCCCCTTTGGAAGTCACAAGAGACACCCTCTATTCCCAGCCATAGGCAATTGCTAGTCTACCCTCTCTCTGTCTTTATAGATTTGTCTATTCTTTATATTCCATATAAATCGGATCTTATAATTTGTGACCCTCTGTGGATGGATTTTTTCACTCAGCATATTTTTAGGATTCATCCATGTTGTAGCATTTGTCAGTACTTCATTTCTTTTTATGACAAGTAATAAATACTTCGTCGTAGGATATACCACATTTTATTGATCCATTTATCAGTTAATGGACATTGGGTTGTTTTCACTTTTTGGCAATTGTGAATAATGCTGCCATGAACACTTCTGTGCAAATGTCTGGGAGTATACGTTTTCAAAAAGAGTGGAATAGCTGGATCATGTGCTGACTCTATGTTTAACCTTTGTAGGAAATGACAGACTATTTTCCAAAGTGACTGTAGCATTTTACATTCCCACCAGATATGGGAATATAATTTTCCATGGTTTTCCTGTCCATTTGACTATAGTCATCCTAGTGAGTTTGAAGTGTTATTTGATTATGGTAAGAATATATTTATTAAATCAACTTAGCCTTTACCCTAATCAATAAGCTTTTTTATCTTGATGGTCATTATAATTCTTGAAAGAGAACAAGAAAAATAAAATGGACACAGAAACGAGATAACAGTTGTAAAGGTATTGTTGTAAAAGATAGGAAAGAAAAAAGTTGGCAGCTGGAAGCATGAAAGAAGTTGAAGAGAAGTATTTATTTTTTCCTTTCATTTTTTGTGAGAAATACTTAAGATAAAATTTATGATCTAGTAGAGTTTTAAAATAATAATATAGGATAGGGTGCCTAGGTAGCTCAGTAGGTTGAATGTCCAGTCAGAATCTCACAGTTCGTAGGTTCAGGTCATAATCTCACGGTTTGTGGGGTCAAGCCCCACATCGGACTCTGTGCTGACAGCTCGGAACCTGCAGCCTGCTTCGGATTCTGTGTCTCCGTTTCTCTCTGCCCCTCCCCTGGTCGCACTCTGTCTCTCTCAAAAATGAATAAACATTGATGAAAAATGTAAAAAACATAATATAGGAGATGAACCTATCTACTGAAGCAACTCTTTGAGTAGCTGAAATGAAATCTTATTTACTCCAAAAGGAAAAGGGGTAGAATTAGCTTTGAGTCTACAGAGTTAATTTATGGTAATAAGAGAAATACAGCATTTATAGCAACAAGAGAAACTGTAAAGTTTATAGGCACAAATGTCAGCAGAGTTCTTTTTAAAGAATTATTGACATTCCACATATTTATTTCACAAGTTAATATACTCACTTCTCAGCTTTGAAATCGGATTGTTTCCAGTATAAAGTATTTGTCACCAATATTATAGATAATCTAGATTTTAATAAATTACATATAATATTTTTTCCTTCTTATCCTGATTGGCATTTCAGATAAATTAGATACAACAACCTAAAAACTTCTCTCTTTGCTGCTAGGTAATCAGGATCTGTTTTTCTCTAGATTACTAAACTCGTATCTTTTCTGCTAATTTCCTTTAATTAGTCTGTTAAAAGTTTCTTTTCTTTATGGCTCACTCTTGAGTTATCTTTGAAATCTCTCCCTGACCCCCTCTCTCTTTTTTTCCTGAATTCCAAAATCTTTTTAGACAATCTCATATTATACTCATAAAAATCATTCACGAGACTATATTTCTAAGTTGAGAACATGACGTGCACACCCTAGGATTCATACTAGGAGATTTATACTTAGAAGATCTTTCGGTGTTAACATATAGTCAAACATTATAAGCTTTCTCAATAAATAGCACCTCTATCCACCTAGTTAAGCCCAAAATGTATGTCACTTAGGGGCACCTAGGTGGCTCAGTCAGTGGAGCATCTGACTTTGGCTCAGGTCATGATCTCGCAGTTTGTAGGTGTTGGGCTCTGTGCTGATGGCTCAGAGCCTGGAGCCTGTTTCAGATTCTGTGTCTCCCTCTCTCTGCCCCTCTCCCAGTCATGCTCTGTCTCTCTGTATCTCTCAAAAATGAATAAATGCTAAATTTTTTTTAAATGTGCATTACTTTGACATTGTACTATTTATCAATAATTCCCTAGAAAATAATTTTCAGGACTATATATATATCAATCTATATATTCTATATATAAATATTTTGTATATATAAATGTATTTTATATTTTATATATCTATATAAAATTTCCTAAAGGCTGGTTCTAAAATTGTAACACAGTTCTTTACTTCTATTTGAACAATATGAAGGTTCATATATTAGGAATAGTCTTCCCAATTAAAGTAACACATATGTGAGTATTCGTGAACATGATTTTAAGGGCTCTGATAAACTGGCATGAAAATAAAGGATCCATTAATCCCAAAGTGAAATGAAATAAAATTAAGAAAATGTCATATAATTTAATCCAAAAGCTGGCTTTTGAATTGAGAGTATCTTTGAACTCTAAAGACCATAAATTTCTGCTGTAACTGGTGAGTAGTATAAGTGAGGAAAGAGTAAACATAGTCTTCCCAAGTGGGTAATCTAATAAAATACCACAGCATAAGCCTAGCTTTCAACTCCCTAATCTATCATTGTAAACATGAAAGATTAAAACAAACAAATAAGCAAATAAACAGACAAAAACCTCTGAATAAGGTAACTGCAAAAATTCCTATATTGTTTTTATTGCTGAAGTGTGGGGCAGAAACATAAGTTAAAAGAAACAAACAAACCTTTCTGCTAGGAACTGATGAACACAAAATCAGACTTCACACATTTTTCAGTTTTTCAGAGTGGGTGTGACATTCCAAAATATCCAACTAGAATATTTAATTTATTTGGTTTTGTGTTGGTAGCGCTCCCACCTCAAAATAAGTGGTAAAAGCAAACACACCTCCCACCCACAGAAACTAAAATTCTACTCAGCACTCAATACATTACTATTAGAAATCTTTAATAAAAATAAGTTTTCAAACTCCCAAGAAATCAAGGCCACAGGAGTAAAACTCTTTGGAGAAAAAAAAAAAGGACAATACAAGAAGGCCATTGGTACTGGAGTTATCAGTCAGAAAACACCAAATGACAATGTTTTATACACTGAAGAACAGACAGGAAGTTAAAAAATATAAATTAGGAATCAAAGAGTATAGATGAAACACAAACAAAACTTCCAAATAAAATATGCAATAACCAATTAACATTAACTGAAGATTTTGCACATCAGAAGAAACAATTATGAACTAAAGTTAAAACTGAAGAAATTATGCAGAATACACTACACAGAGAAAATGAGATGTAAAGCAGATGTTTAAAGGTTAGTAATGAAAAGAAAATCTAATGACTTACAATGAAAAGAAACAACACACATATGCACACATATACACAGGCACAGTGGTGCACACACAGATCTGGATACTTTCTAGTTTAATTCAGAACATCGAAAAAAGAGAAAGTAGAGATTATCTTCAGATGAATGGCTGTTACACACACAGCTATGTTCTCAAAGGCAACAGTGGAAGACAGAACATAGTGTTGTCACAATTAAGCTGCCAATAAATAATTAAATACCTAATAAAAATAAAAATATACAACTAAGTCAACAATGATGGAAAAATGAACTGATTTTCAAACAAAATCAAACCAAAACAGAGAACTGACCACTGAAAGTAAATGCATTTTTTAAATTTTTTTAATGCTTATTTATTTTGAGGGAGAGAGAGACAGAGCATGAGCAGGGGAGGGGCAGAGAGAGAGAAACATACAGAGTCCCAAGCAGGCTCCAGGCTCTGAGCCGTCAGCACAGAGCCAGACACCCATGGACTGCAAGATCATGACCTGAGCTGAAGTGCGATGCTCAACCAACTGAGCCATCCAGGTGCCCCTAAAAGTAAAAGTAAAAGCATTCTAAAGGAACTTTGCATTAAATGAAATTCTATGGACACTTGGGTGGCTCAGTCAGTTAAGTGTCCAACTTAGGCTCAGGTCATGATCTCACAGTTCGTGAGTTCAAGCCCCAAGTCGGGCTCTGTGCTGACGACTCAGTGCCTGGAACCTGCTTGGGATTCTGTGTCTCCCTCTCTCTCTCTCTGCCCCTCTCCAGGTCACACTCTGTCTCTCTCTCTCTCAAATATAAATAAACATTAATTTAAAAATAAATAAATAAATAAATAAATAAATAAATAAATAAATAAATGAAATTCTAAGGATGTGCTTCAGGCAAAAAGAAAATTTCAGATGGAACATCTGGAATGTAAAAAGGAATGCAGAGCAAATGGACTGGTAAGAGTGTTGGAGCCAGTAAGCAAACAGCGATTGTTTTGAATGATATATTAATAACTTATTTCTGTTAAAAAATACCAGAATAGCCCTAAAATATTTTTTAAAAAACAGTATGTTTATTTAGGGGAGGATAATAGTAAATAAATATTCTAATATCTTTGTGTTCCAGAGAAACCAATAGTAACAGTTCCTATTACTATAGACACAACAGTATCAATTCATGCACATTTTGGCAGAGTGCTATTTGGCCACCAAAATATACTTCTTATTTCAATAGGAATACAAAAAAATTACTTGTGAACTTGAAATATCAAATACAAATTATGATTCTCAGTCCTGCAACTAGGTACAAACATGAGACTAAATTCCCACCGTAAGGTTAATGGATACTGTTTTTCTGGACATATTCTCTCTCTCTCTTTTCCCTCCAGAAAAAAAAAAGTATGCAGAGTTGAAACATGCCTGACCATGCACACAAAGAATTACCTTCTGTTTGGCAGAGCAACAAGAAGGGAGGTATCAGCATTTTAGAATAATCTGGTAAAACATAGCTCCCACCTACCCAAACTTCTCTCCTTCCACAAATCCATTACAGAAAACAAAACAAAACAAAAGCTCCATTTTAAAAAGCCAAATGAAAACAAACACACAAAAAACTATTTTATTCTAAAGTAAATTTGTTATAGAGGTTTAGCTAGTAGTCTCTACAACACCATGTTAAAGTAGCTAAGGTTACAATTAAAATAGTAGACATAAAGCTTTATGTAAAAAGATAACTCTTGACAAAAGTAAAGTAAGGCAATTATAGCAGCACACAAACAGTACAAATACATCTTAATTCATCCATAAATACAGTAAATACATGTGAATAAACTTTCCAATAAAGAGGTAAAGATTGCAAAATTTAAGATTAAAACACACACACACACACACACACACACACACACAATGTTTCAGGAAAACAGTATCTAATGCAGGTCATAAGAAACTGAGATACATAAGGGTGCCTGAGTGGTTTAGCTGGTTGAGCTTCTGAGCCTTGATTTTGGCTCAAGTCATGAAATCACATTTTGTGAGTTCGAGCCCCATATCTGCGCCTGTGCTGACAGCTGTGGAGCCTTCTTGAAATTCTTTCTCTCTCTCTGCCCTTCAACTGCACATGCATGAGTCTCTCTCAAAAATAATTAAACATTAAAAAATCTCTCCATTCTTAAAACAAATAAAGAAATTGAGATATAGCATATAAGGGTCAAAACACAACAAAACATTATAGATGCTCCATTAATATCAGAAAAAATGCATTTTTAAAAATGTTTATTTATTTTTGAGAGACAGAGACAGAGAGAGAGAGAGAGAGAGAGATAGAGAGAGAGAGAAAGGGAGAGAATGTGGAGAGAGGGCAGAGAGAGAGCGAATCCCAAACAGGCTCTGCACTGGCAGCACAGAGCCCAACATAAGACTCAAACCTACAACCTGTGAGGTCATGACTTGAGCCAAAATCAAGAGTCAGATGCTCAACTGACTGAGCCACCCAGGCACCCAAGACAAAATAAATTTTGAGGCCAAATGGATAAAGAAAAGAAAGTGACTCCATAATAATTGAATTTTTCAATTAATTAAGAACATGTGATGGAGTGCCAGGGTGACTCAGTCAGTTGGGCGTCCAACTCTTGATCTCAGCTCAGGTCATGATCTCACAATTCCTGAGATTGAGCCCTGTGTGGATCAAGCCCTGCTTGATATTCTCTGTCTCTCCCTCTTTTTCTGCTCCTCCTCTGTGTTCTCTCTCTCTCTTTCTCTCTGAGTAAATAAATAAACTTAAAAAACATTGGGGCACCTGGGTGGCTCAGTTGGTTGGGCATCCAACTTCGGCTCAGGTCACGTCTCACCTTTCATGGGTTTGAGCCCCGTGTCGGGCTCTGTGCTGACAGCTCAGAGCCTGGAGCCTGCTTCGGATTCTGTGTCTCCCTCTCTCTCCAATCCTCCCCTGCTCACATTCTGTCTCTTTCTCTCTCTCAAAAATAAACATTAATTATATATAAATATATATACATATGACAATTCTACCCTGATATAATTTTAATTATATAATTTCAAAACATAAACAACAAAATTACATAATACCAACAGAAATATCTTCTAGCGTTGTGAATTATTTTAATATATTTTGTTCAGAAATCAGTAAAACAGACCAAAAAATTGTTAATTATGTAAAATTTGAAAAGCACAATAAACAAGGTTAACTTAATAGATCTATATTATAAAGTAGAGAAAAACATATTTTTAAATACATATGAAATCTACTAATATTATACATATTTTAATCTATACAAATTTGGTACAAAAAATCAAAATGATGAATATCGTACCATCTACATTATCTAACCGTATTATAACCAAAGAGTTAACTCAATAAGTAAAAATAAGTAGAAAAAAAATACATTCAAAAACTTACAAACATACTTCTTTTTTGTGATTAAAATTCATTCATTTATTTTGAGAGAAAGAAAGAGAGTGCACCTACATGAGCTGGGCGAGGGGCAGAGAGAGTAGGAGAGAGAGAATCCCAAGCAGGCTCCATGCTGTCAACACAAAGCCCCATGCAGGGCTCAATTGCATGAACCATGAGATCATGACCTGAGCTGAAATCAAGAGCTGGACACTTAATTAACTGAGCCACATGGGTACCCCTACAAGCACACTTCTAAACTTTTTCATCAAAGAAACAATCATAATGGACATTAAAATGACCTACCATAGAATCATAAAATTTCCACACTTCCTCTCCCCTCCTTCATCTGAAAAATGCAGTTTAAGGGTTAGAGGGATTTTTTAACTTTAAATATTTACATTAGAAAATGTAAAGATTTAGAAGTCATGCATAATCTAAGGTGTCAGAAATCAATGTGTGATACAAGGATTTGCATGCAAGTAATTCTTTGGAAGATAATCCAAAGTGAGAAAGCAGGAAGTTAAGGCCAGTATCAGCTCAATCAAAAAAACAAAAACCAAAAGACAAAAAAAAACCAAAAACCCACTACTGAAGGACCTACCATGATGAGTAATTAGGGATTAATCCTACTGGGAAGCCTTGAAGCAATTAAGTAAATGTACCTCAGAATTGCTCCCCTCTCCAAAAGATGGAAGGCTATGGCCCTTATCTGATGAACATTCTGACCCTTCTTCCCTGCTGATTTAGCAATGACTACACTGGCATTGCTTCCATTGTAATTCAGGGCTCTGCTAGCTTATTGCTGAGTGAAATCTTGTGGATTTGGAGAAAATCCTGAAGCGGGAAAGCTTAAACATAGAGTACCTGCTTAGGACACTATCAGAATGCTTGGATATTTCCAGCTACAGTTGCATCTATATTTGGAGGTAGACAGGACATGATGCCTCATTTCCACCAATGCTGAAACTCCAGGCAAATTAGTTGATGTGAGAGACTGCAAATGCAGCCTGTAGTGCTTGACCACCTTGCAAAACAGGCAGAGCAAGAAGAATAAGAAATAAATCTTGAAGAAAATGTTACCTCAGAACTTGCAAAAAAAGGAAGTCATGCATTATTCCTTCTCCCCCAGTGTGATGTCATTTGTGTAGTGGATTGGTATTGTATCTAGTGGGATCATGATGAATTCAAAGTCTCTAAGGCTATTTTGTGGCACAGCATGAGAAGAGAAATATACCTAAGGGAGACCATAAGTTTATGTTTTCCTTGCCATATAAAAGCAAGCTGCTAGCAGAGACAGTGTCTAATTTGATACAAAGAAAATTGTATCTATAACAAAAGCAGCAATTAGAGTAATATGTGACCAGGTTTACAATAACCACCACTGTCCTGGATTCACCAGTGTAGAACACCAGTCCATAAAAAATATATGCAATATATGCAATAGCAGTCAACATATCTACAACCCCTCTATGTTCCAAACATTCAAAGAGATTTGTATTAATGTTGCTTTGTTATTTGATTGAAGAGAGAGATGCACAGACATTTAATTATGCTTTACTACGATCTATCTTAACTCTTAACACTCAGCTTCAAGGAAATAATCCGGAGATCCTTAAAGGTTCTGGATTTATCCAACATACATTTAGGAACTGAGAAAATACCCATGGTGACAGTGGAAACTTACTGAGTTTACTGGAACAAACTTCTTTTGCAACCTAAATAATCTCTAGCCCCCACATTCTGAATGGTTAGTCCCAAACCAGTACCTTCAATTACCCTCAGAATTTGGATATTTCTCCTTTCACGTGTGAGAATAAATTGACATTTTTAAAACAAAGGCTAGAAGGAAATCGCATAGTAAATAAATATGTAGCTCCTGAAGAGTCTTTTATCAAGAGTACTTGAATTTCCTTTATTTTGAGGGTGATGGACACATATTCAGATGGTGGGAAAAACCCATGACACTAAATATAGCATTGAAATTTTTAAAACCAGCATAAAATGCCTTAGCTTACTGAAAATTTGTTTGTCAAATGTTTCATAATACAAAAAAAAAAAAAGAATTCTCAGAGATTAAATTTAAAAAAATAAAAGAAAACATGATAACCATCTTTTTCTTAACAATTCACAATTACCTCAGGAGCCATTGAAAAGAAATGTCCTGAAGTATAGATAATGCTCTTGCACTGAATGTGAATGACTGTGCCTGATGGCCCTAATCCTTTTCTTTATGAACTATACATTGCAAGGTCTGAGGCATTCCTGATTCCTGATAATTCACTGGGTGGTACCTGTGACCCTTCAGTGAGAGAAGCATGAAATCAACATGTTTCTAAAATACTTCTCACCATAATCAGTCAACTTCTGAAAAAAACCTCAAAACTGATAAAACATCTAACTAGTTAAGCTTATAAAATATTTAATTCCTTTAGAAAATTTATCTATCTTCATAGATTACGCTATGTTCATTAGTAATTACACCAGTAAATATCAGCTACTAATCTCTGTTTAGTCACTGCAGATTAGAGAGGATAAAGCACCTCTTAATTATGACACTGGTGTTTTAGAAAACTTTTTTTTTTTTTTTTTGGTCTTAAGTAGCTATTGGATCAAAAGAACTGTTTGTGACATAAACTGAATACTTTACTGTCATCCTTATAAACATTGCAAGCAACTAATTTTCCCTTCATACTCTAAAATTACCTTCAAGTATAACAGAATTAACAATCATGAAAATATCCATGCTCTACCTGAATATTCAGCTCTACCTGAAGAAAAAACAAATACATTAGTACAATGGGCCATATGAAAACTTCATTGGTCCAATTTTCAATTTGCTATTTCATTGTTATAGGTTGAATATCAGTATCTGGTATGGAAAGTGTATTTAAAATTAATAAATATTTGAAGAATATATAAAATAGAATCGATTATATAATCATTTCTTGATAGTACATTACTGTTACTGAAATTGTAACAAACAAGGGAAGACAATGACAGGAATCTCTGAAAATGTCATCACCACTGAGAAGCTTTCCTTGATTTTACAATGTGAAAGTGATAGTGCTATTTTGCATGGCCCTCTTGTACTTTGAATAAATCTCTATGCTTTATGTTATAACGTCATGCATCCATTAGGAACTTTCTCTCTACAACCACTAACCCTTCTCCTCATCTAAGGTAAGTCTCTAAAGGGTGAGGAAAAATCATATTCATCACTCCTTCCTAGGTGCTAGTAGGTATAGTTACTTGATATGGGGAAGAAGTTCAGTATAGGTTGATGTTAAAGTGAAGAACAGAGAGAAGAGATGTTGAGAGGAAAAAGGAAGGATAATGAATGCCTGTCTCTCTTGTACCCTATGTGCCTGTTTCCACACCACTATCATTGTGACATACATAAATGAGGAATCCAAGTCACATGGCCAAGACCATCATCAATGTGGCAAAGTGGGCACACTTTGTCCAGAGAGGGAGAGCACAGCAAAAACACCTTGCAGAAGGAAATGAAAAGTGAAGGACAATAACCCAATCTACTACAAACACTACTGGCACCCCTATGAACACACAGAAATGATTTATTTTGGATTCAACACCTCTAAACATTTACCACAAACACATAGGCACATATATTCAAACACACACTACACTACATACACACATACACGCACTCACACACCCGCACCTTTTGTTCTATTAGCCCAAAAGATGGCATTCCTCAGATATTTTTTAGAAATTGGTAAGTAGATTCCATTATTTGAAAAAAAAATTATGTAGAAGTCTTAATTCATCGTATAGTACAAACAACACAAGCCTTAAATCTGATGACTATCATTTCCTTGTGTCTGTCCTGATTTCCTCACTTACAAAAAATGTGAATACTTTTATGTGTGAAGTTGTGCAGTTTATAGATTCTTCTCCATTTTTCATCTCCTACTATTCTCATCCCATTCCAATCAGTCTGAAAATGATATCTCCTGATACTGATAGCCTTTGCTAGCCTGATGTCCTAAGAATATTTGTGTGGAACAATATGAGCTTTTATTTGCAAGGGCCCAAATACAACAAAGTTTATTGGGGGATTATTTAGGCTAATATCTAAGGCAATCATCTTATAAGTAGATAAAAGACAATGAGATTATATATTTCTCTAATACTGTATTTTTAAATGTGATTATGAAACTAATTTAGCTTCTAAATAAAGCATATATATATAGATTATATATACTCAGGCATTGAAGCAAATTTTCATAACTTATAAATGTGCAATGAGATCTATTCTAAAGGGGATTAGACATTTTAAGCCATCTTCTTGTGTTATTAATTTAGATAATACCAGTAATTTCAGTTCTTTGAAAACTATGCCTTTTATATATTAGGAAAAATGTATTTTTAAAAATATTTACCAATTTATTCAGTTATATTAATTTAGCAGATTTAAAAACTGATTCACAGTGAGGTGGAAAATTTGGTTCATGGTTTTCTTACATTTTACTTTCAAGAAGGAGTAAGAGAAGCATAAATTCTAAATTTTGCTTCATATCTTGTCCTTTTTAGTTGGGATAACGTTTTTAATTTTTTTGAAAAATAAAAATACCTCTGAATTGTTTGGTTATTAATTTTTAATGATTATTTATTGTCTACTCTGTGCCAAGTTCTGGTTGGAGCTATAATAATGCAGCACTTAAAAGAAAAGACGAAGAAGCATACAGCCTGCCTCCACAACCACAGCATGCCAGTGGGGGGGGTCTGCAACCTGAGGAGTGCATGCCAACAGCCATGGCCCCTTCAGCTGCTTGTGGGCCCGGATCCAGCCCTGTCTCTGGTCGCTGGCATGCACCGTGAGGCTCACCTGCCACCAGCCCCTTCAGCTGGTGCTGGGCGTCTGCTCAGCCCTGGCCTGATTCCAGACACCAGCCTCCACTATCAGAGGCCATGGCAAGACCCAGCAGCCACGATAATATACACTGGCAGCCAGGGTCCCCATGCTGCCAGTTTGTTTCCATGTCTGCCAAGAGGACAACTAGAGCCCAATGCTGCAGCCCAGGGACTAGAGATAAGGCTGCATTGGGGCCCACAAGCAGCAGTGAAGGCATTAGTTGTCAGCATGCACTCTCGTGGCTACAGGATCTTACCATGTACACACATGTCAATGGAGGGGACAGGCCAGTGGCACACAAGTGCACAACTGAAGGGACTAACCCCAACTGTGTGCATGGCTGTGGAAATCAATCTCAGGTATCTAGGTTAGCATCTTGTACTCCTATAGCCACTGAGGTTTGAGCTGGCTGCCAGTGTGGATCCCAGGCTCTGGCAAGGGCAGAGAGAACAAAGCAGGGAGAGACTCAGGTGGCTGGCATCTGCTAATGCAAATATTTCTGGGGCAAAGACTGATGAAATCTTCAGGGGGAGTCTATGACAGCTGTGCTGTTTCTTGGTTTCTTCAGTAGTGACAGCTGCTGGGGTCCTCTGTAGAACAGATCACTAGAGCCCATAGCTGCTCCTGTTACGTGGTGGATACTGATGGCCCTGCTCTTCTTTCTTGGTCCTAGCAGTCTATATCTTTCCACCTTTTCTGGTCTCTGGGTGAAACATAGCACAACACTAAGCTGGGCCAGCCTAGGGGATAGGACACTGCAAGAAATATGGAGTTGTTCTTCCTTTCTTTTTGGAGCAATTATTGTCAGGGGTTTTTGTTGTTGTTCCACTGTGTTGCTGAAGTCTCTTAAGTGGACTTCTAAACTCTCTTAGAGATGTTTTTGTTCCTGGATAGCTGTTTAACTGTTAATGTCCATGGGGCATGGATGCTGGGTTCTTCTACTTTGCCGTCTCTCAACTTGACTCTGATTTTTTTTATCACGTTGCCATAAAATATATTTAATGACCACAGACCTAAGTTTCTTGTCATGCATACTAATCGAAAATAAATAATATTATCCAGGGGCGCCTGGGTGGCTCAGTCAGTTAAGCATCCAACTCCGGCTCAGGTCATGATCACAGTTTATGAGTTGGAGCCCCACGTCGGGCTCTGTGCTGACTGCTCAGAGCCTGGAGCCTGCTTTGGATTCTGTGTCTCCCTCTCTTTCTGCCCTTGCCCCACTCGTACACTGTCTCTTTCTCTCTCTCTCAAAAATAAACATTAAACAATTTTAAAGAAGAAATAATATAATCCAAATTCATTAATTTCCATATTGATTTTCAGTGTTTTACAAATCTGTTAAGGACATGGCTCTACAATAAAGTAAAATCATTTATATTTCGTTAGTTTTAGAAGCAGAAATAATTTTCCCAAGCATTGCACCCTCAATATTTATGTTGTTATCTGGCAACAACTATTAAAATCATAACCCTTTTTTTTCTAGGTGTTGTAGAAAGTCTAAGACATTACCAAGTTTGTTTAGTTTCAGTATTTTATCTGTGGCAAACCTAAAATGTTCCCAAATACTGCATTTATAAAGTTGATTGGGAAGGTCCCAGTACTGCTGATACTTATATAAGTCCTCTTTGTTTTGTTCTTGCAAAATCCAGAAGGCACTAGGGAAATGATTGCAATGGATCACAAACATGAATATTTCAGTACTTTAAAGACTCCTCCTCAGCATATTGCAGAGTATAAAACAAAGTGCTATTTAAGCCAAGTTAAGGGAAAAAATACCAAGTATAAGATTTTCCAAAATGAAGCCAACCAGTTGCAAATGCTTTTCTAAATGAAGAGTTATTATGATAATATAATGGTATGAAGGATGATGACTAAAATGGAGCTAACATTTTTCATAAACAAACAAAAGAGACTTCTGGCCATTTTGGTAATTTTAGAAAAGGGAAAATCATAAGCCAACTGAGGAGTTGGGGGAAAATCAGACTGTATGTTTTTTCAATCACGCTCATACATCAACATATACCTTCCTGTTATGTTTGTTAATGGGTTCTAGTTTGACACCCGACTGGTATTTAAAACATTGGGGCGCCTGGGTGGCGCAGTCGGTTAAGCGTCCGACTTCAGCCAGGTCACGATCTCGCGGTCCGTGAGTTCGAGCCCCGCGTCGGGCTCTGGGCTGATGGCTCAGAGCCTGGAGCCTGTTTCCGATTCTTTGTCTCCCTCTCTCTCTGCCCCTCCCCCGTTCATGCTCTGTCTCTCTCTGTCTCAAAAATAAATAAACGTTGAAAAAAAATTTTTTTAAAAAATAAAAAAAACATATTAATTATTGTTTTCTTAATTTAAATATTCAACTATGAAAATGAAAATAAATGATGATGAGACAAAAGTAAGTTTTTTGAGAACCCTGTAGCTTACTTGTTCTTCTCCTGTGTCTCTTTCTTGTTGGAGATGAAGCAGAAAATAGATCACATTAAAATCATGGAAAATTCCAGGACAGTTTAAAATAGGATATATAAAAAATTAATAGTCTTTTACAAAGAACATCTAAACATAATAGTAAATCACATGAGTAAGCTATTCTAAAGAGCATATACTTAAGATAAACTTATTAATGGTATTTGTGAACATGGGGGGAAAAAGTTATACAAGTTAAAATAGCAGAGAAAAGGTCACATAGGAAGAAATGTGCAGATTGCAATGATAATTCAATACTGAATAACTTCACTAAAATAACATGGAACTTCCTTTTCTGAAGTTGTTTAGACTATGTTATTTTCATTATAGAAAAAAAGGAGCAAGTGGCTGTATATTAACATGATCTCTTAGACATAGTGCTACAAAGTGTCTTATTGGTAACTGAATGGAAGTTCTTGTAATAAATTAATTGTTTATCAGCAACAAAAGAAAAACATGGTGGGGGGGAGAAAGAGGGAGACTTCTATTTCAAGGGTATCATAGATAGTTGTAACAGAATGTTGCCTCCACACAACAACACAACAAGCCAGACCTGCTAAAATATCACAGCTTCTCTGAAACCATCAGAGAACTCATATGTATAGAAACAGAAAGTTATCTGCCTTTTATAAGAAAGGAGAGACCTACGGTTCTTCTCATTACTGGCAGAGCAATGAAAGGCAGAAAACCCACCACAGATGGAAGTAACAGGGACATGACAGAAAAGCTGAGAGAAACCCATCTTACGGTCCACCAAAGTCATGTCTCCAAGTCTCCAAGCACAGAGAACATAAGTCAAGACCAAAAAAGAAAAAAACAAAAACAAATTACCCATTGGACGAAAAGTAGGTCAGATATAGGGCACAGAGAGATTTATAGTGTAGAAAGTGGAAGCTCAGCTGTAAAGCACAGAAAAGATCTGTTGAATCTCCTCTTTTCTCAGATCTCAAGTCCCAAAGAAGGAATAATTTGATCCTAAAAATATTTGAACCTAATGGCAAACAAAATCAAGTTAAACATTCAAAACTACCCAGATCCCATTCAGCTACTGATCAGATTGATTCAGCTCCCGACTCAAGTAATCTGACTCAAGGAAGGGTATGTTGTTACAAAATAACAATAACAATATTACACTAGCATCACAATACACATGAATAAACAAGAAAATATGAGACATGGTCATAAGAGAAAGTGTCAGTAGAAGCAGACACAGAAATGTCCCTGAAATTATCAGAAAGTGACATTAAAGTAAATAGAAATCCTAAATACATACTGAAAATTGACAACATGTTAACGCATATTAACATATGAGAAAAGTCCTCAGAAACAAAGAAACCAATAAAAAGGAATAAAATGGAATGGAATGTTAAATTAAAAATACAGTATCATAAATAAAGAATTCATTGATTTTTTTAAAAGGAATTTACTGAACAGTGGGAGAACTTGAAGTCAATTAAAAATACATATCTATACTGAAAAACAATGAGGAAAAAAAGAGTAAAGAACAAAAAGTTGCAGACCCATGGTACAACATAAAATGTTGGAGTACATATGGGGTTTGGTTGCTGAATAGGAGAGGAGAGAGAAAGTGGGGGAGAAGAAATAAAGACATAACAAATGAGAGTCTTCAAAAATTAATGAAAGACATCCACTACAAATATAAGCTTAGGAAACCCGAGCAAGATAACTACCAACATGTTGCCCAGGAGGTGGTTAATTTTATGTGTCAACTTAACTAGGCTAAGGAATGCCCAGGTTGCTGGTAAAATATTATTTCTAAGAATGTCTGCGAGAGTGTTCCCAGAAGATATTGGCATTTGAAACAGAATATTGAGTAAAGGAGACTGTCCTCACCAGTGTAGGTGGGCATCATCCAATCCTTCAAGGGATTGAAGAGAACACAAAGGCAGAGGATGGGTGAATTTGCTCTCTGCTTGAGCTAGGACATCCATCTTCTGCCTTTGGACATGGATCTTCCTGCTTCTTGTGCTTCTGGGTTCAGACTGGTATAATTCTATCTTCAGAATGAGCGAAACATACATTAGTTCAGTGCATCTTGTTTTCTTAGACTTTAAGATCTGAAGGGCATATACATAAAGTAGTTACACTATTATAAGACTCATGTAAACAACAGTATTGTAGAAGGCATTTATGAATAACATTATGTTCTTTCAAAATAATTAAAAAGCTGGTATGTGCTATTGGACTAGGTTATTACACAATATCAGTGAACTGTACAATTTTAAGTACAGAGTTGATTATTTTTTTTGCTAATCTACCAAGTGGATGTTTTTCTTATACTTTAATGGAAGCTTGAAAAAAATAATTATCTCCATTGTTCTATGAAATCTGAGAAAAGAACTTCATTTTTTTAAATGACCATTTTATCCTAGAGCCTACTGACAAATGACAAATAGTTGCCAAATAACAGAGTAAACAACTTGGGCAAAAACTATTTGGAATAGCTTTTTACAATGTCTTCCATCATAACAGGAGTATTTAGATTATTTGGATTCTAGATATATAGACCTCTTTTGAATCATAACAAGTCTTTCAAGCATGCTTCAAACAGATCATAACATTCTAGACTTAGTGAAATTTCAAATAGCCTGAAGTCTGGAAATACATGCCACATGTAAGAGCTATGTGTTTATTAATATAAGGCTGTATTTTTTTACATAGTCTTCTATAAGAAAATATCAGGATATTATAAAATTACCGGAAATAAGATAATTATTATAATCAATTTAATATATATATATTACATAATACTTGATTACATATCTTTATTCTATTTACTATTGATTTCTCCATACTTAGAAAAAGAAGATTTTTAAAAATCTTTTCCTAGTAAAAGTCTAAAAGAAAACAGAAGTTTCCAACAACTTCTCTTATATTACTCTCAACATCTCAGATCCTGAAAATAATACTAAATTATTCCAATGAATATTTCAATGGAAATATTTCTGAATTACTAACTCTTAAAATGAAGACAGTCAGTAACGAATATAAAATGAGAAAAGGGAAATTGCCAGCTTTGAAGTGCAGTTTTAGACAGCCTCACAGTGATTTTAGTCAGTAATTCTAGTGTCATTGTGAAAGAAAATGTCAGTCTTCTGCACAATAACAGTGTAGTGATATTATGGGCTTTTAAAAGACAGTAACAACTTCAGTATTTCATCTGAAGCATGTCTCTGAAATGCAAGTTTAAAATGGAGGGTCATAGATACTATTGGGTACCTATAATGTTAAAAGACATTTTGTTATTTTATTTTTGAAGGCTCATTAGATATATATTTGCTTTTAGTTTGAGATTTATAAAGAAAGAATAATCTACTTACTACTTTGCTGGTAATTAGCAGGGAAAAAAAGCAAATATTTTGTCATTGAACTAATACATGTATCTCCTCATTATTTATAATACATAATTATAGCCTGATTGCTGCTCTTACTGAAAGTTTAAGAAACAAAAGGAAAGACTAATAGATTGAAAGGGGAAGAAGGCTCCTGAAAGCTTATTGTAATACTTTACTTTTTTATTATTATGCCAGAAACAAAAAAAAGTTTAGCAATCCTTTGAGGTAACAACCATAATGGGGATAAACCCATTACTTTTATCTGTGCAAATGTACCACACATTATGATATCCAAAGTTGCTGGAAGTTATAAAAAGGAATATGCAACATAAAGCAATACCAAGTTTTATTCACACTTTAATTTTGCCTTCTACCTTTTTAATGCTATCTATAACTTCCTCCTCTTTTTTCACAGGTCTTTCCACATAGCCTAGCAAGAATGGCTCAAAGGCTTTCTGTTTTAGAGATTCAAAAGTTGAACATAGAAGATGTAAAGATTAAGAGATAATTTTGCAATGTTTAATATTATTTAGACTAGGAAATTTTGAAGACAACACTCTAGTTCATCTAGAACTAATAGTGACGAGAAAAGTAAGGTAGTATATTTTGTGATCTAGACGCAATCAAACACATAATTATATATTACATGCCTTACGGATTGCATTTATAGAAGATGAATTTATAGAAGCATTATAGGATAAAATGACTTCTGTCTTTTATAGCATCTAGAAGAAGGAGATAAAAGGTAGTTTATGGAATCTGAGTATCTTTTCTTCCAAAATAATTGTAAATCAGTCTAATTGTTTATTGATGGGTATTTCATCTCTATCCTATCATTATTAATTGAACAACTAGATGAATATATTTTAGAAAAAAGTATTATATTTTTGTTTTTGTAGAAGAACAAAAATAAGTAAAGCATTTCATTTAGAATTTATTTTAAAATATATTTTAGAGAGTTTTCAGTTTATTTTTTTGTGATTTTACATACAGGAAACTATTTTAAATAGACTACCTCTATTGATCTTAGTTTTATTTTTCCCAGATTCAGTATGGTATTTTTATTGTTGATAGTAAAATAAGGTCACTTAAGATAAAACAATCCATCCATGTCTCAGAGTTTGAGGTGAGTGTGTGTGCATGTTTGTATGAGCATACAAGCACACATCATTGTAAGTTTCTATATTTTTACAAGAATATGGCAACTTAATATTAACATTTTGGAAAATTTTATCCTGTACTTTAAAAAGTCTGCATTATGACTATTAAAACTTGCATTACCTAGAAGTAAAAAAGTAAGATCAAAGATTTTTATTGCAAATATTTCTGTAAAGTTCTGGGGGGGATTATGCAATACACAAGGGTGTGTGTGTGTGTGTGTGTGTGTGTGTGTGTGTGTACACAAACGTGTATAGAACTGAATGAATAGGATAGAAAAGAACTGTAGGACAGTAAGGTCCACAAAGATTCACTGGAATCTGCTTATATTGGATTAAGGATTTGGATAAGTTTGGATAAGGATAAGTTTGAAGGCAAGTCCCTAATCTTCAGAGTATTCTAATGAAATATAATCATTTCCTCTATGATCTTCCTTACTCACATTTGCTCTGAGAACCTTCGTATACCTTATGATGCACTAGATGATATCAATTTAAGCTACAATTTTCCTCACAGGAATTTAAAATGTAAATACCATAGGGACGCATGGGTAGTCAGTCACTTAAGCAACCAACTCTTCTTTTGTGCTCAGGTCATGCTCTCAAGGTTCATAAGTTTGAGCCCCATGTCTCTCCCTCTCCTTCTGCCCCTCCCCCTCTCAAAAATAAATAAATAAATAAACATTTAAAACTAAATAAATAAAATGTAAATACCATTAAAACTACATCCTAAATGGATGCCACCATATATAAGTTCTGTTCTTACAGACCTCTTGGTCTCAGGGCCTCTCCCTTATCCCTGGAATCATTCTTAAAAGAATATCAACTGTTTCCCCTTTCATGATCTTAATTGTTTTTCCTGGTCATGATTGGACACACAGAATACTCTCTTTTACACTCATATGATTACCTGAGAATACTACCTGCCCTATCTTGATGAGAAAAAATTTAATGTGTAAGCTGTGGCCAAATAATGCCTATAACTTATTATTCATTCCTTATATTGTGTGTAGAGATTCTTAGAAACAGATTTAGCTACTAGTGACCTCCTTTAGAGAAGGATAATGCATAAATAAGAGAAGAATATTTAGGAGGATAAAGGTAATAAATCCTCCCTTAAAACCACATATAGAAATTTATATAGCAAGCATCCTATTTCATTCAATTCATCTCATTCACTTAGTCATTCACTAAATCATACTTTCATTCAACAAATGAGTATTAAGTATGTACTATGTGCCAAGAATCTAAGTTACTTACAATGTTAAATGTCATGACTTGCATAGTAAAGTCCTTACCCATTTAAAAATTTTAAGATTGTAAAACTATTATGTGTGGATACATTTCTTATTGGTTTTAAATTTATCATTTTAATTAATCTGAAATTCATTACTTATATATTATGAGGCAGAAATGTAACATTGTTGTCATTTTTAATTTAGGGCTTTTATTTTATTTTATTTTTATTTTGGTTAAACTGATTGGACAGTTCTTCCAAACCATAGTTTTAAGTAGCCTGTCACATCCCCATTGACAAGAAATGTGATATTTATTATATACTAAGATGATGCAATGTTGTGGTTAGGGGCTCAAATTTTGAAGCCAGATTTCTTAGGTTCAAATCTTGGTACATATTTGCTAGGTCAGTTTGGTCAGGTTATTTAACCTCTCTGTGCTTCCATTCCGTCATTTTAAAAGAGAGAGAGAGAGTGAAGTAATTCTTCCAATTTAGAATTATTTAAAGAGAGAGAAATCATTCTTGCAATTTAAAATCATCATATAATTTACTTAAAATACTTGATACAAAAAGGAAAAATTGGCTATTTTTATTCATGGGTTCACATATATTCATGATTATCTTTTATGGGCTTTTGACTATTGCTTTTATCTATTTGACGTTTTTGTGTTCAAACACCGAATGTATTTTTGTATCAGTAGACATAGTCCTGCTTCTTTATTGTCGTTGTTATTTTGCAAATGTGTTTGCTATTTAGCATATTTCCATCCACCATAAAACGTCCTTATCAACTCAACAGTTTCATACTCATGTGGAAATCATGTATAAATTTTGGACAAAACTGACATTTCTCAATATTGTTTTAAGAACAAGATGTTTTAGGGGTGCCTGGGTGGCTCAGTCAGTTAAGCCTCCGACTTTGGCTCAGGTCATGATCTCATGGTTCATGAAGTTGAGCCCTGTGCCAGGTAGCATAGAGCCTGCAGCCTGCTTCAGGTTCTGTGTCTCCCTCTCTCTCTGCCCATCCCCTGCTCAGACTCTGTCTCCCTCTCTCTCTTTCAAAAATAAATAGACATTAAAAAAAAAAAAAAGAACATGATGTTTTTCATTCAGATATTGTTTTCTGGCTTATAAAGTTTTGTTGGTTGATTTTTTAAAAAATATTGCATAATTATTCTTTTAAGGTTACTGTTGGGTATTTGATAATTTTATTTTCGTTTTGAATGAGATAATTCTCCAAATATTTTCTAGTCAACTATTACAGACATATTGGAAATCCAGTGTTTTTTTCTTATATCTGTTTTAAGCATGTTGTATCCTCTCTTTAGATATAGAGATTTCCACATTAATATTGTAAGCCTATGTATAGAATATTATTTCTTGGACTTTAGTTAGGGCTTCATTTATGCATATTATTTCCTCCTGTTACCAGTACAATATGCACTTTTTCCAGCGTTCTTCAATTTAGCTATGCTTCCCATGTTTCCATATTTGCTTACTTACAAAGAGAAAAAAATAATTTCACGCTGGTGCTTTATAATCACTCTAAACATCATGCACTACTCACATGCACAAATGTGTACATGTGGCACATGGATCAGGCTCTACTGTGATGCTCTGGAAAATTTGGAGTGAATAGACATGGTGTGGCAGCTCCTGAAGAAATGGTACTAATGAAATAAGTGGATTTACACAATTTCAGAAGAACGCACTAAATTACATAAACCGAAACCTGTGGAAACTGCGTATTTAAGTTTTATTGGCAGAAATAAAATTAATTATAAACTGGAAGCTCATTCATAATGATCAGGGATAAATTGCTCATCAACCTATAACTTATTAACTTCAACCATTTCATGAAATTTTTCTTTTTTTCCTTTTAGATATTATAAGATTAATAAAGTGCTAAGAAACTATAAAATTAGATTCTTTTAGAATCACTGCAAGTCTAAAAATATAAAAATTGTAGCTTATTAGAAGAGATAAACATAGTGAGAAATATAAAAATAATTAAATTCCTCACATTAACCACTTCTGCTTAATGTGTACATTTAGTTTTACACTTAAGAGTGTGAATATATTTGGTTTTATTAGCTTTCTAAAGTGTGTATAGCATTTATGAAAACTGAATTCATTTGCTTCAAAATTTTAAAGATATAAGAACATTTTGCTGGGGCACCTGGGTGGCTCAATCGGTTGAGCGTCCGACTTAGGCTCAGGACATGATCTTACTGTTCGTGAGTTCAAGCCCCGTGTCAGGCTCTGTGCTGACAGCTCAGAGCCTGGAGCCTGCTTTGGATCCTGTGTCTCCCTTTCTCTCTGCTCCTCCCCTGCGCACACTCTGTCTCTCTCTCAACAATAAATAAACATTAAAAAAATTTTTTAAAAAGTGCATTTTGCTAAATAAATTTTTGTAATCAATGTACATGTATTTAGAAAGTTTTAGTACATTTAACCAATAATTTTTATTTAATAAATTATGCACTTTAATACTTAGAAAGATCTAAATTATTTTGCACTTAAATACACTAATCATTTGAAAAATGTTACCCTGATATTTTCAGCATTAAGAAAAATCATGATAGTAACGTGTGTTTTTCTTTTTATATTGGATTACTCTGTACAATAACTAATCTATTGACATCTTTTCAAAAGTATTTAATATTAATATTTTACAGCAGCTGTGATGGCCCATAAAGACCAGAAGTAATTTTCATATTGCATTTCTTCTGACAAATACAAGCTGTAACTGAATGTCACTCCCTTTTTTCCAATATATTTTCTAAATAGTGTATTTAATAGCAAAACCATGCTATAGAATTTAGCATGATTAAAATCCACTAGACTAATCTCCTTAAGATCAAATCTCATAATAGAGAGTCAGTGAATTGTGAACACATGCATGAAAGCAACTATTGCTTTTTTCTGCTTCACAGAAACTAGAAATTAATACTAAATTTTCTAATGCTCAAATATTTCTATGGTTTTAAATTAAATATAAGAAGAAATTGTGTGCTAGCTTCAAACTTTTCTTCTGCAGCTTCCTCACCTCTCAGCCTTCACAGGAAAAGAGGGACTTGCTCTGAATTAGGCTTTGGCTTTAGGGAATGTTGTGGCTGGTCTGATCTTCTACCCAGACCACTAAAACTTTCTCCATATCAGCAATAAGGTCATTCACTTTCTTACTATCTGTGTGGCCACCGGAATAGCACTTTTAAATTCTTTCAAAAACTTTTTCTTTGTATTCACAACTTGGCACCACAAATTACTTAATAGTAACATCAACGATCATGGGTCACAGATCATCACAACGTATGTAATACTAATAAAAAAGTTTCAAATATTGTAAGAATTAGCAAAATGTGATACAGACACAAAGCAAGCAAATGGTGAAGGAAAAATGGTGCCGACAAGCTTGCCCGACGCTGGCTTGCCACAAACCTTCAGTTTATAAAACACGCAACGTCTGTAAAGCACAATAACTCGAAGCACAATAAAACAAGGTATGTCTACTTTGTACTCACCCTTCTTGTAATGATGTAAGATGATAAAACGCCTACGCAATGAGATAAGGTGAGGTGATGACTTTGGCATCGTGACCTAGCGTCAGGTCACGTACCCAGCGTCAGGTTACGTACAAATCGTCAGGAGGGTCATCTGCTTCGGAATCTGCCCTGGTGGGAAGGGAAGTGAAACCGCGGATGAGGGAGAACTATTGTATCTCAAGCAAGGACCTATATGGATGCTACTGTCAGAGGAAAGCTTGCAAGGCTTAACCAAGCCGGAAAAACAAACAAACAAACCAGAAGTTCAGCATCTCTTACTTGGTAGATAGCCACCCAGAGGCCAGAGACGAGTGCTGAGAGGAACGTAGCATGCGAAATACAGCTCTGACGGCCGCAGAGACCCCATTCTGCTGAAGGTTAAGAATGCTTGTATTATTCTAATTGGTAGGACTTAGAGTGGGTCAGTCTAATTTTTAGGAATGTTTCTCTCTTAAAAAGTGTAGGACTGAGACGCTTGGGTGGCTTAGTCAGTTAAATGTCTGACTCTTGATTTTGGCTCAGGTCATGATCTCACAGTTCCTGAGTTTGAGCTCATATCAGGTTCTGTGCAATAGCTAGGAGCCTGCCTGAGATTCCCTCTGTCCCTCTCTCTCTGTTCCCCACCAAAATAAATAAACAAATATATTTTAAAAACTGTAAGACTGGATTAGATACCCTAAAAAATATTTTATCTTTAAATTTTGTATTTTTTTTTACCAGTGATAATTCTGTGAAATATTTTATTCAGTGAAATACGTGTATATTAGAAAACAAAAAAATCTAAGAACACCAAAGGTAGGGTATATTAAACTTAATGTATTAACATAGGTAAGTAGGAGCATGATTATAATTATAACATTGTTGTCTCACTGAGTGAGGCATTCTGTGTGTCCGAGACAAATGACTGGAAACTCAAACACCTCATTATAATATTTTTTCTGAGAAATAAAAGGGTGAGTAGGAGATGATTTCTTTCTTTTTTTTAATGTTTATTTATTTTTGAGACATAGAGAGAGAGACAGAACATGAACAGGGGAGGGGAAGAGAGAGAGGGAGACACAGAATCTGAAACAGGCTCCAGGCTTTAAGCTGGCAGCACAGAACCTGACGCGAGGCTTGAACTCACAAACTGTGAGATCATGCCCTGAGCCAAAGTCAGACACTCAACTGACTGAGCCTCCCAGGCGCCCCAGAGATGATTTCTTACCCCATCCACATTTTTTTGTTTGTTTTTTTGCCTTTATATATGGACACAGCTATAACTATGCTAACGGAAAATATTTTATAACAATAGTAAAAATCTAGTAATAATATCATGTCAGGCTCTGTACTGACTTCTAGTTAGTCGATTTAAAATTCAATCCAATTGAACCATCAACAATTCAAGAGGAAGTTATTATATTATTTTGCTTTATAAATCAGAAAACTGAGGCAGAGTGATTAGTATTTCAGTTTCATAATGTGTACCCAAAAAGTCAAGATTCTGAACCCATTCCTGGTTCTTACCTATGACTTTATAGCTCCTCTTTTAACCATCTATGATACTGCCTTATATCTGTGGAGCACTAGATAGGTGCAATGGAATTTATTCTGATGCCCATAACCTACTTTATTCCCATCTGACTCCTATGCCAGAACCACCTCAGTCTTAGGCAAACCTTAATAGTCACCCTACAGGGGGATATCTAATATGGAAATTTATGATAAAGTGCAGAGTTTGAGACCAGACTGACCTGGACTTGCCTTCTAACTCTTCAAATTTTTATTTACATGACATTTCGAAAATCACTTCTTTAAGCCTTAGTTTCATCCTATAATATGATTGTATAAATTCTATAGAACTTACACATTTTTTGAGGAAGACTTGAGATGAACATATGTAAATTTTTATAGTGCTTATCATAGACTAAGTAAGGACTGAGTTTGCGCTTTTATTAATATTATCATTATAGACATTAAAAAAAAACAAGGCCTGTGGATATTACATGAAATATCCACAATGTCTAGTTAGTGATAAAAAATGAGGAAGTGTCTTTGTAGGTTGATTCCTAAGTCAGTTTAATTTTACCTCAATGATAATGCTTTTGAGATAATTTGTGAATATATCCAGATCTTCAAGTCTTTTAATGGTTTAATCTTTCCAGCCATATTTTCCCTTTGCCTAACATGTTTCAAAGGACAAACTATTCCCTTTTTAAATGAACTTTATTATAAAAATGTACATAAGCATTTCTCTTCTTATGCAGAGTTAACATGTTTGAGGTCATGGGGGGGATCAAACATTACTTATGAATGCTGGAAAGTGTGCTTCTGATAGTAACAAAAGTTGTAGCTGCTGAATAGTCTCAAATTGTTCTTGGGTACAACTCTTCCATGTCTTAGTGTTGCTGTAATGTTTGCAACTGGGCTTGCTTGAGACCAGGAATAGTAGGGTTTTTAGCCTCATAAAGACTGCAAGTTTCCATGGCACATCTGTAATAATTCTAAATTCCTCCAAAATTTATTAGAGGGTAATCCTTCTAACATTTATTTTATGTAAACTTGCCTCAATTTTCTTTGTATAAATTGTCCTATTAATTTCTAGTTTTCTCTGTACATGAAACAAGTTATATTCATTTTTGTTTTCTAAAATATTTACATTTTTCTATAGCATATTTTATTATACATGAAATTCATGATTTTACATTGACATTATGGTTTCAATGACTCCATTCATTTAAAATAGTATTTCTGGGTGCCTAGGTGGTTCACCCAGGTAAGCTTCCAACTCTTGGCTTCGGCTTAGGTCATGATCTCACCGTTTGTGGGTTCAAGCCCCACATCGGGCTCTGCACTGACAGCGTGGAGCCTACTAAGGATACTGTCTCCCTCTCTCACTGCCCCTCTCCTGCTTGCTCTCTCTCTCTCTCTCAAAAATAAATAAACATTAAAAAAATAGTATTTCTGAAACCCAGTTATCTATTCAGCTTTTTTATCTTGGATTAATCTTTTATCTTGGATTAATATTTTATTAATTTTAATAATATTAAAAATATTTATTTGGATTAATATTTTAAAATTAGATTTTTGAGGCAATTTATTATGAATTTGGTAAGCTTTCTATATTATGCTTTATTTTACTGTGTTTTAATGATTTTAAGAAATATGTTTCTTTTTCTCTCCCAGTTAATGATCAATTTCTACCCTAGATAAGTAGTTTAATCACACCATCATGTAAATATCAGAAAGTGGATCATTATTTAATAATTGATGAATGTTTTGGGGCACCTGAGTGACTCAGTTGGTTAAGCGACTGACTTTGGCTCAGGTCACGATCTCATGGTTCATTCAGGCTCTTTGCTGACAGATTGGAGCCTGGAGCCAGCTTCGGATTCTGTGTCTCCTTCTGTCTCTCTGTCCCTCCCCCACTCATGCTCTATCTCTCTTTCTCAAAAATAAATAAAAACATTAAAAAAATTTAAAAGAATAATTGATAAATATTTAGCCATAGGTTTTATCTGGTATAGTTAATAAAACCTTATTGGTCAAATCTCCTAGAATTAAAAATAATCACACTGTCAATTATCTAGAAGAAAATGTATAGCAATTTATTAATTTGTGCTAGCTTTTACTTAATTAAAACACTATGTTACTTTCTTATTTTTGTCATAATCATTTACTTATCTTTAAAAACACTTTTTTAAGATTCTCAATGTTGCCATCTGCTGGAGAAGTATCATTTGGGCAGTTAGGGTTGTATTGATGCATGGTTTTTAATTAGAATCTTTCCAAAATTATCATTTCAAATACTTAATATTTTAAAACATCAATAGAGAAAAGTTATAATTTATTCCAGATTTATTTTATTTAACAAAATTTAGTCCAGATTTACTTTATTTATGCCAGGAAATTCTCACTATAGTGACTTTAAAATTTGAGTACAATTGAACATACCAATTAGTGATCTAAATTTTTATCCTGATAGATATATTTCTTTTTCAAAATTCTAAGATAAATATATTTTTGGATTTGTTTGTTTTAGGTAAACTATATTTAATCACTGGGAACATCACTCCAAAATATTTTCAGTTGCCTGTAGCCTATAAAGCATGCAAAATTGGTGGCATCTGGCATAGTCCTAAGAGACCAATTTCTTGATCTGATAATACGGAAAAACTGAGGCTGCTCTTTAACTCTTCAGAAGCCACAAGGCCACATACTGAAGATTGTTGGGAACTGATAAATTGGTTTCACAGTCAAAAAGTATCGGTGAATTGATGTTTTGTGAATTAAATATGTGAAATGTTTAAAAATATCATTCTACCTCATAATGGATTATTTCCCTAGTTTATATAAGTTTGAGGTTACTTGGAATTCTTATACAGTATTCTCTTTAATCAAATATAGAACCGTCTATTCCTTTCTATGCCATGTCAATAGTAGCTTTTTTACAGCAGATGGCAGCACTTGCAATATCATCACATTTTAAAAATTAAAAAAAACCCTAAATGCTTAATTTTCAAATTATTGAAAAGAGTTAAATAAAAAATACAAAGATTTCATTATTTTAGCATTGGTATTGTATCTGATGTACATATAAATTTAACATTATTAAGCCCGTAAAAATGACATAAAACATCTTACTGAAATATTTAAGATGAATTATTTGGGACAAAATATATTGAATGTGATTTAAAAAACTTCACTAATAAATCACATAACCAAACAAAATTCAGCTATCCTCATCAAGTTTAGAATAATGTCTGTATTTAAAATAAAAAATAACCTATTGCCTATTTGTTTAGTGGCTCAAAAGGGCCTATCACTTGATATGAAAATGTCTTGCTAAAATACTTTGGTTGGTGAGTGGCATTATAAAGTTACAACTCTTCAAATATTTTTTTTAATTATTTATTCATCAGTAAACATAAAGAGTAAAATTTTATAAGTCCCATTTGGAATGGTTCCATATAGATCAATTTTCATATGAATGAAACTTGCCATATTAAGAACTCATATACATACATTTTTTCTTTTGTATTTTGTTCATATGGAAATAAGACTCATATGAAAATAATATGTATGGAATATATATACATATATATATAAATAGAGTATATATACTCTATATATAGAGACAGTATATATACATATATATATAGAGAGAGAGAGAGAGAGTATATATACATATATATATGTATGCATTTCCTCAAATTAGAATATCCTTACAGGGCAAGCATTTAAATTAGTTATACAAAATTTAATACTGATAATTAGATGGTTGAAGTAAACACCTTTGTTTTGGCCCATTTAGAAATATACCAAATATCAAGAAAAAGAAAAGAAAAGAAAAATACAAAACAAAAGAAACCAATACATGATTAAAAATCCCTAAAATCCAGGGTCACCTGGGTGGTTTGGTAGGTGAAGTGTCCGAATCTAGATTTCAGCTCAGGTCATGATCTTATTATCATGAGATCCAGCTCCAGTTGGGCTCTGTGTTGGTTGTGGGACCTGGTTAATATTTTCTTTCTCTCTCTTTTCTCCCTCTGCCCCTCCCTCACTCGTATGCATGCTCTCTCTCAAAAAAAAAAAAAAAATTAAAGCCCCTCAAATCCAAAAATATATACTACTATTTAAATACTCCTAAATTTTAGTAATCTGTGGATTAAGACAAGTCACCTAGTTTCGCTTGTTCACATCCCAGGCCACTGCAATACACCCAACATGTCTCTATCCATTTCTATAGTATCTCTAATGCTCATAAACCAATATGATAATGTCCATGATTCTGTTTTATCACTCCTTTGTGGCTTCCCATGTTAATTGTCCTCTATATTACTTTGAGTAATCCCATCACAGTCGGGTTGTCTTCTTCTCATGCTGAGTGCATCTTTGCTATCTAAGCTCCAGCAGAGTGCTTCTGGTTTAGAAAGATTCTCCCCATCTAACCCACACTTTGTCACACATTAACAAGCAAACAAGTCAATACAATGTGTGAACAGCCCACCCAAAACTTTGTCTTATGAGTCTCTTGTTGAAAACAACTTCTTCTGATTTTGCCTATAATTCCTCTTCTGCAAAAGCACAAAAATGAACACCCCTTGAAAATAAAATTTAAAAGAATCATGAGTTTGGATGTGTCATAACTGTCACCAGCTAGACCCCAAGACATGACCTTTGCTGCTCCTGCTGACCCAATGACCTTTGTCCCACATTTTCCCTTAAACTCTTCTCTCCAGTTTATCTCTTAACTTAGGCAAAAGACTGGACAGGTATTTTCCATCCCATGATGAAAATTGAAACTACCCCTGGAGTATAACGACTGTCCGGAGGAAAGGCTCTGGTCAGCCTAGACCACCCAGTGTGGTTTGAAATTAATCCCTGACTCGCTTTTACCTCGATGGACCATGGCGTGACCCATGGAGTGACGGACAGTTACCTTTACCTTATTATAATACTAAAATATCTCTCAAGGAGGAGCACAAGCCTCATTTACATAACATACATGTATAGGCATGTTTCCTATACATGTATATTATGTAGCATATATATGTATAGGCATGTTTCCTTAAGGTGCATGCACTACCTTAAGCCTGCCTCTACCTATGATGTCAAGGCACCCCTTTTAAATGTTCATCCTAATCCTAAATGAAAAGAAACAAGCCACCTTTGCTTGGGGAGTTATGGCTTTGTATATTCCCCTTGATCTCCTTATTTGCTACAAATAAAGTTTCCTTTGTGTGACAATTCATCTGGTGGTTTCTATCTGTGACTCATCAAGGAGTGAACTCATATTAGTGCCTTTACATAATGTCTATTGTTTTCATTACTTCTTCCCAGTCATCATGCATATATTTCTTTCATCCTGACCTATGTATTCGTTTCCCCCAAAGACAAAACCCAATATGTCCTCAAAAAATCATACCTCAACAGACCCAATAGTCATACTTCAAAAAACATAACAAGAAGACTCTAAATTCCCTTTATGCAAAGCTCTAACTATAAAATATTGAAAGGATGGACTAAACATCACCAAGTAATCATGCTCCTCATTCTCCATACTAACTTCTGATCTATGCATACTAGAATGGCCATTATAAGGAATATTCCAACTTGACAAAAAGTGTACTTGAAAGTAAGGGTTCCTAAGACAAGCAAACAGAATGGAATACCTATTTTAACTGGCATGCAGACGCCTCTGGAAGTCTTCCCACTTCCAAAACAGCTTTATTGAAAGATTCATTGCAAAGGCTAGTGAAAAATTAAAGACACAAGGAGTACCTGAAATAAAAGACTGCAAGGCTGAAGTGACTCCTCCTACTTCCTTCTATCCTTCTTTACTTAAGTACTCAGTCACTCAACTAATCTTCTATCTGAATTGCCTTTCAGTCAGGAAGAGACCACAAGGCCATAAACAAAAGTCCATCAAGGTAGTGGCCTTACAACTGCAGCAGCCTCAAGGCCAGAAACATAAAACACCTGGGCCTCCCCCACTGCACCCTCCTACAAGTCCATCATCAAAACACTGCCCAGAAATTGGTATATCATTTGTAATCATACAGGACACTGGGGGGGGGGACCCACAAAACATTGTCCTCAAAGATTTTGCCAGTTCCTTTGACACCAACTCAAATTTTCCCATATCTACCTGCTAAGTAGGGTTCCTTTATGGGTCAGTCCCAGAATTGACAGGACACAGAGAGATTCTCTGCTAAATTGCTACCAGCTATCCCCTCAAACAGTCAAGACAAAACTAAGATTAAAAAAAAAAAAAGGAAAACCTTGCCAAATTCCTTCAGTTTCTGGGGCTACATTTTCTACTCTTGCCTATAGTCGCAGACATTCACTTTTGAATGCCCCTTCTTTGTAAAGAAAGCCTTCATAACATTCTTCCTTTCTAATCTTATACTCTAGTAGACTTTTGTCTGCTGCTCATTTCGTATCCACTTCTTCATTCTTTGAAGCAGTGAGACAAAGAACCCAAGGTATTGAGATAAAAAATCCTGCAACAATAAGACCTGGGAAAACTGGCAGAAGCCAGTGAATGGTGAGAATTCTTACCAGAGTTAGCTCTCCTGGATCTCTAGGTCAATTGATAGAGGAAGGTAAAATCTCACATTGTCCCTTATTGGTTATTGATCTTTTTTCTCCCAGAAACAGCAATGGCCTTCTTGTTCATCAAGTTTTGTGTGTCAAGAATTTGGTTTGGCTTTTTTCCTGCCTGGGTCACCCAGGCTGTCAGTTCCTGCAGATGCAGACAGCACAACCATCAGGTTGGGGGCCCAAAGATATGGTCATACAGAAATGTGAATTGTGGGGCACCTGCGTGGTTCAGTGGGTTAAACATCCAGCTCTTGATTTAGGCTCAGGCCATGGTTTGTGAGTTTGAGTCCCACTTTGGGCTCTGCACTGAGGATGCAGGGCCTGCTTGGAATTCTCTCTCTCTCCCTCTCTCTGCCCATCTCCCATATCTCTCAAAATAAATAAATAAACTTAAAAAAAAAGTAACTTTTTCCCCATTTGCAGTGAGGACCCTATGGAATGTTGCCAATTTTAAAGTGAATTGCCTGTCTTTCTTTTAGCTATCTTTGGGAGTGGCTGAAGATCTTGAGAGTAGTATCTTTTACACCCTTTGTGGAATGTTTCCTACACCCATGGTATCATTCAATGTCACCAGGAATATTTGCTGTTTATCCTAGCCAAAAACTGACGAGATATTTGAAAGGATTTTTTAAAGCAGATCTGTGGTAGGAAGTTGGCCAAATTAGGAAGCTGATATTAGGAACTTAATTGGAACTTTTTAAAAGGCTTCTTCCCCCAAACTAAAATGAAACTATGTACACAGAAAGAAAGAAAAAAACATTCCAAAGTCAAACAGCTCCAAATCAGGAAGGTAGATATTGTGAGAAGTAAGATAGATGATTCATTTTCAGAAATACCTAGTCTAGTTAACAAAAAGTTTACAACCTATTGGAAATAGGTACAGACCCCCACTCCCTACAATGGAGTCCCAAACCCTTAGACACTTCACTTGCTGACTCTTCTCCCCCTCTCCTTTTCAGGGGCTTATTTTTCCATGGGCTTTGCAATGAGCATGTGCCAAAGAACTGAAGTCTCTGAGTCACCTCAAGGACTGTTTGTTTCAATTTGTTCCAATCAGACTACTTTTTGCCTTATGTGGGCATAGCAGATTTCCTGGTAAGGCTGTAACCTCCGTAGTACTCAGCCAGTGAGGAATCAGGGAGGGAGTTAGACACTAAGAGATAAATTGTCTGCTGTAACTGCCCTGAGTGTCCTTGTGCACTAAATACCCACTTTCACAAGAACATTGATTAAAGCCAAACTTCACTATACTCAGAATCTCTGCGCCCCTCCTTTAATTGGGTCAGTGGGCTTATTTCTCACAGATATCTTCCAATTTCCATCTTAGTTAAAGATCTTCTCCCTGATACAAAGAAGCAATTTGAAGATAATATAGTTGAATGCATTTCAGAGTGCAACCCAATTATTTGAGGAATTAAAAACACTTGTCTTAAAAATTGAGACCAACTTGTACAACTCTTTTGACAAATTGAGTCTTTACAAGAATGGAAAAAGCCCACTTATTTTGTTTACTAATCCCCAAACCTTCCCATTTATCTCAAAAGGCTTATATGTACTATAAAAATTCTGGACTCAGGCAATAAAAAGCCTTTCTTGGAAGAACTTGCATTCATTCTTTATCTGTGGCTTTGAGATGTAAATTCTACTCAATGTTTTCTAGGAACTCAGAGCCTTCTCTATAAATGCAAAAATGGAGATAATTCTTATCTCAAGTGGAAAAAAGCACTGGGGGCGAAGACTATTTGGAAACCAGGCAGATGAAAAATCTTAAAAGTCTTCTCCACAAATAGTAAGTAAAAAGTTTAAGTCATCAAGTAACTTTAACTTACTCTGTCCATGGAAACATGAGTTGGATCCAACAGTTCTTTTGTAAGCTATTGAGTTTTGCACTATTTTGCCTGTTTCATGGCTAAAATTTTAAAACAAAAGCTATAAGAACTCTGTTTGCATCTGTCTGTATGTCTCTCTCTATATATATTAGAGATGTATGATAGTGTTCATGCACTTTTCTAGATACTGATTCATTACATGTTTTCATCTACTTCAGCTCCGAGGGTGGGCAGGGGTGGGGGGGGTGGGGTGGGGAACAAAACATGAAAAGGGATCTGCAGTTAGACACTTGGCCATATTGTTGGGAGGAGATGAAATATATGAAACCCTTCCATCTTCAGTGTACATAGGTCATAAGCTTATCTTAGTTTCCTTCCCATGTTTATTAGTGAGGACTGCAACTGCCAGAATCCCAACTAGATCTTATCTTTTTCACATCAATCATCCCTCTCTCACAAATTTGTACATGGCATCAAGCCATTTTCTGACTCATCATTTTTTCTGAAAGTGTTAGCACAAATGTCAATTCTATGTGGAGTCTTGCTTAAATGCTCAAATCCAACTTTGTTTCCATATTATAAATCAAACAATTTTTCTCTTTGCCATCATTTCAATTGTAATTAAGTATAATGCTGATAGTTCTTTTCTTACTACTATTATTGATATGGTGTAATCTAGAAAGGTAGGGATATTTTTTCATGTTGATTGCTATATCCAATAGCTCCAAGTGGTCTGGCAATAATTAAGTTCTCCATAAATATTTTTTAAATAATGTCATAAATAAATAAATAAATTTTATTGCCATATAATAAGCTATGGAAAAAGAGCAGTAGTGAATATAACAATCTGGCTTTCGAAAAATCAATGCTCAAAATAATGCCAAAGTTAAAGGGATATAGATGTACATATCTTTAGGTAAGGGTGTGTGTGTGTGAGTGTGTTGTCTAATGGTGATGTGGTGATAAGATGTTGACACTGATTTTTAAACTTTGAAATAATTATAAATTTGTAGGGTTATTTATTCTTAAATAATTGTTTAACTTCATTTGCCACCACTCTTTGCAATAACAAAGTAGTTCAAAGATGATGTTAATTTACCAACATCACTTAGCTTGCCAAGGAAGTTTTTTTTTTTATACTATTTCCTCTTAGATAAATTCATTCAAGTGAAGAAATAAGCCACTAAGCTAGAATTACTTAGAACTACTCAGATTTATCTGGGGGTTTTGGATAAAACTCTACATTAAGCAACAGATGGACAACTGCTATGTTTTTTGGCAACTTATTTTCTCTTATATAAACTAAATAGACTATTTTCATATGTGTAGGAAATACGTCTTTGTCCTTTTCCTACAAATACTGCATATGTCTATTCTACAGATGCTTTTTAGAGAACATATTAGGTATGCCTGAGTGGCTCAGTTAAGTGTCTGACTCTCAGCTTCAGCTCAGGTCATGATCCCAGGCTCATTGGGCTCTGAGCCTGGAGCCTGCTTAAGACACACACTCTCTTCCTCTCTCTCTCTCTCTCTCTCTCTCTCTCCTTCTGCCCCTCTCCTGCACTCCTGGGTGTGCTCTCTCCCTTTCTAAAGTAAAAGACAAAAACCAAAAAACAAAAAAAAAAAACATATTAAATTTCTTAGTACTTATCCAATCATTTTGATACTTTGATATTGCTTTTAAGGCATATTAAAGGGCATAAAAAAGAAAGTTGGTTAACATTTTGTCATAAACTGCACTCATAAAATTAAATAATTAATTTTATTAAAAGTATAATAATATATTTTTGTACAAGTCTAGCATCAAAGAATATAATTGTGTTTTTGTACTACTTTGTACCTCTGAAACACCAAGCCAACTCAAGGTTGTGCTTAATTTTATAAAATAAACTTTTGAAATGAAATAAAAATATAGACATAAACTGAAAATATTACTAAAACTAGAATTACAAAGAGAGTTCAGTAAAGATAAAACACTTAGCACTTTGAATATATGGATATAATTGTAATACCATAATGAATAATTTTTTTAATTGCAAGAATAAATGGACACATATACCATATTCCAGGATGGAAAGCAGACTCAATATATGAATGTTTATATTCTCCAAATGAATTTATAATATTGAATTCATTTTTATCACAAATGTTAACTGTGTAATTTGATTATAATTCCCATCCATATGCAAAAAATGTATATGACTAGCTAAATTCAACGACAACAGCAATGGATAGTTCTTTTCTCATATAACAAAGATACAGGCAGAAATTTAAACTGTGCAGGAGAACATTGCTATTTCTTGAAAACCACAAGCAAATGTGCAAGCATAGGTATTAAGCTAGTATATCTATTACCCTCCCATGGGCATGGACATAGTTACATGTAGGGATATAAGTATTACAGATGTATGACCTCTTCCAGATCACATCCAGAAAAGTATATCACTACTGATTGCCTGTTCTCATGTAACTTGGCACTTTGTTGGAATACACTGACTGTGTGATTGTGTGCTTCTTTTTGCCACTCTACATCAAATAATAGCACATTATTATCTTGCAACTAGCTGTTGTGGAGGTATTTACATCACAAAAAGTGGCAAATATTGTGTATACGAAGGTCCCTCCCACCCCACCAAGAAAACTTGATGTGAAATATTTACCATCAATCACCAAGGAGTGTTGTACTTGAATTCAGAGATTAAAAATAGAACATTTTGGGTCATGACAAACAACCATGTGTGGTCATGGAAATGAATAGCTGAAGAAATTAGAATCAGAGGTCCGCAGGTAGAATAGTGATTCCCATCAGTATAATGATTTAAAGTGGAAAGGAAGACGGTGAGTCAGTTTCTATTTCTCTAGATTGAAAACATGGTGAATCTCTGGGAGATTAGTTGCATTCCAGAAGGTTTTAAGGAAGAGTATGGGATAGTTAGTGACCTTTGGCCTCAAAGGAACAAAGATTTTTACAAAGATGTCAGGGAATATATAACTAGATGTAAAAATGGGAGCAAACAGTTGTATTTTTAGCCCTTTTATGTTAAATCATTAAACTTGTTATTTCTATAAATAATATATTAATTTCATTTTAACATTTATTTCATTGCATTACAAAGCACTTTATGATTTTTTTATCCTGGATTTATCTGAATTAATTTAACTTTTATATTTTCCCTTTCCTTTGATAAAAGTACTTCATTTTTCCATTTATTATAATTTTCAAGTTTTTATTATTTTTGATTGTCATAAACAATAGAGTTTTAAAAGAGAGCCATGTAATAATATCTACCACCAAATATAATTATAGGAAACGGCTTCTAAAAACATTATTCTTAGCAAATACAAAAATGATATGTTCTTTTTAATATCTATGCTATGTTCTCATCTTAAGAAGAAAATTGTTGGTAATAATGTAATATTTTTATGTATGTATTTTATGATTGGGCTCTTTGTGTTTGTGTTTCTTTATCCATGATTAGGAAGTTGTGGTTAATACTGTATTTATATTCTATTAATTTACTAATGTAGCTATTGAGAAAATTATATTTAGTTACAGTATTGTATTACCCTAGAAGTCTGTGACATTGGAAATACTTTTTTGCTTAAATTTCAATTTTGTAACAGAAAAAAAAAAGAAAGAGAATTCCAGAATTATTGGAGGTAACACAGAAAGAGTTTTCAGGTATTCTCTCACATGTAATACTTGTGTAAAACGAATACCCAAAACAACTATACGACAGACATAAAATTTCAGTAAAGTTAATCATATAAATTATTCACTGTAAGTTTAATGTCTAGCATTTACTATTTTCATTTCAACTAAATGAAGTGTTTTCTTAAATGTAATGTAGGATTCACAATTTTAAAACATGAAGAAAGGTTATGAAAATTTTAATGTATTTTATTGTGTTAATATATAAACATAGTCTACCATGTAAGTATATATGCTGAAACAATTTTCATTAGTGTTTTCTAACAGCAGAGGGAGATATTGAACTACAAATTAAGTATTTTTCAGTACACATCTTTGCTGAATGATTTATAGCCAGTTAGACATTTGATTTTAAACTTAAGTTTCTTGAGATAACACCTTCTTTTATAAGTCTTTAATTAAGATGTCTTTTCTTCAAGGTATGTTTAAAAAACAATGTATTTTATAAAACCTAAAAATTCATATTATGCTAATATTTCACTTGATATTTTACTTAAATGTCTCAGCCTTAAACATTAAATAACTCAAACCTAATGCATTTTATATTTTATTAGAACTGCCTTATACAGGGAAGCATGATTCTTACACTCAGCCAGACCAGAAAGCTAGTTATTTACGAGCTGTGTGACCCTCACCAAGTTATTTTTCATTCTTAATTTATCACTTTCCTTACCTGTAAAGTGAACAATATTATATCTCTTATAGGGTGTTGTGAAGAGTTTTTTTTTTTTAATTGAAATATATAGTAGGTGCCTGGCACCGTAATTTCTTTTTTAAAAATATTAATATATATTTATTAAGGTTCTTAATAATATCGTTACATTTAGAATTCAAGTAATATTTATTAAATGAGTGACTGTATAACTAATATCCACAATGATGACTCTGAGCTTCTAAAAAATATGTGGAATATAATACCTTAACACTTTAAGAAAGAACAGCAAAATCAAGTCGGATGATAAGCAGTATTATGTTGTTTTGTTTGTTGTGAGAAGGAAGAACCGGGTAATCAGAATATCATAGTCCCTTGCCATGCCTAGTGGCATATTCTCTCATATCTCACTCCTGTCCCCACTTGTTCTTTAGATAATCCAGGGGTTTGGTGAATGTCCACTCGCATCATTAGTACATGCACACACCTTCCATATCTAAAATATACTTGTGTCTATTATGGGTGAGGGTACATTGGGGAGATGGAGGGAGACATGTCTATTATGAAGGAGAGATTATGTATCCATTTGAGGAATCTTATGTGGGGTGTCTGGGGTCCACTTTAGGGCAGGCAGTGGGGTCCACGTTAGGTCAGGGAGACTACAGAGTTCATCGGATGTGGAGCATGCAACATGAATCTGATCCAAAGGGCTTCTGGATTTATATATTGCACAATAGGCTCTTCCCTCTTCCCTCAGGCAACCCTAAAGTAAGTGGAGTAAGATGTGACAAATTGATTTCCTCTAAATGTCAATCTTTGTAGAAGCTTGGTACTCACTGACTTAGAAGGACAAAGAAGTATAGGTGGTTAGTATAATGTAGTATGATGAGGATATCTATATCTATATCGATATCGATATAGATATAGATCACTTGATCAATTATACAGTTCTTCAGGTATATCTATGTGCGAATCATATATATGTATGCATATAAAAAGTTCATGTTTGTGTTTTCAACCAATGCAATTCTTTGCCCACAATTGTCATTAATGCTTATGTATTGAATGAAATATGTTTTAGAAAAAGTATTTTTAATTCAAAAACAAATTCTTTTTTAATTTATTCCTATTATATATAAGACTAAAATCTTATCTTATTACAAATTATGTCCACTTATGAGAATATTTTCCCCGACTAGCAATTTTATCTGCTGAATAAACAAATTCTGAAGTCAGAATAGATAGATAGGTTGAAGTCTAGACTCTGCCTTTACTAGTTCTGTAACATTGTGTATATTACTTTTACACACCAATTTCCTCATTCCAGAAGCACTTGTCACATAGATTTGTTCTAAGAATAAATATGTTACTATGTGTAGAGTGATCACACTAGTTATAAACATGATGAGAGCTCACAATTATACATACATACATACTACTATTTATTATTATTAGTAGTAATTTAATATCTGAAGATAAAAAAAATTTTAAAAAGATAGTTGGACACTAATAAATAGCTGTAGCATGTTCTTTGTTGTTGTTGTTTAATTGAGGAACATTTATAAACCCTTTTAAGAATATGATGGGTAATAAAAACAATGGAGATTTCAGTTATTCTTACAAACAATATATTCTGTAATACTTTGCTTCCAATCATGCTCAAATTTGGTCAAATGTTTCTTAAAATATACTGTTAACACATCATGATAATTGTTACAGGCCAGCAATGGAACAACTACATACATAATCTACATGTTTAAAGTAAGAATTCAACAGAGCATGCTCTCTGCAGCTTTTAAAGTTGTTAAGAATTTTTAAAAATATCCACTAGAGGGAACTAAAAGAGCAAAAAAGCTCTGAACCAAAGGAGGTGTTAGGAATGATTCCCTTAGTTCTTAACAATATTATACAAATATTCAAGATTAGTTTTAGATTAAAAACTCTTGCTTTCAGTTTTTCATCTTCCCTCAAACCAAGAATTATTAAACAGTGATTTCTACTAGTATCAAAAATTTGTAATATTTTTGTGGAAGACATGTATTTCTATGTATGGAAAGGAAAAGCAGGTAAGTGCTATTTTGAATTGCTTCCTTTTTTAAGATAGTTAAGCTATGTTTTTAAAATTGTTTTACTGCTAAACAACTGTTTAAAGCTGTGAGGTTTCTAAAAATCAGTTTCCTAAGTTGTAGTAGGTTGGAGTTGCAAATAAAAATGAGGAAATACTTTTTATAAATGCCCTTCTGATCATAATCAAAGAAAAGAATACAAATATTTGAGGAGTATTTGTCTTACTGTATCATGTGACTTCAAATTTAATACTCTTTGAGGGGGAGGGAATTGAAAGTCTTTATAGTTCAAATGAGTGTTTTATGAGGCTTGAAATTTTAGACTGCCTAGGAAAATCCCGTATGATACATCCAAAATTAATTTGAAATTAATTGTCAACTCCCTTTCCTTCCCCTACCCCCAAGAAACAACAAAGGATATCTGTCCACTTAAACAGTCATTTGATTATTAGGTATTAATTTTTATTAGAATTTTATTGCTGTTGATATTTCATTGGTATTATTTATTATATATCACAATGGTCTATGTCCTATTACAATATTGGGAAACATGAAAGTTATAAATGATATTGCCCTTATTTTCTTAAACATGTAATATTATATGGGAAATATACAATATTGAACAGTCATAAGGAAGCCTCAATTATTTCAGAGGAAAGATTAAAGATTAATATAGGTGAGACGTATACAGTAAAATCATCAAAAGGATAATTATATTAATAAATATCCATATTTATCTCCATGTAGATATGCAGGTAAGGGATAAATGCATTTTTTGTACATTGAATATAGATTTTGAAGGAACGACTCCATGTATCTAAGTGAATTATTTACAACTCAGAAGCTTTTTCTCTATGTTATGTTATACTCTTTAAAATGTTATATACCAAAATGCAATATTCCTTATTTTGTTTTGGAGTTTTCATCAAGATTCCTGTTTAAAAAAAACAGCCAACATTATCGAGTGAAACTTGCCATTAATGATTTATTCACTTTCTTGTTTAATACTAATACTCCAGTGATGATAGTAGTAGTTCAGTAACTGTCTTTTTATGTTAATTCCATTGTTATCAAGTAAAAATAATGCAAAATAGAATAATTCCTGAGTCACTTCTTGAACTATGCACTTCCATTTCTCAATGAACATGTGTTTCATTGTCAGTTATTTTCTTTACAGAATATAGATCCAATTGTAACAAAAAAAATTTATTACTATCCAAATGACTGTAAAATTTGGTATTTAGATTTCCATGTCAACTAATCAAGCCTAGACTGGAAAATGTGCTACTTTCATTCCACAATGTGGAGATCATCTCCATGTAGATGATTTTAAAGCATAATTAAATAAATGTACATATATGCATGATATGTACAGTTTTATTTTATTAAAATAATGCATTGAACTTAATGAAACTGACATGTTTTGTAAAAATGGGTGAATATCACAATTACAAGATTAAAACAGTTTGAATAAGTTACATTCCTCATGACACAGCAGTAGGTAATAGGGATAGTCAGTGATGTCCAAACTGTGATTGACAGTAGAAGGACATCCAGAAATTTTAAATCTCCTGCCGGTGAACCACCAAGCTGAGCATCTATCATGCTTATTTGATTCAGTGGTATTTGCCTGGCATTATTGTTAATCATCTGGTAACAAAGTGATCTGGTCACACAGGTTGTATTATAATAACTGCCAAACAACAATATTTGGAAAAATCCAGGGAATCAAGTTTTTAAAATTTTCAGTCTTGATCTTTAGCATTAGTTTTTGTTATATAGACAAAAATTTTAAAAATATAATGTATATGCATCCCTAGGAATAGTAAGTGTCCTAAGATTACACGATAGTGAGAAAGACAAAGAAACTATTCAACTTGAATAACTACTTATTTGAGTGTTTCCTATGTGCAACTCACTCTATAGTAACAGAGAAAAAATACCAAGTAGATAATAGCTTTCCCTAGAGGAGTCTTTACCATCAAAGTAACTCCCAGTCTACCATTATTACACTGGACCTTGTCTCTTGCTACTGCTCATTATTCATTGTAAAACATTAATCAACATTTTTTAGTTGTATATATGTATACATATACATATGTATGTATATATATGTGTGTGTGTATATACATAGATATGTATACATACATATCTATGTATGTATACATACATGTATACATATATACATATATATATGTTTAGTTATCCATTTGAAGTAAGGAACTTTATGAAATCACAAATACACTTTACATGAAGACAGAGAATTTCTAATCCAAGCTTCCAAGAGAAAGCTTTTGTTTTGTTTTGCTTAGGTTTTGCCAGGTTAAATAAAGGTATCAGAGAGTTCCTTTGTGTCAACAGATTTCAAATCAAAAACAGGAAGTATGATTGTAAAAGCTCTCTTAGAATAAAGCAATTCCATTATTAGTTTTATACCTTTGCTCTCAGAGCAAATTGACCATGAAAGAAACTTAAGATTTAAATAACAAATTAACCTTTTTAATTAAAGAGTCAATGCAAAAGGCAAGTTTCCTAAACCACTTATGCATGACTTTATAAAATATTGTATCTATCATATAAACTCCCTCTAAGACATGTAGACTTTTCACTGTAAAGTTTGCTACTTAAATTTCAGTGTCAACTAATCATTGTTAGGTTGGTAAAATTATTACTTTCATCCCACTATATGGAGATCTTCTCCATATAGATGATCTTAAAGCATAAATATATAGAGACATGGAGATAGATAGAGATAGAGAGATATATGATATTCATGGTTATGATATTTACATGGTATTACATGATATTTACATATTTGGAAAAATGGCTACATATTACAATTATAGGGTTAAACATTTAAAATAATTTGCATTCCTCAGTGATTATTCTTGATGAATATATGCAAATGTCCTTCCATGTACAAGATGTTATTGCCAAAAGTTGAGAAATTTTATATTCTTCTATATACAAAGGTGATGTTCCTTTATTAAATTGTATGTTATTGTCAAAAGAAAAAGTATCCATGATCATTATGCTCTGATTCTTTTAACGGAACCAAAAATATAAAATAAAATAAAATAAAATAAAATAAAATAAAATAAAATAAAATAAAATAAAGATGGCAAATTGTTTCAGGCTTCTCTTCCAGTGAAGCATGAAAGAGAACTCTAAGTTCAAGATTTGGGAAACAAATTCTAAGGTTACTGTATGGCATAGTATTATGAAAGATAGAAGACAACATTCTTTAATTATTATCTTTTATGAATAAGATTTGTGTAAATAAGTTCAATTACACATTTTAAGTAGACTTTGCCCCATTATTATTTTTAAAGATTTTTTTTAATTTTATAAGAGGTATTAATTCTGTATACAATAAACAGGATAGGAATACAAAATAAATATTTGAGTTGAAGTTAATCTCTGGGATTTTTAGTAGATTTAACTTTTTCTGTTTCTTTAGAGTTTTCCTTTAGAGTTTTACAATGGAACATACACATTTTCAAAAGTATATACAATTTTAGAGAAACTTTTAGCTTGAAATAAGAAACAGGAAATATGTCTTTATTAATGTTTGTGAAACTAGTGCACAAGTTTTCTACATATCTGTAAATTTAGATGTTACTCACAAATTCTGTAATATTAAATTTTAATAACATTATCTTGAGTTTCATTGTAATTCTCTGAAAGTACATAGCAGACAGAGCCCACAGGAATGCTGTTACTCAAGAATTTGTTTTGAATATATTTTTTAATAATTATGTACATACTTTCAAAGTGACATTATTTTGGGATTATTTCCTTGTTTAAATATCTCTTCAGAGAGTGAAAGCATCAATGAATATTTAAAATACATCTATAGTATTATAATCCTCAAAGGGTCACCAAGGGTTATACTTTCTACCTTCAAAATATGTTAATATACCTCAGTCTACACCACAGACAGTGTAAAGACCTCTCTCTTCAAGCCTTCCAGATTCTTGTGTTAAAATCAATCAGGCATATGTTTTCATTTTACCACTTAAATGTGGCACTGAAAAAAGGTGGGCAGATGTTCTGATGTAGAGCTAGTCCTGTAGAGCATGAATCAATCTCTTTCACTGTTAGTAATTTTTCTTTACTCTTTCCAGCGCTTAATATTGATCTTTTCATTCTATTTGTCCCATATGCATTATCAGTCCAGTCCAACAAATTACATAAAATATTCTTCCATCTGGCCTTTGTCACCATTAGATATGTAAAATGATTCCCCACCCTACCCACCTCCCATCTACATGAGCAGAGAAGAGAAGGCATTCTCCTGAGTCCTGGTGTTATGACTGTGCACTGTGCTGCCTTATGTACACTGCTGCTCTAAAATGACTAACAGTGGTAGGTTTATTTCTTCTGGTTGCTTGGTATTTTCATTATAATTAGAACTTTCATGTTTTCCCTTGAAGATGCACATTCTAAGAAGCAGTTAAAAGTCGCAATAAAACATAATGTAGACTATGTGGTTAAAAATAATTGATTATGTTTTAACATCTCCCAATATGGAGTCACTGGGGGTAAATTATGTGGAAAGGTTAATAAAATCTAGTATTTATTAGGATCACTTATTGAATTTATTGCTAAAACTTGGAGAAAGATACACTGAAAAGCATTTTTCCATGTAACAATTAGAAAATAGAAACAATGTTAAATTAAATGTCCAATAATCAATAACACATTCTGCCATAAGCAATTTGGAAAGAATGGCAGCATGATTGATTTAGTGAAATAACTGAGGGATTACCATTAACAAAACCTAGAGAATAATGGATTTAGCCATAATCATTTTGTATGTACTATTATATATATACATATATATTTACTATTGAGTTTAAGGTAATGCTGAATAATTCTTTATCAATACTACTCCTTTGAACTAAGTTCAAAGCTACAGAATGCTTCTCAAACAATTCTTTACCCAACCATTCTTTGTGTTTCCACCCAAAATCTAGAGGAAAAGTAAAGAATAATAAATATAAAAAAGGGGTTGTTAGTTACTTCTCCTCTTCCTTACCTTTGAATTGACCAGTAATTTATGTATGAGGACAACATGTCATGTATAGGTAAGGGATTAGAGATAAATAACATGAAATACCTGCTAGGTGTACATTATGGATAAAATAGACACATAATCAAATTGGAGGAAATGAGAGAAACCTGTGTCGATCTATAGGGAATTTAATTCTACTTGTCCATGTGTCTGTTTGAACCACTTTCCTCCGCAGACTATACTTCCAGAACACTTCTCCTGTGGCCTCGATTCCAAAACTAAAGGAACACATTTGGAGAATTGTGTATACAGTGCTGGTAGGGAAGTTACTAGTTCCTTGTTTTCCCATTGATTCTAACTCCATTTTGTCCCTACCTATCTAAATCATTAGATTGAGTGAAGCTAATGTAACCTGGCCATCAGCGAGCAGCAAATTGGGCCTGAGATTAATTCCTTACCTTCATTTTCTCTTATTTCCATTAGTCTCTCTTTATCTTTATCATCTTTCCCCATCCCCCTACCTATACCATTATCTCTATTTCATTTTAAAACACCCAGTGTCATGAAAATAAATGAGACACTTAATGAGTGAAAGAATATAATATTAAGGAATGAGAGAATATTAAAAACTACTTCAAAATCCATATCTTTTAAAGCAACTGTTCCACACTAAGGATATGAAAACTTTATGAATTTGAATGCATAACTGCAGACAGTCATTAAATAATAACCCAATCTGGTATTCTCCCATTTTGATGATTTAACCTACATAAAAACCTTTTTTTTTTTTTTTCCTGAAATGAGACCTAATATTACACAGGCAGCCTCTAGAACCTCGGGTGAACGGTGTTTCTAACCATAGACTATTTCAAAATGAATAAATAATGGCATCCAATATATTCATTTTGGATGTAAAAAAGTTCAGGTACTTAGAATGCAGGTAGAAGGAATGATTTTTTAAAACACAGGCATTTTGGGAAATAAGGAATCTGACAGTTGAGAGTTTTATTAGTGATGATTCAGAAACTTTTGAGAGTTGAAGAAACAAGTAGCTTTATAAATAGAATCTTTTTAGGAAAAAAAAAATGCTCTCTCCAGCTAGTACCATAAAAATCAGGATATTGTAATTTCTACATACTCATTCAACTTGTTTCATTTTACCTGAAAAGACATCATTTCATATTTTGGAGAATGATAAGCAAAATGTTCATTAACAATAACCATCTGTAATAAAGATTCCTGAATGAATTTCATAGTAATAATATTTCCATTCCAAATAAATATTATCTTAACTGCAAAAGAACCTCATTTCTAGTCTCATTACTGAACATTAGCTGTAGGGAAAGAAATAACGAAGTATACTACTGAGAGTCTCTGACATGAGGCTTTAAAAAAATTAAATGGTAAATCCAAAACTGCAAATATTGCAGGAAAGTAGTTCACGTGAACATTTTAATAATTAGTGCACCACTTCAACGATAAATACCAGTAAAAAACAAAACCAAAAAAGCAAAACCGAACCTGAAACAACCATTCTACAGGCCACATGGCTTGCAGCTTTTCTGCACACGTGTGTGTAAACAGTACAGTACTGTGCTAGCTGAGAATTTAACATAATGTGTTAGTTAGCTTTTATACAACGTTTAAAACGGTACATCATTATTTCCACCAAAATTTACTTGCACTCTCTCTGGTATTGAAAGGGAGGGGAAAGGCCATTTGCAGAAAGAGGAGGAGTTGAGCAGTCCCAAGGTGGAGCTGTCTCTTGTGTTAAATGACACTGGCAGGGTAAAGCGCTCTGCTGGGGAAGGGCTTAAAGGCTGAGTCAAAAGCCAAGAAGTCTCTTTATTTACGCCTACCTCCCAGCCCTTGGCAATCTGACTAATAACAAACTGAGCTAACAAGAAAGACTAGAAAGGGAGGAAAGAGAACACTGCTGCAGCTTGGATCTACAACCTAAGAAAGCAAGAGTGATCAATCCCAGCTCTGTGAAACATCTTGTTTATTTCCTGTGTTCAGCAGCTTGCAAATGGTTAACTATATGCAAAAAAAGTCAGCATAGCTGTGAAGTATGCCGTGAATTTTAATTGGGGAAAAAAGGCAACTGCTTCAGGATGATCTAGCATGCACTCTGCCTGAAATATTTTCAATGAAATGCTCAGCATTTGGTCTTTGAGCAGAGGTTTTTAACTTTATGAAGCAACGGGACCTGCCAAAAAGTGAAATTTGAGAAGAAAGTACGTGGTGGTTGGTGTTTTCTTTTTTAGTAAGGAAACTGAATTTACTTTGAACATCTCTTCCAGCTGTGCATTACAGATAACATCAGGAAGAGTCTCTGCTTTACAGGTAAGATGAATGTTTTCAGGCTTTTCGAATGCCTATTTTTGCATTATCTTAAAGTGATTCAATTTGTATGTTTGTCCTTTAAAAAAATAACTTTGCATTAAAAGATATCCAGTTTCATTCCTACTCATGGGCACAACTAATGCTGTAGCAGTTGCCTGTTTTCTCTGAGCAGCAGACAGTCCAACAGCTGGCTGCACAGAGGAGCAAATAATATAAGATGCCACTATTTATTTCATGGCATGCAGTGTGTTGTTGGAAACTAAGTATGTATGCCTTCTGAAGGAGAGAGCACTTCCAAACACCATTGCTGATTTTAAAACATAAGCAGAATATTAAAAGACTCTTTGTATTTTGTAGGCTACTTTTATTATTTCCTGACTTGAAAATACATATTTTTGACCTCTTTAACATTGGATCAGATGTTGTCAATATGGAACCAGTGTTCAAATTTGTGTGCATTTCTGAAAAGATTGCAAACTGTTCCCTAGGACATTTTGAAGAACATAAAATGAATATAAGATTTTAAAAAAATAACCAGAGATTGTCATTTGGAAGTTATTTATTGTTTTCTCAAGATGATGTGACTGGTGAAATGAATAATATTATTTCTTAGTAATCTATGAAGAAGTACTTTTAGTGTTTGTGGAAGCTAATCCACAAGTTGAAGACTCCCAACTACAAACCGTTGGATTCTAAACATAGACTCTGAGCTGTTTAAAATCAATTTCCCCATGGAAACATTTAATCTGCTAACTTTTCCTTCATATAGAAAGGCACTATACTGTTTTATTTCCTCAGCTGCCTTTTACCATTCAGAAACTTCATACTAGATATGTTTTCAATAAAACAATGTATTTTCATGGGATGAAATTTTTTTTTCAGGATTCTTGATTGGGGTTTGGTAATGTTCTGTCTGATTGTGAATGTTAATTAGGTTCAAAGTTATTGTTCACATTCCATTAAAAGTAAATAGAAGCAGATACCATTTGGAAAAGTTGAAGTTTTGAGATACGGTGTTTATTTACCTTTCAATTTAATTTATATGAATTTAAGATATACTATTTGAAGGAAAGAAATGCCACTAAACACCACTAGAGTTAGATGTATTTATCTTGTCACTGCTGGCTTCTCAGAGTTAAATCTTTTTTAAAAAATTGCTATTTCAGCTGCATGTCTTAAATTTTTAAGAAGTTGGAATATATGATGCTGTTATCCTGAACTGTCATTTTTTATTTCCCTAATTAGAGGTATCCTCAAGTGTTTCAGGATCGTGCAGTTTGTTGTAGAGTTCATTGTTTGTGACTTTAAGCCTTATTATAAAGGAGATCCACTGTTTAATTATGTGGTGACATTCAGTGCCCTAAAGCCTATTTTAAGACCTTGTTAGAAAGTCATTCGCTAGAAGTTTATATGAGGCATTGCTTGTTCATTTACAGCAGCTAGAAATGTGTTACAAAGCTCAGCTTTTCTTCTTCAAGGTTATGATATTAACCTCATACATAACAATTTAAAAGCAGCAGGAAATATCCTACCTTTAGAAATTCAGTATACAGTCCGACAAGTGAAATTTTAATGGGCACTCTTAACCATATGTATCTAATACTATCAAGCTTATACAAAGTGCCCTAGACAGCATAGTTAAAATGAAATTCTTTTCATAGTGAACTACCATCTTACATGGTCAGAGACTTATTTTCCTCAAGGTTTTTAAATAGATGATAAAATTAACAAGTACCTTGAGCCAATCATCAAAACAGGTTAAAACACAGACACAAGTATTAGATGTTACATTGTAACGTCCAGTTCAAAAATATAAACAAATAAAGGAATTGCATTATTAATGCATATGTGCATACATATATACATACATTTTTTCTAACTCTTTCTAACATTTTTGCATTCCCTACAGTATTCTCTGCTTCTGGCTAATATCATGTATTTGTCTTATATTGTAATCCTTCAGCCTTAGATTCATCAACTTTGTGTAAAAAAAAAATCAGCATCTTCTCAAATACACACCTTTACATCATATCAAAGTACTGATGGCCCAATTAAGCAGCACCTCTCTCGTCTATTAAAATGCAGTTTATTTGGCAAATGTGAATACCACTGATGATATAAAATTTAAAATTCTCCTTGACCTAAATTTTGTATTTTTATCACAGGGCAAGTTCAAAGTAAAGCAAAACATGCTTGTCATAGTATTAGAAAAAAAATAAAAGAAAATGTAGCTGCAGAAGGTATTCACAGTTTCAGAGTAATATTTTTTTTCCTTTTGGAGGAAAACCTTCTATTTTGTGATTGTGAGGTTCATCTCCTCCCTCCCTCTGCCCACTAAAGTGCATTGCTATTGCATTTTGTTTTACAGAATCAGATTTCATCACACGACAACATGAAGCTGTGGATTCATCTCTTATATTCATCTCTCCTTGCCTGCATATCTTCACAGTCCCAAACTCCAATGTCCTCGACCAGAGGTTCTTGTGATTCTCTTTGCAATTGTGAGGAAAAAGATGGCACAATGCTAATAAATTGTGAAGAAAAAGGTATCAAGAAGTTATCCCAAATAAGTGTACCACCATCACGACCTTTCCACCTAAGTTTATTAAATAATGGCTTGACAATGCTTCACACAAATGACTTTTCTGGGCTTACCAATGCTATCTCAATACACCTTGGATTTAACAATATTGCAGATATTGAGTCTGGTGCATTTAATGGCCTTGGCCTTCTTAAGCAACTTCATATTAATCACAATTCATTAGAAATTCTCAAAGAGGATACCTTCCATGGACTGGAAAACCTGGAATTCCTCCAAGCAGATAACAATTTCATTACAGTGATTGAACCAAGTGCCTTTAGCAAGCTTAACAGACTTAAAGTGTTAATTTTAAATGACAATGCCATTGAGAGTCTTCCTCCAAACATATTTCGGTTCGTTCCTTTAACCCATCTAGATCTTCGTGGAAATCAGTTGCAAACATTGCCTTATGTTGGCTTTTTAGAACACATTGGCCGGATATTGGACCTCCAATTGGAGGACAATAAGTGGACCTGTAATTGTGACTTAGTAGAGCTAAAAATTTGGTTGGAAAACATGCCTCCACAGTCTGTAATTGGTGATGTCGTCTGCAACAGCCCTCCATTTTTCAAAGGAAGTATACTAAGCAGACTGAAAAAGGAATCAATTTGCCCCACCCCACCAGTGTATGAAGAACACGAGGATCCATCAGGATCGTTACATCTGGCAGCAACTTCTTCAATGAGTGAAAGTCACGTGTCAACCAAAACCACACCTCTTTCAAAACCAACCACCAAAGCACCAGTTTTGATACCCTATATTACAAAGCCATTCACTCAACTCCCAGGACCCTACTGTCCTATTCCCTGTAACTGCAAAGTACTATCCCCATCAGGACTTCTAGTACACTGTCAGGAGCGCAATATTGAAAGCTTATCAGATCTAAAACCTCCTCCACAAAATCCCAGAAAGCTTGTGCTAGCAGGGAATATTATCCATACATTAATGAAGTCTGATCTAGTGGAATACTTCACTTTGGAAATGCTTCACTTGGGAAATAATCGTATTGAGGTTCTTGAGGAAGGCTCATTTATGAATCTGACAAGATTGCAAAAGCTCTATCTAAATGGTAACCACCTGACCAAATTAAGTAGAGGCATGTTCCTTGGTCTCCACAATCTTGAATACTTATATCTTGAATACAATGCAGTTAAGGAAATACTGCCAGGGACCTTTAACCCAATGCCTAAACTTAAAGTCCTCTATTTAAATAACAACCTCCTGCAAGTTTTACCACCACATATTTTTTCAGGGGTTTCCCTAACAAGGATAAACCTGAAAACAAACCAGTTTACCCATCTCCCTGTAAGTAATATCTTGGATGACCTTGACTTATTGACTCAGATTGACCTTGAGGACAATCCCTGGGATTGCTCCTGTGACCTGGTTGGATTGCAACAATGGCTACAAAAACTAAGTAAGAACACAGTAACAGATGACATCCTCTGCACTTCTCCAGAGCACCTGGACAAAAAGGAATTAAAAGCACTAACTAGTGAACTTCTTTGCCCTGGTTTAGTCAATAACCCATCCCTGCCAACTCAAACTAGTTACATAATTGTCAGTACCCCTGCAACCACAACTACAGCCGATACTATTTTGAGATCACTTACTGATGCTGTACCACTCTCTGTTCTAATACTAGGACTGCTGATTGTGTTCATAACCATTGTGTTCTGTGCTGCAGGGATAGTGGTTCTTGTTCTCCACCGCAGGAGAAGATACAAAAAGAAACAAGCTGATGAGCAGATGAGGGACAACAGTCCAGTCCATCTCCAGTATAGTATGTATGGCCATAAAACAACTCACCACACTACTGAGAGACCCACTGCATCACTCTATGAGCAGCACATGGTGAGTCCCATGGTTCATGTCTATAGAAGTCCATCCTTTGGCCCAAAGCATTTGGAAGATGAAGAAGAAAGGAATGAAAAAGATGGAAGTGATGCGAAACATCTCCAAAGAAGTCTTTTAGAACGGGAAAATCATTCACCACTCACAGGGTCAAATATGAAATACAAAACCACAGACCAATCAACTGAATTTTTATCTTTTCAGGATGCCAGTTCATTATATAGGAACATTTTAGAGAAAGAAAGAGAACTTCAGCAACTGGGAATCACAGAATACCTAAGGAAGAACATTGCTCAACTCCAGCCTGACATGGAGGTACATTATCCTGGAGCCCACGAAGAGTTAAAATTAATGGAGACTTTAATGTACTCAAGGCCCAGGAAGGTATTAGTGGAACAGACTAAAAATGAGTATTTCGAGCTTAAAGCTAACTTACATGCTGAACCTGACTACTTAGAAGTTCTGGAGCAGCAAACATAGATGGAGAGATTGGGGCTTTTGCAGAAATGCTGTGATTCTGTCTTAAGTCCAATCCTTGTAAATAAGTGCCTTACATGAGTGTGTCATCAATCAGAACTAAAGCACAGCAGTAATCCTATGGGAAAAAAAGAAGAAAAAGAAACTCAGGGATCATTGGGAGAAGCCATTGCATTGTCTTTGGGCAATTTTGCCTACCCCTGATAAAATAAATCCTTGCATGTAAATCATCCAAGGATTATAGTAATATTTCTCCATATACTTAAAAGTGTTTCAGAAAAGTCCTCTTGCACATCTAAGAGGGTTGAGTCTTTAAGCAGCCCTTATTTTCTTGAATTACTTTACCAGTGGATGAAATAGAATTGGGTTTTGTCATTTAAAAGCTATACCTGTGTATGTAGTTATTATAATATGTAAGGAATATATTGTTTATATTATCAGTATATACCACAAAAATGTACATTGTCAGATACACCTGATTTTCTTGAAATAAAGGCAAAAGGAACTGGAACTTCAAAATTACCACTAGTAATAGTAAAGAAAAAAATAGAAGGTTGAATTAGTAGGCTATGAGGAGCCCAAGACTTCAAAGTTTTCATTTGAGGGTTAGAAAAATACCACTGCTATGCTTTCTGAATTTGAAAATAGGAGTGATTAATAGTTCAGGTGGATAAATAGGCAAACTTTTTTGGTTTTTCTGCACATTTTGTGTGGACAATCTTATTGTCAATGCTGCTGTGAACTAAGGTATGTCATTTGTGCTCAAAGTTCATTTTTTTTCCTTGGGATATTTTTAAAATGCTACTGATACTCAATTGTAAATATGATTAGTGCATAAATTAAGTTTAGTTTCTTTCATAGCATTAATCCTTTGTAAATTTGAATGACCATGATAGAAATATGTTTCTTGTGGCAAGTAATAATTCACAGGTGTAAAACAAATAGGAAAAATTGTGTTTTTAAAAATCTTTATTGATGTAAACTGATAGTTGCCATAAATTAGTAGCAAAAGGCACGTCTAAGGGTAAGTGTTTTAAGTTTCCTCAGGAGTGGGACGATGTAGCTTTATTTTACAAGAAAGTATAGCTAGATTTCTATGAACTATTTATTCTGTACAGTTTTGTATATTTTTGGTTCACAAAGGTAATTATTCTTGGGTGCCTTTCAAGAAGATTAAAAATACCACTCACGACAATAAAATAAAATGAAAACTCTCTTTTTAAATGAACTTTCTTCAATTAGTTTGATTTGTAATTCAATCAAGTCAGGATTAACGCAAACACACGCATGCACTGAGGTACATGCATGAGAAGGAGATTTCTGTCTGTTATCCACACAGAAGCTTCTTGTTCACTATCTGCAAAAAGGCCATTCTGTGTCTGGGTATGATTGACATGGAGCCAGACCTAAGTCTGAACAGTAGTTCCCCCTTTCCAGCAGATTGTTTTCCCACTGACTACAAATGAAAGTGATTCATTTTTCTTCTTTCTGATTATAGAATCAATGACACAGCAGATTTCCACAAAGCAAAGTAGAATTAATCAAGGTGATCTAATTCTGTTTTCTGAACACCATGCAGATCCATGCACAGGGTTAGTAAGGAACATATTTCAAATTAGAAAGGACTTTTTCTAATTTACTTACTACTATTTTAGTGATTCCTGAATGTTCTATTAAATGTTTTGGTTTCAACACCGACTGTCTGCAATACTAGCAAATTATACATTATTTCCTTGATTTTGAATAAGAAGCCTTTTTGCTGATAAAGACAGTAAGGGTCTGTACTTCCTGGTATGAAAAATAATTATGAGTATGCTGTGATATCATAACACTAGGTTTTCTTTTCTTTTTTACTAAAAAAGTTTTTAATGTTTATTTATTTTTGAGCAAGAGAGAGAGAGAGAGAGAGAGAGAGGACAAAGTGCGAGCAGGGGAGGGACAGAGAGGGAGAGGGAGACACAGAATCTGAAGCAGGCTCCAGGCTGAGCTGTCAGCACAGAGCCCAATGGGGGGCTTGAACTCACGAACCATGAGATCATAACCTGAGCTCGAGTCTGACTTCAGCCACCCAGGTGTCCCACTAGGTGTTCTTTTAAATCATTGCATATATTCATAGAAAACAATAAATGATTATGTATTTAAATAGTTCATTGAAAACCTAAATTTCTCTACTAATGCCCAAGGTTGGAAAGAATAAAGATGAGAATTCTTAGTGAGTTACACTCACTAAGGGAAAATCTTTGTGTATATGGGGTGCTATATATATTTATCCACTAAAAAAAATCAGCACAATAATGACTAAAAGTTACATTCTAAAGACAAAAACAAAGCAAGAGGAGATTTCATGTTATTGCACTACTTCTATTCACTAGAGTATTTGCCAGTATTATCTGATTCCAATCAAGTGCATAGAGGTATTAGAAACACTTAAAAAATTCCCATGCCTGGAGGATCCTTGGAATGGATCCATGAATGCAGACAGAGACATGTCCTTAGGAACATTCTTGTTTTTTAGGTGAGGTAATTTTTTTAAGCCTTTCATTGTTGATCACCTAAAGTAGTAATATTCATTCTCCAACTTATATCAAGATGGAAGAAAGTTATATATTAAGTCATGTAAATATATCCTCCAAATTAAATATAACTTCAAAACTAAAATCCGGTGGGAGTCTGGATTAATGATGTAGAAATCATTATGATTTCCAAAGGGTAACAAGTTTTATTTTTATTTTTTTAAGTTTCTTTATTTATTTTGAGAGAGAGAGAGCACTGGGGTGGGGCAGAGAGAGAGGGAGAAAGAGAAAGGGTCCCAAGCAGGCTCCACACTGTCAGCATAGAGCCCTATGTGGGGCTTGATATAGGGCTCCATGTAGGGCTCCATGACAGGCTTGAACTCAGAACCATGAGATCATGACCTGAGCCGAAATCAAAGTTGGATACTTAACTGACTGAGCCACTCAGGTGCCCCACAGGGTAACAAATTTTAAAAGCTTAAATGTTTCAGTCATAATGGGATCTGTCTTGTGTGATTTGCTTCCCTACTACAAGTAGTTGAGAGTTGAAACAGCCAATGATGGTCTTTAACTCTTAATGGGTCGTGTGACCTGTGATAATCACTTAGAACTTTGGTGATTTTACCTGCATGTTCTATTTCTTCTCACTCCTACTAAAGATACACTTTTATTATAGTCCCTGTTTGATTATTTGCTTAATTAAATGGCCAGTGTGTTTTCTTTCTTTAATTGTTAGATTCAAAGTCCCAAGTCTGAATTCAGTATCCCCAGCCTTATTCCCATGTACCTTGACATTCTAACAATTAAACCAACAAAATAAACTTATAATTATCCTAGTTTTTTTTCTTGGTGTACATGGAAGTTACAGTTTTCTCACTGCATATCAGTGCAGCTTCTGATTTATGTCTGAATCTTGAATTTTTGTAGGATAGTGATACTAGTGCATAATCATACAGGATCAAGTCTTTTTAAATGTGTCAACCTGTTAGACATAGATGGCATTAATCCTTATTTAAGAAATCATTTGTCACTAAATAACCATGAAAATTCTTACTGCAAATATATGAAAGTATTCTTCAGATAATCTTCCATTGCTCTCCAAACTGGATGGAGATTTTATAATACATGTAAGAAAGGATTATATCAGTAATGTTGATTCTCCATCTTGAATCATCTTTATAACATGGAAGAAGAAAGCCTGTCTTTACTACTCTAGTAGTCAGTAAACTGAAGTACCAGCTAAATGGCCTTTAAGCTGCCTTGATATTTTCACCCACTTAATTTAAAAGGCTTACACTTTGATCTAGGATTGAAAATGTGATATGAGTATCCCCTTGTCATTAAACACAACTTTTAAAAATATAACTAATAAAATAAGATTGAGTCTTAATATACATGTAATTTATTTTGTACTTTTTTTCTTTAAGTTATTTCTTATTTTTATTCTATGGTAACTAATGTACAAACATTTGAAAAAGATGATGGATACTACTAATTTGAAGAATTGACAATACACATTTTTTAATATAAACAGACACAAATAAAGAAAGCTCAACAAATACTTCCACATGTAAGACTTTGTACATAATTATCATTGGAGACTATTCTCTACGTGAAAAGAAAATTATCCATGTGCATTAAGTGCTGACTATTTGGGAAGAGAGGTTTAGATCTCTCGGTAATTAAGAAATGTTTCCACAATGGATTTAAGGACTCCTTTCTATTTCCTTTCCATGAATGTTTTTATTATACAGGCATAAATGGCTGCAGTTCTCTTCTTGAGAAGATGGGGGATTATAAAACCTTGTTCTTGATAGGAAAGGAGACAATTACAAGTCTGTCTCAAGAGGAATGATCCTATATCTGAGCACCCATATCGACTGATCTCATTGATAAGGAATGGATAACTTATTAAAAATACAATATTCCTTTTTGCATTTTCAATTCCATACATCTGTTTCATCTGTTTCAAGATTCCCTGAGGTTTTTAACCATAACTGTCTCTAATTAAAAGTTCGATATAATAGTTTATCTTTGAATTACAAGAGTTATATTATTAAAACTATATTGTTTAATAAATTTCTGTACTATATGGAAATAAACACCAGTATCTGTTTTATAGAATGCAACTAGTTTTTAAAAGAGGAATTTATGTTGACTATATATACATTCATTCTTATGTATATGTAATATAGAGGAGAGAGCCAGATGTAGAATTCTCTTCTAGCTGCTTTGAAAGTGTAATCAAATAGACAAGTACTCTTCTGTTTGTAAATGTCTTTCAGAAGATTAGTGAAGAATAGAAACAATGCAAAACAACAAATTGATCAGACACACAACACGCAAACATTCATGTATTTCCAATTAAAATAACTTACAATTGTACACCTTTTAAATAGAGTACTTTTGTCTCATAATTTTAAAACATAGAAAGCAGAAGACCTTCCACAAGTAGTTATTGCCTCCTACATATCTTAGGTTCCATCAGTTAGAAAAATCAGTAATCTGCATTTAAGTAAGGTATTTTGACTTGCTCACTTAGTATAAAAATCTCTGGTCATTTAATTGTCATGTCATTATATTTGGCATTATAGGTGGACTTGAACAGATTGTACACACAAAATATCATTTTTTGCCCCAATTAATGTCTTCAATTTTAAATTCAGTGTTATCAGTGATGAAATCACCATTAGTGAATGGAGGATAAGTGTGTTTTCATCCCATTACTTAATGGTATAAGCAATACAAAGACATATAAGCTCCTGTTACCATGTTTTATGATTCACATGTATCATAAGACAATACATAGTAGAATAAGAAAGTTAACAATAGAGTTCAGAGAAGTCATGATTCTAGAAGAATAAGATCAATTTAAATGCTACATATGATTTCATCAATTAAGATTTTCATAGACACATTTTGGGCCTATTCCTAGCATTCTGCAGTACTTTACCAGGGAAGACATTGTATTATGACAAAGCAGACACATTTGTCAGATATCAGAACATCATAAATTTCTAGAGTTTATATATTCTATTTTTTTATTTTACAAATAAAAGGTTTGAAATATTTGTCCTGTATTATATAACTAGTAAGAGTAACAAGATCAGAATTGGAACCCTGTTTTATTGTTGTTATTTTATTGGGTTTTGTTTTATTCTCAGGGCTGTGGTCTTCATCAGACTGTCATAACCATGAATATTTATAGGCCATATGGAGACACAGAAATGTATGTCTTTGCTTCTGTATTTAGGTAGTACACTCTTTTTCTAAACATTTAATTGAAAGAAAAATCAGACATTTCCGTAACTCTAGACATATATCATGTAACTGTAGATTGTTCAAAATGACATATAAGCACATTCTAGATACAGGTGGAAAAATGCTAAATGATTTACTATATTGAACAACATGTGCACATGGCAGATAGAACTCATAATGTAGTTTATTTTTTCAAATTCAGAATAATTACTATTTATCAATAGTCTATATATTTTTTAACACAGTTTAGTATGAATTTACTTTCTCTTCTATCTCGTAGACTTAAACATTGACAAAGAAAATACATACAGATAGTTTTCATGATGCATTGCATTAATTAAAAACTTCATGTATAAACATGTAACTTAAATGTTGTTAGAATTACCTTACACATAGAGATTGTGGTATCAGATATTTTCATTATTCTATTTTTAAGACCTCTACTTGCAACAACAAAACAACCTTTGCCAGTGCTTGTAAGTTAAAATAAAGATCATCAATTCAGTAAATATATCATTTGAATCCTAGAGAAACAACTTTATAATAGGAATTTTTTAATTATTATTTTTTATTTATTGTTTAAGTTTATTTATTTTGAGAGGGGCAGAGAGAGAGGGAAAGAGAGAGAATTCCAAGCAGGCTCTGTGCTGCCCAATAAAGGGTAAAGACCCATGAACCGTGGGATCATGAAGTGAGCCAAAACCAAGAGTCAGATGCTTAACAGATTGAGCCACCCAGGCACCCCTTATTTTTTCTTTCTAAATAAACTTTAATTTTAGGGCATTTTTTGGTTCAACACAAAACTGATCAGAAAATAAAGGTCTCACATACCTCTTGGCTCCACAGAAGCCTGGCTTGCCCACCATCAACATTCCCTACCAGAGTGGTACAGTTATAGCAATTGATGAATATACATTGTTTCATAAATATCACCCCATATTCCATAGTTTGCACTAGAATTCACTATGGATGCTGTGCATTCTATGAGTTTTGGCAAATTTACAATGATATGTATCCACCATCATAATGGTATGTATCCTCCATTATAGTAACCTAGAGCACATTTTCACTCCCCTGTAAATCCTCTGCTTTGTCTAATTCTTCCACCCCTCAACAACTACTGATCTTTTCACTATTTCCATTCATAGTTTTGCATTTTCAAGAAAGTCATAGAGTTGAAATCATAGTATGCAGCCTTTTCAGATTAGCTTGTTTCACTTAGTAATATCATTTAGGTTTTCTCCATGGCTTTTTATGGCTTAATACCTTATTTCTTTCTAGTGCTGAATTATATTCCATTGCTTGGATATACCACAGTTTATTTATCCATTTTCCTACTGAAGGACAATTATGGTCATTTCCAAGTTTGAGCAATTATGAATAAAGCTGCTATAAGCCACTTAATAAGCCACTTGTGTGGTTCAGTTGGTTAAGCATCTGTCACTTGATTTTGCTTAAGGTCGTGATCTCACGGTTCGTGAGTTCGAACCTTGAGTTGGGCTCCGTGCTGAAAGTGTGCAACCTGCTTGGGATTCTCTCTCTCCTTCTCTCTCTCTCTGCCCCTCCCCTGCCCTCTCTCTTTCTCTCTCTCTCTCTCTCAAAATGAATATTCTTAAAAATAACACACACACAAAAAAACAAAAACAAAAATAAAAACATATGTATGTTGGGTTTTATGTGGACATAAGTTTTTAACTCATTTGGGTAAATACCAACTAGCACAGATGCTGGATCATATAATAACATTTGTTTAGTTTTGTAAGAAACTGCCAAATTGTCTTCCAAAGTGGCTATAACCATTCTTCATTCTCATCAGCAGCAAATGAGAGTTTCAGTTGTTCCACAGCCTCCCCAGTATTTGTGTTGTGAGTATTCCAGATTTTGGCCTTTCTAATAGGTGTGTAATGATATTTCATTGTTGTTTTAATTTGTCTTTCCCTGATCACATATGATGTAAAGCATTTTTTGGCATATATTTTTGTCATCTTTATATCTTCTTTGGTTGGGTGTCTGTTAAGTTATTTGGCCTATGTTTTTAAGTTTATTTATTTATTTTGAGAGAGACAGAGAGAGAGTAAGTGCTAGCAGGGGAGGAGCATAGAGATAGAGAGGGAGAGAGAGATTCCCAAGCAGGCTCTGTGCACTTGGGCTGGACCTGTAAGCTCATTACCGGAGCTGAAATTAAGAACTGGATGCATAACCAACTGAGCCACCCAGGTGCCCTGGCCTATTTTTTAATCAGGTTTTTTCTTATTGTTGAATGTTAAGGGTTCACTATATATTTTGGATGACAGATGTTTATCAGATATGTTTTTTGCAAATATTTCCCCTAGCCTGTGGTTTTTCTTCTCGTTCTCTCTACAGTATGTTTTATAGAGCAGAGGACTTTAATTTTAACAAAATCCAGCTTGTCACTTTTAAAATATAGATCATGCCTTTGATGGTATCTATAAAATCATCACCATGTTTTAAATCACCTAGATTTTGTCTGATGTTATCTTCTAGCAGTTTTATAGTTATGAGTTTTATATGTAGGCCTACCATACATTTTGAGTTATTTTTGTGAAAGGTAAATCTAGATTCTTTTTTTTTCATATGTGGATGTCCATTTGTTGAAGAGACTATATGAAGGATTTTTTTTAATCACATACAATTCATGGGGTGCCTGGGTGGCTCAGTTGGTTGAGTGTCTGACTTTGGCTCAGATCATGATCTCGTGGCTTGTGAGTTCAAGCCCCACATTAGGCTCTGTGCTACAGCTCAGAGCCTGGAGCCTACTTCAGATTCTGTGTCTCCTTCTCTCTCTGCCCCTCCCTTGCTCACACTGTGTCTCTCTCTCTTTTTCAAAATGAATAAACAGTAAAAAAAAATTTAAATCACATACAATTTAAAAATAGGTTATAATATAATTCATTTTAGTCTTCATATTTAATATTTGAGTACCATTAATACTATGTGTTATTGCATATCTAAAAGAGTATAACATTTAAGAGAGAAAAATGTTGGGGCGCCTGGGTGGCGCAGTCGGTTGGGCGTCCGACTTCAGCCAGGTCACGATCTCGCGGTCCGTGAGTTCGAGCCCCGCGTCGGGCTCTGGGCTGATGGCTCAGAGCCTGGAGCCTGTTTCCGATTCTGTGTCTCCCTCTCTCTCTCTGCCCCTCCCCCGTTCATGCTCTGTCTCTCTCTGTCCCAAAAATAAATAAACGTTGAAAAAAAATTAAAAAAAAAAAAAAAAAGAGAGAAAAATGTGAAGTTATAAAGATTAGTATTGTGTAGTTACAATGTTAAAACTGAGCTTAACTGGACTTTCCTTAGCAGTGGTCCTTTATAAGATCTATCCATAAGTAAATTATACATAAGTGATAAAGTTATCTAAAGTTTAGTGTTAGCCTACCTATACTCAGTTGTACATGCTTTATATATATTTAGTTTAGGCCTTATACCAAACATGCAAGTAATGTCATTACTACCATCTTACCTGTAGGTGAATGAGGCTCATGAAGTTAAAATGCCCAGAGTTAAACACAAAGTAGTGCTCAAGTTCAGATTTCCCTGACTTAGAAAATTCCAGCTTCTACTGTCTTATCATTCCTCATCTTACAATGATCTTAAAAAAACATTTCAAAATCTGTTACCATGTCATTTGAATGGGTTAAACACTATATTATTCACATTTGCAAACATCATACTTTTTCATCACATTTATCATATTTTAATTTTGAATATGTTTGTTTAGCTTCCACTCATGCCTTCAACTTATCAATATAAAAAGTAATCTTTGATATTTCAGAGATCTGAAGTCTCCCTACATGTGTTGACATTTTATTTAATTTCAAAAAGAAGTATTGAGAAACACATGTATTTCAGACACTGGTGAATCACTTCAATAAAGATTCTTCATCATTCACACCTTCAACATTATATTTGTGATATATATGATAACACAGGAGTAAATTTGCCTAATTTAAAAAATTTGATTCATGTAAGTAATTAAGAATAAACAACAAAATTTGCTGTATAATGAAGAGCTTGGTTTCCATTTATAAAATACATGTCCTGATTCCTTTGGATTTTTAACCCTATTGCCTGTTTCCTTTTTCGTCAGAGACACATCCATAAACCCTACTCTAGGCAATGCTTATACACCTTCATTAAGAAGGAGGTCTTGACTTTTCCACATGCCCCACATTATGCTATAGAAATAGTCACAGTTTTATTCTGTCTTCTCTACCGTAGATGGGCAGGCAAAGGCATGCAAGTAATGCATAGCATGCCTGCTGGTTATAAGAATATGCAGGTCAAGTAAGCTCCACCCCCATGCCCTCCCACACACCCACTCTGAAAGTAGATTCTCTCCCACATTTTGAATCCTATGTCTTTCATTCATCACCTGCCTCGGAACTTGTGGGAACTCTAAACTTACCTATCTAGTTTCCCATGGTGGATTCAGCAATCCTTAGGAAACAATTCCTAATAGGTATTAAAAACAAAATGGAATAGAAAGAGTTTATAGAGGTCAGTTTGTAAAAGATTATAACTTGAGGATGAAAAGTAGGAGGTTGAGAAATTGGATGAAGATGGTCGTTTGATTCCTGCCTCCTTGTATTCTTGGTCCTTCTCCATGCTTGATGCCTCTTTTCCCGTCATGTGATTATTAGCCTCCCATAGCCAAATGGTTGCCAGGGCTCCACGAAGGTTCATGCTCTGGCATCCCTTGGGACAAGGGTTTTACTCTTTTATTTTTCTCCCTAAGTGGATTGATTTTCCTCTTTGAATTGTTGCTGTTACCTCCAAACTAAAACAAAACAATCAAAACAAGTTATTTCAACTACAGCCACACCAAGATGTGGGCATTTTAGGAGGTTTATCAGCTGAAAAATCATATGAAGCTTTAAAACATGGAATTTCAGATAAAATAATAAAGTAGCCATTTCGAGAGTAAAAGGAAGATGCTTTGAGAAGAGCAAGCCATAGGCTGTTTATAATCCTATCATCAGTCCAATCCCTAAATCTTACTTGACACAATTCTTTAAAGGATAAGTTTGCTCAGGATAATTCACCTAAGAACATGTGCTTTGTACAGCCACAATGATACGAAAGAAACACGGCTTATCAAAATTTGAAAACTTTCTGCAACCCACTCATATTTTAATGTTTCAATTTTTAACTAATGTATTATTTCTTGTTCAATAATGAAAAAGTTCCCCTCTGTAAGATGGGTCTGGATCACTGATAATTCAGTTAAATTCAATATTCCTAAACAGGTACGTAATTATAAAATGATATATCTAGCATTTTAAGTGGATGGGTACTCCAAGAACATCAAGTCTAGTGTCTATCTAAGTAAATAATTTCTGTCGACAAAACCTTGATAATGTGATACTAGAAGAATGTGAAAAGAACATCTACTTCAGGGTCAGAAAGATATGAATTCCAATTCGACTTCCTTGGTCTATTACATGACCTTGAGCAACTTATTTAACCTATAGGAGTCAAAGTGTTTTCATAAATGGAATAATAACTTACTTTTCAGAGTTGATTTTATTTTTATTAACACATATAAAATAAATCTTCTGCTTGTGCATTTTCAGGAAAGTTTAGAGATAATTGTACTGTAGAAGTGGAAAAGCAGCTTTTTTTAAGGAAAAACAGTTAGATTCTCTGAATTTCATATCTCCCATTTTTAAAATGAAAAAGAATAATAGTGTTCTAATAATTTTAATATTTTTGAAAACTCATTGAGGCACTCTATGTAAAGGGAATTTGAAAGAATTCAGCAAACTATAAATATTCATTTTTAACTCCCATTGAGAATTTACTAGGACTAATTCTTAGAAATTCCTACCTATTTTCAATTCCAATATCCCTCCTTAACACAGCTAACTCTTAACTTTATTTTCCATATGATAGTTCATTATATATTTTAAAGAAGATCATTTTATCTATTTTTATTTATTCCTATAGTACCATTTACCTAGGATCATTTACATAATGCCACTTGCCATAATACCCTTTATAGTAAAAGTGAGTTTTGTTTTGTTTTGTTTTGTTTTGTTTACCATATGTGTAGTCTAGCTTCAGTATAGTAAAAGTGAGTTTTGTTTTGTTTTGTTTTGTTTTGTTTACCATATGTGTAGTCTAGCTTCAGAAAATACATTTCTTTATGAAATACATAGTTATTTTTCTTTAACAAATTCAGATGGAATTTAGTAAAATACACACACACATGAAGTTAGGAAGGAAGTTGAAAGAAAAAGATAAAAAGATGTAATTCTTACTCCTTTTCTATTCAAAAAGATAAAGCAACATATATTTTTTTAACTTACCACCTTTAAATTACTGTGTATGCTTTCTAAATAACCTGTTTTTTGGTTTGTTTTGTTTTGTTTTTAAGTAAGCTTCAAGCGTAGCACAGAGACCAATGTAGGGCTTGAACTCACAACCCTGAGATCAAGACCTGAGCTGAGATCAAGAGTCAGACACTTAACTGACTGAGTCACGCAGTCACCCTTAACCTGTTCTCTTAAATAAAATTTTGTATCTTTTTGTTTCAACTGGATTCAAATGATAAATACATTTCTTTGTGATGAATCCCTTTCATATATATTCATATGGAAATCAGGCAAAACACCCACAATTTAGAAGGAATATGTGAAATATATGACAGTATAAAACATACGACAGTATGAAAATATGACAGTAATATTAGAATAATATGAGAAAAAAAGTCACTTGTCAGGAAGTTTACACTTAGTGAATTAGGAAGGTGTTTGCCCTATGATAGAAAGAATACCTGCATGAAAGACGCTGAAGTGCTGTGTGTCATTGCTGCAATAACACAAAACAACAACAAAAACTGGAAATAACTGATTTCTAAACTAGAGAATGTGATTTTCTTCCTAGCCCTCATATTGTGTTATGCAATCATGGAACACAGAATCCAACAACATAGGGAAAATAAAATCTTAGTCTCAGCACTTCTTGGGATGACATTGAAAAATGAAGTATTTAGCAAGAAGGCACATGCATCTATGTGTTAATGTATGGAAACATGTGAAATAACCTCAGAATAAAGTTTCAAAATTGTATTTATGCAACCCCAGGTCTAAAAACACATTCCTATTGATGTCTAAAGGATTCACGATGAAGTAATGTCCAACCCATATCTTACAACATATCCGGATGCGATTAGACCTCTCAGTTTTACTACAGGATCATAGTTCACCCAATAATTTCCTATTGCTTTTGTTAAAGTTAATACTGCCTTTCTGTATTCCGACTACTCTTCTCAGTAGAGTTCCAGATTAAAGGGGCACACTATATTTGAGTTTCTTTAGCTTGTTTCCTTCTACAATACTTTTTTTTTAACCCCCGAGGAATAGAATTCTACAGGAAACTAATTACAAGTGACCTTGACCTTTTCACTTGAAAATTAACTTCTCTGATAATCAGTCTTTTTGCTTTGAAATTTAGTAAAATAATAATGCAATGACACATAATTGTGTAATTAGTATAAAGTTCAAAGGAAACATGAATTGATCTAGGGCTGGCTAGTGTTTCATCTTAGGGTATTGAATCCTTTCAAAAGAATTTTTTTGTTACCCTTCTTTTTAGCACATGAGTCACACATACAGCAACAAGACATCAAATAGAATTTAAAAAAGCATTTAATTGTTGGAGCTCTCAACATTTTTTGAAGACTCAACCTTTTGCGACTCAATCATAAGAAATGTGAAGTTATTAACTGATATATGAAGATATGTGAGGATCTTATTTGTAGATCTTATTTGGAGAACAATCATTGGTTAGAGAGATTAAATGAATATAGTTCAGTGTCTGGGTAGGAAGAATGATATGTATGTAATTCAAAGAAGCTGCAGTTTCTTAGGGATACTTATTTTTGCAGTCATTATGACTATGCTAATGAGAGATAGGAAATTTAAAAATCTAAGATAAAAAGCAAAAAAAAAAAGAAAGAAAATGATACACTATATTGCTTAAATTACACAGAAGGTCTCAGGAAAGATGAGTGTCAGGATTTCCTCTACTTAATTCCATGGAATTTTAGAGACTTTTCCATTATCTTTTAAAAATCATCATGTGTAGCCAGAACTTCAATCACTGAATGTTTAAGTAGTGTAACATAAAGAGTCCCACAAACTGATAGTAAGTGATCTGCAACATAAAGGAACTTCCCATCTTTCATTATTTTGACAAGAAATAACATCGTTGGATTAGGTGAATCTATTCCCTCAAACTTAATTTCAGTTCATAGCATCAACCTTATAAACAAAGACACAATCTTAGCTGCTAATAAAACTGCCATTGATGGTTTTATGTTTGATGTACTCATTTTTCCCCTTATTCATAGTTGAATGTGCTATAAAGATAAAAAAAAAAGATTGGCAAGAAAAAAAATATAAACATACAAGTAATTAACCTGTGAAGATTTTCAAATGAATCATTTTTTTTTCTAAAAATTTTTGTCAAAATATCTAGTGAGTTGAAGAAAACTGTATCTGGAAATATTGAGCTGTACCATTCAAAGTGTATCCAAAGTGTTCCAAGTATCTACTATCCAAGGAGAAAAAATGTTTGTAAAAGAGAAGAAATATGTTGTACCTCTATAAAATAAAAAAAATATTGTATACTATTTTAATAACTTTGAAAATGTTACAAAGTATCATAAAATAACAAAAGACATTTAAATCTAATATTAAAGAAAGGTTAAAAATTATAATGCCTTTTAACTGGAGGGGAACTTATAAAGAAAACATTTTGACAATCATTTCTATGATAAATAATAAGATTTAATCCCTCATATATATTTAAATTTTGAAATCAAAGCAAAACTCTTAAGTAATTAATATACACATCTAATGTTAGCTATTCTATATCATTTACATTATTTAAACAATACTTCTTCATTATTAGAAGACACTATTGCAATGTCTCTATGTTTTGTTTTTTTTTTTTCCATTTCACTATTAAAGCTGGTGTTGGTCAATAAGGACTAAAGTAATGAGTGTTTAAGAATTCAGGCTTTGTAAATGTCCAACAACTGATGAATGGATAAAGTTGTGGTTTATATATATAATGGAATACTACTTGGCAATGAGAAAGAATGAAATCATGACATTTGCAGCAACATGGATGGAACTGGAGGGTATTATGCTAAGTGAAATAAGTCAGTCAGAGAAAGACAGATATCATATGTTTTCACTTATATGTGCATCTTGAGAAACTTAACAGAAGACCATGGGGGAAGGGAAGGGGAAAAAAAATAGTTACAGAGAGGGAGGGAGGCAAACCATAAGAGACTCTTAAAGAGAACAAACTGAGGGTTGATGGGGGCTGGGGGACACGGGAAAATGGGTGATGGGCATTGAGAAGGGCACTTGTTGGGATGAGCACTGGGTGTTGTATGTAAGCCAATTTGACAATAAATTATATTTAAAAAAAGAATTCAAGCTTTGGATAGTGTCAAAATATTAGCACCATTGGAGGTAATAATAAGTAGGTAATTGTGAATTTACTCACTTACTGAAATATTCTTCATACATATATTGAAGCTATTCTCTCCTCAGCACTTAGAACCCTATGTACCCAATGTGGGTAAAAGGGAAAACTGGGCAGTGCTGCTGGGAAGCCTTGTTTATTATGGGGTTACCATCTCAGCAAGAGTTAGGCTTCCTGACCTGGATTTCAACATCATCATTAATTAAGGTAATTCCTTTTAACCTAGAAACACCTTAATTTTATTAAGAAGAACCTAAGAATCTCTTGACAGGTGCCTAGATCATGATAAACTGAGATAATATATGCAATGCAACAATTTGCCTTGAAAGGAACGTGTATTTATATAACAATAAGGTCAATTGATCATAGAACCTATTTAGATGAGGAATTCCTGGAAGTTGGAGGAGTGCTTATGAAACAGAATTTATTTTGCTATAGGTATTTCCTAATATTTGATTATTTCCAGAGCTGTAAAAGTTTGATTAAAAAATGTAATTGGAAGGGCATCTGGGTGGCTCAGTTGATTAAGCATCTGGCTCTTGATTTCAGCTAAGGTCATGATCTTGTGGTTTGTGAGAGATCAAGTTTCACAGTCCGGCTCCTCACTGATACCAAGGGGGGCCTGCTTGGGATTCTCTTTTTTCCTCTCTCTCTGCCCCTCCCCATGCTCTCTCTCTCTCTCAATCTCTCTCTCAAAATAAATAAATAAACTTAAAAATTTTAATTGCAGCTTATTAGTTCAATAGGTCCAGCTCGCTTTACTGAATGCAAATTATAGGACTAGGCATTAGAGGGTATAAAATGTTTTTAAAATATCAAAATTTATTCTCCAAGTAGTATTTCATTTTATAAGAGAGACCTAGCACACAAACCAAAATATATAACCAGTTATGATTAATTTTGTGTAAGCATTTTACACTGTGCCAGTGGCATTGGAGCTTCAGCATTAACAATTTTAGGAAGTGAATGGATATTTTCATTCAGTGATGGTGGAGCAAGAAACCATAAGCTAGAGTTAAAGAAACACTGGGATAAAGCAGTGGAATCAGGGAACATTTCTGGAAGTGAGAGAAAAATGAATACACTGTACTTAAATGATCTCAAAAAAAGAGTAAGATAGTTACTAGGAATAGGAGAACTACAAGGAAAGGAAATGATTTAGGAAATTGAACAGTTTATAGACTACAGAATTTGAATGGTGACAGGTCTCATGAAGAAAGACAAGATAACTCAGAAAAAGAATTATAAATTAATGGTTAATTTTTAAAATCAGAGTTCTCATTAAATTTGGGGTAAAACAGATAAATGGTGTAGATCAGCGTAATCCACAAATCACTTTTTTTTTTACCATTTATAGAAAATTAGATTACATATGTTTGAGCAACTAAGACAAGTATTTTCAACATTTCCCAAAACTTAAAAACAGATTAATGAATAATTTATTTTCATTGTTTACAGACACCTAAAAACTGACCCCTCCCAATTTTCCAGATTCACTATGAATATTCCATCTCTGTGATTCATTCTTTAGAACAAACTACCTATAGATGTTTCTCTGAATATTTTGTGCACATCCCATACTGTGTCATTGATTTATGCTACGTCTTCTGTCTCTGAAGCACTCAGTCCGTGACCTCCTTTCTCAATGAGTCTTGCCTCCATACTCTATTAGATGTTAGCATATATTATTGCTGTTTTGTCATTACCCAATCTGTTGTGGATTGCAAAACTTTTGATGTCAGAAAGTATACTTTATACTTCCTTTGTTCCCATCCCAGATATAGCAGTGAACTGCACAACAGGAACTCAAACATATATCCATAATTCTATAATAGATATTTTTTTTCCTTTGTGAAATTCTATTAGCTGTTTGAGATCACTGTTTTTCTTTGTGCATATAAATGCCATTGAAAATCTGTATTCTAAATATTTTAAATCACTGAACCAATCTGTGCACTAATCCCTAAACAATAATCTGATTTCGATACCACCACTAACTTATTTTCTAAAAGGTAATAAATATTTGTTACTATTACCATGTATGTTTTACATCCCAAAATTTAATTATTGAAAGAAAATTATAAATATGTGCTGGGAATGCTTGATTGGTTCATTATATACAAACTATAACTAAGACAATGTATTGTAGTAAGTTTACTTAACATAGCATCCACCCTCTCAAACAGATTTTTAAGTATACAATGAAATATTAACTGTAAGTAAAATGTTGCACAGCAGATCTCCAATACTTAACCATCTTGCATAATTGAAACTTTATACCTGTTGATCGGCAACTCTCCATTTCCCTGGGGGACACGTTTCACTATCTACTTCTCTAAGTTTAGCTATTTTAGACACCTCCTGTAAATGGAATCATGCAGCCTTTTTCCTCCTCTGACTGGCTTATTGCACTTACCATAATATCCTCAAGGTTCATCTATGTTGTAGCATATTTCAGGGTTTCCTTAATTTTTGAGGATGAACATTTCATATGTATGTATATATGTATGTATGATATGATATGTATGTCTATATCACATTTTCTTTACTTATTCATCTTTCATGAACTGTTAGGTTTAGGTTGCTTCCACATCTTGATTATTATGGATAGGACTGCAATGAACATGGGAGTGCTAACATCCTTTTAAGTTCTTGATTTTAATTCTTTTGGATACTCAGAACTTGGATTGTTGAATCATATGGTAGCTCTATTTTAATTTAAAGATAAACTGATTACTGGTGATGGGAAAACTGGATATCCACATGCAAAAGAATTAATTGAACCTTGTCTTATACCATACAAGAAAATCAACTCATAATAGATTGAAGACATTAACATAAAGTTCTGGAGTTGTAAACACTCCTATAAGAACACATAGGAGAAAAGGTATATGGCATTGGTATTGACAATGGTTTTATAGATATGACACCAAAAACACAGGCAACTAAATCAAAAGTAGGTAAGTGAGATTCTAACAAATGAGAAAGCTTCTGCAAAGCAAAGGGTAAAAGAATCTACAGAATGAAAGGCAATCTATCATGTGAGAGAAAATATTTGCAAATCATACACTTGTTAAGTGGTTAATTTCAAAAATATATAAGAAATTCCTACAACTCAATAGCAAAATATCTAACATCCCAGTGAAAAATGAGCTAAGTACATGGGTAGACATTTAACCAAAGAAGACATACAAATGGCCAACATACATAAAGAGGTGCTCAACATCACTGATCATCAGGGAAATGAAATCACAAACCACAATGAAGTATCACCTCAAACTTCTTAGGACAGCTATTAAAGAAAAACAGTTTAGAAGTGTAATGAAGATGTTGAGAAATTGGAACACTTGTACACTATTGGTGAGAATGCAAAATGGTGCAGCCATTACAGAAAACAAAGCTGCATTTTACTAAGAAATTTCAGTACCATGGTGATGGTAATTTAAGACAACAGCAGAAGATATACATGCCTATAATTGAATTCTCTTTTCCCTAAATTTATATTGTGTAAGGATGGTGACTTACTGTCTTGCAACTTAAAACAGAATTATCTCTTTGGTCAACTTATTAGGGATAAGGGAGTTGCAATAGATTGGTTGTTAAAGAAACTGAATAAATCTATTATGTTCTGATCACATGTCATAGCATCTATTTTCCTATTTTTATGGCACTAAAGGTTTCAATGTATTAGTATATTATCTTCAGATTATTATAGATTGCTAAGGATCATAGCAGAAAAGTAAATATACACTCATTCTATTCTTTTTGAAGGTGCTAATCACATCCAGGATTGTGTTTTATTTATAAACTATTTTGGAAAGATTACAAAATAACATAAGGATATAGAGCAAGGAAGTAAAATAACTTGTTAAGAGAGAGGTATAATTAAAGGTCTTTTTAAATGTTCGATTCAGACTTGACAAGTTAAACAAAGATATCAATGGACAAAAGCAGTTGAAAGTTTTATGCTGTAATTCAGAGTTCTATAATTGCTCTTGATACAGCTGCCCTCTATGGAAAGATGTGAAATATAAGAAACATGGAAAATAATTGCAGACATTGTTAATGCTACTATTCACTAACCTGTTGAGACTGGTATTAGTGACATGTCATGAGATTATTGTTAAGATATTTGGAAACAAAAGCTGAGCAATAACAACAAGTTGGAAAAAAAACTGAGAAAAATGAAAAAAGGGACTTTTTCCAATTATCTACAAGCAGTAAATAGTAAATTTCATAAATAATTTCAGCCACAAATAGTTAAGCTTATGCATAAAATAGAAATAATTTACCATATTCTAACATATTATAAAAGTATTAATACTATACTGAATTAGCTTGCTAATGAATTATGAAAACATATTGAAGCATAATATCTTTGTTTCTTATTTTATTGTGTAGTTATTCTGTACTGGAAGGATATTTTTTTGTTTTGTTCTAAATATTTTGCATATTTCTAAATGATAAATTATAGTAGGCACTTAAACATATCTTTCGTCAACAAATTTTCCTTTGCAGAATAAATTTTAGTTTGGTTTAGTTTTTTTTTCCATTTGGTTTTTTTATCAAGTTTTCAAGTAATCATCTGATTATTTAGAGGAACATCCTCTCAGAAAAAAAATTGATAAAGCCATCTGCTTTAAAATATGTATTCGAAACACTATTTTTCAAATGTTCCAATCTGTGATTGTAGAAAGATGCTAAGAAGTGTTGTACCAGATAAATATTATGATTGTTATTTTGCTTTCACTGAGCATAATACTGGTTTTCAATTGACTACTGTTTCCTACTAAAGTTATTTTAATTCATTCTTTTATCTAAATATCTCATAATAAAAGCACCACATTGACTGAAAATTCTTATTATTGTAAATTGAAAAGTTATTTGCATTCATTATATCATCATAAATTAATAACACTGGCATGGATCTCAGGGTATCATTACCAGTCTTGAAGGGTGATAATGGCTATGAAGAGAAGCAGAGATACCTTCTGGTTTTTAAATTAAATTCTTATAGCAGCAGCTTCTTGTCTGTGATTTGTGTTCTTGTAGGAGGTCTATTTTAATTATTTATTTGACTTAATTCTAAGTTCTTTTAAATTTCATACTCTTGGCCATAAAGGTTTCTGGCTTTCTTGCTACCTGACAAGTCATATCTAGCACCACCAATGCTATTAAGAGGCTTTAGGGGCGCCTGGGTGGCTCAGTCTGTTAAGCATCCAATTTCCGGCTCAGGTCATGATCTGAGGGTTCGAGCCCTGCGTTGGCTCTGTGCTGACAGCTCAGAGACTAGAGCCTGTTTCTGATTCTGTCTCCCTGTCTCTCTGCTCCTCCCCTGTTCATGCTCTATCTCTCCCTCTCTCTCAAAAATAAATAAACATTTTTAAAAAAGAGGCTTTAAATATAAGTGCCCCCTTATGATTTGAATAGGTCAAATATACCTGTGATGCTGGCAGCCATTAACAAAACTTTTAAATAAAATTTAATGACATTTCTAAATTATTTGTAATTTCATTGGTGATATAGGTCAGTATAATTTTTAATGTCTCAATTAAAAAACTCTAAAATTTATGTCTTTAATTGCAAAAAAATGGCATGACAGCCTGTCTCAGTCAGTATAAAGCATGTGACTCTTGATCTTAGGGTTTTGAATTCAAGCCTGATGCTGAGTGTACAGCCTACTTAAAAAAAAAAAGTCTATTTGCCTCCATATTTATAGCAGCATTATCTATTATAGCCAAATTTTAGAAAAAGCCCAAATGTCCATCATCTGATGAATGGATAAAGAAAATATGGTATATATAATACAATGGAATATTACTCAGCCATTAGAATGAATGAAATCTTGGATGGAGATAGCACTATGCTAAGTGAAGTAAGAGAAAGCCAAATACCATATGATTTCACTCATATGTGGAATTTAAGAGACAAGCAGATGAACATAAGGGAAGGAAGAAAAAAAAAGGGAAGAAAACTATAAGAGACTCTTCACTATTGAGAACAAACTGAGGGTTGCTGGAAGGGAGGTGGGTGGGGGGATGGGTTAAATGGGTAATGAGTGTTAAGGAGGGCATTTGTGATGAGCACTGGGTTTTGAATGCAAGTGATGAATCACAAAATTCCACACCTGAAACTAATATTACACTGTATGTTAACTAACTGGAGTTTAAATAAAAACTTGAAACTACAAAAAATAAAATAAAATGGCACATTCAAATTTCAAAACAAAATTACAAAACATTTCTTTGAACTTATAAAACATAATTTAGCTATTAAAATGCAACACTTCAATAATTAAATAAATATATTTGCTTTCTGATTTGGACACTATGATTTTATAAAAACAAGTAACCTCCTATAGTCTGTAATAAGCTGTTAAATAACTTCAGGGAGAAATTGCTGGAATTAAATCTTTTTTTTCCAAAAAATGTTATTCCTCCTGTTCTCTAAACTCTTTTTCTGTAATATGACATTGGCCTTCTGACTGCTTCATTTATATCACTCTTGTTTCTATACAACATTTACAATGACCTTTTCAAAAATTTCCTTTGACAACTGTGGTTCTAAAGGGTAATTTTTTTTTTTTTTGCAAGATGTAATGAATTAGAATGAGCAAAATCCCTCCTCCTTCCCCAGTCTGACCAGATGTCTTGATCTATAACCCTCAGACATTTTACATATGATGCTCTCTCCTCCAGGAATGACTCCTCTCTTCTCTTTGAGTGGACAGTGTGAACTCATTTATTAGTTCTAAGCTCAGCCTTTCCTGATGTCCGATTCTGGAAACATTATTGGGTGTATATACTCATTTAACATTATATACCCTTGTAAACATTTACCACGCTTAAAAATTTATACTTAATTATGCATTTCTTGATTAAATTGATTAAAGCCTTTTTATTTATGATCTAAAAAGATCATTTCTTTTCTTGCATACCACTTTATTTCCCAAACCCAACAACATGTTATGGCACATAACAGACAGTGGATGAATGTGTGTAGAATGAATGGACAAATGAAAGGTTTCGTTTTCAGGAAGCATAGAAACCTGAAATTAGGCATAGAAACCTGACAAAAATGATGTCCAAATGCTAAAATATTAAAAAAAAATTAAAACCCCAAATTTTCATATTTTTGGAAAGGCATCTTTGGGACATAATTTACTGGTAAGGTGAACTCATATCTCCTGGATACAGATGGATAATCGTTATGGACAATAGGTTACTAGTTTGAATCTTTGGCTTCCTTAACTCCAAAACTGGAATAATAAACATGCTCACTGTTGAGTAGGAGGCTATTATGACTATTTAGTGAGTAATGTATGAAGGTATTTAACATCATATCTGTTGTAAAGAGCTTAGTAGGCAGCATCCATTATTATTATTACCAATCCTGGTCAAGTGTCAATCATAAGCTAGTTACTATGATATATGGATAATAATGATCTCTTGCCTTAATAAATATTTTTTTGAGAGAGAGAGAGAGAGAGAGAGAGAGAGAGAGAGAGAGAGCATGTGTGTACAATCTGGGAAGGTACAGAGGGTGACAGAGAGATAATCTTAAGTAAGCTTCATGCCCAGTGGGGAACCCAACATGGGGCTCATCTCATGACCATGAGATCATAACCTGAGCCAAAGTCAAGAGTCGGACGCTTAACCAAGTGAGTCACCCAGGCACATCCTTCATGAATATTCTTTAATGAATAATTAAATAAAAATGGGATTATAAAGAGATACAGTATAGGGAAATTTCTTTGGGAAAAGAAAGAAGTTGCTATTAATTTTATCATGAAAGGTCAGCAAAAATTCAATGAGTAAATAGCACATATGGTTTCCTCTAAAAATGTAAAAATATATTTTATCACATAGTGAGAAGAGAAGGTTATCTTAGAGGGAAAATTACGAGCAACAAAAAGTGGTGTTAAGTGAATTGAGCCCAAATGTCATTATGCCATTCTAAATAATGTAGATTTTGTGATTAAACACTTAGCACGTTCCAAATTCTCTTCACATTATCCTAGAAATGTGGTCAGCATAAATATTTTAGAAAAATGTCAACACAATTATAAAACAATAATTAGCTAGCTCACAAGAAATAGAGAGTGAGTAAAGCCTAAGTCCTGGTTCACCATCGTTTTCATGCAAATATTTGCTAAAGGTTCTCCACTGTTGCTCAGCAAATTATCCTGAAACCTAGAAACTTAAAACAATAAGTAGGTATTATTCATTGTTTCTGTAGGTCAAGAATTCAAAAGCCACTCAGGATTTCTTATTAGGCTACAGTCTAAATATGGACTTAGAAGTTCTGTGACTGAGGGGTCTGCTTTCTAAGTAGCTCATCCTTCCAGATATTGGCAGGAGGCCTCAATTCTTTGCAATGTGTACCTCTTCATGGCAATATCGAAGGGTCTTCATGCCATGGCAGATGGCTTCCCAAGGACAACTGACACCAGTGAGAAAGGAGGACACCACAATGTCTTTTATAATCTAATCTTGGAAACTGCACACTGTTATTTCCTCAATATCCTAGTAGTTACAAAAGTCAGCCATATGTAATACAGGACTAGAACACAGAAGGGTGTCAATATTAGGAAGCAGTGATCAATGTGAGTCACCACAGTCTTGGATCATTCAGTAGTTATAGTTACATCCAAATGCAATTAGTGATATAATTTTGTACACTTTGAATTGTTCTTTGCTGAAATTAACTTATAAAATTGAGGTATTATGAATTATTTAACATAAAAATAATGATTTTAACATATTTATAAACACATAAGAAATGTGTTTATTTGTTCCCATATGTGATTTATTTGTACTCTTATTTGTTCTTATATCGTCTTACTTTCTCAGGAACTCATTTCATTCTCCACAATCCGCATAGAATTATCTTCAAAGTTGTAAATTAAACATTTTAACTTTCTCTTTGCAAAAAATACCCTCAATAACTTTCCACTATCAAAAAATTTAATCGTGAATAATCAACAGTCATCCATATACTTGAACTTGATAATACAAAGTAGTGAAGAGGGTCCATGCTTTGTATTTACACAACTCATTGCTTTCCCATACTGGACTGTTAGAATATGCCTGTGGAAAGTTACAGCATGTGATCCTTCCTAATTCACTCAGGGTAGCTATAATTGAGTCTAAGCATAGATTAATAACTTCCACTAAGAACAATTCTTTCAATCGACTTAGAAATAATTATCTGGCAGGTACAGTTTAAGGATAATAGTGAATGATATTGCCAGCTTTCTCACTTAGTCTTGCTACCTAGATGCTTATTGTTTGTTTGTTTGTTTGTTTTGGTTTGATTTGGTTTGTTTTTTTTTTCCCCCACCTAACATTTCAGAAAGCAAAAATTCAAACTAACTTCATTTATTCCTAAAAAATAGTCTGAATATGACCACAGCAAATACAACAAAATTACAGTTGGTCATTGAACCTCAAAAAATCCCCCCTAGTTATCCATCATCTTGTCTACAGGGTGTTTGTTCATGTTGATCTGAGGTGTTGTGCTGTTGTACAACTGCTTGAATTAAGGGTCTCACATTTCCAGGAAAAAAAAGTGGCTTACATTTATTCTTATGGACCTTTCCTATGCAATTTTCTTCAAAGGCATTTCATCAATACAGAACTATAGCAGAATAACAATATAGATTTCAGAGTTAGGCATCTCTTTAGGATCCATAAACATTATAATGCATGCTTCTGGCTGCTGGCATATGTGTTTAATAGTCCAGTTTCTTTGAGCTAGTGGTCTGCTCTAATACTCTGATGCCACAAGATGTGAAGCATCTGTTATTATTCATCAGTGGCTAAGAGGATTTATGGCTTTTCATTAATCACCTGGAAGAGAAACTATTTATTCACTTAGATGGCAGCTCTTCTGTGATTACAAGCAGTGCGGAGAGGAAGCACAATTTCAAAAGAGTGAAGCACAAAGGCCAATGAATGACTGACAAATAAGAAGCATGAAGGAAAGCATGTAGCATCACATCCCAGGAGGCCCCTCAGATTTTGCTTTTTGTAATGACTTCTTAACATAAGGAAATAAAGTATTCTCATAAGACGATGATATATTAACTCTATTACTTTCAACTTTCATTTTCAAAAAACTGTTACATATGTAACTCTTTAAGTGTTTTCAGCATTTAAAAAAATAAGGTTTTTGAAGAAAAAAAAAGGCAGCATGGAAGGTCTGCCCTTTCACTTAACATCATGACAGACAACTTCTAGGTACTTCCTTTTCATTTAGCAGTGTGATCAATGTTTTCAAGAGGACATACACATGCATACACATAAGTTTATTTGGTAGATGAAATTTAACACATAATAAATATCAAAAATACTAATTAACAATAAAATGGAGAGGGGCGCCTGGGTGGCGCAGTCGGTTAAGCGTCCGACTTCAGCCAGGTCACGATCTTGCGGTCTGTGAGTTCAAGCCCCGCGTCGGGCTCTGGGCTGATGGCTCAGAGCCTGGAGCCTGTTTCTGATTCTGTGTCTCCCTCTCTCTCTGCCCTTCCCCCGTTCATGCTCTGTCTCTGTCTGTCCCAAAAATAAATAAACGTTGAAAAAAAAATTAAAAAAAAACAAACAAACAATAAAATGGAGAAATAATGATAATAATACTTGTTACCTTAAAGAAAATTCTCCCAGTGGGATTTTTTCAGCTATGCACAGCTTGTTAAGCATTCAGAAGTCAATTAAGATAACTCATCACATCAATAGGTTAAAAAAGAAAAAAAGTGATATGACCATATCAGTAGACACACACACACACACACACACACACACACACACACACACACACAAATTTGACAGAATATACATCCAGTTAGAATAAACATTCTTGAAAAACTAGGAATAGGCGAAACATCCTCACCTTGACAGAGAACAACTAAAAACCAACAACTAATATCACACTTAATTTAGAAGGAATAAATACTATCTTTGTTCACAGGTGATAGAATTATCTATTCAGAAAATCTCAAGTAAAAGAAAATGAAAATAAAAATGAAAGTAAAACAAAACAAAACTCCTGGAACTAAGTAGCATTTATAGCAAGGCTGCAGGTTATAAGGATAATATGTAAAAGTTAATACATATGTATGATGATATATATATATATATGCAATGAAGAATAGGAATTTGAAATTAAAGACACAACATCATTACATTGACACACACACACACACACACACAAAACAAAACATAAGAAGGAAGAAAGGAAGGAGGGAAGGAGGGAAGGAAGGAAGAAAAGAAAGAAAGAAAGAAAGAAAGAAAGAAAGAAAGAAAGAAAGAAAGAAAAAGAAAGAAAGAGAGAGAGAAAGAAAGAAAGAAAGAAAGAAAGAAAGAAAGAAAGAAAGAAAGGTTGAAGTATAAATTTAACAAAATATGTGCAAGGCCTATATCAGGAAAATGAAAAATTCTGATTAAAGAAATCAAAGATCTAAATAAATGTAGAACTGGTTCAAGTTCATGAATAGGAAGAATCAATATTAATATATCAATTAGTCCATAGCTGATCTATAGATCCAATGCAACCCCAATAAAAATTCCAATATGGTATTTGTTGGTTATTAACTGGTTATTGTGGGTAAAGAAAATTAAAAAACCCAAAAGAGCCACCAAAATACTGAAGAAAAAAATAATGATGATGTTAAAGGAGCAGGAACTGGTGACTTCATGACTTAATATAAATGTGCAATAATCAGGATGGTGTGTTATTGGTGAAAGAATGAACAAATAGATAAATGGAAGAGAATAAAGAACCCATAAACAGACCCACCCAAATATAGTCAACTGATCCTTGACAGAGAAGCAAAGGTAACTCTATGAAGAAAGAATAATCTCTTCTACAAATGGTCCTGGAACAACTAGACATCCAAATGTAAAATAACATCTGTAGACACAGATTTTATACGTTTCAGAAAAATAATTTCTAATGTATTATAGGCATAAATGTGAAATACAGAACTATAAAGAAAATATATTATCCAGAAGATAATGTAGAAGAAAACCTCAGTGATCTTGGCTTTGGTAATGACTTTTAAGATGCAAGACACACAAAAAAGCACAATCCATGAAAGAAAAAAATGCTAAGTTGAACTTTATTAAAACTTAAAATCTATTCTGCAGAAGACACTTGTTAAAAGAATGAAAAGAGGAGCCACAGACTGGGAGAACAGCTTTGCAAAACACATATCAGATAAAGGACAAGTGTTCAAAATATGCAAGCAAATCTGAAAGCTGAACAATAAGGAAAAAAAGTAAGAATTAAAAAGGAGCAAAGTCCTAAATAAACACCTCACCAAAAAAGATATATAGATGACAATAAGCATATGAAAGAAGATTCAACATCTGATGTCATTAGGAAATTGCAAATTAAAACAACATTGAGACACCACTGTAAATCTATCAGAATGGCTGAAATCTCAAACACTGACAACCCCAAATGCTGGTGAGTATGCAGAGCAATAGGAACTCTTGTTCATTGCAGATAGGAAGGAAAAATGGTACAGCCAGTTTGGCAGTTTCATAGAAAGTTAACTTAGGTTTATTATATGATCCACAAATCATACTCCTTGATATTTATTCAAATGAGGTGACAATTTATGTCCACACAAACTTGCACATACATATTTATTCACAGCTTATTCACAATACACACACATAGAACTTCTGAAAAAACAATCTTTCCATCTGAAAGAACATAACCAAAATGACAGATAAAGACCTTAAAATATACACAGTACCATATTAAGCATATATTTGCATTCTTCATTGCAACAGGTGTAAAGCAGGATGGATCAACTATCTCCACTTCTGATGTTCTTAAATAGGTGAATGGATAAACAAACTTTGGTGCATGCATATATTAAAATAATATTCAGGAATAAAGAAAAAATGAACTATTAAGTCACAAAAGATATGGAGGAATCTTAAATGCATATTGCTAAGTGAAAGAAGCCAGCCTGAAAAGACTACATACTATATGATTCCAACTATATGATACTCTAAAAAAGGAAAGACTATGATGGTAAAAAGATCAGTGGTCACCAATAGTTCAGGGATGTAATGAATAATACAATGAAACCATTCTGTATTTTACTGTAATGATGGATACATGACAGTGCATTCAGCAAACCAAAAGCTATACAACACAAAAAGTGAATCCAGATATAAACTATAAACTTTAATTAAAATAATGTATCAATATTGGTTCCCCAATTGTAACAAATATACCACATTACCGCAAGATGTTAATGAGAAGGGAAATTATGAAGGGGGAGGGAGGAAAGGATTTGGGTACTCCCTGTTCTTTCTGCCCAATTTTTTTGTAAACCTGAAATTGCTCCAAAAAGACTCTATTTAAAAAAAAACACACAATTTTATTACTCTCCATGCTAAAGCTCTACACTTATATTTGCAGGATTTTACTGTAAAAATAAAAGATAGTGTGGAAGTATCTATTTTTCCTTAGAACTATAGTTGATTCTGAGCTCAGTATTTGCACATCAACTTCCAGAGGAAAAGATTTTGTCCTTCATTAGAGATTTTTTTTTAATTCAATGTGATTTTAAAATATTGCCTTGGATCCCATTTTTATTGACGTTATTTCCATTATTTTAAGTCTATAAAATAAGAAAACTTTAAACCACACTGCATCAGACACACATGTAACTTCTAAAAAAAGATGTCATTTCCATTTGATAGAGCACAAACAAAATGTAGATATACAATCTAAAAGATAAACTATAATTTTTGAGTATATATTCACAGTTTTCATTGCAAGGAAAAGAAGTATAAAGCTGGAGAAGCACACTGTTTCCATTATTAAATAATTTAATTGGTCAGTCTTAAAGTAGAATTTTCTAAAAATTCTATTTAGTTATAATATATATTTCCTGTAAAGTTTGTCTTCAATAACATTGTTCATCCATTCACTCCTATATAGCTAGGCCCAGGGCCTGACATAGAGTAGGAACATTCTTAATATTTAGTAATAGTTGGATTTTTCAGTCAGTTCTATCAAATGTCTCATGATCTGTTGAGCTTACTCTCATTTTAGCCTTCACGCAAGGTCATGAAGCTGCTAATTCATTTTGAAACATTGTATCTCAGGACCATTACTGAGTAAACATTTCTTCTATTTCCAGATTCAACTTTTCAAATTCTTGGCAATGAAGCACTGATGTGGGGTAACGCTATTTCCCTAACAATATTTTGTTTTCATAACAATTCTTACTCCCGCAATTGAGCTGAATAACAATTACAAAGTTGGATTGCCTTTAAAATTTATCTTCATAGTTTTTTAAAGTATCATCAAACAATACCTTCAATTATAAGAAAATTGTGATGTACATAGAACCGGCACAAATATTAAGTACATTAACATTTCCTATGTAACCTTGGAAAGTATTCGGGTTCTAAGAATACAGACATTTTTATGCAGGATAGATGTTTATCAATTAAAATTTACTAATCATCAACCTCTAATCATGTTACTTAAGAGTAAAATATTGTGGAATTTATTTTAAAATGGTTTTAACAGTGTATAATAATCCTTGTCTTTCTTTTGAGATCTACTGTTTTCATAGAACATGAAAAAGAAAAAAAAACACTGAATAAAAAATGAACATCACCAACTCTGTGTTAATAACATTATTGGGAGGGTGTGTTGGTAGAAGAATATCTGTTTGTTCTAACTTGAATGTACAGAAGTCACTGGATTAATGTATTTCATTCTATTTATCCTTAAGAGGAAGATAAGCTGGCACCTGTCGAGGAGAGCACAAAGACAAAAGAACATCCAGAGGAAGAATCAGAGCAAAAGCCATATTGCAAATCAAAACTCTAGGAAAGTCATGCTGGTTTCGATGATAAGACATGTAAACTTTAATGAACACAAGTAAATCTTTAAAATATAACCTGGAAAATAACAAAGATGTAGATCCAACAGGAGAAGATAAACATTACTGAAAAGCCAAAAGAAAGACATGAAAAGTTTCTTCTGTGTTTAAAGGACCTAAAGTTACAAATACCACATCAAAGAGATAAATGGCTTGGCAAAATTAAATAGAAATCAAACAAAAAGTAAATGTTTCAAAAGTTTCCATTGTTTATTAATGGATCTATTTGATTAAACATCTAAAAGAATAAATACTTAAGGTCACTCTAAAATCTGTATCTATATAAGACAAAGAGCTATGGCCCCAGGAACAAAATCTGCATTGGGCTTGACCAGGAAAACCATGCATGTTCTGCTGAAAGGTTCAGGGTAAGCTGTCACAGCTGTGGATGGTTCAGAGAAAGACTTAAGTCACAAAGCCAGCAGATTATCAGCATAAATGTTCCAAAATAGCATGAAAACCCATCTTACTCTGCTCTGCTTTTAGAATTTTTATCACTTGGGGGAATTGGAAGGAAAGAGTAAGAGAATGCAGACGGTATGATATCATATGTTAGCAATGAAAATAGTCTAACAAGAAAGACATTGAGAGATCAAGCAGAGTATAATACTGCAAACATTAGAAGGGAAGATACAGCATTATTTGGAGAATGAATACAATTCTGTTTTGTGTTTTGTTTTTGTTTTATGAACAGTGTAAGACCCATCAAAAGAAGTGAGATTTGTTAGTAGGGTCTCTTCTTGCATTTTTACATTTTGTTCTCTTTCAACCTTCCTTCTCACCCCAACTCTGGAGAATATTCACTTCTTTCTTTTGCTCCCAAGTTGTCTTCATTCCTTCAACTCAGTAGTATTCCCATAATACTCAAAAAAAAATTTTAATCTTAATTTTTGAGTCTATTCAATCAGTGTCAAGGAGTTAAAGTTCTTTCATCACAAATAAGCATCATTTCACTTTAAAATTATGAAAATGAAACTAAGAAATCTTAAGTACCTTAATTATAGGTAATAGCCCCCAAATAAAAGGATAAGTGTTCAAATTCGAGCCTGCCTGAACCCAAAGATCAAAGTCAGTCATGTTCCTAAATAATCCTATTTCCATTCCCATCCTATCCATGCTTGTGTCATCTTTGTTTTCTTCTCTAGCCCTGATAGATAATATAATTCATTCCTATATGATATTAATTTATAATATATAATATTTTACCCTTTTAATGGAAAAGAGTGTAAATTAAAAGAATATTTGAAGAAACAGGAGTATTCTGAATAAAATACAAACAAAAAGACATATGATATGCTGAAGGTGGTGAGACTGAATATTTTGTTTTCTTACAATAGTAAGATCAAGCAGGCTAGATTCCTTGTGTGAGAAATTCCACATATACGTTAAGGCTTTCTTAATACTCTTGGTGCAGAATAATCTTGAAAGCCCCAGGGCCACTCTCTTATTGAAATCGGAGTAAATAAAACATATAATACATATGCCTGAAACCGAACTGAGTCTTGCTGTCTAGAATCTTTTACACAAATATCTAAACGAGTTTCAGTACATAGGTAATTAGTTACAACTTACTGAATTTATTAAGCAAATATTTAAAATTACTCTCCAGACTTCCCTCTACTTATTTCAAGGACATTCCTGTATCAAATTCCTAAATCCTAATCTTACCCAATCTGAACCCTATATATATCCCAGGAATTCTATTACCATCGTATGTACTATATGTACTCAAAGGATTGGTATTAGTCTTAAACTTCTAATTTCACTTTTTCTTCTGAGTCTATAATAGAAAAGTTCCTCAACCATTTCATTCCAAAAATCTTAATTTATAAAATAAAGCACTTACAACACAATCAAATTAAGAGCTTCCATTTTCCTACTCCTTCAAACCCATTGAATATAATACCTGTGAAGTGAAGACTGAGCCTCTGGTATGTTGAAATAATAATGTATCTTTGGAAGCAAAGCAGGTTGGTCAAAGTTTGTATAGCATCTCAAATTACTTAAGATTTACTGAGTATACTTTTCCTTTTTGTAACATTCCGTTAATATGAGTAATCATTATGAGGTAGATGGAGGTAAATTACAGGCTAGAGAATAGCAAACAAACATAATAAGAAAAGGATAAACCATTCACCAAATAAAAGTCAAACGAACCTCACCTGTTTTACTGTAGACTTTACTAGCAAAGGACACTGAAAATATTTCTTAATGTATAGCCATGTTTTCAATCTAAGATTTTGCAATAAAATCTTTTGCAGAGGGTTTTCTTTAAATGGTTTGTAATAGCTATTTCCTTATTAAGGAAAATAAATATATTATAGTGCCAAATACAATTTTAATATCTTTCTCTGGCTATGCTCACATCAGCAAATGTCTAAACACTAAAATGTTACATTATCATATAAATGTACAGCTAAATTGGTTTCATAAAACGATCACCAAGTTGTGGCAATTGTTAAAAAGACTAAATACAAGCCATGCTAATAAAGTTCACAGTAAATTGTAAAGTGGCATAAAATCAAGTCTGTCCCTGTTAGTAATGAATCATCGAAATAACAACTTTTTTCCTTAGCAGCAGGATATGTAAAAACATCTTGATTAACATCTATTAATTAAGTTCAAATATTAAAAGAAATGAAACATGTTACTAATTTTTATGAACATAAAATGGGAGTGATGGAGAAAGATTCCAAATAGTGATGATTATATTACCATTGAAAACTCCAAGGAAATAATTTAAAATCTTAAAAAAAAAGTCTCTCATTATGAAAACATTTAATACCACTTTGTAGAACTAGTAACTCGAAGCTTCCACTTGGAACTATGTGCATACTTCTTGAAAAGATTAAAAAACAGAGTCTGTACAATCAAAACATCCTATTCTCTAACAAAAGAATAACACAGTACTATTGCATTTTACTGAAGAATAAATGCCAGAAACTCAGTTTGACTTACAGTTATCTTGAAAATTGATAGAATGATGGATGATGAAGGAGATTAATGATGGAGATTGAACCTTCTCTACACAAAATGAGTCTATCCCATAAATTCCACCTTCATTATACTTCTATAACTTTGAATTCTTGAACATGTCAAGTATATTTCCAACTTTAAACTTCTATCCAAAACACAAACTAATAATGTTCAGTATCTTCTCTCTTGTGACTTCTATGCCACGTGAGAAAATGTCTCCCAGATTTACTTAATATAAGTACGTTTTACAGGACAGTTTTAGAGCAGACACTGGATTTATAGACCAGTGTATATTCTTAATTTTGAATCACTGTGGTTGGAAATACTAAGGCATAAAGAAACAGAAAACAGTGAAGAATGTCTTCAATTCCTCTCAAACAACCAAGCAGAATAATATTTCATACTAATAATAATGCCTCCAACCTTCTGCAAAATGATGCAACCCACCATAATCTGAAAGGCTGGGTCCTCAAGCTAACTGGCTCCCTAGGCATAGATGGCAAAGACAACTTGGCCCCCTGTCTGCAATACAAGTGCAATGGCAAGTATTGGGCAGCCATTTTGGCAAAGGGAGGGGTGTCTCTGGGACAGAAATTTTTGGACTATGGTTAAATCCATTTACTACTTTCTGTTACCCAACCTGTCAAATAAATAGAGATCTAACATATGTATGGAAATATACATATAAAACAAAATAAGCATATGAAATTCTTAAAGAATGAGCTTTCAAGTTGGAAAACACAGACATTATCCAGTTGCTCTGATATGCTATCATTCAGGGGAAAAAGAGCCTGATGACATAGGGTGAACAGCTTGGTGAAAATGGTCATAAAGGATCATAGTCATCTGTTTCCACGTGAAGCAATAAAACAGTCATTATGTTGTGTTGCTGGTATCTCAGCAACAACTTCAGGGTTTTAGCCAAATAATCCTTGACATAATCTCCTATTGTCTTTCTGTTGACTTTATAAGGATAACAAATCCATGGCTTCTACTGTCTCATGTCTAGTGCTTACAGATTTTGCTCAGAGTGCATCTATGCCTGACAATTTTACTCCTCTGTCATATATTAAAAATTCTCACTAGTGAGAGTATGACTGGAATACTCATATCTATTAAGAATATAGAGATTCCTGTTGAATAGCTTAATTCACTGAACTAACTTCTAGCATATAGAGAGTTAGCTGCTCTTAGATGAGCCTCTAATGACTGGTCTATTTGGTTGTGAATAAAGTCACAACATAATGATACAAAACGCAATAATAAAAATAACGAAGATATTTTTCAGAAGGTATCTATAGACCTGGTAAACACTTATATAATCAGTTATGGTACATGAAGTCAATAAATGTTATTTAAATATTAATAATTATTATAACCATTATAATTTTAAATAATTAATGGCTACCAGCAAAGGTAATAAAGTGTTTGATAATTTATATATAAAACTTAAATTAAGTAAACAAATTTATATAAATATTTATATAATTGTATAAATTTTAAAAAATCACAACTCATGTACAATTTTAGAAATATAAGTATAAAATAAAAATAATTTCAATAATTTAAAAACAAAAATTCATTATTCATAATGAATTCATAAAAGAGTGATTCACAACATTTAATGACTCAATATACATAAGGGATATATCCCATTTATTTCAGTGGTGGTGATTCAATAAGGCAACATTTCTCAGTTGAGTGTCAGAAAATCATAATATCATTTGAGAGACAAAAGACATGTGAACGTAGAAGAACTCAGGTGACTTTAGATTATATTATCATAGATCATATCGTGGAGTCTTGGAGTCACTGACTTAGACAGGACAAACTTATTTTTTTTTCTGTACTCATTTGTGCTTTTAATATTTCTACAATAGTTTAATGTAGATCTGTGAACAAACAAAATGAGCTAGGGAGGTTCTAATATTTGGAGATATTTATTTACTTACTTATTTATTTGTTTTTAAAATAATTTTTAATGTTTATTTATTTTTGAGAGCCAGAGATAAAATGCAACCGGGAGAGGGGCAGAGAGAGAGGGGGACACAGAATCCAAAGCAGGCTCCAGGCTCTGAGCTGTCAGTACAGAGCCCAGTGTGGGGCTTGAACTCATCAACTGCGAGATCATGACCTGAGCCGAAATCTGAAGCTTCACCAGCTGAGCCACCCAGGCACTCCATGGAGACCCATATGTAAATGATGACTAGCACATAAAACAGGAAAGGAAAATATCTGCGTAAATACATATAATTGTCACATAAGGTTTATGCAATAGACAACAAACTAATGAATTTCCAGTATACGTTTTTGTATTAACAGATTATTTGTTGGTCTTTCACTTGGTCCAAAAAATATGTAGGTGTAAAGGAACATAAAAATTGTTGCCTGGAAAAGAATCAGTCATATATAAACTAAATAGGTTCATGCTAAGGTGCGAATGGATGGAAAGTGAGCTTCTGTAAGCACAGAATAGAGAGAAATTTATTATAACCATGGAAACTATGTAGACATCAAGTAATTGGCACTGTCCACAAGATTTGAAGTGTAGTAGAACATCAACTGTGGAAATGTAAGGTAAGAGCATTTTAATTAAGAAAAACAGACTACCGAGGCGCCTGGGTGGCTCAGTCGGTTAAGTGTCCGACTTCAGCTCAGGTCACGATCTCGCGGTCCGTGAGCTCAAGCCCCGTGTCGGGCTCTGGACTGATGGCTCAGAGCCTGGAGCCTGCTTCCGATTCTGTGTCTCCCTCTCTCTCTGCCCCTCCCCTGTTCATGCTCTGTCTCTCTCTGTCTCAAAATAAATAAAACGTTAAAAAAAATTTAAAAAAAAAAAAAAAGAAAAACAGAGTACCATAAACAAAGAGAGTTTAAGAATAAGAAAAGGAGCAATCTTTTTGAGGTGTGAAAAGCAATAGTAAGAAACATGGTTACAAAAGTGATTGTGTCTGAAATGGTTTAAATTTTTTCATTCACTTAGCAAATGGTAATTGAGCATCCATTGTAGATAAACATAGGCTAAGCTAAAAGAATACTTATGAATAAAACATATTATCATAAACAAATATTAAATTATTAAGAAAACAAATTCATTGCTACTGTGATCACAGTACAAAGAGAAAGTATAGTGTTATGTGTTGACAAGAAAGAGAACTCCTGATCTTCTGGTAAAGTGACCTTACATCCCTAGTTTATTTGATCGCCCACTCTTCAAGTTTCACATTTTATATCTCTCCTTTCTTTTCTCACTTCCTGCAACTTCCTCATATTCATGCTTGATGAATGATGTAGCTTTTTATTTCAATGAGAAATTTCAAAGATATGCAAAATCTCTTAGACTAAGAAAAGTAAAAATAAAAATAAAAAATAAGCTTGATGCTTTGCAGGGTCTGAGAAACCTCAATGACAACAGTATATAAGGAAAGACATAGTAGCGTATGATGACCTTGGAGCAAGAGGCAGGGTCCAGACTGTGCAGATCCCATCATTCATTTATTATTCAACATACAGTTAATGAGCATCTACAGTCAGTTATGTACTTGCTCTGATGCTGGGGACATAAGGGTGAACATGATGGGGGAGATTCCTGACAATGGGAGTCTCAATTCTAGTTGAGCAGAGTAGGCAGTAAATGAATAAACTTCTTATGCATGTCAACCATATTTCAATAAAGAGGCTAAAAATGTAATAAAAGTAAATAAAGATAATTTTATAGTGCTATGGTCCCCAGAGGAAGTGAAGGAGGCAATGTGTTAGCAAGTGGGGGTTAACCAATTAGGGTGGGGAACAGAAAATAGCTATTTAACTGGTGTGGTTAGAGAAAGCTTCTCTGAGGTGGTATCAGATGTGATTTAAATGATGAGGAAAAGTCACTATGTGATAAATAAGAAAAATCAGAATAAGCAGTAAAAATTAACCCCTTTATTAAAGGATATTGGCATATTTAAAGGTGAGAAGGAAGGCAAATATACCTGGGTTACTATGAGCTGGAGTAGATAAGTGCCACATGATGGAGAGTATGATTGGTTATAGAAAAGATTTGGACTTTTTTTTTTCAATGTGAAGAGTCACTTTATGATTTTAAGCTGGAAAATGTCATTGTGAGTTTGCAACCTCCTTAGTAACTTCCCAGATGAAATCTGAAATCTGGTGCCCTTACAGGGAGGCCAAGAAGAGACCAAAGAAATAGGCAGACACTCCAGATTGGTAGGTGGCAGGTGTAATAAGCAAGGCAGCTAACTTAAGATGTGGCTGAAAGACAAGTTGATCTATATCCACACCTGCTGGCAAGAATCTTTAGTGTTCATATAGCAGCAGTCACATAACCAGTCCAGATGGCTACAACATTACATTTCTATATTAAGACCATGTCCTTGGAGGAGCTTCTGGGAGCAGAGAAAGCAAGGAGAACACACATTCCAAAGAGAACCTCCAATTGCTTCCATTCAGCTTGGGGATCAGCTGGGGGGTCATGTCTTAATGATATCCTCCAACAGTCATGCTCTGAATCACAGTTTAAAAAGACCACTTTGGCTAGTAAGTAGAAAATGGAATGTAAGAGACTGAAAATAGAAATTGAATGACTATAAGGAAGTCTTTTTCAGTGGTCCAGGCAAGAAAAGACATGGATTATATTCCAGACCTAGTGATGGTGAAAGAAGTAGATTTTTTGAAATGTATTTGGAATGCAGGTAAGCAGAGGTGCTCACAAGAAGTAGGAATTGAGACAAAGGGAGAAATCAAGGAAAGGTGGTTGCTTTGCTGAGAGAGATCAGAATGATCTTATTTTAGATAAGCTTACAATCCATTTTAGACATGCAAATGAACAACTTGGCATTCAGATTTTGACACTAGAGTTTAGGGCCTTGGTCAAGATAGGGAGTGATATGAATTTATCTGTGATGCAAAATGATTGTGGTATATAAATCCATGGAACTCAAGAAAACCAAAGGTAAATTATGGACAAGATAATTGAACTTAGCTTTCTACCATCATTTATTTCTTTTCAAATATTAAGCTCCTATTATGAACTAAACACACTTCTATATAAATAAAATATATCATTTTAAAAAGACAAATTTTTCACTTCTATTGATTTATATTGTTTAGGGGTAAGAAATAATACCAACTAAACATACTAATTAAAATGTATACTAAACGAAAAAAATGGCAACTATTACCAAATGTAGCAGGATAAAGGGGATCAGGCACACTAGGGTTGGTGGAGGTGCACTTTTATACAATGTATTTATGGTTGGCCTCTTTGAGGTGACATTAATCACAGACCTGAAGGAGAGCGAGTAAATCAAGCCAAGAATTGGCAGGAGAGCAGTGTGTGCAAAGGGAAAGGCTAACAAATAAGTCCTAAAGTGGGAAGAGACCTATTGTGTCTGAGAAACAGTGAAAAGTCCAGTGTACAGGGTACAAAATGAGCTAAGAGAGTCATAGGACAAAAGAACAGAGTTAAAAGAGGAAGAAGGATAAATCAGGTAGATTATTGTGGGATATTTGAACTTTAACGCTGAGTGAGATGGGTAGTCAATTGATGATTGTTAAATAGAAGTAACATGATTTTTTTGTTTTGTTTTAAATTAATCTTTTATTAAGTCTGTAGGGAGCCTGGATAAATGCAGACAGACTAGTGTTCCGGGAAGTTAACAATGTGACTCAGGCTAGGATGATAAAGTGGTGAGAAAGAGATTATAGATATATTTTGTAGGTAATGTCTCAAGCGTGATTCCAACTGAATTAAACTGAAAGACTAAAATCATGAAGTTGTAAACAACTGAGGTGAAGAATACTATGGGTACAATAAGGATAGTAAACTTGACATGCCTAGTAGATGCTCAGGAATAGATGGCAAACAGCTATTTGTTAATTTGAGTCCATTGTATAGTACAGGGAAGAGATGTGAAGAAATATCTCCCCCCAAGCTATAACTTTTTCCTTTCTTTGTAGGCTATTGACCAATTTTCTAGTTGCCTTTATTCATAGATCATGGTGCTTATTTTACCATCACCTTCTTCATAATTATTCTGAGCATCATTCTCAGGATAAGAACATCTGCAAGTGTAATGTGTCTAACACTATGGACTCTTACTTTTTAACTTAATGACATCCAACAACTTTCCTGCTCATCAAGATTAATGATTCAGAATGTACTTCCTTTGATATTATCACCAAATGAGTGTACCATCTCCAAAAATCTCAATCTCAAACATTCTAATCTGACCACCAACTCCTTCCTGAACTGACCAATTTTCCTAGTCACTACAATAGGTACTCCCTTAGCAATCTCATTTGGATCTCATGACTTAAATCACCATACAAATGCTTATATTTTCATCTTCATCAGTAATTTTAAAGGGGTTAGCCATATAATTCATTCATATTACAATCTGTGTCATGGTTGTATATTTTCTATAATTTCAAAAAAAGAGGGTGAAAGCATCATGTTTACTTTTGAGAAATCAAACTTATATTTTTAACAAAATAACATTTATCAAAGATATAGTTTTATAGTATTTTAAGCAATAGTTCAGACCCATAAGAAAAAAATACTTGTATTAACATTGTCCTCAAATATTTGCATGTTGGTAATCAATATGTAATTTTTCTTGGTTGTAAGTGTCTTGATTATTATTGGAAGCAAACCACATTTCTCCTACTTTATTCACTCCTAAAATTTGGTTATTGCATAGTAAACTAACTGGAGGATGTAAATTCTGACAACAAAATGCTTTAACAAAATCATTAATATAAATTTTAAAGTTCTGTATTTTCCAGTGTCCTTTAAATCCCTATTCTGCTGTTGTTGGGGGTATTTTCCATACAATGTTTTATATTGCAATCCCCCCCTAGAGAGTATTTATGTACCTGTGAGGGGCAAAATGCAGTCTTAAGTTTAATGTCTTGAAATTAAAAAATCCAGCTGCATTTAATTAGGATTAATTCTATTGTTCCCAATGTTTCTCTGTTTTACTAACCCATTAAAATGTATAATTAAACTATTAATTATTTTCAACTGTTAAGTGATGATATGTATTTTCTCTATGTATTTACAAAATATATATAGACATCTTTGCTCATAGACAATTGATAAAATCTTAAAATACAAAACGTGAAATTTTATGAGGTTTATCTTTATTAATCTAACTTTAGTTCCATAAATAAAACATATTTTAGAAATGGAGTAAAATACATAATAATAAAAGTCTTATATAAGTTGGTAAATCCTTCTTGACATACTTCTGATAAATCAAGAAAGTGAACTATTATGACTAAATAATAAATCCTTTGCAATTCTGTTTCAAAACCAAAGGAAATCCTCACTGAGGCCTAAGTTGATAGATCATTAAAGATATTTTGGGGGATGCCTGGGTGACTCAGTCAGTTAAGCGTCAGACTCAGTTTTGACTCAGGTCATGATCTCATGGTTCATGAGTTCTAGCCCTGTGTCAGGCTCTTGCCTGATAGGACTAGCATGGAACCTGCTTGGGATTCTCTCACTCTCTCCTTCTCTTTCTCTGCCTCTGTCCTGCTCACATATGCTTTCTCTCTATCTTTAAATGCATAAATAAATATATATAAATATAAATATATGTTATAGGCAATGTTAAAGCACAATTATCAAAATGTCACAAATACAATAATTTGTATTAAAGACTTTATTTAACTCATTAATTAAAGAGAAAACTGGTAAGATTCTATGAGCAACTCAAAGAAGAACTGAAAAGCTAGTAGATTTATGGGACATTTAACAAAGAAATGTTAGGGCAATAATTCCAGGTTAGATATAAAACTGATAAATGCCCTGTAGGCTCATTAACTTTGTTTGGGTTGTCTGAACAATTGGGCAGAAATTATTTGCATGACTAGTGAAAGATTCTTAAAATTAACAAAGTATCTTCCTTAAGTCTGAGTCCTTTAATTAACAATAAACAGTGAAAGGAACTATATACTTTCCCTTGATAATCTTTGTAAAGATTTTGCTGTCATATGACACACACACACACACACACACACACACACACACACACACAAGTGTGGCACCCACCTTCTTGCTTTATGTACAAACTTGAAATAATTTTTCTATTTGATATTTGTCATACAACTCAGAAGGAGTGCAAAGAATTCAGTGACATTGAGTCTATTTATTTATATAAAAACATTTCAACGTGCTTAAATCTAAAAAATAATAAAAATAATGCCTTTTTATTTTTATTATATTTTTTAATATATGAAATTTATTGTCAATTGGTTTCCATACAACACCCAGTGCTCATCCCAAAAGATGCCTTCTTCAATACCCATCACCTCCCCTCCCCTCCCTCCCACCCCCCATCAACCCTCAGTTTGTTCTCAGTTTTTAAGAGTCTCTTATGCTTTGGCTCTCTCCCACTCTAACCTCTTTTTTTTTTTCCTTCCCCTCCCCCATGGGTTTCTGTTAAGTTTCTCAGGATCCACATAAGAATGAAACCATATGGTATCTGTCTTTCTCTGTATGGCTTATTTCACTTAGCATCACACTCTCCAGTTTTTAAAACTAACAGAACATAATATTAATCCGAGATATATAGACTGAGAATTAAAAACCATCCATTCTTCTTTGAGATACATTTCCAATAAACTTATCAAAGGAAATCATTCAATGAAACTTTCATTCTTACCTGTGTACAGATGTTTTTCAGGTATGTATAATATGGCCAATATAAGACTTGCAAACATTAAAGTAATATTAAATTAGGGTAATAATCTATGGAAAAATAGAATGTAAATATGAGTTATAATATAAGATGAAAGAATACTAAATATCTCCCTGTTTTGAAGAGCTTGTCCATATAATTTTTAAAATTGTAGCATTGTAGCATTTGTGGGTGTAAAAGTATTTTCACATTTGGATTCCATTGTCTACAATTTTTAAAAGAGCTTTATGGATTTATTGTAGTAACATTTAAAAAAATTTTTTAATGTTTATTTATTTTTGAGAGAGAGAGACAGAGCATGAATGGAGGAGGGGAAGAGAGAGAGCGAGACACAGGATCTGAAACAGGCTCCAGGCTCTGAGCTGTCAGCACAGAGGTGGACACAGGGCTCGAACTCAGAATGGTGAGATCATAACCTGAGCTGAAGTAGGACACTTAACCAACTGAGCCACCCCAATACCCCTATTTTAGCATCATTTTTATAGCTACAATTGTTCCATTGCATAATTTATTAAGTAAATTTAATTTTTTTAAAGATAAGAATGCAACTTAAAAATGTCCAAGACAGGTTTGTAGATTAAAAACAAAAAACCTAGATATTTAGAAATTATATGACCAGAAATTTTTGAACAGTATGGATAACACACAATTTTAAAAATTTTGGACTCCTAATCCAAGCAATAAAATCACACAAGAGATTTAATAGATTTAATACTCATGATCATTATGCTTAAGTAAATGCTATACTAAATAAGTCATTCTTAATATTATAGGAAATAAAAAGATATGATAAAATACACTTTCTTTGTAAAGCATTTTTTTTTAAATATTTATTTCTTTTTGAGAGAGACAGAGCATGAGCAGGGGAGGGTCAGAGACAGAGGGAGACACAGAATCCAAAGCAGGCTGCGGGCTCTGAGCTGTCAGCACAGAGCCCGACACAAGGCTCAAAGCAGGAACTGCGAGATCATGACCTAAACTGAAGTTGGATGCTCAATTGACTGAGACACCCAGGAACCCCTAATAAAATACACTTTCTAAAAAAGTTAATTTTGGATACTATGCCTCCATCAATAACCTGTCACTACAATCATGAATTCTACCTTACATAACACCAAGAAAATATACCTTTTTATTTTTTGAAGTATAGTTACCATAAAGTGTTGTATTAGTTTCAAGTGTACAATATAAAATAAAAATTCAACAATTCTACACATTACTCAGTGCTCATGATGGTAAATGTATTCTTAATCCCCTAACCTCATACTCTTTAAATGTTTAAAGCAGACATATTTGTGTGTGTGCATGTGTGTATCCATTTTAGTTTTTAGTCCTAACAAAGATAATATACATGATCCACTATGCCAGAGATGGGTAGCGGAATATATTAGCACAATGAGCACAAAGGAGTAATAAGATTTCCTCCATCATCTTACCTATAAGTCTCATTGTAGTTTCCTATAATCAAGAAGTCCAAAGACTTACCATGCTTGACAAGTTCATCCAAGATTTATGTTTCAAATTTATAGAAAATTATAATAAGATTAATTAACCAGTACCTCAGTATTTTAGAATAAGCATATTAGAAAGACTAACTAAAAAAAGAAAGGAGCTTCAGGTTAAGTTGTAACAAAGTAGGAGACTTAAGTTTAAATTAAGTAAAAAAATCCAAAAAACATAGAAGTCTGAATCTAGTTTCAGAATGTCAACCATCAGTAAAAAAATCTCAGAGGCATTACCTGATTATGCTATATTTAGATGTTCATAATGATGACCTCAAGTCATAATAAAAGCTTAAATTGTGTTCGTTGTTCTCTGCCAAAGATGGCAAATCATTATAAAATGTGCTGTAAAATAATCAAAAGAATTAGGTTTTTAAAAAATGTTTCTTGCCGAAAGCGTTTCATTTTTATTAGATGGAAAATTTGCTATTTTGATACACAACATAGCCCAACAATATCATACAAAGCAGACATTATTTTACTAGTTCCAGGATACCTGGAACTCATCATACATTAAATTACTTGAATGGATATTTTCATTTTGGATTTATTTAAAGAAAACTGAAAGTGTCAGGAGCTTTCTGGAATCACCTGACAAGAAGATTGTTTGACATTTACAGCATAAAATAATTTCACTGCAGGAGATGCTTATGTTCCTGATGTTTCTGTGATTGCACATTTAAAATTTTTTAAATCTATTTGAGGTGAAACAAAAAATAATATATGTATGTAAAGGATCTTTAATAGTATAAATTTAAGATAACTTTATGTTATCAGACCATTTAAGACAGTACAATCGGGAATGGATAATTTTTCTTTACCAGTTTACACATACCAATTATTTTTTTTGGTATATGACAGAAGATAATATTAGAACTTTGTGTATATTAATAGAGCATCAAAAAAACCCTCTTACATTCATTTTAAATAAATTATAAGTCTTATAATTGTAAGTTTTATGTTGAGATGATCTACTTAAAGACAACCATGCAACCAATAAACTCAATTCCAACTTATGAACTTTTCACCAATTTTACAAAGATAAATGTAAAAATGAATATACAGCATATGAACAGACTCTACATCAGAAATTTCTCATTTATCATTTTATCTTCCTTAAAATTAAATTAGTTTTAGCTATTCTCTACGGAGACTGAAGAACGAAATGGATGAAGTTCTGAAGACTTACTTTTATTTTATTTAAAGAAAATTCAATATAAAGAACTACCTTGATCTTAATCATATAAAATCTTTTAAATGGCATCCTGAACAGTCTCTGGAAGTAGTTACATATTTGGTGAAGCAGTTTTTAAGAGACAAAAAAGAAAAATTAGAAAACAGAAGCAAAAGTTTTATTAAATGAAACCAGTTCAGCTTCTCAAGTGAAACTCCATATAAAGAAACATCAGAAAAAATCTGACCAATCAATACTGAGAAAAGGGAACATGATATAATCTTGTGGATGCATGTCTTCGCTAACATATTTAATCTAAATATGGTAACAGTTTCTGTAGGGATGTTTTTTATAATGCCTCTGATTGGAGATCAATGCCAGACCCAAATTTTATCAAAGCAATCCTGAAAGTGGCCAAAATGGGGTAAATACACTACTGCCTGACGGACAGAGGCCATTGTGTAACTAATCCAGAGTAGTAGGTACACTGGACATGCTTCAGAAACCCCTTCAAAATGACTGTTCCCTGCAATAAAGCTTTAGATAAGAATTAGCACACAGTTTAGGGTTAGTTTATCTGATACAAATCTGGGTGTAAATGAGAGGTAGATTTAAGTCAGGTTTTTATGCTTTTCTAATTAATGAAGCAAAGTTCACAAAAACTTTTGTGCATAAACAGAGAATGATGTAAATCAAGCAAGGATTTGTGGATGAGGCTAAAATATTCCCATAGAATGGAGTCCTTGGCGTTCTGTGCCAATAAACAGATCATAGCTAAGCAGTTAAAAGTTTGCGAAGAAAATGTAACTAATTGTTTGCCATAGATATAGCCAATTTCAAAGTTTTAATCATAACATATATTTTGAAACAAATTAATATCCTTTTGTTTCCTTCAGTATAACAATCGGCAAATATATAGCTAGGAAATAGATGAGTTATTTTCTTATGAAAAATGTTAGTTATAAGATTATTCATTGTTAGAAAATGTTGGCAAATTATTAATGATTTGTTTTGAAAATAACAGTTCTTAAAATAATTTACTGATAAGAACACTTGATTCTTGAAATCATTCTAAATTCAAAACAATAAATTAATGTCATGAGAATGTTGCCCATTCACTAGTACTGTAGAGATACAACCAGCTTAGTCAAGATGTAATGAAATATTAATGTACAAATGGGCAAAGGAGAACCAAATTAAGTACAATCTTATACCTGAGGAAATTTTCCACAACATTTCTTTTTTTTAATGTTTATTTACTTATTTGAGAGAGAGAGAGCACCAGTGGGAGGGGCAGAGAAAAAGGAGACAGAGAATCCTAAGCAGGCATGTGCTGAAAGCACTGTAAGCTTGAACCCACAAACCACAAGATCATGACCCTTAGCTGAAATCAAGAGTTGGACACTTAACCAACTGAGCCACCCAGGCACCCCCCACAACATGTTTCTTGATAAGATTATAGTCATTGGGCGCCTGGGTGGTTCAGTGGGTTAAGCATCAGACTTCAGCTCAGGTCATGATCTCACAGTTGGTGGGTTTGAGCCTTCATCGGGCTCTGTGCTGACAGCTCAGAGCCTGGGGACTGCTTCTGATTCTGTGTCTCCCTCTCTCTCTGCCCCTCCCCCACTCACACTCTGTCTCTCTCTCTCAAAAATAATGAACATTAAAAAAATTTTTTAAAAGATTATAGTCACATATTATGTTTTGTTTTTTCTTTTTAGGACAACTAACCAGGTGATGTATAAGGAAGGTGCGCACATTAGTTAACTTACAATTCTTCACTATAGAAGCACAGCTCCCAAAAATATCATAAAGCCTTACAGTATATAATTATATATGAATCCCCACTGTTTATATATGGAGTGCCAGTAGAATAAGAATGATGGTTAGAGGCTAGAACCCACTGGTTCTTAAGTAGAACATTAATGCCACATAATTATAATTTTATGGATAAAAATGGTATGTTTAACACTATGACTATTAACATAAGACTTAACAATAGGTTGTCACTTAAAAAATAGAGTCTAATCCATTCTGAATAAGGAAATCAAACCATTAATTCTATATTGAGAAAAGCAATTAGAAATGCTGTTTTGTTCATATTTGGATAGGAAGGGAAGAATATATTTAAAAGTTTTCTTTATTTTCAACTTTGTCAACTACAATAATATAACAGAAATGTTTTCTACATTCTACACAGATTAAATATTACAACTTAAAATGTTTAGAGCTGTTGACTTTTGTATATAAAGCAGAGAATAGAGGCACCTGTGTGGCTCAGTCAGTTAAGCTTCTGACTCTCGATTTCAGCTCAGGTCATGATCTCCTAGTCCTGAGATGGAGCTCCCCCACCCCCCCAGGAATGGAGTCTGCTTAAGATTCTTTCTCTCCTTCTCCCTTTGACCCTCCTCTGCTTGCACTCTCTCTTTCTCTCAAAACAAAAAGGCTAAAATAAATAAAAATGAATAAAGATCTGTTTAAAAAAGTGAAAATAAAGCAGAAAATAATAAGACTCCCAGGTGTCAATTTATATTTTGGCTTCAATAAGCCCCTTCACAAAATCCAAGTCAGGAAATATTCCTATCTTTCCTCATAGATTATTACCATCTGCTGATATTATAAGAGCTCATCCCTGAATTTTCCATAGAAATGACAATTTTCTAATAAAACTGAACTTGACTTTGAAAATCCAGATATTATTTACCTAAATTTCATGTTTTCATCCTGAATATTTTCTTCTTGACATAGAAATAGTGTATGTGTATATGTGTGTGTGTTATTAAAATTACTTCAACTGGGGCACCTGGGTGGCTCAGTTGTTAACAGTCCAACCCCTGATTTCGGCTCAGGTCATGATCTCATGGTTGTGAGATCGAACCTGGCGTTGGGCTCCCCGCTGGGCATGGGGTCTGCTTAAGATTCTCTCTCTGTGTCTGTCTGTCTCTCTGTCTCTGTTTGTCTCTCCCTCTGTCTCTCTCCCCCACTTACACACTGTGTCTCAAAAAAAAAGATACCTCAAATTACTTGTCGATACAGGTACAAGAAAAATGAGCCCCAGGTTTTTACAAACACAGATGTGATGAAATTAGCTATTTCATCAACAATGTTTTGATAGAAGCAGTAATGCAGACATTGCTCCCAAGCATCCAAAATGTTATTGTAAGACATACTCAGCTATGCATTAATTAAAATTTGTTGTAAAAGGATATTTATGTCATTAAAAAGATGCTGTAACAGTAAGTGAAAAAAGCAGCTCATTCATCAGAATATCCATCGTGACTATCATATTTAAATTATTATTTCTAAAGTATATCTGGAAAATTAGAAACTGAAATTATAAAAACGATTATTTCTGCGTGGTGAAATTGTCTCTGTTCTGTTTTAATTGTCTGTGTTTTCTAAACCATACAAAATAAAACTTATTTATTTATCTATTAACTTATCTATTTATTTATTTACTTATTTATTATCTATTAACTTATCTATTAATAATTAATAGAAGAGAAAATAAATGAATGTGAGGGATTTTAAATTTTACCAACAGTTAAAACTTCTTTTACTTCATACATACTGCCTCTCATGTACCAATAATGAGTGTAAAATGCCCACCAAGATTGCTCCAAAGAGTTAAAAAAGGAAATAGCAACCCCAAGTGGATAATTTTAATTTAGTTTACAAGACTATAGCATAAGATAGAAATGAGAATATAATTTCTTCCCATCTTGTACCATATGATGCAATTCTGTATTAACAGATCTTGCCTGTAAACATGGTGAATTACCCTTTTCACTCTGATTGACAGTGTAGTGCACTTACTATGACAATGGAGTCAGCCTGCCCTGGATTGAACCTAAATTCTGCCTTTACTACTTTTGTCACCTTAATAAACTGTTTAACTTCTATTCCTATCTCCATGTCTCATTCATGAAATGGGAACAATAATGGGGTTGTGTGGATTACACAAATAAATACAAATAAATCGCTTAGCATGGTGACCAGCAAATTGTGAGCATACGATTCACATTTACTAATATAAAGTTTTATTTTTTATTGTTGCTGCTCCTAGTGAAATGAACCAAAATTAAAATCTTTCCTTAGATCTAGTATTCAAGTATTTCTGACAGGTCTTTATTTGAATTTTGACATTCAAATCCCCAAAATAATAAATCCCCCTGTGTGGGTAACAGGAAAAATGAAATTTAAAAAATATGAAAACCACTAAATGTAATCATTCATCCACTAAGATTGTATAGCTCTGCATTCAAAGGGAATATTAAATATGGATACATTTATGTGTAGTTCACTCATCTGAGACCTAGATCAGTACATGAAAAAAAATAATTTTATTAAAATCAGAGACCTCAGCAAAGGATACCCTGAAAAAAGATTGAAGTGGTTAGAAAACACTCATACCTAGCAAAGACCCTACAATAAAAATTATAAGTCAGAAATCTAAAACCCAGATATATCTTTCCTAATGTGTACACATCCTATAAGTAGAATTAAATTTATATATAATATACAAGATACCATTTACGATCTTTTCCTTAAAGACAAGTTTATATTACATAGTAATTATATCAGTCAATGGTACTCCAATGGGTGGGATAGAGTGAAAAATTTACAGGACACAGCACATTGAATCATTTGTTGTTCATTAGGTTCACCACATTTTTTTCTAAAAATAAAAGTCCTTTGTAGAACTACAGCACCAATTCAGAAATAATTGAATTACCTCTTTCTTATCAGTTAGACTTCAGATCCCTTATAAAGTCATGAGCATACTGATTGTATCAGTGAAATTAAAGTACAATTTGATTTTTGTCAGCACTGTTCTGTGAGATATATTTTTCTTTCCTATTTCAACCTATAGGGAAATACTCAAGATTAACAAACGACACAAAAATTTGAGTTAATTGTTAAATGACTTAAATGTAACAAGCCAATGTCTCCATTATCCGTGCAAGTAAAAGAGTCTTCCTAGTTCACCAAACTTGGTTGACAATATTTTTTAATGTTAATAATTTCAAACAAATAACATAGGGAATGGACCATGTCATTAAAATTAACTTATAAATCATCAAGATAAAGAAAAACAAACAAGTCAACAATAACAAAAGAAGAAACCAATGTAAAAATAAATCCAAATGTATAATTAACTGGAAAATATTTTCAGCTAAGATGAATGCAATAACTACAGACACTTATTTATGATAACTATGGGTCAGGAACTGTACTATTTAGTGTATAGTATTATCACATTATAACCCCCTATGGGGAAGATGATATCCTCATTTCACAGATGGATACATTGTGACAATGACAGATTAAGACTTGTCCAATGTCAAATAGATCATAATTGGCAGAGTCAGGATTTTTTTCTTGAGTTCTATTCCTGCACACACACATGCACACACACACACACAAATGCACACGCACCCCAAGAAAATGAACAGAAGACCAAAATTCACTATGCTTATTGCAGATCTATATGTGCTTAAGTCAACTTAAGAATCCATCCCTAGAAGAACGGTAACATAAATCAATGGACGTGCATACTATGAAGTTATTCTGAAGTTCATAAAGGATTAAAATCTGTATGGATTAACATTGGCTAATATAGCATATTGCCAAATACAGCATAATACAAATAAAATATAAATAAAAACTGTAAAAACATGTAGGTAGGTATGCATATGTATGTGTATGTATGTATACAAATACATATATGCAAAGAAATTACCGAGAAGAATACAATATGTTAAACATGGAAATGAGTTTAGGGTGTGTTTTATGTGAGGTGGGGCAAGAAAAGGGTGGCGAAGGTTTGACTTATTTTTTACACTTACAAAGAACATGCATTACTATTAACTTAAAAGAATGGCTTTTTATTACTATACTTTACCATATTTATTTTTTAAATATTTATTTACTTATTTTGAGAGTGAGAGAGCAAGAGTAGAGGTGGGGCAGAGAGGGAGAGAGAAAATCTCAAGCAGCTCCACTCTCAGCCAGAGGCGGACACAGGATTTGACTCAGGGCTTGATCTCACCACCATAAGATCATGACCTGAGCCGAAATCAAGAAATCAAGGACGCTTAACCGACTAAACCACCCAGGAGCCTTTTTTCATATTTATTCTCATAGTGGTAAGGTATACAGTTCTTTGTGGCTTTGTTCATAGAATCCACGGAGACTCTTGATTGAATAGAATCAACTGTAATTCAATTCATGCTTTCCAGTTCCTAAGTAACTACATAAAAGTAAACAAGAAATGCTATAAACTAGGTCAGATTGGTTGTTAAAATGCAAAATACTCACTTCTTTACCAGAAAAGTAATTTCTAAGAGTAAAATCAAGATTGTGTTTTAGGTTAGCAATGATATGGTGGGAGGGAAAATACAAAGTTTGGATGTTTATTTATGAGAATATAACTTTTAAAGGATTTAATTGTGTTTATCTACCATGTGCCTTAGTTTTCCTCTGTTGGCATTCATCAGGAGAGAAAGTGATACTTGATGTTACCAATATACTTGTAGGAAAGCCTTTTAGTATCTCTCTCTCTCTCTCTTAATCATAGCTTCAATTTCAGGAGATGGGCAATCCTATGAATTGCAATCCTAATTCTTTCAATAACTTACATTTTTTACCTCAGATAAATTTATCTGCTGTCTTCATTCATAGCACTAAAATGAAGATAAGAGTTTTAACTTAAAAGGTTTTTGTTTTTTTTCCTGGATAATGTATAAAGTGATTATGAAACATTTTTACAGCATGATAAGGTTGAATAACTATTTTCATTATAACCATTTTCCTCAGGTTACCTAACACATTAGGGAGCAAATCAATATCCTCATTCAATTTCATTTTCCACTTCCATACAAGCCAAATGCTTATATTTTGACTTCTACAAAAACAAATAATACTAGTTGCCTAACATTTTGTAACTTTATTTGAAAAAGAAATCATACTATTTATTTGCCACTATCTTTTCTTTCAAATAATTGTTAAGAAAGGGTTATTATTTTGTTTTCTTTCCAAAGGATATTTCTCAGTGAGATATCAAATGCTTTCTTGGGATGCTCAAATATTATCCACATGATTTCTTGTTTCAGAGTTTTCTGTTGGTGGTGGTTTGCTTTTTATCTCAAACACTTGACTTTATATTTATTATTTTTAATTTTTTTATGTTTATTTGTTTTAAGAGAGAGAGAAAGAGAGGGACAAAGAGAGGGAGGGGCAGAGAGAGGGAGAGAGACAATCCCAAGCAGGCTCCACATCCAGCATGAAACTTGATGTGGGGCTCAGTCCCATGACCCTGGGATCATTACCTGAGCTGAAATCAAGTCAAATGCTCAACCAAATGAGTCACTCAGGTGCTCCCCAAATCTGAATTTATATTTATATAATATACTTACCAATCACGCAACTGAATAATGTGTGATTTTAGATAAAGAGAATGCTCACAGGTTATCAGAATACATATGATACAAATGGACAAAAATGAAGCTTTTTATAACTGTCTTAATTTTTTAAAAGTTTTTAATGTTTATTTTTGAGAGAGAGAGAGAGAGAGAGAGAGAGAGAGAGAGAATGCAAGTAGGGGAGGGGCAGAAAGAGAGAGGGACACAGAATCCAAAGAAGGCTCCAGGCTTTGAGCTGTCAGTACAGAGCCCCATGTGAGGCTTAAACTCACAGACTGTGAGATCATGACCTGAGCCAAAGTTGGACACTTAACCACCTGAGCCACCCAGGCACCCCATATAACTGTCTTAATTTTTCATACATACTTATCCAAAATGATTTTGATATATTCTCAATCCCTATTATTAATTTCAACTGCTCCTTTAGTATTTCATAAGTCAGAGGGCTTTTTTATGGCAAACAGACTATTAGAACCACTTGACTTTTAAATTAATATTTAATTTAATTCAAAAATTTTAAACCTTATTTTATTACTCTTAATTTGAACTTAATAAATGCTTATATTTTCATATATAGTCACCAGGTAATATTATTACCCACATTTAGTTATCATTCTAAGAGTATTGAAATAAATTAATATATTCAATGTTGCTTATTCTTCCAAAGTTGCTAAACTCAAAATTACCATTATATTTCCTTTAGCAATAAGAAGCAATGTTATGTATAAAGTGTACAAGCATGAAATATCAAATTATGTTAATCAATTTTTATGCAATACTGAATATGCATAATTTTTCTTTTGTTTTTTGACTCAAATGTGAAGTAATTAAATATTTTGTCATTTAAATCACTAAGGTAGTCCAAAATTATGTCTGAAGTGTAATATTCTCATAAAATTATAGGTAATTTGTACATTGCACATATAATCCAAATGATTACTAAACTTATCTAAACCTGACATGGACTATCAATATTAGAATTTGAAATATTTCATCATCTTTTCATTTATATGCATACATACCACCTGCTTACTCAAAATCCCATGTCTAATGGACAACTGAATGCCTTATCAGATTCCATTGTTGTACCCCCGCCCCCACCCTCATCCCTAAATCTGCTCCTGTAGCAATCTTACTCATCTCAGTAAATGGACAAGCATGTTCTTTTCCTATTGTCTTCAACCAAAAACTTGGAGCGTTCCTCAATTTCTGTCCTTTTGCTCCAGTCTATACCCAAACCACAAACTTCTCATACTATCAACGTTTTTCACAATACAGTCACTCTCACCAACTCCATTTATGTTTTCTCTTTTACCTGCAGTAATACAACATTCTCCTAATCTGTCCTTTTCACTCTTTATAGACGATTCTTACATTACCTAGAGTGAAGATGCCAATTTCTTGCTCAATGTGCCCCAGTAACTTTCCTTCTTAGAGTAAAAGCTTAACTATTTACCTGGGATTACCAGGACTAAACGATCTCCCTCTCACTCTTCTGCTTTCTTGTCCTATTCATTTCCCCATAATGCATTATAGTCACACTAGCTTCCAGCAATACTAACCTCCTTGCTATGAATGTGCTTTGTTCTATCTGGGGTGTCATCCCTGGATTGCTGCAGAGTTCACTCCACCAACCCCTTTAGATGTTTTGTTCAAACGTCCATTGCTCCATGAGACAACTCATTCTCTTGGCCTCCTTTTTACCCTAATTCTGGTGATTCCTCTCCATATTACTTCTCCATCTGATATTTAAATCCTATAAATTGAAAACTTAATAAGGACAAGAAGTTTGTTGTGTGTGTGGTTTTTTTTCTAATTTATTCACTAGTATGTACTCAGTTCATTGAAAATAGCCTGCTATATTGAGTTTTCAGTATATACTGTTTGTATGGACCGGACAATTTTGAAGTTCATTCAGATATGTATCTAGTAATATATCAGCATATATGGATAAAGTGAAGTACAAATCTTGCACTAAAATATTATTTGCACACTGGTAATATTTAAAAATAGAAATGGGCTGTCTAGAGAATCAAGTAAGGCCTACAGATAAGAATAATTTCATTAAGAGTAATAAAAAACATTTTTCTTATAATTTCTTTTTTTTAATATTTTTAAATGTTTACTTATTTTTGAGAGAGAGAAAGACAGAATGCAAGTGGGGGAGGGAGAGAGAGAGAGGGAGACACAGAATCCAAAGCAGTCTCCAGGCTCTGAGCTGTCAGCACAGAGCCTGACGTGGGGCTCAAATTCACAAATGGTGAGATCATGACCTGAGCCGAAGTTGGATGGTTAGCCAACTGAGCCACCCAGGCACCCCTCTTATAATTTCTAACATAGCAATTGTGACTGAAAATAAGGGCATATAAATAGTTTATGTAATACATAATAAAAAATAATATCGAGGATACATATAGTGAGAGACTTTTCTTTTTTACAGAAATATTCATAGCAGTTATATTAATAATAATGATAAGCTACAAATAACTCAAATGTTCACTGAATTGATAAATGAAGTGAATTGATAAATGAATTGTGTTATATTCATGTAGTGGAATGCTACTCATCAAAACAGAGGGACAAATTAATATAGATGCAACAACACAACTGTATCTCAAAAATATTGTGTTGAATAAAAAGTCAGACAAAAAGACAACTTACTGTGTGATTCCATTTATATAAAATTTTTAAATGGGCAAAACTAATCTTTAATGACAGAAAGCAGATCACTCATTTTCCTGGGTCTTCCTGACTACAAGGAGGCAGAAGGAATCTCTTTGCAATAATTGAAATAGTCTTAGTTGTAGTGACAATTACACAAGTGAAAATACATGCCCACAGGAACATTTAATTGTGTGTAAATTATACTACAAAGTCATTTAACCATAAAATAAGATAACATGGTTTACCAGGTTACTGGAATACTGCAAACTGAAATAGCAGTCAATAACTCTTAAATGTTTGCTGCATACTATTAATTACGAAGAATCTCTCCCCAAACTAAATTGGCTGTGTTCTCCAATATCTCTGAGTAAGTGAACATATCTGATTCTACATCTTCCTTTCCCTTCTCATTCTACCTTGTCCTTTTGACATTAACTAGGTCTTACCTATGTATTTCCTGTAAAAAAATATAAAAACATAAAAAAAATTGTAGTATTGGTGAAGGTTAAGGAAGACTCATGTAGGTCCTTATAAGACAAGTCAACTCTGGCAAACAGTGTAGAAACCAATATGGGAGTCCTCCCGGTGTCTAGTACTTCTTCCTACTGGCAGGATGTTAAATGTGCCCATTTTCATTCAATTATCAGTCTCCTCCTATTCATCCTGAGAGAACCTTCAGGAAATCAGTCGGCACTAGAATCAGAGGAAGCTACTAGTTCTGAGCTCAGAGGTCTGCAGAAGCAAAATAGTTCATTTTACAGGAGACACCTGGAACCTGGCCAACCTTCTATTCTGCGCTAAGCTCATCTGGTGGCCAGCTTCTGCATTGAGAGCAATGATGGCTTCTCAAGAGGCTTATTTCATAAATCAGAAACTTAAGTATTATGAAGATTATCTTTGCAAACTTGGAACTTAAAGGAAACGAGATAATAGTAAGAATACATGAATAATTGGAAAACTGTGTGTGTTTACCAGGTCTGAGCAAATAAAAAGTTAAGGAATTTATTCTGAACATTAAAATTAGAATAATTATTAGAAAATCCACTATTTAATATCATGATTGTGCTTTCTTGGTCAATTTTTATAAATAGAATCCTTATATTATAGCTCAAGCAAAGCCCATTTAAGAGCATTCTGAAAATATGATGACAAAATACTTTATATCCATATATTATATATGGATAATAATTTTTGCTGCACTTGTCTACATTTAGGTCAGTTCACAGCTATAAAACGCGAAAGCTAAATGTTCTTTCTGTGAAATGAAAAACAGTATCAGACACAAATGCTGTTATTGATAATGAGAAGAATTCTTGACATATTGAGGTTGAGTCAATGTATGGATTTAATTTCTAGTTCCTTGTTCACATATTATTAAATGAAGTACACCACAAATCAACATGACAAACATATACTTTAACGTAGAAGAGCATTTCAAAGTTTAAAAATCTCCAACTGGGACCTAATTGCATTATCTATGTACTCTGACATGAAAATAGACTACAAAGAAATGAGCTTGATTGCTTAGCACATTAACTAATTCATTACTGCATTAACAATACATTAAATAATTGATTAAAATAAAATTTACTTGCTTAAACAGATATTTGTTCTGATTGTTAATTTTATGTGTGAACTGGGCTAGACAATATTGTCCAGTTGTTTGGTAAAACATTTGTCTAGATGTTGCTGTAAAGGTATTATTTAGATGTGATTAACTTTTAAATTGGTAGATTTACCCTTCATAATGTGAGTGGGCTTCATTTCATTGGTAGAAAGCCTCAAGAACAAAGACTGAAGTTTCCTGAAGAAGCAGCGATTTTGCCTCAAGACTGCATCATAGAAACCCTGCGTAAGTCTGCAGATTTCAGGCTTACAACTGCAACATTGATTGTCTCCATTTCCAGGCTACTGGGCCGTTCTACAGATTACGTACTTCTCATCCCTTACAAACAGGTAAACCAATTACTTAAAATAAATCTCTTTGTATATGCACACACACACACACACACACACACACACACACACACACTAGTGATTCTCCAGAGAAGGAGAACCCTAATACACTTGTTGACTGACTTCTACGTGCCAGGCGCTAAGGATTGATTGATGAAGGCGACAGAAGAATACCTACTCTCATAAATTCAGTGGAGTCAAATGACAATAAGCATTTAAAATCATGATAAATTCTGTAAAATAAATTTTAATAAAGTAAAGGGTGAGAAAAATTAAATAAATTGTGGAGATGAGACCAAATTCACATGATGGTTAGAGAAATCCTCTCTTAGATGATAATGAAGCTATCAGTAAATGAAGAAATATAATTATGGATTTGGGAGAAGGATTTTGTGGGCAGAGACAAGAATATGTAAAAATAAGTTTGGAATATTTGAAGTATAATAAGAAGGCTAATGTGGCTGAAGAAAGTAATAAAGAGGAAAACTGATGGATACAAGTTTGGAGGGATGTGCAGAGGTCACTCAAATTGGCCTATAGCAATAATTAGTTTTTATTTATTCTAATTTTTTGGAATCTCTTAAACGGGGATGATTTAATTTGAAAAACACCGATTAATGGATCATTTTGGTATGGAAAAATGCCAGTATGACGAGCAAGCACAAATCCAGTTGCAACTAATGAGCCCTCTACGTGATGAAACTGATCATATGGTGAGTGGTGATTAGTAAAAAAGGGGATGAAGCAATAGCTGTGAAACAATAACTAACGTATTAACAATCTCCACATTGTTACCTTTCTCAGAACTTGAAGCCAATGAACGCTGCCTAACCTGGTGAATTCATTTAGCAGAAGTCCAATCTCAAAGTCTATATCTCAAAGTAACATAGATATTTGATATGAACATTCATTTCTTTACATTCATTTCTTTTTAATAGAAACACACACACACACACACACACACACACACACACACACACGTGCCCTCTAAGCTTGTCAGTTTGTCTTTGGATAGAAGGTATAATGTCATTCTGGCAGATAAAAATGTAGACTGCTCTGATCTTTTCCAACTGATACATGTCTTAAATATACATTATTTCCTTCATTGCCTCCTTTAGGCTAATGACCATGGGAATTCTATTTAATCTCTTGACAGTCCTTCTCCTACTGCTTGAAAATTCTGTCTCCTCTCTACCCCATCTTCAAAGTTCCATCTCACTGATGGAAAATCTACTTCCAAGTTTTTGTAACACTGGTCCAAGATGTAACTCTGTAGTAATAGCAATGACTGCAAGGAGATATAAATGGGAAGAAAAGACAACTAAATTCCCATTACTGTGCTATCTCTTGTCAACACTGGACATAACTCACAACTTTTTTCTCGTCTACATTTCCTGTTCTCTGCCTCTTCCTCCTCTGATCATTCTCTTTTGTCACCACCTCAGAATCCTCAGACAACATCTGTGGTAAAACACCAGGTTCAGCCATCATTTTAAGGAGGAGGAAGAGAAGGGAAGTTTGGATAGTTTTTTTGAAATACAGATGGCTCTAATTTAGTTCTTTGTATATGAAAACACCAATCATGATTATCTATACAACCTTTATCTTAGATACTCTGAGTCTGTGTTGCAGTCACAGGTTGGGTTCTGGTGGAAACCAACTAACAGATAAAGATTATTAGGAAGTGCTCTTGCAGAAGATTCATTCGTGAGTACCCTTGGAATCAACACCTGTGGGAGTTACAGAAGAGAAGTATCCCAGGTACAGGGAGAAATTAAGCTGTGATACAGTCCCAACCATGTCCTTAGCTTAGGTTTTGGGGTGTTCCAGAAATGCAACAGATCTACAGAGTTGTCATTAATTTTTTGTTTGTTTGTTTTTATTTATTTTGAGAGAGAGTGACAGAGTGCAAGCAGGAGAGGGGCAGAGAGAAACTCAGACACAGAACCTGAAGCAGGCTCCAGGTTCTGAGCTATCAGCACAGAGCAGACACAGGGCGCAAACCCACAAACCCCAAGAGCGTGACCTGAGCTGAAGTTGGACGCTTAACTGACTGAGCCACTCAGTCGCCCTCAGAGCTGTCATGAATTTGATCTACATGGCGTGGCCTTTATAGCTCCCCATTGGCTAATCATCGAATGTGGTGCAGGGAGACTTGAGAGAGATCTTTCTAGCTGAGGCATCTCAGAAGAGAACCAAAAACTAAAGGTTGTATTCTGACAACATTCTTATCAGCTGAGGCAATAAGTTCTTCATTCCTGAAAAGAGATCTGAGCATGGCATCACAGCATACATCACAGACTGAAGAGTGATAGGGTTACCTGTCAGGTAAATTCGATCATGATCCTGGAGAGGAAAGATGGTTAAAGGGATATAAATAAAGAAGTGACAGATCCTGGTACCTGCAGAATTCAAGTGAAACCAAAGACAGTTTTATTATAAGGATTTTTTTTTAAAACCCTCTATTTAGTTTTTCTTTGTTTTTGGCTCTTTGTCAAATAATTGGCTGTAATAAATGAGTCAGAACACCACAAAAGGGCTGTATGCTTGCCTTGGTGATAGACAAGAAAGATGGAAAGTATGGGATATTATACTATTTTTATGTGTTTGGACCTGGGGATGAGAAAGACTGCTGACTGAAGGGGAGATGAAGGAACATTAATTCCCCAGGTTCAGAAGAAAATTCAGTGGATTGCTATGAAGACTCTCTGAACATATACAATACCTCCAGGAAATTTGCACTATCAGAAGCATGATGTTCTTACATGCACAATCCTTCATTTCTGTCTCTCCTCTAAGCTCATGATCAAGTGAAAATTTTGAGAAGCAATAGGTGTGCTTTATAACTGAAGCATCACCTGCCAGGTTAATAGTTAGGACAGTACCCTCTGTCCTTCCTAGGTATTTCTCACATACTAAATTCAAACTATGAAACAGTACAAGGACTTTTATAACCAAAATGATGAGCATTTCTTAATTATAGCATACAAAAAAGGAACCAAGGATCCTGAAAAGTCAATATAGAGAAGACTCATGCTGTTGAAAGGTGTTAAAATATAATTAAAATAATTGTCAAGAATTCAAATCATAGGTCCCATATAAATATGAATTGAATGCATGTCAAATATTTTAAAACATTAATTAATTATTGGTTCAAAGAGCATTTAAAAAGCTAAACTTCTTATAAATGGCAAAATTGCTGGGTTAGATAAAAAGGAGCTGCTAAATGTCCAAAAGGGCTATAAATTACTAATTACAGGGCTATTTCATTCCACTAGAAACCAATTATTTGCATCTCTACTGGACAAAAATCTACAAATTAACCTGTGGGCTGTCTAAGGCTGAAGCCTTTAATTAATAATAAATTTAAAAAAAGAGTTAAATACATTCTCCTACAATCTAGATAATCGTTGGGAGACATTAAATCCCATAAACACAGAGAAGATGTGGTTTAAATTTTGTCTATGTTCAAGTTTCAGATAATTTTTTGACAAACTTTTTAATATAAAAGTATAGAGAAATTTCGAAAACAATTAGTAAAATAAGAAGTTAGGAAGATAACAACGATCTAAAGGAAAAAAACACCAAAAGTTGTGAGTCAATGATAAAATGAGTATTAAAAGAATAATCCTGGGGTACCTGGGTGGCTCAGGCGGTTAAGTGTCTGACTCTTGGTCTCAGCTCAGGTCATGATCTCATGGTTCCATGGGTTCCAGACCTGGATTAGGCTCTGTGCTGTCAGTGCAAAGCCTATTTGGGATTCTCTCTCTCCCTCTCTCTCTGCCCCTCCCTGGCTGTCTCTTTCTCACTCTCAAAATAAAAATTAAAAAAAAAACATTTAAAGAAAGAGAATAATCCTATATTTTAGTATATAAATTAATTGGGCCTTTGAAAAATTCTAGTTAATGGTATACTTTGGCCTCAAGTATTTTTATTAAATTACCTATATGCTTGCTTGCTTGCTTGCTTGCTCCCAGTAGCATTTTAAGATACTGCCATCATTCTGAAAGGTACTTACTTACTCAAGAGAACAAGGTACTATTAAGCATTAAATTAGGAGATAAAGAAAACTGGCTTTGTTAAAAAAAAACAACATGGTGTAGGGTAAATATGGTCGGGAAATATGGGACAAAAACACCTTCAAAAACAATAAAGAGCCAGAAATGGAATGTAGGTTCGTAACTGGAAGGAAAAAATAATTTGAATATTAATTCCTATTTTACTTCTTTTTCACTCATTAAATGCTATTTTTTTCAGAAATTATCTCAAATGTTTTCTCCAGCAAAAGTCATTCACAGACTATGTTAGGTCAGAATGAATTTTAATTTTTATCATCAATCTTAATGATTTTGTCTTCCATTATCCATTCAATTATATCAAGTTTGATATATTTAATTCTACTTTTTAAAATTATTTTTAAAAATAATTCTACTTTTTAAAATTTTAGACTGAGGGTGCGAGTAGGGGACAAGGGCAGAGAGGAGAGAGAGAGACAGAGAGAGAGAGAGAGAGAGAGAGAGAATCTCAAGCAGGCTCCATGCTCAGTGTGGAGCCCGACCAGGACTTGATCCCATGACGCTGGGATCATGACCTGAACTTAAATCAATAGTGGGACGCTCAACTGACTGAGCCACCCAGATGCCCCTAATTCTTTTTTTAAATTGATGCTTACCATCCTAAAGTATATTTTAAATTCCTTGATTTGAGGAAACATGGGGTTTTATATGTATATCAAAAAATTAACAGAGTAGACTTTATATTAAAAATATTTAATTATTGCTTAATTATTTATTTATTTAAATGAACAGAGTAGTTCAAAAGAGAGAGTTACAGTGCCTAGGTATAAGATACGGAGAAGAATTGGAATTGAATAAGGAAATTAAACCAGAATGTTCATGTAAGCAAAGGAGAACTCCAAAGTAAAATTACCTCAAAAATATAATCAACAATAATGATCTCTAAATAGCATTGTTTATTTATATTTTTTGTGCTTTATTTTCTGAATCTGACTCTCCATATATTTTTTCTTTTTTCAAAAAATTTTTTAATGTTTATTTATTTTTGAGAGAGAGAGAGAGAGAGAGAGAGAGAGAGAGAGTGAGTGTGTGTGTGTGTGAGCAGGGGAGGGGCAGAGAGAGAGGGAGACATAGAATCCGAAGCAGGCTCCAGGCTCTGAGCTGTCATGTCAGCACAGAGCCTGATGCGGGGCTCGTACTCACGAATCGTGAGATCATGACCTGAGCCAAAGTCAGACACCCAACTGACTGAGCCACCCAGGTGACCCTATATTTTTTTCAATAAAATAATCACACAATATACTTGTGAAGTAGATTCGGTATTGTTTTCTAATGCCTTTATCTTACGTCATTTGAAAATTTTGAGTAGATTTCTCAGCTATCTATAGAATGATGTGTGTTTAAGAAATGTTCAAGCAAAGCAGAGACAAAGCAAAGCAGAGACAACCAGAAGAAAATATTGCCAAGTGGGTTATCAAACACAAGCATGTATGCTCTTGTCAGCATACATACACATGCATGGAAACACATACATACACACTCAGCATGGAGTGTGTACTTCTTCACAGAGAAAAGTAAACTCAAGTGTCTAAAGAATGACAATCTCTGATAAGTAGAAATAACAGCAAATAGTCACTTGTACAAATGTTATCCCTTTCTTTTTCGTTTCCCTCTAACTAACAAAATGTTCAGTGTTATATATATCAAAGGTTTTTCAAATGGACTGGCAAGACAAATGAAACAGGTACAAATCATGTAAACACTTGCATTATGTGCAAACATGTTATTTAAAGAATCTAATTTTAAAATTACAAGTAGACTTAAGGATAGCAGCAAATTAAAACATTCCATTTCAAAAGTACTGTAGTTATCTAACCATATAACAGTCATTTTACAAATTTTTATTGACTTCATCTCAAAATAAATAGCACTATTTTTTTTAATTTTTATTTATTTTTGAGACAGAGAGAGACAGAGCATGAATGGGGGAGGGTCAGAGAGAGAGAGACACAGAATCTGAAACGGGCTCCAGGCTCTGAGCTGTCAACACAGAGCCTGACGCGGGGCTCGAACTCACGGACCGCGAGATCATGACCTGACCCAAAGTCGGCCACTTAACCGACTGAGCCACCCAGGCGCCCCAATAGCACTATTTTTAAAGGGATATTGTAAATCAGTTTCTCTAGGTTTCCAGCTTTCTTTGTCTTCAGACAGAGATTTTTGGTGTGTAGTTAGGTTTTTACCATTTCATCTCTATTAATAATAATGAAACTTATTTTTCATTAAAATTTACATAATAAAATACACAGCTTTTTGTGTTTGTTTTCACATCTGATCTTCACAACAGCCATATGAGAAAAGTTCCCTGAATTTTCAACTTACATATAGTTGATCCCACATAGAGTTGTTTAATAATTTTTCTAAAGCCACAAAGCTAGTAAGTACGAGAGACAAATTAAAAAAAGTAAATTCCTACACCTATTGTTACCATAATTGTACCACTTCCAATGTATGAAATTTGAACATTCCACACAGGTTTTGCTTTTTTTTTTTTAAATATCAGTAACTAGTTCACTACTATATTCATTATTCTTTCCTTTTGGGAAATGCCAACATATTGACTATAATATTATTTCATTTATTCATCCCAGGATTGTCATCTTATCCTTAATCATTTATTTATCACAGATAACCTTTCATTTGTATACATTCTCAACTGCTGTGGTTACTAAGTGCTCATAAATACCTGGCTTTCCTCTTTGTGAGCACTTCAACTACTGTACTTCCCAATGGTCTTGGTATTGGGCTGGCAAATGAATTCTTCCGATCAACGAGCTGTAAACTAAAGCAACATGTACAATTTCCCTTCTGAAGGATTTCATTGCTGGTAAGGGATCCCCTAAAGGTTCTTTTCCCCTTTTGTGGTGACAGAGAAGGCTGTACACTTGATGGGGCAGCCAAAGGATGACGATGCACTGTCATCTTGGGCATCTAAATGACTGTCCAGAGTGGCTCCTTACTGATATGTATTACACACACAACATAATTGAGAAATAAATATTTTGTGTTAAGCCTGACATTTTGGAATCGTTTGCTTCTGCAAATTTACATAATCTGGTAAATCCTAGCATAACTCCCTTGCAGGTGTCTCCCTTTCTGGTTCTAACCTGAAAAAAAAACCAAAACAAAACAAAATAAAAAAGCTCTTTATCGACTCTACTTACATGCACCCCAGCAATGGATAAGGCTTAAAGAATGATTCACTCTTCTCTGGCCCCACATTATCATTTTAAATTTAACATAAGTCCTAAGAACTAACCATCTAATTTATTACATTTATCAGTCTTATCTTTCTTCCTCTGAAAAAGCCAGGACATACCTTCTCTGCTTATCAGACTCCTACTTTCCCTTCTATCTCCACATTCTCATCTGATGACTTATTTTCTTCATTCTCTGAAAAACGGGAGCAATTTGAAGTGAACTACCTCAAATTCCTACCATCACGTTTAGTGTCCTCTCAGTTTCTATATCTAATTTTCTACCTTACTCTTTTGATCAAGTATTTTTAATCCTACCTCAAAACCAGTCTTATACTTCTGCATAATGCCTTATACTGTTTTGCTAACTGATTCCACCTATTTCTTCTTCCTACTGAAGCACTGATTTGATACTTCTCCAGCATCATTCCAACTTCTCACAAACATACCCCCATACAAAACAAAAGAACAGCTACAACAAAAACTCCAAAACAAAAACCCTACTTTGGCCCCTAACCCCTTCTAATCATGGTCTCATTGTTCTACTCCCTTGTAGCAGAACTTCTTGGTATAGTTTCCTTTGGTTATTATTTCCATTTTATAGATTGTCATCCTCCTTTCATCCCACTCTGAGAAAATTGAGGATTTGTCACTTCTCGAAATTATATTTGTCAAATTTGTCAATAGCCTCCATTTTACCAAACAAAATAATCAATGCCTACTCCTCAGTTTTCTTGAACTTCTTCTTGAAATACATAAACTCATCTTTCAAGGAATTCCAGTCTTCTTGATTGCTTTCTACCCACTCGAATGAGTGCTCTTTTTTTTTTTAATCTCTTTGCTTCTTTTTCCTCTGCTTTCTCATCCTTACATATTTGAGGACCCAAGAATTAGTTGGTGTCTGTTCTCTATATTCACTATATAGGTGATCTCATTTATCCTTTCACTTTAAATTTTGTTGTAATGTTTATTTTTGAGAGAGAGAGAGACAGAGTGTGAGTGGGGGAAGGGCAGAGAGAGGGGGAGACACAGAATCTGAAGCAGGCTCCAGGCTTCTAGCTGTCAGCATAGAGCCCTATGTGGGGCTGGAATCCACAAATTGTGAGATCATGACCTGACCCAAAGTTGGATGCTCAACTGACTGAGCCACCCAGGTGCCCCCATCCCTTCACTTTAAATATCATCTTTTCAAATGCATGTCTCCAGAGCTGACCTGTGTGTGCGTGTGTGTGTGTGTGTGTGTGTGTGAGAGAGAGAGAGAGAGAGAGAGAGAGAGAGAGAGAGATTTAGTTTATAACCAACTCCTGCCAGACTTCTCCATTTTGATGTCTAACAGATACATCAATCACAAATTATTGACAATCGTGTTCCTCCTAAGTATCTTCATGTACCTAAACAGCATCACCATTCATCTAAGTTGTTTAGGACTAAAATTGTTAAATCTGCTCTTTTTTTCAGACTTCATTTGTTTTTCAACTTCATTGACTATTTTAATGGCCAAAACTATACCCCAAATTCATCCAATTCTTGCCTCTTCATCTTACCTCTTCTTCCTGTGTGTGGGAATCTGAGCCACCATTGTCTTTGGCTGCTAGATCATGGAAATGAACTTGTAAAGTCTCCATACCTTACTGTGGTCCCTCCTCTGCAGGTCTTCATTGATATAAATCACGTCATAACATTTAACTGAGCACTATCCTACAACAGTTATTTACAACTAAAATAAAACACAAACTCCTTATCATGGGCTACAAAAATCTGTATGATCTGGGCCCTGCCTACCTCTTTAACTACTTTTTGTCTCACAGTTTCGACCTCTCAGTTTCTTGAGTACATTAAGCTAATTTTTACATCCAAGTTATTGAACATACAATTTACTTTGACTAGACTATTCTCCCTTCCTCCAGTTTTCTTATAGCTTTCTCCTAAGCATTTTCAAGTCTCTGCTCAAATATCACATTCTGAAAAAGTATTTCTTGAGTATCCCACTTATTTTTTTCCTTATCACATCATTTAAAACAGCCCTCCAAAAGCACACCTCAAATCCAAATACTTCATCTCTTTCTGTATTCTGATGCTGCTTCATTTTTCTTCAGAAAATGTATTATTTCCAGAAATTACACACACACACATACACACACATACACATACTCACAAAAAAGGAATGTCCAAAATTCCTAACCCAAAGCTTTTCCACTGAATCTCTTTCTTAGTGTGATTCTGTAAATTCCAGGGCCATTAAATCAAAGAAATTTTGTGTGTGTGTGTGTGTGTGTGTGTGTGTGTATATATATATATATATATATATATATATATATACAGTTCAGAGCCTGGACCCTGTATGTATATATGTATGTATATATATATACATACATATATATATGTATGTATATATATATATACATGTATGTATATATATATATACATGTATGTGTATATATATATATATATTTATATGAACTATTGAAGAGATGGGGGAAGGGTGAGGGACAAATCTTTGCAAAGTTTGTTAGCTTTGTGAAACATACAATAATCTCCCCAGTAGAGCCTCAAGGTGCTATGAACATTTCATGGTGTGTGACATCTGATGATACCTAGGAATGTTATCAGCCCACTGCTGGCCAATAATAATTCCTCTGGTTCTTCACTTGTTTGTAAAACCGATTTTCTGGAATAAAACCTTCAAGTAAATTTCCCTTATTTATCAACATGACAAATCCTGATTTGTTTTATGTTGTTCTTCTAGCATTTCTACATGTTTTGTTTTAATTATGAGCACCAAATAAGTTACTGGGCTTGGCAAATTAGGATATTTCTAACAATATTTAACATATTAAATATAATACTATGTAGATTAAAGTGGTTCAGAGATAACTTTTAAAAATATTATTTGCAACCTAAAATATCTATGGTTGGGCACAACCAACAGTAAAATACAATTGTTTCATTATATTGCCTTAAATAAGATGCTGTAATATTTAACTATTTTCTCTCACTACATCCATTTCACTTTTAAATTTTCATTGATTTGGATAAAATTAAACGTAACATGAATTGTCATCTGTATCTTATTTTTCCTCAGTAGCTTTTAGTTACAAATAAGCATAGAATGGAAAGATAGTTAAATTACAGTGGCAAAGAAATTCTTTATGCTTAGAAATAAATCAAGATTATTCTTCTTTTTCTTTTGAGGCTACTTTATTTTTTTATTATTTAAAAGTTTTTGGACAGTTGATTCCTAGTGCCTCCTCTATTTGGAAAAGAAATAATCTGTCAGTAGTATAAAAATAAGCATTGCGTGTTACAGTTGGATGCACAATGTGTGACAATATCTGAGTGTGAAAAAAAGAACTAGGAGAACAATAAATATATATCAAACATTAGCAAGATTAGTATGTGGCAATAAAGTCTACTACTGTCTCTTTTTTCTTTCTTTCTTTCTTTTTTTTTTTTTAATTTTTTTTTTCAACGTTTATTTATTTTTGGGACAGAGAGAGACAGAGCATGAACCGGGGAGGGGCAGAGAGAGAGGGAGACACAGAATCGGAAACAGGCTCCAGGCTCTGAGCCATCAGCCCAGAGCCCGACGCGGGGCTCGAACTCACGGACCGCGAGATCGTGACCTGGCTGAAGTCGGACGCTTAACCGACTGCGCCACCCAGGCGCCCCTCTTTCTTTCTTTATAAACTGGATTTAGAGTGGTTAGAGAAGTCACCTGCTGATGATTGCACGCCACAGGTGAAACAAGCTATTTTCTTCTTTTTGTAATTTTTTGCATAAGTATTTTTAAATCTCTGAATATTTTGTGCATTTGATACATATTAGAATTAGGGGCACCTGGGTGGAAGTCGGTTAAGTGTCTGACTTCAGCTCAGGCCATGATCTCACAGTTCATGAGTTTGAGCTCTTCATTGGACTCTGCTGTCAGCATAGATGATGCTTCAGATCCTCTACCCTCTCTCTCCATGCCCTCCCCCTTCTCGTGCTCTCTTTTCCTCTCTCCCTCTAAAAAGTAAAGGTAAAAATTAGAATAGCAATTTAGGTTTTTCAATGTAGCTAACACCATTTAAATAAAAGGTTACTTTTGTAAGCTTAACTAAACATGAAAAAGAAATGAGATAACAGAAATAATCACTTGCAATCATTTTTACTTATGCTGGTTCATCAAAAGAATCTGTTTACTGTAAAATAATCAGAGTGATGATGCTAGCAACATAATTATTACATGTTTTACAATAGTTAAAAGAACAAACTTAAGAGACAATTGAGAAAATCTTCTGCCTAATTAGAGTCAAAGTGGTTATACTATCATAAAATTCACAAACAATAAAAGCAAAATGTTGTTGTTACTACTATTTTTAGCAGTAGTCCATAATACACACAAAATGATATTACAACCAAGGGAAATTTATGGCAGACAACTTAAATATGTTCAGTGATAAATGAAAATGCATCACCTATTTTGAAAGGTGACTCTCGATCCAAAGCACTCTAACTATTAGTGATTGGCAAAGAAGTGTCAATTTATGCCCAGATATCAGAATTCTAAATCATTATTAAATTATATAATATGAGGTATTAAGAAAAACAAATAAATTAAAAGAGATGGCACAATGACTAAATCTAATTTAATAGCCAAGACAGTCCTAAATCTGGAAGTCTTTACAAAGGAACCAGCAATCTGAAACCCAGATGTTAAGGAAGGTAATTCAAGTTTATTGAGTGCCTAAGGCACTGTGCTAAGGACTTTCTCTTTTTTTTTTTTATCATTTAAAGGGTCTGCCATTTCCAGAGATCATTATCCACATTTACAGAGTAGTTAACCAACCTAGAATCTAAAACATTCAAGTAAACTTTCTCAGGCTTATGGGAAGAGGCAGGGCTCAGAGCTAGGCCTGTCTCTCTGTAAAGATCCAGTCCAATAAGTACGAAATTCTTTCTCTAAGAGCTTCTTGGCAATCGAGATACGGAAGTTCACACACCTATGAATATCCTTCTGTCATACACATTCATATAGTTCCAATATTTGCTGAGATATTCCACAAAACTTCAAAGTAAAAGTAGGTAAGTGTATTCAGGGGAAAATTGTCAAAAAAAAGCAACAAGAGTAAAAACAAAACAATTTGTGGAGAGGCACTCTACTCTCTTATGTCTTTTATTACATGGAATCATTAACTTTTGTATCCCAACTTCCTAGGAAACAGATCCATTAGGGTTCATAATGTTTAAAGAAAGAAAAAGTAAAAGCAGCAAAAATATCTCAGGTCTTTATTTACAAATTACAGGAAAAAACTAAAAGCTGATGTGGTTCAACACACTGTTGGTTAAAAATCAGGCATAAAGTACTGAAAATACAATAGTATAATGATTAAATATTGAGCAATTGTGTCTTTAAATTTTTTATGTTTATTTATTTTTGAGAGAGAGAGAGACAGAGTGCAAGCAGGGGAGGGCAGAGAGAGGGAGACACAGAATCCAAAGCAGTGTCCAGGCTCTGAACTGTCAGCACAGAGCCCAATGGGGGGCTCAAACTCACTAACTATGAGATCATGACTAAACCAAAGTCAGATGCTTAACCAAGTGAGCCACCCAGACACCCAAATTTGAGTGTTCTTTAAAACTGAAAGGGAGAAAATCATCTTTTCCTTCTACATATTCAAGTTCTTGTCTGGGGATCCTATAACAAAAGACATACAGGTATCCCCCACTTTTCAAAAGCTTGCCATATGCCACTTTGCTTCTCTGAAAGATCTACATTAGTACCTGTTTTCACTGGCCAAAATAAATCAGAAAAGAATTTTCACTTTTCTGAAAAATGATGGAAAACAAAAATAGTGTTTAATGTTTATTTTGCAGCTAGCCTTAGTAGAGGCAGCAAATATCCCAACCAGCAAGAGTGGCCCCACCAGTCTCCTTCCCTGACAACTATACTCAGCATCTCAGTGAAGTCACCATAGCTTTGAATGGTGTTTGTGATCATCTGTGCTTTATATCAATTTATTTTGTGCATCCTGTTAGTAAGATGTGTTCTAAGATATCAGAAAAACCTAAAAGAGGTTATTTTTTAGGTCTGGGAATGCTTGAAAATTTTTTCATTGTAAATTAACGGTAATTGCTTCTTTCCTTTAAGCCATGTCAGTTTACAAAAGTTTTCAGAGGATTGCTGTACTTTCAGATAGCAAGGAAAACCTGTATTAACAAGAGAGAAGCATAGAAATTTATTTAATGCAAGTCTTCTTGTGACACAGGATCCTTCATAAGGGAATGAGGACTCAAAAAAGTGGTTCAAGTTGAATGATCTTATGCTAGGTTTGATGAAGAGTGGAAAGTCTTGGGAAAATTGAGCTAACGATGCTAACTGGGGAAAGCTTAGTAGGGTGGCTTCCTTTCGATTCTTCTCAGTATCCATGTCTGTTGTGGAGATAAGGATGTTCCTTCCCCCTGGGTATACAAAGAGTACCTCTCCAATGAGAGTCTTATGACACACTTCAGGGAAGACTGGAAAAGGTCAGAGAGTCCTTCCCGTTCTTGCCCTTTTCCTCAAATTTCTTCATTTTAATGTATCCAATATGCCAGAGTGCCATATTCTGGAGTAGTGTGTCCTGAAGTAGTCTGCCTCATCAAGATCTGAAGTTGTAGGAGAACATCTTTCACAAATTTTCTGAGATTATCATAGATACGCATTTAATTGTTTTGAAACAAAGTAAAATAACATGAATGTTACAAAAAAAATAGTAAGAAAGATAGGGGCACCCAGTTCTTAGCCAGTTGTGTCCAACCCTTGATTTCAGCTCAGGTCATGATCTCAGCATTCTTGAGATCCAGCCCTGCGTTGGGCTCTGTAGTGACAGCACAGAGCCTGCTTGGGATTCTGTCTCTCCCTCTCTGTCCCTCCCCCGCTACCAAGCACTCTCTCTCTCTCTTTCTCTCGCTATGAAGCACTCTCTCTCTCTCTCTCTCTCTAAATACATAAACATTTAAAAAAAGAAAGTAACAAAGATGGCTATATTGAATTCATGCCATGCATTCACACTCATATAGGTGATGAAAACGACAGTTGTCAACTATACATTACTTCTGCAGTTTAAATACTGACAATTTTAGATCATATTGTAGAGAATTTGTTTCCATAGTCTCCTAGATTATCTTCTGTATGATCTTAAAATTTTAACAACATCAGACTTTATAAGTTAACAGTACCTAATGTCTTCTAGAAATCTCCCTGTACAATTTGGAAAAATTTTAAGTTGTTGTTGTTATGTTTTAAGTACAAATGCAAAATAAATAATAAGCTTTTGTGGGCCAAAGATCTTCCACCCAAAGAATTATTTCATTGAGAAAGCCATGAATAAATATGTGAACATTTAAAGAACACAGATTCTGAAAATACTTCATCATTTTTGTGCCTTATATACATTTTTCTCTCAATGATGTGATCAAACAAGTAGCAAGCATTCAATTATGATTTGTTTTGTTGCTACTAAGTTGGCCAGAACAGCATTTCATATCTTACCATTTGAAATGTTATTTTCTTAGTAAAGAAAATCAATATTTTTAGGTATTTTGGCTTATGACACAAAAGTTCAGAATTCTTATCTAAATTATCTTTCTAGGGACCCCTTGGTGGCTTAGTTGGTTAAGCGTCTGACTCTTGGTTTCAGCTCAGGTTATGATCTCACGGTTTGTGGGTTCGCATCAGGCTTTGTGCTAACAGTACAGAACCTCCCTTGGGATTCTCTCTTTCCCTCTCTCTCTCTCTCTCTGCCCTTCCCCCACTTGACTGTTTCTGTTTCTCTCAAAATAAATAAATAAACTTAAATTAAAAAAATATCTTTTTAAAAAATGGAAATTTTTATATCCAATAGTGATAGTGAAGTTACATTAAGCTAATGCTCCATGGAAATAACATAAGTAAACCATATACAATTATAAAATAAAACTAGGTGACATTATAACTGATTATTATCTTTCATTATTTGTCATTTCATTATTTCATTATTTCTGTCATTTATCATTACATAGTTTTGCATAATATCAAACTGACTCTTATACAGAAAATGAGTGCTATGCTAATAGACAAAATCAAAGTTTATAACTAATAGTTACAGCAAAAAAAGCACACTAAAATAATTTATATAGTCCATGCTAAAGAAATCAGAGTAAATGTTACAAAGATAATGAACATTAGAAAATTTTGGATAAGAAGGCTTTATTCTGTGTTCTATACACTGAAAGTCTGTTCTCCCAAAATTTGTATGTTGAAATCCAGTTCCCAATATGATGGGTGTTTGTAGGTAAGGCCTTCAAGAGGTACTTAGACCATGAAGTAATGCCTTCAAGAATGTGATCAGTGACATTATAAAAGATCCCAGGAAGCTCCTTTGCTGCTTCCTCCACGGGAGGACAACACTCTAAAGACCAAGAAAAGGGCTTTTACCAAATCTGCAGTGCTCTTGGACTTTCCAGTTTTCAGAACTGTGAGAAATAAATTTTGGTTGTTTATAAGCCACCTTATATATGGTATTTTAACAGCTGGAGCAGACCAAGAATATCTGTCATTCCGGCCAAATTGAAAGAAAGTTGACCAGCTTTCACAATGTCTACTCCTCAAGCATCAAAACCATCAGAGATGTGAATTAAAAAAAAGAAAAAGGAAATTGAACTCATTCTTTATACAAATGTTCCAAAAATCAGGTTTCTCAGGTGGTTGATAATGACTAATGTCAAATTATCCTTGTCATTGAATTTAGACTTATTTTTAAAAATTATTTTATTTTATTTCATCATGAGAAGTGTAGTTTTAAATTCTCATTTCCTATTTTCCTCATTCCCCCATCCACCTCCCCCTCTAGTAACCATCAGTTTGTTCTCTATAGTTAAGAGTCTGTTTCTTGGCTTCCCTCTCTCTCTTTTTTCCTTTTGCTCATTTGTTTTGCTTCTTAAATTCCACATATTAGTGAGATCATATGGTATTTATCTTTATCTGACTGTCTTATTTCACTTAGCATTATACTCTCTAGCTCTATCCATGTTGTTGCAAATGGCAAGACTTCATTCTTTATTATGGCTGAGTAATATCTATCAGTGGACACTTGGGTTTCTTCCATAGTTTGTCTATTATAAATAATGCTGTAATAAACACAAGGGTGTATGTATCCCTTTGAATTAATATTTTTGTATTTTGGGGATAAATACCCAGTAGTGAAACTACTGGATCATATGGTAATTCTATTTTGAATTTTTGGAGGAATCTCCATACTGTTTTCTATAATGGCTGCATTCCCATCAACAGTGCATAAAGATTCCTTTTCTTCATGCCCTCTCCAATACTTGTTTCTTGTGTTTTTGATTTTAGCCAATCTGACAGGTGTGAGGTGATATCTCATTGTAGTTTTGATTTGCATTTCCATGTAGATTACTGATGTTGAGCATCTTTTCATGTGCCTGTTAGCCATCTGTATATCTTCTTTGGAGAAACGTCTGTTCATGTCCATTTTTAACTGAATTATTTGTTTTTTGGGTATTGAGTTGTATCAGTTCTTTATATATTTTGGAAACTAACCCTTTATCAGATATGCCATTTGCAAACATCTTCTCCCATTTCATAGATTATCTTTTAGTTTTATTTATTGTTTCCTTCATTGTTCAGAAACTTTTAATTTTGATGTCTCAATTTAGCCTTATAATGTAATTTGTCCCCAAGTGGAATTATTATTTCTATAATTGTTGTTTGAACATGTTCTTTCCAAAGATGCAGAGCCATTCTCCAAACCTCCCTGTTCCTAGTTATTAGAGCCATTGCTTGCACAGCAAAAGCATAGAAGCCTGAATAAAGTTCAAAGGCAAATATGTTTAAGAATTAGTCTCTCTTATTTTGAAATTGACAGTTATCTTGACCAGTGAATCATCAGTCATTTAATTATCTTACATGCGCATACACATCTACATACACATTCACACGTATACCACATGCCTACAACAGAGAAAGGTGATTTCAAACTTGTGATTGTATAAATTTCTCACATGAGAAAACACTGGCATGTATTGATAATGTTTATCAAGTGATAGGGAAAGACAATTTTAATAGTAAGAATAACAGTGTATTTTCAGAAATCCAATTAACTTCTGAAAATGCATTGATATTTTTTATGAGACACTTATTTATAAAGAACATTAAAGTTTATTAATGTACAATGGTGTTCATATCTTTCCAGTTATTAGCATATAAATGTTTGCTATTCCAGGAACGTTGTTCAAGATATTAAGGTCCCAAAGAAAACAAATTAATAAAAGGGTCAATTTAAGATATTTTTTCCTGGATGGTCCAGAAGTATATTTAATCCAATTTGGGGCAGACTGAAGTTTTTTTTTGTTGTTTGTCTGTTTTGTTTTTTACCTCATTACACTACAGAGTTTCCTGGTGGCTGGAATACTGGAGACTGACATTTAAAGATTACTCTTCTTTAGAAGGTGATAGTAATGCATTCTAGGCTACCACCGTGTGTTATGGCAATACATTGGATCTACTAAAAAATTATTAGTTCAGTTGTTTACATTGTATTATCATTTATTTCATGAGATTTAAGACATGTTACTTGGGGCGCCTGGGTGGCTCAGTCCTTAAGTATCCGACTTCCGTTCAGGTCATGTTCTCATGGTTCCTGAGTTCATGTCTCACAGCGGGTGAGCTCATTGCCCTGCTTTGGGTGAGCATGAGCCCACTTCTGGTGATCTCTGCTTCTCTCTTTCTCTCTCTCTCTCTCTCTCTCTCTCTCCCTCTGACCCTGCTGGGATTCTCTCATTCTCTCTCTGCCCCTCTCTCACTTGCATCCTCTCTCTCTTTCTCAAAACAAAACAAAACAAGACTGCTGTTACTTAATTTCATATTTTTAACTTATTTATGTTTTCTTAAAATCAATTCCAAGTCATTTACTATGTTAATGGCCAAAATATCATTTATTATGTTAATGGCCAAAATATGAGCTGTTCTTTGTAGCTCATAATCTCTACAAACAAACTGCATTTTTTCTCAAATTCTGTAGGCTCTTCTAATTATACAGAAACCTGAGAGATGGGGTATTCATTGTCATAAAACTTGGGGAAGAATGTCTTTTTGATATTTACTATCACCAAATCTGGCATATGTGCATATTTTCAACATATTTAGCATTTACAGAAATAATCCTGGAGATAAAAAAAAATAAGGAAAAATAAAAATGTAAATATGTATACTTGCTATTTTAATTCCCCTATAGGGCATAATGATACCTCTAAAAATGCCTTATGTATAAAGTATCTTTTAGCCTTCAGAACATTGAAACCACACGTGGAGATAACTTCAGTTACCTCATTGGGATTATATTCTATTTTTATCTCTAGGACCAGTAAGTGCAAGGGCAGCTCTTTTGAGAAAGGCAGAAACAAAAACTGCAATCTTAAAACTAAAGACAAAAGAAAAGCTGCCCTCAGGTCTGAGAAAGAATGTGGTGCTTTCCCAAGGCCATTCTGGCCTGGAAGGAGAAGGGAAGTCTGTGTGGACAGAGTAACAACTGCTTGGGATTGTCAGCAGTAGGTTCTGACTTACACACTGAAGCTTTGCAAGCATTTCGGAGCAGAATGCATTTATTTTTCAACAGATCAGCAATCCCATAACAAAAATTCACCTAGGCATAGACTTTAGGCTGCATCTAAATTATTGATGAATTTAGTAACTTGCTGATAACAAAGCTTTTCTGGTCCCAGGCTCCTCATATGCAAATGATCAACTGCTCTTTCCTGAGAGTAAAAGCTTTTTTAATTGCCTTTGATAGTTTATCAATAAACAATTAAAAACACAAAAAAAGAGAATAATACGGGGGGGGGGGGAAGAAACTTACTTCACAAAATCTCTGTGGGATGTATCACATAACCAGATAAGTTTATTTTTTTTTTCCTAAGAGAGAGATAGAAGTTAGAGATTTTATTTCTAGATACAAAATTTTAGAATCATTTGAAACTAACAATAACATTGTATTCTTTTAGATATTGTGATGCAAGTTTTAGAGATTAACTGCAGGCCTAATAATATGTGACAGGTTTCTAAATACAACAGATGCCAAAAAAGATTTGGAAGATAGAATGTCCAGAATTCTCAAGTGTTTGGGTGTCAGGAAGGGGATGAGTGGGGCAGGGGGGTGGGGGGTGGCGGATATAATTGCTTAATATCTCTGTTTCATTCTTAAGGTCTCTCAATCTTGATAGTAGGGACCTTTTGAGCCTCATAATTATTTGCTGCGATGACATGTCTTCTACTCCATTGGGTGTTTGACATCATCACTGGCTTCAGCTCACTGAAGGCCTGCAGCACCAGTTCCAGTAGCAACCTGTCCCCAAGCAAAAAATGTCTCAAATGTTTCTAGACATTGCCAGATATCCCCTGGGGAAGTTTGAGGCAGTCAAAATTGCCCGTAGTTGAAAATCACCACTGTAGTGTGAGTAGAAACTAAATGGTCAATACTAGATCAAAGAAGAAAAGAACAATAAAAAAAATTGAAAAACACAATCACATGTTCCTAAATTGCAAAACATATTGATCCTGAAATCCACTAACAAACTGTAAAATAAATTATTTTTAGAGATAGAGTATGGAATATACATAATCAAATTATATTCAATCACACAGTTTGAGCCAAATCACAAACAGAAATAGATAAAATATATAAATGGTCTCAAAATTTTATTTTTACTGTTTGGAATCAATCACTGCCAAATAATTTTAACTGGAACCTCTTTATCTATGTTATTCATTTTTGTACTGAATTGCTTATGGGTGGCTCAGAGCTAAAAAAAAAATTCATTATCAGTAGATAATCCTTGGATTGGGTCCTTAGTCAAGGAATGGTGGACAATTGCCAATAGTTGGGCATTTTCCATAGTTGTATTACTCTTTTCCTTTAAGAAATCTAAGTAAAACATCAAGATAACTGCTTAGGTTGCTTAATTAATACAGGTCCAAGTCACATAATGACTGATAATTAAAAACAGATTTTCCCTCCATCTTTTGTAGAAGATAATGAAACCTGTAACAATCTCTAAAAAAATAATATTCTTAATGTTCATTCCATGAACCAAAAGACAGCTATGATAGGCCACCAAAAGAAATTTGAGTTTACTCGTGAGTCAATATAGTATGTAAAAGTTCTATGAGTTTATGCAGAAGTGTCTTGTATGTGGTGAGGATTCAAAATAAAAAACGACCTTAGATTCTCAGAGTAATGTGTAGTCTCCCAAATCAGACATTGTTGCAGAACTGAGAATTTTGTTTTTATGTAAGCTCAAGGTATGGTTATATAGGACAATGGTACAGAACGATTTTATTCACTTTGGTTTTATACAATTAAAGCTATCATAATTACAAAAAGAAAAATATGAAGTGATAACTTGGATATTTTCAACTTTCACCCAGCTATGAAATTAACTGAAGATTTTACTTGTTATATTTGAGTGTAACTTCAACATAACTTCATATATGATTTTGCTCAGTTTCTAAAAAATAATACAATAGCAAACATATTAAAATGTTGTCACACCCTTGGGCACCTGGCTGGCTCATTCCATAAAGTGTGCAACTCTTAATCTCAGGGTCATGAGTTCAAGCCTCATATTGGGCATGGAGCCTATTAAAAAAAAAAAGTATATATACCATATCACTTCTGTAAAATTTGGATTTAATTCCATCTAATGTTATATGGACTGTAGGTATTTGAGGACTTTGTTGCAAAGTCTCACTCTTTTCTTTGATGTAAGATAAAATAAAAATAACTTGCAAACTTATCTCTAACTTTTCTGAGATATTATTTTTCACAAGTTTAAAAATGCAGCTGTATTTCACTGGTGCAGCTAGTAGTTTTGAGTATTTACTTGAAATATGCGATCCTTTACATGTTCCTTATACTGCACTTTTTTCTTTTAGCACTATGTCAATATTTACATACTCATCATTGAAGTGTAATATATTGGTCTCTATTCACATTATTTTTTTGCCTAGCTAAATGTCATATAATAACATTGTCAAAAATACCTGCCCTCATATCTGTCTCTAACCAATTTTTATAATCATATTTCCTTCCATTTCCCTTCACACTGTCCTTGAGTAACTATAAGTTTTAATTTTTCTGAATCTTTGCACATATTGTTTCTTCTGGAAAATACAATCTTTTTCTCAGAGATAATATTAAATGTCATCTTCTCTACTTTACACAGAATAAGATATTTCTTCCTGATGTTTCTACAGCCTTGCCATCATACGTCAATTATATAAGTCAATGAGTGGATTTTCTTACTAATTGTTCCACAGTAGAGACTTTATCTAAATTATTTACCTATCTTTAATCTGTAGAACATAATCTGGCATATAGAGTGCTCATTAAATCTTAAATCAATGACAGAAGAAATAAATGACAATGGAAGTGGCTTATAAAGACACACAGAGACTTGAGGGTTATTTTTGGATGTTTAGTTTATTTCTAAAAGTTGTAAGGAATCATTATAAGCTACCAATGATATGAGTTGAAAGATACTGTGTAATTTGGAAGGTAACTTCCAGGAGATTGAATTATAAGTCAGCGAGAGAGTAAGGCAGAAAAATCAAACTGGAAGTTATAGCAAAAATCTAGGCAACAGAGGATAAAGAATTGAATTAGGCCAGTGATAGTTGCAATGAATAAAAAGGGATAGAGAAATGGAGTGTCTTTGATTTCCCATAAACTGGGAAGAGTGAATTGTACACATAATTAATAAATGCAGTTATCAAAACTGGTGGTTATTAATTAGAACTATGTTCATCCAATTAAAGTTTAATAAGACTCAGGTACCAAATTAAGTGGCTTACATACTTTATTTCATTAAATCTCTAAGCAATTTTATGTAGTTGGCATCAGTAATCTTATTTTACAAATAGACCAAAATTTGTAGGTCACAAGTTAATTTATGTTAGAACTGAAACTTTAATGCAAATCTATCTCAATCCATAATATCTCTTGTGAAACATTTAGTTAGTTTGATGAAAGCAAATTAGACTTTGATTAAATATGGATAATGTGCAGAAGACAAAGAATTTCCTTATTTCTTAATCACCTGTTGTTATAGAATATCTCCTTTAAATCATTATTACTCTTTCATCCAAATCACATTTTTTATGCTATAGCAATTTTGATGACTGTTGAACTTGCTGTTTTTAGTGGAAAATTCTAGTTCATTTAGAATAATTTTCTCTAAGACTGGTAAATGAGCAAACCACTAAGAGTTAAGGCATAATGGTGGTGATTAATAGATGTTAGGAACTTGGGAATCTTGGTAAATATATTGTATGACAATTAGAAATCTTAATCATCTGGGGCGCCTGGGTGGCGCAGTCGGTTGAGCGTCCGACTTCAGCCAGGTCACGATCTCGCGGTCCGTGAGTTCGAGCCCCGCGTGGGGCTCTGGGCTGATGGCTCAGAGCCTGGAGCCTGTTTCTGATTCTGTGTCTCCCTCTCTCTCTGCCCCTCCCCCGTTCATGCTCTGTCTCTCGCTGTCCCGAAAATAAATAAACGTTGAAAAAAAAAATTAAAAAAAAAATCTTAATCATCTGGGTATGCTGCACCAGTGGTCTTCATCTTATGAGATTAAAAAAAAAAAACATAGAGGGAATTGCACATACAACAGATGATAATAATAGAAATTAAGGGTAATTCAAATAAAAAATCATTACCTGCTCATGGTATAATTACTAATATTAAGTAAATAGCCTACAGCAATATCAAATATAATAAGCCAATAACAGGGTGCAATCAAGTGCAATTCCTCTTTGTGCCTGTTGTACTGGTGCCTTGTGCAGCTTAACCACTCACTGTACAAGACTCTTCAGTTTTTATGAAAGGTTATTACAAGAGTTGCATTACTATCTGCCAGGTGGATTCGAATCCTCCACTTTGACTTCCAGCTTTTGCTATGATCTTACGTAATAGGATGTAAGAAGCATCTATTTATTTTTACATGTGGTTAAACTAAAAGTCAGTCAGAAATAATGAATCTTTCATTTTCCATCCCCTTCCAAATATGATGTATTTAACACTTCCTCTTCAAGGACAGCCTTCAGGATGCTTACTATTAGAGAAATCTTGCATAGGAGGTTTAAGAAAGACTAACTCATTCCGGACTGTAATGTGAGTGGGAGCGGGTTTCAATGTGGCTGCCCCAACCAATCACTGACGTAGCAGCCAGTTGTGCTATGGCCCATGAAGCAAACCATGAGCTGCACGAAGCTATCAGGCCACAGTAAATAAGGTTAGTTGAGAAATAGGCTAAAGTATAGATTTTCTATACTTTATAATATAAAAATATAAGAAAAATAAAATAAAAACAAAAGCAGAGCAGTTCAGCTAATAGAGTACACAAAGAACAGCCATGTGTTCTTGTTATATAGTATATACTGTATAGCTCTACACAAATTTAATGCCCGGAGTTAATCTATATTTTTTATAGCGATGCCTTTTATTTTGTAGTATATTCAAAAAAATTTTTTTTAACATTTATCTATTTTTGAGGAAGAAAGAGTGCAAGCGGGGGAGGGGCAGATAGAAAGGGAGACAGAATCTGAAGCAGGCTCCAGGCTCGGAGCTGTCAGCACAGTGTCCAATGGGGGACTCGAACCCAGGGCATGAGATCATGCCCTGAGATGAAATCGGATGCTTAACTGACTGAGCCACCCAGGCACCCCATATTTTGTACTATATTTTTGACAGAACAATAAACCAAAAAAATGAATGAAACGATATAGCATTTTTAATAAAAAATTGCCATCCAAATTTCTATTTCTCAAAGTTGATGCCATGTAGCTTACACCAGAAGGATATCAGGATATTACAAACTACATAAAACACAGACATCTGCTCAAAGTTGCTTCAGCATTTTCTTCAAAGTTTACTATTTACATAAAAAGATGCACACAAATTTTTAACATGTCCACTTGAAGAGCATACATTTATATATTGCCCTGTGAAGTATGATTTTTCATTTGGATCAAGTGATTTATTTATTTTCCATTTTCAATTACAGGTTTTATTTTTATTTTTCATGTGTGTGTGTGGTGGGAGGCAAGTATAAAAGAAAATAATAGATGTTAATATGCTGGCTGCATTACCAGAAGAAGTACATTTCAAAGAGTTAAATTAAGCCTGGTTTACATGAGTGTCCTCAGATTATTCAAATAGAGAATCAGGTTGTTGTTGTTGTTGTTGTTGTTGTTTTCCTAGTGAGGATTTAATTATTTTCATAGAATTCATGGAGTCAAAGGAAAGCTTTTGAAAATTTATTCTATTGTAAATGGGATTCCTGGGTGGCTCAGTCAATTAAGCCTCCAACTCTTTAAAAAAATTTTTTTTAATGTTTTATTTATTTTTGAGAGAGAGAGAGAGAGAGAGAGAGAGGGACAGAGTGCAAGTGGAGGAGGGGCAGAGAGAAAGGGAGGCACAGAATCTGAAGCAGGCTGCATGCTCTGAGCTGCCAGCACAGGGCCCAATGCGGGGCTCAAACCCAGGAACCGCAAGATCATGACCAGATCTCAAGTCGGTCACTTGACCCACTGAGCCACCCAGGTGGCCCAAGCCTCCAACTCATGGTTTCAGCTCAGGTCATGATCTCATGGTTGATAAGTTTGATCCCTGTATGGGGCTCCATGCTGACAGTGTGTTGACAGTGTGGAGCTTGTTTGCAATTCTCTCTCTCCCTCTCTCTCTGCCCGTCCCCTGCTTGCTCTCTTTCTCTCTCTCTCTCAAAAATAAATAAATACATAAATAAACTTAATAAATTTTTTTTTAAAAAGACAAAAACTCAGACTCTTTAATACAGAGAACAAACTGGTGGTTGTCAGAGGGGAGGTGGGTAGAGGGTTGGGTGAAACAGATAAAAGAGATTAAGAGTACACTCATCTTGATGAGTACTGAGTAAAGCTAAACAAAATGTTCTGTCTAGAGAAAAAAGTCAATTACAGCCTTCAAATTTTTAAATCTTATATGTAAATTTGAATAAGATTGAAAAGTATTTATTAAAAAGAAAGCTTAGGGGGTGCCTGGGTGGCTCAGTTGGTTGGGCATCTGACTTCAGCTCAGGTCATGATCTCATGGCCCATGAGTTCGAGCCCCTGTCAGCTGTGCTGACAGCTCAGAGCCTGGAGCCTGCTTCTGATTCTGTATCTCCCTCTCTCTCTGCCCATTCCCCACTTGCACTCTGTCTTTCTCAAAACTAAAAATAAACATTAAAAAATTAAAAAAAAAGAAACCTTAAAACTAATAAGGATATATATTTTAAAGTAAAAAATTAGATATTTAAGGCTGAAAATTGATTAAAATCTTGAATATGCATCAAAAAGATTTACTGTGTTTATCCCATTTATTAATCTTCAAATAATCAACATAAATATTGTAGCCACTTTAATGTAGATGTGCATGTAGATAGATAGATAGATACACATATACATATACATATACATATACATATACATATACATACATGTGTCACAAAAGTTTTATGCATGACCAGAAGGGGCATATTAAGACACACATTTAGAATAGCATAAAGCAGTTTACCACATCTTACCCCTAAATTTACCTTTTTATTTGTAGTAGAGGATGTGATTGTCATAGGGAAGATGATGGCATAGTCATCATTTGGATATATTGGGCACATTTCCAAATTGTAGCCATTCAAACTTCTTTTCAATTCAATTAAAAAAAACACAGGTAATATTTTTACAAAATATTTTTAAGCCACTAACTGCATCTGGATCTCTTCAGTCACACTGTATAAATGAGTCACAAATAATCAGGTAAATCACAATAAATCATTTTAGTAAATAATCAATTATACTTCCTATGAAATTTCAGAGTTGATTTTTTTCTAAAATATGATTTCCTGTTGACTGTGTACCTGAATATTGTCCGCTATCTAAATCTTTAGATGTTGAGTAATTGATACGGTCTCATATATGATATTTGAATAACACAAAGTCCCTATGCAGATCAAATTGACGGTTTAATATTTAGTGGTCAAAATGTGTAATAAGTGATCTCAAAAGAAGTCATAAACAAAAGGATGAAATTCATTTCTAAAATTAGCTTCCACTAATTAAGGATATTTAAATCTAAAATAAGTTGTGTTTATTTAACATATTAAACAAAGGTCTATGAAGAAAAGCAAAGACATTTTTAATCTCTGTTGAAATAGGAAAGATTACAGATGGCAATTTCCCTTGTAATAAGCCATATTTTCTTAGCCATAATTTCATTCCTATTGTCTCAGAATAACAAATCAGTTAGACAGAAGGTGAGATACCCATTTTCACTAACATGAATATTCCATAAACAATGCCACATGATGTGCTAAACTTTCAAGTATGCAAATATATTTCCTATAAGATGTTTTCCAAATAATGGTAAAATATGAAACTTTACCAGTCTTTGTCATTGATTTTGATAAACATAAAACTTTTCTTAGCTTCTATTAGTTTTGAATATAGCATAAAATCATCAGGAAAAAAAGTTCATTGAAATCCAGTTATAACCAGCTTCAAGCTCAACTCATACTAAAAAAAAAATGAGAAAATTATTGACCCATATTTAAGACATTTTCTTATTAACAAAATACTATTATCAACTATGAATGTGAGATATATGATGTTTGTTATGCGTAATTTACTTAGATCCTATGCCAGATGCTGGGTTTTGCAATTGTGAACCATTAAGAAAATATGCTCATGTGAGTACATTCTTTTGGAGAAGAGAGTTATCCTTTCTAGGAGAGTTTAAATCTTTTGAATGGGGAAGGGGTTATTCTTGCTTAGAATGAGGAGAATTTTAACATTGAAGTTTTGGTGGAGTTTTAATGTCTTCCATAAACATTGGACTCCAATCCTGCTAAAATATTCATGTTAATTCATATTCCTCTAGTCAAACCCACATTGTAGTTTATTCTGTGTTTGTGAGTTTTAAAGAAAGCCCTTTGTTGGGGCGCCTGGGTGGCGCAGTCGGTTAAGCGTCTGACTTCAGCCAGGTCACTATCTTGCGGTCCGTGAGTTCGAGCCCGGCGTCGGGCTCTGGGCTGATGGCTCAGAGCCTGGAGCCTGCTTCCGATTCTGTGTCTCCCTCTCTCTCTGCCCCTCCCCCATTCATGCTCTGTCTCTCTCTGTCCCAAAAATAAATAAACGTTGAAAAAAAAATTAAAAAAAAAAAGAAAGCCCTTTGTTTACACTATATCATAGATTTTGAAAAAAACAAGTGTTTTATTCAAAATATATTAAATGTTATCGCTTCGTAAAATTCAACTCTTCTTTTTGGAAAACAGTGTTATACCTGAAGGAAACCAGTGTTATACCTGAAAAGCTGAAGATTATAGGTATTTGGCTCTTTTCTAATTTGTTTTGAAATTTCAGGAACACAAGTAGGTAGTTTGTGATTGGCCTTGTTTTTTCCTAGGCTTTAATTTTATATTTGGGAATTTGTTAAGATTTAAAGTGATCATTTCAATAAAAATCTTATCTAGCTCCCATAGAAAACTCCTAGTTCTCATGTAAAACTGTTTCAGTATACAAGTTGATTGGAATGGAAGAATGCATGAAAGTCTCTGTGCCTTTCAGAATACATGATTATTAAAATGTATTTGGTTACAGGAAAAATAAAGTCAGAAAGTGATCTAATTATGAAGTTAGAAACTCAGTGCTCGTGCCTATTGGCTGTCTGTCTTGGCAGTCAGGTCTCTCATAGGAATCATCCACTTGATTGCTCTATCTTCCTGTGATGAATTCTATTGGTACCTGGTGTTAAACTTCATTAGTTGCTTGTAGTTACATATTGCTGTCTCCTGGTACAGTGCCCAGTTTCAACTTTCATATCATTCTTACTATAAACATTTATTGATGCAAACAAGGTCACTTTAACCACTTAATTACAACGTACACACATTTGGATTTTTTTTAATGGATGATTTATTTTTAAAATGTAACTACTGCCCAAAAAAGGCAGACAGTGAAATTGTTATATATGATCTCTCACAAAAACATGTCATAATATTATTTTCAATGTCAGATGTAACTAACTGCATCTAATGGAGGAAAACAGAAGTTCACTATCCCACATACACTTTTAATAATTCACTTTTGTGTGACTAAGGAATATAAAGACAAAACTAGAGTATTTACTTTTCTTTACAATTAATTTCAAGTAAAGTGTAATATGCAATTGTGTGTGTGTGCATTTGGAGACATGAATTTTGAAATCAGTTTTGTTATTTTGTAAAAATTTTGTGTGAATATGGATAATTTGAAAACAAGATTCATGATGTGTGATTTTTTAACTAAAAGTATGGGATGTTTATATTACTTGCATTTACCAAAGAGATGAAACACTTCTAGCAAATTTTGCCATAAGCTGATGGTCTTGATGTTCCTTCGTCTACTCTAATAATAGAGAAACCAAAGTTTAGACTATATGAACTATTAGGTAGATGAAGCATGGCTTTTCATAAAGAAAATAAATTTTAAAATAATTAGAGATAAACATAAATAGCTAACTGAATTAAAATAGAATTGATTAATTAATGTTTAGCTTACTTTATAATAAATTATGGTTAACATGAGGTAAATAATAAAATGCATATGCCTACTTACAGTAGATTCAGACTGTTAGCCAATAGGTAGAGAGTTAAATTTAGAAATACACAGATGTTTGTTTTCAATGCTGGATAACTGTGATATTTATTTTCTTCCTTGAGTAAGGATGTGTAGATACAAATAGCATATAGTAGGAGATGCCATGGTTCATCAAAAATAATACAATATCTTATATAAGTATTATATGCTACTAAATTATTTTAAATGACTCTATATCTGACAATCAAAAAAGTCCACTGATGGTGCAGAGGATTGAGGATTCCTTAATGTATTAGTTACTTACGACTAACAAATAATATAGCTACAAGGAAATAAAAAGATGGACAATGATAAGGGCATTCCTTGACTTACATAAAACATTTTTAGTAGTATATGATAAAAAGCCAAGAGTTTTTAACATAAGACCTGATGTCAACCACTGGCATAGAAAGTGGAACAGGCACTAGAACCCTTTGAGAAGGACCGAGGAGTCCAGAAAAATTTCTCTAATCCTTCCCTAGAAATAGTTGCAGTCATTTAGCAGGTTAATGTGTATTAAGCAAAAGGAAATACCTAGAAAGTCTGAAGACTACTGGATACATCTGAACAGACAGTAATAACAGGAAATCTAGAAAACGTCATTGCTTATGAGGTCTAAATAAAAAGTGGACTTCAAATTCATATATCTCACACTGTATCCAATAAGTGTTTGGGGACCAATTCTGTGGTTAGTTTCCTCCCCTAGTGTATAATTAGGGTAGATATATTCAGTAGCTGCCCACAGTCTCATTGATTTCCTGATCTGTGGACTAAAAGCCTTTATGAAGGCTTTTCCCTCTCCCTCATCAATATAGCAATTCAGAAACAGTATGGTACCCCAGGAGGTATTGCAGTGCAATGAGCAACAACATAAAAGCCTCAAAAGATGCAGAGGTATTAGTCACCATCACATCTTCTTTCTATTAAGGTGTTACTATTTTTAAAAATGGGTCCATCTTTTGGTAATTCAAACCATCAATTTAATCATTTTTGTAGGGCCCAGAGCAAGCACACAATCAATCTTCTGCATGATCTGGTGATATTAAAGGATTCTGTGTTGGGCCAGTGTGCTGTGTGGTGTATCTTTTAAGCCTCAGTATGATAGCTTTTGATAGATTCCTGAGGTGTTAGAGCAAGTCTATGCTTTCGGGAGCAGGCAATTGGTTTCAGTTTGAAAAGGAAGTCCCTGGTATAATATAAGACTTTGGAAAAGAATCATGACAGATCCATCTGTGGGAATCAAGTAACTGTAATCAGAACTTCCTATCATGAGCTGGTTAGCATTAGATCTACTGAATCATAAAGTCAGCCAACTGCAGGAGTAATCCACTATGTGATGGAAATGACAAAAAAAAAAAAGGATTTGGCATAATCAGTTTCAAAAAGCACAAATAAATTACAAGAACATTTGGCACTGATTCCTTGACAGATACTCCTATTGCATAGGGATCATGCAGAGAATGCTTAGGACAACACTATGGGAAGGAAAATATCAAACCTGTTACATAATAGGGGCAGTGCAGTATGTTGTTGATGCTAGCTCTAAATATACTACCACCTGTTATGGTGGTACCTGTGCCACCCTGTGTCCCTTGAGCACTGCCCTCCAGAATGCAGTGTGTATGCTAAATCCACCTTTGACATAGAGTGCGAGATTTAGGAGACGGAAGTTGTTAAGTAGGATTAGCTCTTCTCACCATGACTCCCTGAGACCCAGCTGCAGAATTTTTCCTTCCCATCTGCACTACCTAAGGAGCTCCCATATCCGAGGTATTGTTTTTAGAGGAAAGGACACTTTCTTTTTTTTTAATAGTTTCAAGTTTTTATTTAAATTCTAGTTTGTTAACATACAGTGTAAGATTAGTTTCAGGTATAGAATTTAGTGATTCATCACTTGTGTACAACACCCAGTGCTCATCACAAGTGCCCTCCTTAAAGGACACTTCCACAGGGACATAGTAAAGGCACCACTGAACTAGAAGAAATAGCCACTACCTACCTCGTCACTTTATTCTCCTGCTGCCTGTCGACTAGCAGATACATGTAGGAATTACTACAATGATGGCAACAGTGACCCCGATTTCAATGCCATTCTAGTGGTCTCTATATTATAAGAAAGTGTTGTGGTATGTCTAAAATGAAGGAGATTCACTGGGGTGTTTCTTGGGGTTTCCTTGCCAAATGATAATCATGAACAGCAACTGCAACAACCCAAGCCTGGCATAGATAGGGAAACTAAAGTTTAAGATACTTTGAGGGTGACAGTCTCAGTCATCCAACCAGGTAAGCAACCTGGACCATCTAAAGTGCAGGCTACAGAAAGTGCAGGCTCTAAAATGGCTGGAAAAGACCTGAGATGATTCCTTTCAACCAGGGCCCCAGGACAAGATGCAGGTAGCAGGTGTCTGCAGCTTGTCCCATGAACCCTTCTCCCTCTTCATTTAGTTTTTGTAGAGATTGGGAAAGCCGCTATCTTGACTGGGACTTCGTGATGAATGGGGAATGGAATGTCTAACTAAGTGAAGAGAAGTGATACAAAGGTGGGATCTCTCTTCTCTTGTGCATCACTTCACTTCTTCTCTGACTCACCTCTTATCCCTGATGAGTCAGTTGCATCAACCAGCTCTTTACAGGTGCAAAGTGATAACATCTCACGACTGTCTGGTAGCATGTACACATCATGTTTTGCTCTCAGGCTTACCTCATACAAAAATGTGGGCCACTTGGAGAAACCTTGGCACTCATACTTGGGCAATTTGGAAGTGAGGGCAACTTTAGGTGTTGCAGCACATTTCTTAGGGTGTCTTATAAGGTCCTATGGAACTAAGCTCCAGGCTCCGGAAGCAGTGGCCAACTTGATAAAGTATCTTTGAATGCTGTATCTTTTTGACTGTCTGTCCCCAAGGCCCATTTAAGCCTGCATCTTGGAATTACAAGGCTAAAGAAGCCACGTGTAGAAAACACTTTTTCTCAGCCCCTGTTTCAAGGCATCTCAGACTAATTACTCTGGTAGAGAAAATTCTTGTGACATACAATATAAAGAGGTCAAGGAAGAAAAAACAAAAACATTAGAAGAAAAGTGACTTTATACTTGTATGGCAATATACTTTTGTACTGAGGTATTTATTTGGTCAATACATTTATTAATTAACAATCAACTGAATATTTGTTGATGAACTAACACTTGCTAATTGTACATGCTATTATGGTAAGTAAGATAGGGTTACTGAAATAAGGCTTAGATATGTTTGAAAAGTATTAAAATTATAAACTGAACATAGCTACATAGAAAATGAGTGATGTGAAATAGGAAAAGAATGAATAGGAGCATACTAGCTTTTGAGATGTTCAGGCAAGATGTTCATGGTTTACACTATGTTGTTTGCATTGAGAAGTCCATTTATTTTTAATTCTTATTTACTGTCTATCTCTTGAATGCTGCCATCGATTTTCTATAATTTTAGTTCATATCACTCAGCTAAAATGGTTACATAAAGGAAGTTTTTTTTATGATGTTCTATTTATTTTCCTAGTAGAATACTCTTCTTCAAAAAGTAGCTAAATGTTGGAAAAGTAACTTATGCTTTGGAAGTAAAAGCTGAAATTTTTCATTCCTGACATAACATTTACTTGCCATATTAAATAAATTGAGTTAACCTCTAGTGGAGCCTCTGTTCATTCATGACAAAGTGTGTATTTTGATGCAAAACTTGAAGTATAGTTCTGATTACTAAGTAAGATAAAGTATATAAAATTCCTGGCTGGTAGTAACTGCTGAATGTGTAATATCCATGAAAAGGCAGGTAAATACTAACGTTGTCTTCTGTTTTTGCTTTGTTTTGCTTTGGTTTGTTTGTTTTATGGTCACAGAAGACAGAATATGTGAAAGTATATGCCATGTCTGATATAATACAGATATTTGAAGAATATTTCCAGTTCCTTTCAGGCAATATGAATTTATTCTTGGGCTACAGCTACCCAACATCCCTATATACAAGCAAATCATATGTTTCAGTCAAATTCCCATCTACACAGCAGCAAGCAAAGTGATCACTGTGGGAAATTAGGAGCCCTTCCTTACAGTGCCCAGACAACTATATTTTTTATCTGTTTTGTGAGTGCTTTTTTTTCCCTAGGCTGCAATTGGAACTTCAAAAGTTCTCTCTCATCCTACTGATGATGTGAAAATCATCTGCAACATTTTTGTCTTTAACAGAGCCTATTAAAATGTTTAGCTGTATCTCCAAGACCTAGGATTCGTTGTTTCCTTCAAAATAAATCTTTAAATAGAAGAAGGGTTCAAACATGTAACTTTTGTCTAGTGGTCTTCTTATCACTGATGCACCTCTTTACTTGGTTTCATTTCTGTTTTAAAAATACAGACCAGGGAAATAAACTTACTGTCAACCCGTGAGATGCACTATGTTTGTAAATATTTACTTCAAGTAGGCAAGAGCAAACAAACAAACAAACAAACAAACAAAAAAACAAACAGCAAAAAAAAACCACACCACACCTTTTAGTGGAATGCAATTTATTCTCATCTCCAAATATATGAGATTTGCATAGTGGCTTTTCTCCTTTTGGTCTTCAAAACAGACTAAGAATAAGTATGGTGTTTGAAGGGATTACACCAAAATGTGATAGACCTACAATCTGTAACTAACCCTTCCTTTTTTCATTTACATTTACATAGTAGTTCTCTTTTTTTGGTTCTACTTTTATTTTAAATAAAATTTAAAAAAAATTTTTAATGTTTATTTATTTTTGAGACAGAGAGAGACAGAGCATGAATGGGGGAGGGTCAGAGAGAGAGGGAGACACAGAATCTGAAGCAGGCTCCAGGCTCTGAGCTGCCAGCACAGAGCCCGACGCGGGGCTCGAACTCATGGACCGTGAGATCATGACCTAAGCCGAAGTCGGACGCTTAACCGACTGAGCCACCCAGGCGCCCCTAAATAAAATTTTTTTAATGTTTATTTATTTTTGAGAGAGACAGAGACAGAATGCAAGTGGGTTGGGGCAGAGAGAGAGGGAGGCACAGAATCTGAAGCAGGCTCCAGGGCTCCGAGCTGTCAGCACAGAGCCTGACGCGGGGCTCTAACTCATGAGCTGTGAGATCATGACCTGAGCCGAAGTCCAACGCTCAACCAACTGAGCCACCCGGGCGCCCCCCTTCTACTTTTAATGCTTTTCCCATTTTACGCTATGTAATAAATGATGTGTGCTACGCATTTAAATCTGCATATAAGACTGAATGTTTTCTTGTGAAAATAATTCCAATATATGCATCCTACTTTTATATTTTCCCCTATTTCTATTCTTATAATGACAAAACATTAGTTTGAGGAAATCTCAGTACTTTAATTGATTAATTTAATTTAATAAATTTTGCAAAAAATAATTGTCATAGATATCTGTCACATATATGTTCCTCAAATGATTGCCTATCAATTATGTTGATAAGGAAACAATATACTTCTGACACATATATAACCATTAATGGCTTAATTTTAAGTAAAAAATCAGAGCATATTTAAAGAAAATATGATATTTAGTTGAAAAATTATTTGGGGGCAGCTAAGTAAACATTATAAAAGGACAACACAAATCAATAGGCAGCATGTTCAGTCTTCTGAAAAATATGATTTTTTTCAAGAGTTTCTTGAAACATTGAACATCTAAGCATTTTAATACTACATTTAAAAACTGATGCTAAAACCCACCATTCAAGTAATATTTTAGAAAAAAACTTGATGCCAGAATATTAGAAAGATTGTCGATTAGGAAACTAATGAGGAGGCTGTAACGCCTTTAAAGCATAAAGACACATGACAGTAAGGGCCAAAGGTTAGGTGGTTTTATGAGAATGGAAATTAAGATATGGATATGATAAAGAAAACCTCATCAGGATTTTGAAAAAAAAGATACTGGTTCAAAGCTGTTAGAAATCCTGAAGCTATGGGGAGCCTGGGTGGCTCAGTTGGTTAAGTGTCCAATTTCAACTCAGGTCATGATCTCATGGTTTGTGAGTTTGAGCTCCGCGTCGGGCTCTGTGCTGATAGCTCAAGCCTGGAGCCTGCTTCGGATTCTGTGTCTCCCTCTCTCTCTGTCCCTCCCCTGCTTATGCTCTGTTTCTCTCTTTCTCTCTCAAAAATAAATAAACATTAATTTTTTTTTTAAAAAAAGAAAGATATCCTAAAGCTGTTTCAGATATTTTAAATCTTGCTGAGCTAGAACAGTTGTGGGATTTTAACATAAGTAGAGGAGTCAGAGGGACAGTTGGTTTCAAACCTGCTGAATGGGGATTAGACTAATGATTTAGTAACCATGCAATATTGCTTGTAAAGTGATTATATAGTAACAAGTTGATCAAACTGATTTAGGAGTAGAGGTAAACAGAGATTTATTCAAGATTATATATTAAATGCCATGGTACCCTGAGAAGGAAGACTCACTTTTTTCACTTACCTTTACCAGTTTTGCTAAAAGGAATTGTAAATGTTTCTCTAGGTGCCTCAGTACACAGAACAAGAAAAGGAAAAACTGCAGCCAGGAGAACATGGTTTACAGATAGAGCACATTTGCACAAAGAGCTGTCACGTTAGAAAAAGAGGTAAGCTATTTCATGCATGTTTAAAAAATAAGGCAACCAGCCAGAATTTTGTAAAGCAAAGTGGGAGCAAACAAAGAATCCTATAGAAGACAACTGATAAAGAAAAAGTACTCAATGTACTTTGGGCAGGTGCAAAGGAAATCACGGCATTTTTGCTTATTAGTAATGAAGGCCTTGAAGCAAGTATAACTGAATAAGAGAAGGGAAAATGGGATCTGAGTAAACAGATCCACATTGATTCATATTAAGGTGAACCCATATCCAGGTTTGAACAACACCACTTACTATTTTAGATTTCAGTTCCTTACAGAAATAAGTTTTATTTATTTTTTAAAAAATTTTTTAACATTTATTTATTTTTGAGACAGAGAGAGAGAGAGCATGAACAGGGGAGGGGCAGAGAAAGAGGGAGGCACAGAATCTGAAAACAGGCTCCAGGCTCTGAGCTGTCAGCACAGAGCCCGACGCGGGGCTCGAACCCACGGACCGTGAGATCATGACCTGAGCCGAAGTCGGACGCCCAACCGACTGAGCCACCCAGGCGCCACCAGAAATAAGTATTAAGTTTCATGTTGTGACTTGTTTACAAATATTTACTCAGAATGCTATGTCATGTGCTATGAGCTACTGTATCAGTTTACTAAGATATAAAAGTGCAATTATGCCTGGCTCAGGAAAGTGGGTGCTCTGGCATAGGAAGCCAATTAGCAACATTGTGCTTAGAAAGAGGTCAGTGGAGACATTGACTGTCATCTCTATTGTAGAAATATGTCAAGTTATTGGGAAGACAGCACTCCATATAACACCAACAGTAAAGAGTGAGCTTAAAGTAACTTGATAATAAAAATATTCATCATATCTAATAATTATTGAGTGCTTTATATATATAACAAATTGTTAAGATGCTCATTTACAATATTCAAATTAATCCTGATGGAAAACTGGAATACGAGTGCTGTTGTAACATCCACTTTATAGATGAAAAATACATGAGAAAATAAATGATATGCTCAAAGTCACAAAGGAAAAAAAAAAGAGGAGCCAGGATTGACTTCAGTTGCTCAGTGATATTCAAATCCAAACCATATCACTGAATTACTTATACTACATTTTCTTACAAAGTGAGGTTTTAAATTTTTTTTTTTATTTTTAAGTTAATGGGTTTCAGTTTTATGGAACAAATAATTTTTCATATGTGTCTTGACAAATATATCTGTATTAAATATTATACATTGAGTTGCTAATAGCTCACTAAGATTTATAATTAATAATGATTTCATTATTAATTATAACACAACTCTATTATATTATAAATTAATCCTAGATTCCATAAAATTAAATAATGAGTTAATGTTAATGGAGATAAATAGTGGGACAGACTTGATTTCAGGATCTTTTTGTTTTTGTTCTTATTTTGATAAAGTGAGACCTGAGGTTGATGGTGTAGAGATTTTGAGGTTGAGAGAAGGAAATCATGGCATAATTTTGAGAGAAAATGTCATAATATGAAATGTTGTACTAGCTGGTACACTTCACACAAATTGCTGGAATAGTCTATAACCCGTACTATAAACACTTACATATCAGTGTTAAGTATTCATGGCCTTTGATTTCAGTACATGTGCTTTAAAATTTTTTATTGTATGAGAAAAAATGAAATATGGCCTTTTGTAGCAACGTGGATGGAACTGGAGAGTGTGATGCTAAGTGAAATAAGCCATACAGAGAAAGACAGATACCATATGGTTTCACTCTTATGTGGATCCTGAGAAACTTAACAGGAACCCATGGGGGAGGGGAAGGAAAAAAAAAAAAAGAGGTTAGAATGGGAGAGAGCCAAAGCATAAGAGACTGTTAAAAACTGAGAACAAACTGAGGGTTGATGGGGGGTGGGAGGGAGGAGAGGGTGGGTGATGGGTATTGAGGAGGGCACCTTTTGGGATGAGCACTGGGTGTTGTATGGAAACCAATTTGACAATAAATTTCATATATAAAAAATAAATAAATAAATAAAAATTTTTATTGTAAACTCTAATTAACAGAAGATACAGAAAAGGACATACAATTTATGGAGTCTTTTTCTCCAACATTACAGTTCACCAAAATTCATATTAACAAGAATTGTTAAAATAATATATCTCTAAAGTATTCTACACACTAAGCAGTTATTGTCACAGCAGCCGTGATTTCTGAAAAATAGGTGGGAGAAAAGCTATCCTGGCTTTACTTGAGGGATGAAAGTAAATAAGGGCAAAATTCTTAAATATCGGGCTATCAAAGCATCTGGGTCTGGGGAGTTTCAGTGAACTGGACACAGAACAAGTCACCTCAGTGATGACGGTGAGAAAATACCTGGGGGATTCACAAGAAGAGGCTTAAATTACAGATCAGTTCTGCATAATAATAGTGATTGAGTCTTGGCCTTTGTTATAGAAAATAGGTTGGTTCCCAGATTACCTAAGGATGTAACCGAGAACTCCACAGGACAGATGGGAATCCTGAGGAAAAAAAGAAAGAAAAAGACAGAAAAAAGAAACCATACAGTTTCATGGACATTTTCGTGATACCTTTCATAATATGAATAGAAGCTTAGAGAGACAATGGAACAGGCTAAGTAACAGAAATTCTAACTGTTTTCAGTTGTCCCAAAGTGGCAAATTTCCAAGAGGCTTCTTAGGGTGAAAAACACTGAGGTCATGAAGGATACACCTAGTAGAATACTTTAACACTGCAACTTTGAATATTCTTTAATTTGTACATGCTGCACAAATGTCTAAGCTGTTCACTGTCAATGGTTGTAATTCAAGACCTAGAAATTTATTTATCCTTTTATATTAGATTCCCTGTTTGCACTTTCAACTATGAAAGTAACAACCGAATTCTCTGTATCTTGTAATTTAGGCTTACAATACAAATTTGTACATAATGATGATTTAATACTTATTTTATCAAGCTGTATATGCTTGTTTATGCTGCATTACAACAAATAAGTGAATCACTTCTAGGAGTCCTGTATTTTCTATATATCATTGAGTTATTCAGCAAATATTTATTAAGCACCTATTATATAGCAGCACATACTAGAAAAAAATTAAAATGAGATTTTAAATATAAAATGATTATTCAATTCTTTGTGATTCTATTGAATTCCATGGTAATTTAATATTTTCATATTTAATAATTTACAACTCTTCTTCTACTAGAGTCCATGCATTTTGTTTAACATACAAATGATGATGTACTATCATAAGTTTACAGGAATAATATGGCTCTAAATCAGTATTTTATCCTTGAAATTTATCTGATACTCTAAAAATTTATGTAAATGATTTAATAATTATTTAATAAAAGATAATATTTCCATATTACACTTTACCAACTCTATGTTTGTTAAACACTCTAATATTTATGTAAGGTTTAGGGTTTTCTGTTTTATTTACTTTATTCTAGCCACCTGGAGGATGAGGGACCCTGTATGTGTAAATGACAAATGCCATTATTCAGGAGAATGGAATTCCTAGGGAAATACAGAAGGGATCAAACAAATAGAAATGGATCGGTAGCTTTCTCTGTAGGTCAGGGAATCATCTTTCCATTCTTGCTCTTGAATCCTTTCTAATTTGGGTCATTTAATAGTCTGTGTAATAATATGGGTCTGAAGGTGGCTCCCCCTTGGGAAGAAAATTCCATGCTTAAAATTTCTCCTAAAGCAAATATGGTATCAAAAATAAAAGGACTGAATGACTTGTCTTTGACATGCTTTTAAGTCTTTTGAGAAAAAAAAAATTATCTTGTTATTTAAAAAGTATAGTCTATGTCAATTTCAATATCAATAGATCTTGAAGATAGACAAGGATGTAGTCTAGGTTTGTATATAAGGCTAAAATGATTCTTCCTACCATATAGTTAATTAAACTTATTTTACTAAGAAGAATATGTGGAATGTTTTCCTTAAAGACTATTCTATTCAAAACTCCCTTTAGTTTGCATTTCTATAGTGGAGCAACTGGAGAGGCTCTTGAAGCTTATATCTAATTTAAATTTTGGCACAGCAGTACCTTCACTGGAAACTTGAATTAAAACTGGGTTTATTTGGGAGAGAGATGGGGAGTGAGATAAATATAGCCTTTTATGCTTGGTCAGCGAAGAAAGAAAAATGTAGAATTCCAGAGCTAGATGCTGAAGAAGCAGCTTCCTGAGTCATCTGGCATATATTTTGGTCTTAGCAGGAGCAGCAGTTTTTTTGGTATGTTGATAGATACCAAGATACTGGGAATCATTCCTGGAAGTCTAGGCTAGCCATGTTTCTCTTCAGCTCTTTCAACAATTCAGTAAGTAGTTTTATAATCTGTATTAAATGCCTTTACCATAAAACTGGCTAGATTATATTCATTCTCTGTACCTAAACCCGGATCTGTGCCTCCAGCATCATAAGAAAACATAACTGTGTAAGCTCCTAGTCATATTGTGATAAACAATATAAACACTATGTCTTCTCCTTGTGTATCCATCTACATACCTTTCCTGAGACTCTGGTCCTTGTAGCCAGAGGTAAATACTGGGCCAGACACATAGTAAGCCCCAAATAAATATCCTCTGACTCATTATTCTGTAGCTTGTCTGCATAGGGTTTTAAGGCACACCATAACAGTGCAGGATGTGGTTTCTATTTTTTGCTTTTGCAGTTCACGTAATGAGTACTATATCATTATTAGTCAAAGTGTATTTACTCGTTTTTATTTTTTTTAATGTTTATTTTTGAGAGAGAGAGACAGAGTGTGAGTGGGGGAGGGACAGAGAGAGAGGAAGACACAGAACTCAAGTGGGCTCCAGGCTCTGAGCTGTCAGCACCGAGCCTGATGCAGGGTTCTAACTCATGAACTGTAAGATCATGGCCTGAGCCGAAGTTGGTAGCTTAACTGATTGAACCACACAGGTGCCCCCTACTCATTTTTCAATAGGGTGTGGCACCTTCACTGAATTTTTAAAAGAGACAATCTTTTTCCTACTGTGTGGATAGATCTAAAATACATTGAGGGGCTCCTGGGTGGCTCAGTCGGTTAAGAGTCTGACTTCGACTCAGCTCATGATCTCACAGCTCATCGGTTCAAGCCTCAGACAGGCTCTGTGCTGACAGCTCAGAGTCTAGAACCTGTTTCAGATCCTGTGTCTCCCTCTCTCTCTGCCCTTCTCCCACTCGCTCTCTGTCTCTCTCTGTCTCAAAAATAAACATTAAAAAAATAGTAAAAAAATAAAAAAATAAAATACATTGAGAAACTGGAATCTGATATTTCTAAATTAGTCTATATACTAAAGTAATACTTTTAGAAATGACATCGTATGCTAATATCACATTTACTATAGTAATATTTGTAGGAATTATAAGTTAATACCATAAACATGCACCTCTGCTAACATTTTTAAAAATCATAAGCTAATATTACAAACAATGCATTATGCTCACTTTTAACCCTGCCAAAACGTTTTGTAGGCAACAACCTGTCTGGCTTATGTACCTACTTGGACATCCCCATGGTTGACACACTATGACACAATTGTCCAAATCAAGAAAAAGAAGAATTTGGTCTTTAAGCATAAAGACTGTCAATTTTTTTTTAGAAAAGTAAGCTTCATAACAGTATCTGTTTCTGAGGTCATTATTACTGGTTGAGATTAAATCATTTGTTTTATGAACTAAATGTCTTGCATGTTTATTTCAGCTGCCTGTATAACTGACCCTATGGAAGAAGCTTATTAATTATACCACATAAGCCATAAGTCAGAACTTTAAAGCTGTGCTTTGCATAAGCAGCATAAACAGGAGCAATGACTTTGTATGATTTTTAGCAATAGCATCAACATTTAATCAAAATTATCACCCAGTTTTGCTTTGAACTGTGAGGCTATGTATATGTTCACTACCTGGTACCAAATTCTTTCCTGGATCTTTGGAAGAGATAATTGAGTTGAGCATGAGCAGGATAAACCCTACTGGATAAAGGCACCTAGAAGAAAACTCCACAAATGTGACCAGTTAATCATAGCTCTTTGACATACTTCCCCTTGATGGTGACCAGTCCCCTTGGGCACATTATAGGAATTTAAACTGTTAATAAATAACATACCTTTTGGAGAGTCTGGGGGGCTCAGTCAGGTAAGTGTCTGGCTTCAGCTCAGGTCATGATCTTGTGGTTCCTGGGTTCAAGCCCAGCATCAGGCTCTGTGCTGACAGCTCAGAGCATGGAGCCTGCTTCAGATTCTCTGTGTCTCCCTCTCTCTCTGCCCCTCCCCTGCTCGTGCTCTCTCTCTCTCAAAAAATAAACATTTTCCCAACATTTAAAAAAAAAAGAAATAATTTACCTTTTAACTTCTATTTCTTAAGTGGCAGATCCTGCTCTCTGGTGATTTTACCAATAGCACTCTCCTATTGCTTCTAAGCAGAGTTTTTAAACTGAACCTAAAGTCGTGTTGTTTTTTTTATATTGTATGACCTTTTCTGTGAAACATCACTTGCCTTTATTTAAAAAATTATATTGTTTAGAAAACTTTAACTTTCCTCTAATTTGGATGGCCTATGACAAATTCTTCAGCCAAATGTTTAATCAAAGTCTGTAGACTCGCATGTGTAGACAACGGCTACCCCAGAGGCCTCGAGACAAAAGTGTAAATACTTTCATGGCTCTCTCCCATGAAGTGGGACAGTATGTAGACCAGGCAGGAATAAAGTTGCTGTCTCCATACATTCTCCTTTCTGGGCCATTAATCCTCTCATTTATTTAGGTCTCCAGTGACAGCGTTCATCCAGCAAAAGGAAGTTCAGTAAAACTTCCGATCTCAAGTAACTTGTTCTGCAAGTGTTCTGCAAGACGAGGAAACATTGCTAACAAATTTTAACCAATAAACAAGTGATGTCTTGCAATACGAGTAGTATGTGATGCCAAACATCACATGATCACAACTGAGCCAATGGTTCTTTTCTCTCTCTGTCTCTTGCTGCGGGATTGTGGGTGATTGTCTCCCATGCTCAGATGCTAGGTTTCAGGCAGAAGTGTTTGGCAGAAATCAGTGATTTTTCAGAATGTTGGAAGGTGCCCACAACTGGCACTAGTATATTTTTTGTCACTTCAAAGCACCTATGGACAGTCCTTTGCTTTCCATACAAGAATAAGCTTTGGAATGCTTTTCTTCTTTCTAGGTCAGGCTGCCTGTAGATATAGACCCTTTCCTCTGCTGCCTTATTTCCAGTTACATTCAATAGAGTATATAACAAGAGTTTATCAACACTGTACTGTAGTCAATATCTGTGCAAGTGTATACAATGGCCCCCATGCAGAAAAAGATTCCATTGAGCCAATGGATAGTAATGATTCCGTTAGTGATAGTAAAAGTCATCCTACACAATAACCCTCCTCTCTTTTGTCTGCCTCACACCAGACATGAAGGTTTTCAAAGTTAAGTGCTGGATAACTTCTTTTTCTTTATATTTTCTATTTTCCATATTATTTTGTATTACATTACAGTGTTGTAATCATTTTTATATGAATATTTTTGTGTTCTGAACAAATTGTCTGAGTTTTCATTATTTCTTATGGGAAATTCACTTTGATATACAAGTGCTTTGGATTACAAGCATGTTTCTGGAATGAATTATGTAAACCAAGGTTTTACTATACACTAGACCCCATTCTTACCACAGATGGCCTGGGATTATAGATGACTGCTAGAAATCAAATAGCTATGTCCTGGGTTATGAGATTATAGGGAATGCATTGCAAAGCAAAAAACTGCTTTCTGGCGTTGCTGAAAACAGCAGACTACACTTCACTTATCTAGTTAATGTAAATCTAGGGGTTGGGTCCTGCCTATGTTCATAAATTCCTTAGACCATGTTATCGCATGGAATATTTTATCCCGTCTTAACTTGTTTATCTACACGTTTTCTATACGTTCTTACTGAAATGTAGCCCACTGAAAGTATTGCACAATGTGACCCTAAATGTAAGTTCAATAAATACAGGAGCGTGAGAGCAGCTCAGGGAGACTACCCTTAGCCTCCCTCTTACCTCTCTTGAATTGAGCAGGGTCTTGAGTGATCCTTTCTGCCGCCCTCAGCTTTGCTAAACGAAGCCAAAAACTGAACCCACAGATGACTCCCCTTTCCATCAAAGTGTTCCCATTACATCCTAGTCAATTTCCATTATAATTTAAAGTACTGGGTCAGGGATGTTTTCATATTCATCTATGAGGTGTCTTTGCTACAAACCAGAAACCCCCTTTAAAGCAGAAAATATTGAACATTTAGAGGTATTTTGGTAGGCTTAAGCATGGATCATACACTGACTTTCATTTAACTATCAAATACAATGACAAGAGGAACAGTCTGAGGCATTCTCCCTTTCTTGAGACTTGAAAAAATCATATCTGTTGAAGTTTTATCAGATGTGTACTGCATGGAAAACCTGTAACAGAATAATTCAGGCATGGAGAAGATATATCCTAAACTTTTCAATTTTGATAGACGAAAGGATTTAAAAGAGCATTTAAATGACTCAGTCCTTTTAAGGATACTTGACAGTAAGATACTATAAATGATTTATTTACAGGCGTGCTATTAGTCTGGACTGAACCAGCATTCTAGTCTTCAGCCAATAGGCTGTGCTTGACATATTCACCATTTCTAAATGTATTTTAATCATTTTCTCTGTAATATAAATATTTCAAATTACTTGCAAGCCTCAGTAATAGCAATTTCCACAATCGACAAAAATATAATTTGGCCAATTGTGTTCAGTAATATCAGTCTTTGTTCCTTTAAATGTGTAACTTCAAATCAATTTACCAAAATTTGATTTTATTACTACTCAGAAAAAAATCATTGGCACATTTACATTTTAATAAAGTACACTCCAAATTACCAATTTTATCATATTAGAGATTGTTTCCACACATAAAAGCCTATTTTACAATTTGTAAAACTTCCAAATGACTATTTTATGTGTCATAAAATATTTTCACTGAAATAACTATAAAGTAATATGTTTCCTAAATTTAAAAATTCTGGTAATGTATTGAAATCCAAAATAATTTATGGCAATATGTTCTAATTTATAGTTATTCTCCCATAGCATCAAATAAAAATATAAATTACTGAAAATATTCTATCAAATATAATGCATGAACTTAAATATAAAACATTTCTATATTTAGTATTCTATGAAGCAATACTTGGAGTAATTTATTTGTAAAGCTATATTTGAATACCAAACATATTTTTACAGTGTTTGAATAAAGATGAATTATTCCTGCTTACTCATATTGTGAGGTCATGGATATACTTATAAAAGTTATGTTATCTTTTTTCTACAACCTGAGTAGTAAAGGTTTTCTTACCAGATTTATTGTTTTCCTCCATGAATAATATGGTCAGATAGTCTAAGAGAAAATTATTCCATAGGGAAGTTCATGTGCTTGTGACAGGAACTATCTTATTTATTACAACAATTCCATTAAATAGGCATGTATTTAAATTACCATTTTCTAAAGAAATAAGGCTTACAATGATGACCTTTCCAATGTCACATTCCTATTATTTAATACTCAAATTGATACTAGTCACACTCCAATATACATGCTTTTTCACTAGACATTTCTGCCTTTCCATCTTTTAAATTAAAAAAGAGTTTAAAATAGTAGTACCTATTATAACAGATACTGACATTGTCTATAATATCTACTAAGAGAAAAAAAGTAAAATAATTGTGATAAATAAAAGAAGTATATTATTTAGCAGCCATCAAAAATAACGATCTAATGATATGAGGTCTAGAATTAACTTCACAATAATTATGACAAGTGAGTGAGTAGGGAGATGAAGGCAACAATATTGGTCAGCTATTTGATAATTGCTGAAGCTGGAAATGAGTACATTAAGTTCATTAAATTAATTGCTGTATTTTATACAGGTTTTCAAGTCTCTATATTTTTAAAAAATGGGTTTGAATAAATCAAGATTACCAAGAATACTTAATGACACAGGAAATTCCTATAATATATTCTAAGTAAAGTAAAAACAAGTTAAAAATTATGCCTGCTTAACCTTTTTGAATCTACTTCTTCAGAAATATACCAAAATGTTGGAGACAAAAATATCCACCATGTGCATATATTAGAGAATATTTATTGTCTTTTTATTTTTCTATTGTTTGTGAGTATTACTTGGAAAAATTAATCATTGTTAAAACCACTAATTATTGCCATTTTTACAACAAAGTTCTTTAGAAAAATGAAAAAGGGGTAAATTAAGTTAAATACCATTTTTCCATAGATAGTCTTATTAACAAATTAGAGATGAGATACTCAACTATTTTCTAATGCCCTTATATTCTAAATAACAAGGTGGTCTGAAACTTAAATGTTATGCTCAAATTAATTTTCCATATGTTTTGAGTGTGTATGTTTAGCATATGATAGTCAAATTGTTAACTTTATCTATTTCAGTATGTTTTTGTGAGTAAAACCAAAAACTTTTGAAAGTATATTTTTAAAAAATCACCTTTTCAAAAAAAGTCACCTTTTAAGCTTTACTTAATGAAGTATGCAAGAATCAAAAATCTAGGGGAAAAATGTCCATTGATTTTGGGGAGAAGAGAGAAGAAATACAAAGATTACTCATCAGTATTGTGAGAATATATGTTCTCTGTGTACTTGAATTTTTCCATGTAAAAATGATGCTGTTTTTTGAAGTTTTGTTAATGTTCATTTATTTTTGAAGGAGAGAGAGAGAGTGTGTGTGCATGTGTGTGTGAGCTGCAGAGTGGCAAAGAGAGAGGGAGACACAGAATCTGGAGCAGGCAGGCTCAAGGCTCTGAGCTGTCAGCACCAAAGTCAGAAGCTTAACCAACTGAGTCACCCATGCACCCCTAAATGATGCTATTTTAAAGGGAAAAAATCCTTTTGACCAGGTTAAACTACAAGTTAAAATAATGTGCTTATTAAATTAGAAGGAAACACTATTTTTATACTGATCTATGTATTTGCATCCATGGGGAATTTATGACTTTTCCTGTTTAATTTTAGTTAACCAAACAACTGAGAAGTAACAAAGGGAAGAACTGCCATTAATGGTCTCCCAAGGTTGACTGATGTTATTGGTCATTTGTCCTTCTCTGTTTTAATGGTCTCAATCTCTTGGGTGGCTCCAATCAAGTTACTTATAGTCCATTTCTCCTTATGCTGTGCCCCCTAATAACTAACACTTTCATAGTTTTATGATTCTCAGGGCCACGGTAGACAATCTCTTTCAATATAAGTGGTCCTTCCTTCAATGTCCCATCAAAAATGAAATCTATGTAATTTCCATTGTTCATACTCTTCATATTAAAAGTATAAATGCTACATTTATTTTATCTTTTACCCAGTATCTTGACAGAATCGATGCTCTTTTCCCACTCTTTGCTGTGACATACCTAAGGACAAGATCTTATTAGTCATGTTTGTTTTCAAAGATCCCAGAAATTACTCAACACATTAAAGTCTTTTTAAAAAAATGTTTGTGAGAAGACAAACAAATGAACGTATAAATCATGGATTGGAGTTATTAATGCATATTATGTGTCTTAAAGTGTTATCTTTTCTTTGAAATTGAATAAGACTTTTCCTTAAAAAGAAAGTCGAGTGGTGAAGAAGAATAGACAAATCGTACACTAATTAGGAATTTTATACTAATATGAACCTTGAGAGAGCATTTGAATTGTTTTGACCCCCAAATATGCTAGGTTTTGCTAAGATTGCTGCACTTGTGGGAAAAAAAGAAAAATCTGGTTGACCATCTTCCAAATTGTACCTATATGATACTGTGATGTGAATGATGGTTGTTGCCAGGGTCCATTTCAGAAAGGATAGTTCCTTCACCACCCACCCTCCAATAAATGTATTAAGAGTTTTCTTAGAGAATTAATTTTATAGCCAGTTAAGCTTCAAAAGCACTTCTGTGTGTATCCTATATTTTCCTGAATACTAGAACTTAGAATGGGTATACTTCTGCAGATATTTACTCCTTCTAAATAGGAATGATTGAAAATAACGGAAACATTTTATAATCTTAAAATAATTTAAGCATGCTGGCCTCAATATTTTTATTTGTAAAAAAAAGAGGGCTGTGTTATGGAACCTCAAAGATTCTTTCCAGCAATAAAATTCTTACTTTCTGTCATTTTGGACCAAGGAAAAGGAAACTTTCATGAATAGGCTCCTCTATTTTCTTTATTGAGTTCAAAATATTAAAACTATTGACTAAAGCATCTATACTGCCTTGACATTCCCATTTGAGCTTTTCAAGCAGGAAATCAAGTATTTGCTTTCCTTTTTTCAGTATAGGTCTTCAAGAAAATCTACAAAATGATAAAAAAATATATGTTCTCATATAGAGAAAACTTGGTGCTTAAATATAAAATCTGATCTAGATGATCTGCATTAGTTAATAAGAATTGTGTAACATAATTCTACTTTGGGGATTGGAGAAGAATGTGTTCTGGTTTTGCCACAAGGTTAACGTTGTACCTAGGTTTAATAATTATTAAATTAGTTTTCGTCCATAATTAATTGGAAAGGAAAAGAAGCTTGGAGAGATTTGAGACATTGGATTGAAGGCCATCACATTAGAGACTTGGTTTTTTTATCTGGCCTTGTTTGACACAGTGAAAGCACAGAGGTAAGTTAAGGAATCTTTGTTGGGTTCTCTACTGTTTGTTTTTTTTTAAATAATACTGAAGAGGTAAAAAACATCATTCAAATTCAAAAAGGATGACTGATAGCATCTATGTTCTTCTTTTTTTTAAGTATAGACACCACAGATGTAGACATTATGTTTTATGTTGGCAATTTCTTTAGGGTTGTTATGGAAAATGAAAATTGCTGATGTAACTGATTTTTTAATATATACTTTGCAAAAAAGTAAATATGAATTAATTTTTTTCAAAATTCTGTGCACTGGTAACTTACATAATGCCTTGCAAACACTCAATAAGTAATTTGTAAATTGATGATACCATAGGTTATGTCAGTCACCTGAAGTGTATGATTTTGTTGCTTGGTGTCTATATGCCAATTTATATTCAAATTTGTACTTTCTGTTTTTTTAATGTGTAGCATAATTGATTCCAAAAAAGGGAGAAGTTAATAATAATATCCTTATTTTCTTGCGTAGAAGCAAATTAAGTGTGACCTCTTGGAAACACAAGCGGCAAAGTTACTTGCTTAACTGAAGATACAGTTACATTACAATTATTTAATGTACTAATAGCTTTATTGACTGCCCACATTTTATCTAATAAATGGTATTTTAAGAAATTATTCCAGTTTACAAAATTAGGAAAATAGTAGTCAGAAATTTGGAGAATTAAAAATGTAGATATAGGGAGAAATTACTTCCTTGCACTGAAAATTTGAATTCATTGCCTTTGATAAGAAATTGCTGAGCCCAGACCAATAGACTTTGGCTCTGCAGCAGAATTTGACCTAAAATATTTCTTATTTGGCTCTTATAGGTCACACTCCCATACTTGAAAGAAAACCATTCTGTTATTCAATTTTCAAGCAAACTTATATTTAGCTCTGATAGCAAATAGCTGAACAAACACAATTTTCTGAAGTCCAAAAATTAAATAAGACGGGAGAGATAGCAGGAATTTCATTTTCTACACGTTGTAATAATAGTAGAGACAGCAAACTACGGAGGACTGGATTAAAAACCACTGCTTCTTATTAGCTGTGGACTGTCATACATATATATATTGCTGGAGTTTTGCATTCTCAGGAAAGTTTTGTGAACTTGATTTTACAGAAACTTGGGCTTCCTCTCCCAATACAATAATGGGGGCTGAGGAAGTATACAACTTTTTATGAAGACTTTCATTGATAAAAGACTCATTTTTCCTTAAAGAACAAAAAGGAGACTGGCCTTTATTAAACAGCTCTATGTTGGACACTTGACTATTCTCATTATTGAAAGAGAATTTTGCTAGAGTTATAGGCTCTATCAGTGCTGACCACCAAAACTTCCTGAAAAGACAGAAATGTTCTATCGTCACTGCCTAACATGGCAGTCATTAGCCACATGTGTATGAAGCACTTGAAATGTGAATAGTTTGACTAAAAGACATTATACTTAATTTTATTTAATTTTCATTAATTTCAACTTATAAAGCCACATGTGGTAGTGTCCATATATGGAACAGCACAGCTGTACAGCCAGATTTAATCTCCATGTGACTTTTATGTGTTACTTAAGTTCCATAGGTTTCCATTATCTTATTTATAAATGTGGATAATATATACACCATCTTCTGGGTGGTTCTGGGATCAAATGAGTTTTAGAATGATGTGACCGCATACTAGCCACTAAATACTTTTGCTATAAATGCATTTTCATGAAGGACTATTGCCTAGGTACTATTATCCACATTTCACTACAAAAGACACTGTGAGCAAGACAAATTGTTTTCATTTCCAAGGGCCACAGATCCTACAAGTACTGGTACTTGTATCTGCATACAAGTAGCATGACTCATTAATTATTCCATACAGTTTTGCTACATAGACTGACACACCAGCCAATAGTGATGGGTGTTATTACTTTTACCATCTTTAATGGACTCCACTCTTCTTTTTCTGTACACTATAGAATCCTAGGAGCCCGACTGTTGGACATTTCTGTGGTTTAACACCCATGAAGGCCCCTTTTACCCTCACCTACTTTTGATCCATGAAGCTTATCATAGTGTTCTGAGGAGGATTTACCAAACTAGAGTTCTGTTTAGATTCTAATATTTTACCCAACAAAAAATGTGAAACAGTTCTTACAGCTTTACTTCTACCCAGACAGAAGACCAGCGCAATTAAGCAGGAAATTGATTCAACTCAGACACACCGTGCAATACTCAGAACCACCTTTTCTCCCTGACTACACAGACTACACAGTTTAAAAACTGAACTTGTAACATTTGTCTCCTGATGATTTCTTCTGCCAAAAGCCATTGCCTCATGAGGAGTATACACTTATAGCATTTGCTTTACCAATATTAGCCTTACTGATACTAGCCTGGACTCCGGTGAAACCCCTAATCAAGAAGGCTTTAATGTTCCTTTGTACATGAATAACTATAGACCAGGATTTTTTATTTAAAAAAATATATCTTGTAAAAAGAATACTAGACATGAGATCTACTCTTGTAACAGACTTTTCAGTGTACAATACATTATTGGTGAATATATGTAGAATGTTGCACAGCAGGTATCTGGAGCTTATTCATCTTGCTTGACTGAAACTTTGTACACAATGATTAGCAACGCCTCATTTTTCACTTTCTGCAGCCCTGGCAACAATAATTCCCCTTTTAGATTCTATGAAATTGGCTATTTTAGATACTATTTTACATATAAGTGAAATAATGCAGTATTTTTCTTACTGTGATTGGCTTACCTTACTTAACATAAAGCCTTCACGGTTCATCCAGGTATCACATATTGCAGGATTCCTTTTTTTTTTTTTTTTTAAGACTGAGTAGTATTCTAGTGTATGGATACACCACATATTCTTTAGCCATTCATCTCTTGCTGAACACTTAGGTTATTTCAGTATCTTGACTGCTGTGAGTAGTGCTGCTTTAAATAAATATCACAGTGCTAATATCTCTTTGAGATCTTGATTTTAGTTCTTTTGGTTAAATATCCAGACATAGGATTGCTGGATCATTTTATAGTTCTTTTTTTTTTTTAATTTTTTGGAGGAACTTTCATACCGTGTCCCATAGAATCTGCACCACCTTGCATTCCCACCAACTGCGTGCAAGATTTCCAATTTCTCCACATCCTTGCCAACACGCATTGTCATCTTTTTTTAATAATAGCTATCCTGATAGGTGTAAAGTAATATCTCACTGTCATTTTGATTTGTACTCCATGATGATTAATGACATTGAGCACTTTTTTGTATATTTCTTGGCCATTTTATGCTTTTCTTTGGAACAATTATCTTTTTAAGTCCTTCATTTTTAAATCAGGGTATTAGTCTTTTTTTGAAATTGAGTTGTAGGAGTTTCTTATATTTTTAACATTAATTCCTTATCAGATATATGATTTACAAATATATTCTCCCATTCTGTTTGTTTTTTTTTCACTACGTTGAATCTTTCTTTTACTCTCCTGAAGGTTTTTAATTGAAGTAGTCTCATTTATTTTTGTTTTTGTTGTCTGTGCTTTTGGCATCAAATCTATGAAATCACTGCCAAAGCCAATGTTATGAAGCTTTCCCTTTATGTTTTCCTCTAAGAGTTTTACAGATCCAGTTCATACATTTAGGTCTTTCATCCATTTTGAATCCACATTTACATATGGTATAGGATGAAGGGAGTCCAGATCAGGAAGGAAGAAGTAAAATTGTCCCTGTTTGCATACAACATAGTCTTATAGATAGAAAATCCTAAAGTTTCTAAAATAAAAAAGGTTAGAACTAATAAACAAATTCAGCGAATTTCGAAGATAAAAAAATCAACCTAAAAAAATCGTTGTGTTTCTACACTAGCAAGAATTATACGAAAAGGAAATTGGGAAGATAATCCCATCTACAATAGCACCAAAAAGAATAAAATACATAAGAATAAATTTGACCAAGGAGGTGAAAGACTTATACACTGAAAACTACAAACACTGATGAAAGAAATTAAATAAGACACAAATGGAAAGACATCTTTTGTTTGTGAATGGAAGACTTAATATTGTTGAAACGTCCATACTAGTCAAAGTGATCTCCAAGTTCAGTGCCATCTCTATGAAATGCTGATGGCATTTTTATAGAAATAGAAAAAATTCTATAATTCATGTGGAATAACCAAAGACCATGAACAGCTAAATCAATCCTGAGAAGGAACAAAGCTAGAGTCATCACACTTCTTGATTTCAAAATATATTAGAAAGCTCATTCAAAACAGCATTCTACTAGCATAAAAACAAACATGTAAATCAATGGAACAAAAAGGAAAGTCCAGAAATAAGTTCATGCATATACACTGATATATTTTTTTTAACGTTTATTTATTTTTGAGACAGAGAGAGACAGAGCATGAACAGGGGAGGGGCAAAGAGAGAGGGAAACACAGAACCAGAAGCAGGCTCCAGGCTCTGAGCCATCAGCCCAGAGCCCGACGCTGGGCTTAAACTCACGGACCACAAGATCATGACCTAAGCTGAAGTCGGATGCTTAACCGACTGAGCCACCCAGGCGCCCCTACACTAATTGATCTTTGACAAGGTTGCCAAGAACATGCAATGGAGAAAGGATATTACCTTCAACAAATGGTGTCAAGGAAACTGGATATCTACATGCAAAAGCATAAAAATACACATGCTTCTTCTTGACTGTAGGTGTCTCATGTCCCTTTCCTAAGAGCATTTACTTTAGGAAACTTTCAATTGCAAATTCTTTTTCTTTCCGTTTGAGATGTAAATCTTTTAAAATCTTTTAAAAGGACTTCTGCCAGATTTACAACCTGTAACTACCTTTCTCAAGGACCTGGGAGCCATCTCTTTCAAATGTAATCATCAAGGAAGATAGTTCCCCATCTTCCAATCTCTGTGGAAACCTGGGAGCTTAGCTTCCTTGGCCTGTGCTCCAGCATATTAAAACTATCTATTGTCATGGAGACAGAAGAAAGTTTACCTTTCCTTTGGGTAAAGCCAATTAGTGAACACATATGTGGTCTCAATTTCTTCACCCCAGCTCTTAAATTCTCCCACCATTAGTTTCAACAGCGTTGAGTATCCAGAATTCATACATGCTATCTCCCTTAATTTTGAAAGTAGTATCACAACAAGAGTAATTTCTGTTTGCCCATTTTGCCTGGTGAAACAGTCGTCAGCATAAAATATATGAATTGTATAAAAAAGTATCAATCTTTAAAGTGCTATATAATGTAGAGGATGAGTTTAGTTAGTAAGATTACATCGTACATGGTACGGCAAATATTTTTTTAATGTTTATTTTTATTTTTGACAGAGAGAGAGAGAGAGAGAGAGAGAGAGCATGAGTGGGGAGGGGCAGAGAGAGGGAGACACAGAATCCCAAAAAGGCTCCAGGCTCTGAACTGTCACCACAGAGCCTGACGCGGGGCTCAAACTCACAGACCGCTAGATGATGACCTGAGGTGAAGTTGGATGCTCAACCGACTGAGCCATCCAGGCGCCCCAGTACAGCAAAAAGTTTAAATTTCTTTTTGATTGCTTTTTCTCTTTCTACAAAATGCTCTCTATATAGCAGCTCTTATGCCTATCTTGTCTCTCTTTCTCTCTTTTTACCACAAAACTTTGTTTTGAAAATCACCTTCACATCACACTGGCTTTGGATTACTTTCCCAAATTTACTTGGAACACCTTTCAGTTGGCATATTCTACTAATCCATACTAGAGCTACACAAATTTAATAATTACTTTTATCTTTCTCTGGCAATTGATTTTAATTTGATACTTATTATAACATCATGAAATACTTATGATGCAAATAACAAAAGAAATGAGCAAGGATATGTTCTAATAAAGAGTTATCTACAAAAATAAGGGGCGGAGAAGATTTGACCCATAGTATATAATTTCCCAATCTCTGCTCTAGACCCTCTCAAATTGTGTAGGCAATGCAAAAATATAATGCTATTGGTTTCACTGCCTCCACATTTGACTTACCCCTCTCCTTAATAAATAAAGTATTGCAGTGGTTCAAGGTGTCTAAATATGAAATAAACTTCCCTCAAGCATGGTAACTTTGTAACATCCACCTTTAGACATTTTTGGTCTGGTTACTGCAGTAAAAACTTGAGAATGAGATGAGCCTTTCCAAAGATTCAGTTCAGGTCTAACTGTTTAAAGCAATGATTGAGTGAAATTTGGTGTGGCTTCATACAGGGCCAAAGGAAGGGGTTAAAATTAGATAGACACATTTTTTAAGACTTCTAAGATAAAATTATTAAAATAACCTCTAAAGGATTTATTTCTGGGTTTTGAGTTTAATCATATGCAAAGTTTTTCAGAGATATGCCTATGGCAAATCAATTCATTGAAATAATAAAATAATATCCAAATGTGTGTGACCTATTAAATTAATGACTAAACTAATTAAAATACTGAGAATAAAAACAAGTCAATTCTAGTGACCTGCATAGGAAGATAAGTTTTTAAATACGGCACAAGCCTGAGAAGTGGATCTGGAGGTAATATTAGAGGTGTACAAAGATTAAAAATTGTTTCAAAATAAATAAGAAACACAACTGTCCATACAAAACATGGCGTAATAGGCACAAATGTTTATCTTTCTCAGTCGAATAAACAAAGACAAACATTTTTGTTTTTTTATAAACTGGTAGGTTATAGACTATTGGAATTAATGTAAAGTTGAAATCTAAAGCTGGAGTGAAAGAAGTTAACAAGAGGCAAAGAATTTTCTCTTTAGAACCTCCCCTCACAAAAGTTCATAACAAGAGACACAGAATACCTGTAATCCATGCAGGAAGACCGCGTAGCCAGTACAGAAGAACTGGTGCTATGCCTTCAGAAGGAGCCAGAGACTCCTTTGCCCATATCTTACCTTAGGCCACTAACCATTATTCCCTTCCAGTCACACCAGAGGTTTATTTTTTGGAAGGTTGAAACAAACAGAATCTGGGCACCAGGTCCAGTTGAAGGTAGGGGTTAGTTACCTTGTTGAAATTCAATAAATTCAACATGAGGACCATTCTTTCCCTACTTCTGCTAGGCTCCCAGGACATCAACATCTAGAAGTACACCTTCCAGATTGATAGTTAGATTATTGTCTGGAGAAATTGACACCCCCAAGTTATCTATAATTAGACATTTGCAGATCTCTAGAAGAAATATCAGGTCATTTCTTCAACATTTGGTGTCTTACACATAGTAATACATAGCCAACGATCTCAAAATATTTAAAGAAACATTAAAAAATGAGGAGGAAGGGCACCTGGTTGGCTCAGGTGGTAGAGTGTGCAACTCTTGATCTTGGGATTGTGAGCTCAAAGTCCCACCCTGGGGGTTGTGGTTACTTTTTTAAAAAGTTTAATGAAATAATAATTAAAAAGTGGAGATGAAAACAAATAAGCATATAAAAGAAACTTGAACAGAACAGAATCAATGCAGAGAATTTTTAAAAAATGTGAACTAAGTTGAAGAAATACTTGAGAAAAGAACCAAAAGAAAAAAAAGAACAGAAAAGAGAGATGATTTTTTAATTATATTTTAAGAAGTGTAAAATCCAAATAATATTAACTTCAGGAAAAAACAGTGATAAGAAAGAAAACAAAACAATCCCCAAGCTGAAGAACATAGGTTTCCAAGTCTTCAGTGAGTGTCTAGCAATATAAATAAAAGCAGACACTCAGCAGGGTATATTACTGTGAAATTTCAGATGACAGAAAATAAGCAAAAAACTCAAAACCTTGAATAGGGGGATAGAGGTGAATAATGTATACATAGTAACAATTCTTTTATAAAAAATATTTATTTATTTTTGAGAGAGAGAGAGGGAGACAGAGTATGAGAGGGGGAGGGGCAGAGGCTCCCAGCTGTCAGCGCAGAGCCTGACATGGGGTCAAACTCACCAACCCTGAGATCAAGAGTCAAAGTTGGACCCTTAACTAGCTGAGCCACCCAGGTGCCTCAGTAATAATTCTTTATAAACAACAACCTGGGAAGTTAGAAAAATTAAATCATTGCCCTTGGAATTCTGAAGAAATATGATACTAAATTTAGAAATCTAAATTATCAATTAAGATCAATTATCAATTATTTTTATCTAAGTCATTAATTTAAACTAAATTATCAGTTAAGAAGGAGAGCAGAGAAAAAAAACAATGTTTGATAAACTAATTTCCCAAATTTTAATATCCTTTCTCAAAAAACTTATGAGAAGAAAAGAAATATGATTAACAAAACAAGGACTCTCATGTAAAACAAAATTAATGTATAAAATATCTTTCTTATCTTGGGATCTAGTTCCTGCGAGATTCAGTGCCAGTATATGAAATCTAAAAACAAAAGTTAGTTGTAGGAAAACTAGTAAAGTGAACAATAAATGCTTAATATGGAAAGGATTAAAAACTATATTCCAATATTGGAATAATATGAAAAATTGGAGCTGTCAAAAACACGAGTTTCTATTCCTTGTTTTGGTTCTTCTCAGGTGTTCTGGTTCCAAAATCAATGATTTACCTAAGAAACTTACTCTAATTTGACCTACACCCTGGCAATCACATTGATACATGAACACAGTATCGACATTGTAAACATTTGAGATTGCATCTTTGCCCTGATGATGTAATTCTAGAGTGAGATTGAGCAGTCTTGAACAAAGATTCTATCTCAGGTTATTGCACACATTAGGTGTCCAGTAAATGTTTGCAGGACGAATATTTCCTTCTAGTATTTTGATTATATGTAGATTTCTTAACTCATTTCCTTCCTCATGGAAACATTAGAAATATTAGTAATATAAAGGTATACTTATATTTATATACGCAAATAATTCCTATAAGATAAACTACAAATTATGTGCATAATCTCTTATTATAATTATTGTGCAAATGTAAAATTGCCTTAGGAAAAAAGCATATTAACAGGAATAGTTGGGAATTTAGCTGATGAAATTCAAAGATTCTGTAACATTAATTTTTCAACACCTGAGGTATAGTGTAATATTTTTGTATATTGGAGAGTCAGCGAATTGTTGCTATGGAGTTATTTCAAATAAAAGGTGTTTTTAATGAAATTGTTTCTGTTTCAGGACACTGGAGAAGAAAACAAACTAGTTTTAATGCAGAATGGTTTGTGAAATAGAAGTTGCTTTTAAATGTTGATTGTTTTAAAAAGTGCAAACCAAAAGTTTTTGTTATAATAATGCTCAAAATGAGTCAGAAAAATAGAAGTCCGTCAGAAAAAGAATAAAAAAAATGGTTATAAAGATAACCACTGGCTCTCAAATGTCTTCTTTTCTTTACAAGTAGCATGGCCCAATTTACTAAATCTTGATATATTAAATCTAAATAAAATTGTCACAAAAAGCATGCATTATAAACTTTGTTCTTTTCATTAAAAGAATATTGTGTGTGGCATTTGCCTAAAGGCACTGTTTCTATAAATACAGGGCCTTGTAATGTATTAAACTTTGCTTTATCAACTACTAATAACTTGAAAGATAGGTTTTCATATAATGTGATACAAATGTGCATTAATGACTGAAAAACAAAACAGTATTTGTAGTGTCAGAAGTCAGAAAAAATGAAATAGTGCAGATATTTGTTCTTTTTCCTGATAATATAATATTGTCACCCACAGTAGGGAATGAACTTGGATTTCAATACTCTCTTAATAGGAATATAGTAAAACAAGCTCACATTTAGCCACCTTCAGACACTGACTAATGATGACATAAAAGAATGCAATTAGTCTTCTGCAATAAATTATATCTAACAATTATGTTCATGAACACATTACACATACAACATTTTTATTACAGGAGGGTTCAAAGTTACTTCAGAAAAAATATATAATGCTGCTCTATTCAATCATAAACTTTTATAATTTTTTTAATGTTTATTTTGAAAGAGAGAAAGAACATGTGAGCAGGGGAGGGGCAGAGAGAGAGGGAGACAGAGGATTTGAGGAGGCTCTGCAACAGCACATTGTCCTTCCCAGGGCTCCAACCCATGAACTGTGAGATCATGACTTGAGCTGGACCTTAACCGACTGAGCCACCCAGGTGCCCCTGATCCTTAGAAAACTGTATTCCTTTTCTAATATATTGAAACCAAGTTGTTGTTTTTTTAAGTTAATGTTCATAGTATACCAGAATTTTAAAGTATGGTAAAAATGCCATATTTTGAAGTATGAAATAAGGAGGGTGCCTGGGTGGCTAAGTTGGTTAAGCCACCGACTCTTGATTTCAGCTCAGGTCATGATCTCAGGGTAATGAGATTGGGCTCTGCACTGGACATGGAGCCTGCTTCAGATTCTCTCTCTCCCTTTGCCCCTACCCCACTCTTTCTCTCAATCTCACAAAATAATAAGTAAATGTAAAAATAGGACTTTATTTGTTTGTCTGTTTATTTATTTTAGAGAGAGAGGGAGAGAGAGCCTATGAGTGCGAGAGAGAGGCAGACAGAGAGAGAGAGAGAGAGGGAGAGAAACTCGGGCTCCAAGCTCACTGCAGAGTGCAGAGCACTGGGATCATAACCTGAACCAAAATCAAAAGTTGGTTGCAAAATCGACTGAGCCACCCCCAGGACTTAGTTTAAAAAAAAAAGGTATAAAATAGGGGGAATCCTCATGTAATTTAAACTTTCTAATAATTCCACCTTGAAATGCAAATTATTCTGTTGTTTCTATGCCAACCTATTTTTCCCTGCTTCGAAAGTATGATGACCAGTGAAATAACATTACTGATGAATGGTTATATGGTAAATAAATACAAACTGCTGTATATCTTACTGTGGCACTTCTCATTAGTCTGCTTTAAATACAAAAGAAGGAAAAAAAGAAATTGCAAGCTGAGCAAACCATAAATGATTGAAAGTTCGTTTGAGGAAGACTTAGAATTTGTTTACTGGTGTTTCTTACACTTACTTTCCCCTGCCCCCATAGTACATATTCATTCTTTCTTCTTTTTATTCCAAAAAGCAAAATAATTTTAGCTTTGCTTTCTAGGTTTTATTGGGAAATGTAGTTTATTTTTTTTTTTAATTTTTTTTTCAACGTTTATTTATTTTTGGGACAGAGAGAGACAGAGCTTGAACGGGGGAGGGGCAGAGAGAGAGGGAGACACAGAATCGGAAACAGGCTCCAGGCTCTGAGCCATCAGCCCAGAGCCCGACGCGGGGCTCGAACTCCCGGACCGCGAGATCGTGACCTGGCTGAAGTCGGACGCTTAACCGACTGCGCCACCCAGGCGCCCCGGGAAATGTAGTTTAAATTAATTAGTTTAAATATGCTTTTAAGCAATAATACCAACAAATTTGAATTAAATAAACTATTATTGAAACATATTTTCTAGGTATAAAGGCTGAAGCTTATCAAATCATCTAGGCATAGCCTGATTTGAAGATATAGCCAAGATATCATCAGCCCTGAAGTTGGAAATAATCCATTTTCTATATGAGTTTTGAGAGCCTATTCCTGCTTACTCTCGCTGAGGTTTCAGAATAAAGATTCCCTCCTCTCATCCCTTTAATTTATAGTGTCTGTGCTTTAACTGATCTCTATGCTCTAAGTCAAAGGCATGTTTTTTCAGATTTCTCTTTAGTCAAGCCATTCTAAAAAAAAAATGATTACTCTGTGTTCTGCTTCCCAATCCCATAGCTTTCCTTAAAAAAAAAAAATAATAAAATAAAATAAAACAGGAACAAAAAAACCCACATATAACTGCTATATCTAGACATCCCACTCTGCCATCTTTTTCAGATTGAGTACTCTTTAGGGTGGTCTATCTATCCAGAATTTTATTTTATTTTTTCTGGAATACCACATTGTGAATCACTTCCCCAGCTGAATTTACAGCAGCCTGAAAATAAATTATAATTCTCAGGCCCCACACCACTATATCTCCCCCTATACCCCATATATCAACTGCACAAAGATTCAATTTTAAATCAGATGTTAGCACCCACATTTGGGTAGAAAAAGAGCTTGGATATACATACAGCTAAACTAAGAAACAGGGCGATTTTGCTTCTAATTGTGACGAACAATTTCTTAGACTTTGGCACCATTTATGGCTACACTAAAACCTAAAGAATTATCTTTGCTTGTCATTTGATTAAAGAGATTTCAAAAATTTAAATCAAGTCTTTATGTGACAGTTTTAGAAATAGACAGTGTACTTTGAGAGATGAAATCCAGATAGACACTAGTAATGGATAATTTGTATGAGTTGTCAGAATATTTGCATTGTTCTTAATATGTTAGTTGATTTACTTTTATATTATCCTTTTAGCTATGCCATTTCATGTTTGAAATATTGGACATCTTATATTGTACCATTTGAAGTATTATTTCTTTTTGAAAATGCCTTTCTGAGGGAACTAAATCTATACATTAAAAAGATGTAGAGTATGTAATGTATGACTTGGGGGAAAAAGAGCTGGAGAAAAAATCATTGTCATAAGGTTAAGCAAACTTTATTAAGTTATAATTAAAACTAGGAAATAAAAGTATAGAAATATGAGGAATAGCATTGTTCCTACATTTAAATATGGAAAAACAATGTATTCCTTTCAGAGACAATAAGATCGGAGACCAAAATACAGAGCACACTGAAAACAGGCTGTGTGGTTGCAATACTATTCCTTGTCTTTTGTCATGGGTGATCATAGAAAAGGGTCATATAAAAGAACTTCTGGATTTACTATAAACTTTCTGTTAAAGACATCACTTACACCTGTGATTTAATGCCACCTGGGTAAGGTCACTTTGGACTTAGAAAGTTTCTCTGAGCAAAAATGATACTTTTCTTTGAATAGCATATATTGTTTCTTTTACAAGATAATAAGAATTACTTAGCTATTCCTACCCCATCAGAAGTCTGGTGTTTTTGTTTTGTTTTGTTTTTTGTTTGTTTGCTTGTTTTTGGCTCTGATCACAAATAATTAAATATTGACTGTGTTAGATTTAGGAACTTTTAGGCTGCAAAAATCACCTTCACATATAAAGACCATCTCGGTTGACAAGGAATTTTTTATGAGGACTTAAGGAAAAATAGGTCATGGCTTGAACGGCCTCATGTTGAAACTTGAGTGAAGTCAGGAGTGTTGCTCAGGACACAGAGCAGCTCACAGGGTGCAGCAGCATCTCTAGTGGTCCAGATGGACAATCTGGCCATCTTCTCATTTCCTCAGCAGGCAGAACATGTTGCTCCCCCGCTCTAATAACCCTGCTTATGCTGTGGATCCTTGGTCTCCCCTTTGGTGATTGTTCCTTCTGATACCATAAATATCCCTCTAACTCACAGACTTGGCTTTTATGTGGCTTTTCCTTTGACAGGACCTCTGCTCAATGACTCTTCTTTGTGTTTCTGTCTGAGTCCCTTTCTTTCAGCTGAGTTTCATTCTCTATGATTGTCTCATATAGCCAAGAAGGATTCTACTATTTTCCAGTCATAATCCAGGATGGTGAGATGGATTGGGAAACATCATCAAAAAGACATGACTGCCAATTGACCTGTGAGCTAGACAGGCACTCGAGCCCCCATCCTTTGGAATGTGGGTTCTGCCTGCCTTTCCCACTCCGAGAGACTACTCCAAGGAGATAGCCTTGAGATAGTGATGTGGTGTTGAGAACACTTACCTGACTGAACCCAGTTACGGCCTCTAAAAATTTCTAAGACTTGGCATGTGGTTGCAGGAATCCATTCATCTTGTTCCTGCCCAAGATAAGGTTCATGTGTAAGTTCCCTTCACTTATTGAAATTGTCACTTACCAACCTGGAGTGGCCTGCCTCTTTCTCTGGTCTCTCCCTGCCCTCTAAGTACAGGGACCAGTTTCAGATTACACTTGGGAAGCTCCTCATCGGGTTAAACATCAATGTGTAGTTAGGTAGAGCTCTTTCCTATGGCAGCATGTAGGCCATTGCTTAGCCTGTAGACGACTGCCCTGTGGTTTCTGATTCCACCATCTTTAGCCAGAGCAGTGGTAGCATGTGGTACAAGATATCTGATATCTAACAAGCCCCTTCAATGTTCTCTGAATATCAGAAAATTATATGTAATCCTCAGTACCAAGAACTATATTGGCTCTTGATATAAGGAAATAAATATACATGTTTCATGGTTTACTTATTTTAATATATGTATATATAATAATATAATAATCTACTGTATTATATTTTAATGTATTAATTTTCTTTATTTTAAAATGTAGCACATATTCCTTTTTTTTTTAATATAGCAAGTTATCTTTTTACTTTTCAGTGTATGGAGACAAGAACAAATAGTCCTATGTGCAAAATGTCCAGAAAATTAATTTGAGTTTATAAATAGAATTTTAAGTTACCTAGTAAAGTATTAAAAATATAATAGAAATTAGGCTTCCAAAACATGTGGAAATTCTTAATTTTGCTGAAATAATAATTTAAATCACATGTTATCATAAGTCTGAAAATGGACCTTTAATTTAAAAAATACATTTATTCAATTATTTATAAATGTACTATTTGTCTGAAGAAATTGATGAATTTTGCAATTACATCATATGGAATTATAGGGATGGAAATCATGGAAATGCTTATGTAATAAATGTATAGTATATAATATAAGAATATATAATATACAATTTTTCTCACCATCTCAGACACTACCTTCCAGACAATCAGGTACTATCTGCATTTTTATAAGTCATTTCTTCTCACAGTTATGGTCATAAAAATAACATCAATATTTAGCCTTATTCCTAGCCCAGGGTCTGCACTCCCTTGGGTCTTTTATCAGAGGTAATAATGATCGTCATATCAGAGATCACTTGAAGACCTCAGGTAATTTACTCAGATCATAGTATCATCCACCATTGTTGTTTCTTGGCCTTTGTGCTATAAAATTAAGGTTATCCCTTTTTCGTTACCAACAGTCAAAATTTAAGTTTCTTCTTTGCTCTCCTTTCCCTCCTTTCACATTTTAAATATCAACATCAAGATTTCTTTTCTGTCTCGAACTATTTGCTAATTTATTCTGACTTATCCTCTGTTGAAATCACAGGAGTCTTGAAAACTGTCCTAAGATCTATCTTTTTGTGGCATTATCTGCTGAGCAGTATTTCTGAACATGCATTACCTGTTTTCCCAATGGAATTCTTTGCCAAATGATATTTTATCTTGTCCACTAAACTTCTGCAATGCTGACCACTTGTTTGAACCAGTGAATATTTTTTCTTATATTCTCTTCGGAATGCTCCCTTTTCTTTAGCTGAGATTATCTTATGTGGAATCTGTATCACTTCAGCATTAATTGACCTTTAATTAAATTACAACATTTAAGATTTTTTAAATTAGGTATAATTGAATGTAACTTTATATTCGTTCCAAGAGTTCAACATAATGATTTGATATTTGTATATACTGTGAAATAATCACCACAATAGATCTAGTTCACATTCATCACCTTACATAGTTAACAATTTTTTTCTTATATGAAGATTTTTAATATTTACTCTTAGCAAGTTTCAAATGTTCAGTATAGTATTATTTACCATACTGTACATTACATCCTCACATAAATCATTTAAGACTTTTAATTATATAGTGTGTCCTCTATTTTAACACACATTACGGAGTGTCTGCACACAAAATATTTAACCCTTTCCTTGGTGACAGCCAGCATATTTCCTTCAGGTATAAATACTCTAAATGTCTCTATCTGTAATATGATAAATTGGAATTATTAAAATCAATAATGTTATTATCATTTCCCCAGGAAATGATAAATTTGGGGTACTATGGTGATATTTTTGGCTGAATAAATGTGATAAGATATTTATTGCAGGGATAGATGGTTGGGCAATGTGTGGTTATTTCAAATTTTAAAAAATAGATAAAAATAAGCTTTTTTGATTGTTTATTTTTGTTGCTTTGTTTCTGGATATGGTCACTGTTTGTTGTAATGCTTAGGATTCTTATATTTGTCAAACCATGAGAAGAACAACCAAAGAAAATACCAAAAAAGGGAAAGATGGGGTAACCAGAGTAGAAAGAAGATAAGACTATTGTAAATAAAAATAAAGGCATGATTTCGAAAGATAAATTCTAGAAATCAGAAACCCTAAATAAATGATTTAGGAACAGGTAAGTCATGGAGTATCTCAGCATTTCTGATTATTTTGTCCTCTATTTAAAGGCAATAAATCAACTAAGTAAATTCAGCATCCACGCATACATTATAAATGAGATAGGTAGGCCTTATTGCTGTCACATTTTAGTGCCTGAAATGTATAGCTACTCTATTATTCCAAAATTACACCATATTATTTGTAGAAAAGGAATTTCTTGAATTATTTATATAACAAGCAGGTGTGGATTTTCCTTCATATTTTAAATATAACAGAAAACTCTTTATATGAAAAAAATAGAAGTCATTCTTCCTTGTTTAATCAAAACCTCTTTAAAATGGGAAATCAAAAATGTAATATAAATATGCAGTTACTCTTTTATTTTAACCTAAATATGAAAGGCTACTTAACAGTCATTGAATACAGGGCTTTATTTACTACCATCCTTTCAATTCTGGTCATCTGAACTACTTTTGTAAGACATGGTCTACAACATTTAGTCTCAGTTTTCTTCATGAGCAATAGGAATATGAAGTACTTATCCTCCTTGATATTACATTCCCACCTACCCCACTGTGACTTCCTTCATAGCTAATAGAAAAATGGGTTGTTATCATTGTTGAGGCATGTGAAGCCACTTGGTATATCAATGAATTTCCAGTTGGACAGACTTTTTGTTGTTGTTGTTAATAGAAGCAATAAAAATGAGCATCCTGTATGCTTTAAGGGGTGAGTGTGGAGTGGCAGTTACTCTGGTAAGTCTAATAAACTGCTGGTGAAAACGGCCGACTAGAGTCACTTTCATTTTCTCTTCATTGTGAAGAGACACAATGCACTTGAATGTAGAAATTACCTACATTTTAAAACAATTTGCCCTTAAAGGTACTTAAATACCATATCTTTAATGGATAAATATGATATGATAAGTATTTCCTGCCAATTTATATAGAAATCTTATGGGTCTACTTGGCTAACACTCTAAGAGTCAATTTCCTGTATGTGTAGCATATAATAATGAAACCGTATTTGATTTTCAAATACCTCAAGAGAATTATAAAATTCTGTGGTGAGAGTACAACATTAAGACTGAAAACATCTCAATACTACTATTATTAGCTGGGATTTGATTGGTTGTTCTTGTTATCATCATTTGCTTATTTGTTTTAGTATTGATACATTTGCAGAAGACTTATAGTATACAAAAAATGTTTCTAATGTTTATTTATTTTTGAGAAAGAGAGACAGAGTGCGAGCAGGGGAGGGGCAGAGAGAGAGGACAGACACAGAATCCGAAGTAGGCTCCGGGCTTTGAGCTGTCAGCACAGAGTCAATGTGAGGCTTGAACTGATGACCCATGAGATCATGACCTGAGCCAAAGTCAGACGCTTAACTGACTGAGCCACCCAGGGATCCCTACCAAAAAAAAAAAAAAAAAAAAAAAAAAAAAAAAAATTAATGCCTAACTTATTTGGTTTATTGTTTTGATTTTGTTTTGTTCTGTCTCCTGTTCTAAAATAAACTCCAGAGACCTGTAAATTCACATACTCTAGGACCCAGAAGACAGTTAATGAAAAACAAACAAAAAGATCAAACAAGGGTTATTGGATGTCTCATTGTTCATTTAGGCTATTATTTTCCAGAACTCTCTAAGTATTGCCAAGTTGGCACACTTATAATTCATTTTTTTTGAATTTTTAAAAATATTTTTATTATTTATTTTTGAGACAGAGAGAGACAGAGCATGAACAGGGGAGGGGTAGAGAGAGAGTGAGACACAGAATCTGAAGCAGGCTCTAGGCTCTGAGCTGTCAGCACAGAAGCCAATGCGGGGCTCGAACTCACGGACAGTGAAATCATGACCTGAGCTGAAGTAGGACGCTTAACCGACTGAGCCACCCAGGCACCCCCTTACAATTCATTTATTTTTAAATTACATATTATTCTTTCAAAAATTGCTTATTGTTACTCAATATTTATTATGTGCTAGATATTGTCCTCAGGAGCTTAAGTATATTAATACATTTAATAGTCTTAACCTTGCTATGTCAAATAAGTACTATTTTCTTTTTTTTAATTTTTTTAACATTTATTTATATTTGGGAGACAGAGAGAGACAGAGCACAAGTTGGGGAGGGGCAGAGAGAGAAGACACGGAATCTGAAGCAGGCTCCAGGCTCTTGAGCTGTCAGCTCAGAACCAGACGTGGGGCTTGAACTCATAAACCATAATATCCTGACCTGAGTGGAAGTTGGACGCTTATCTGATTGAGCCATCCAGGTGCCCCAAACAGGTACTATTTTCATCTTCATTTTGAAAATGTGGAAATTTAGACAAAGAACAGTTAAGTGATTTGGTCAAATAATGAGAAAATGATGGAATTAAGGCTCATACTCTGCTAGTCTGTCCTTAGAACAAACAAAATATTCTTATAATCACAAAGTTGGCCTCCATTTTTGGTGAGAATAAATGAAAATATTTCAATATTAAAATTGTCAACTTCTAATAAAGTGCACTGCCATATATAACCTGCTGAGTACAATACTTAGATGTTTATGACCTGCTTTGCAGAAAACAAAACAAAACAAAAACAACCAACCAGTTGTTATGTGTTTGTCTTCTCAGCAGAAAAACTATTTGGAAAATTGCATTAAAAATAAATCTTAACCAATACCACACTGAATACCATTAATCATGTAAAACCTCAATTACTCTAATTTCCAGTTATAAAACTCTTCCATTATTTAGAAATTTGCTGTACCTTTCTTTTAAGAGGGGAAAAAAATGAAGCAAGAATATAACCTCATATCAGAAGTTTTGGCTTAATAATGAAAGTCAGCAAGACTATGTTGTTCACAGAACAAAGGTATAAAAATCAAAAGCCCCAGGCTCTTGTCCTGTTTATTTGAGAATGGTGTTTAACTCACCCAAACTCCAGAAGCCTCATCTATAATATGAGGATATTCATACCAGAGAAATCTTCTTTTCTAAGCTTTTTAACATGCATAATATATTAAACATATGTTCATATGACTTATTACAAAAGCAATTAAAGCTAATATCATTTTTTATTTTTACAAAATAATTCAATAAAAATAAATATAAATATTTGAATTCTGTAATAAGACTTTAACTAATTAATTATCCTATTGTCAATAAATTCATATTTATGTAAACTTTAATATATTGGTACAATATTTTCAGTGAAATCAGTAGTTCAAACATGTGAATCAATTATGAAGATTTTGATTTTCAGTATTCCTAAAATCCTAAATATTTAATTATCCCTCATTCTAGGAAAGAATTTAACTCATTTAATTAATTAATTATATTATATTTCTTGTAACTGGCTTAAGGCAGAAGGTAAATCAGCAATTACCCCAGTTCATTAATTAATAATTCTACATTTAATTTATTGTGTAAGAGAGACATTAGGAGGATAGAGATTTAGATAATTTCTCCTCAGCAGAGAAAGAAATGACACCACATATTTTTCCAATTTATAGAACAGCCTTTTACATATCAGGTTAAGGACAAAACATAGATTTCTACAACATAGAACTACTGAAAGATTCTATAATTTAGTTGACTTCAAATCCCTTTAATCAATACTCCAACTTCATTATCCATATAATATGCAACTTTGCTATATTAACGGGATTATATAGTTCAGAACAATGGAGATGAAAGCACTTTTCTGTTGCATGTGGGTCAGACTAAACCTGCATCATCCTTCCTTCAAATTGTCTCACTAGAAGAAGAATGATAGTAAAGTAAAGCATGCTCAGTGACAGCAGCAAGGCTCATGTAGGAGCTTGAATGCACATCATGAAGTATGATGGACGCTCTCATATGGAAGACAGAGTATGTTTGTGTTCTGTGTGGCACCAGATAAATGGGCAAATGAGTAGAAGTTCGGGGAAGGATATCCTCTGATCAGTCCCTTCTTGAGCTCAGCTCTGCCCATTGAAGAATTGCAGTCGATTCATGAACAAATAAAGACACTTTATTTATCTGCTTCTTTGCTCATAGAATAAAGAAAATAAAAAGTGGAGTAACATACACAGTAGAAAGAAGGAGAAATACCCAGCAGAGCATTAGGAAGTACTGACAGTGTCAGGGCAAGTCTGTGATGCTAAACAGATGTTTTGATGTTTAAATGACAGGGACAATAAGCCTAAGCAGCTTTGCTGATCAGTAGACATTACTCTGTATAATAGAAGGGTGTCATTGGTGCCAAACAGATTCCACTGAAACTGATAAACAGAGGGTTGGGCAACCAAAAACAAGAACCTTGTCTGTAAGTACCAGTTCAGTACCACTGGGACATTCCAGCAATTCTTGGAGTGAGGATGTATTTGTTTCTTATTGTTACTTTAACAAATTACCACAAACTTGGTGGCTTAAAACAAAACCCAGAAGTCAGAAGTCTAAACCGGACTGCAGCACTTTAGTTCTTATGGAGGCTCTCAAGGAGAATCCATTTCCAAGACTTTTCCAGTTTCTAGAGCCTGCCCACATTCCTTGGCTCAAATCCCTTCAAAACTCAGGCCTCTACTCCCATTCTCTCATTTCCTTCTCTAACTCTGATTTTTTGACTTTCCTTCTTTCACTTATAAGGATTCGTATGATTACTTTGAGCCCCTAGATAAGCCAGAATTAGCTCACCATCTCAGGATCCTTGACCACATCTGCAAAGTCCCTTTTGCCACGTGAGATAAGATATTGACAGCTTTCTGGCATCAGGACATGACATCATTGCGAAACCATCTTTCTGTATACCACAAGGGATACATTTTTTATCAATGTTAGGATAGATTTTCCTATTAGCAAATGCAGCAAGATCTTATGATTTGAAATTCTTAAAAAAATATTTGCATGGAAAAACAACTAGAAGGATAGAAGTATTTTTCAAAAAATCTGACAAAATAAAACTTGCACAAATACACTTATAGAATAAATATACATTAATCCAGTTTATTTCTTCAACTTAATTATATTTACCTCATGCAAATATCATTAAAATGAAATTTGCCTATCTGAAGCTATTTGTTTTAAACCAGTCTAGCTATAAATCCTGGTCAAATTAAGTTACTGATAATGTAAACAATGTCATAAATACTACTTTTAGTTAATTCACTCTCTATGTATGAAAGGGGGAGCTGGGCTACGTAAGGGAAAGTCAGGTATTAAGATGAAATTAAGAAAAAGAAGATAAAACCGCATTCACAGCAAGTAGGAAAAAGTAAATTGCTTACAGATTAACTTCTGAGAAGGATTTTCACAAGGGACATGCTATATTGAAATTTAAAAAGTTACCTATCTGTTGCTGTTTAAATCAGTCTATATAGTGGAAACAACTGTATGAAATCCACCACTGATGTCTACTATTAAACCCTGGCATGAGCTTTCATAGCACATCATAGAATCTATTTCTCTATTAGTATCTTGGCTCATTAGAATTCATTTTGGAAAGAAATAAACTAGGGTCATATGGATCAGAACAATAGATTTCTAAAACACACACACACACACACAAGCTGGAGGAAATGGTTTGCCTAAGCCATCATATTTTGAGAAAGGAAGTGGGGCTTTTGAGCCTCGACATTTAATGATTACATAAACAATAGAGCTAAAACTACTAACCCAAAACCCTCAACCAAGAAACTGAGTGTAGGAAAATGTCTGATACTAATGATGAGCAAATCCCTCTCCAATACTCCTTTCCATTTGTTGTTTTATCTAAATATTGTTGTGTTAGGTCAATTTCAATCCAATTAGGCTGTGTTTTTTACGTCTTTCAGGCTGAAGCTAATTGACTCGAATGTGGAAGGTGATATTACAACACTTGTCCCTATGTGACAGTCAATTCATGTCATGAACAGCGTCATATGCTTTCATTAAAAAGAAAAATGAATCACATGAAACAAGTTCATTAAGCCATAGGTGATGGTATTATAGACTATCTTTCTATTTAATAAGCACATTTTAAGAGCGGGATAGGTACTTGTATCAAACTTTGTTTGGACCATTTCAAAATCCTTTGGCAATATCTTTTTATCCAGCAACTGATAAAGACACCGGTTTCACACAGACTTTACAGATGAAATCAGGCAGCACCTAAGGCCAACGCAGCCTTGGAGCTTCTCTGATGCGGACATGTTGCTATCTTGAAAACTGCTCCACACGCACACTGACGCAACTTAGAAGTGACCCAGCAATTCATTCCATGAGGTCATCCTTGAAAAGGTGAGGAGGAGACAGTGATAAGTGCTTTCCCCTTCCGTTCTAGTCAGCCTGTGCCAGGACATATTTTATAAATGCCTGAGAAATTCCCAAAGGATGCAGCATCCCTCACTCATTTTATTGCTTATGTAAATACTGTGTCTTATTACTGACTTTTTCTTATTCATTGTTTTCTCTCCTAGACCCTAACTCCTATTTGCTGAAATTCATTTCTAAATAAGCTGCTTGCAGTGAAAACCTTTGTCTCATGCTATGCTTTGAAAAAACTAAGGTTAAAATAGTATTTCTCTGTCTGAAATGATTTAGCTAGAATGGAGTAAAGCAGAGTGCATGGCTTCCTAATAGCAAGTTAAGTTCTACCAATTTGTGACCTTGGTCTTAATATGCTCATATATCAAATGGATTTTCAGCTATGCCTTAGATATATGTGCAGGACCTGAAGGGAAGCCAAACAGAAAATACATGCTAATTGATAAATATGAAAGAGGCTTCATGACTGTAAAAAAGAAAAAAAATAACCCCCCACCCCATATTTCTGAATTTCCTAAGCATTTATGCTTAAAGGAAAAAAAATGCAATTTATATATCAGATACCTGATTCAGAGTTTTATTACTAAATCCCTTTTAATAATGAACTCTTTAAGTGTACCACAAGTATAATAACCTCAGAAGCAATATGTTTTAATATAATATCAACAATTTCTCTAAAACAAGAAGGTTTCATTCAGAAATACTTCCATTCACTCTCTTTTTAAAGATTTACATTTTTTAATATTTTTGAGAGAGAGAGAGAGAGAGAGAGGCAGAGAGAGGGGGAGACATAGAATCTGAAGCAGGCTCCAGGTCCTGAGCTATCAGCAGAAAGCCCCACATGGGGCTTAAACTCACAAACCACGAGATCATGACCCGAGCTGAAGTTGGACACTCAATTAACTGAGCCACCCAGTCGCCTTTTTAATATATATTTTTGAAGTTTATTGTATTTTGAGAGAGAGAGTGCGAGGAAGAGAAATAGAATCCCAAGCAGGGATTCCAAGGGCTGTCATCACAGAGCTCCATGCAGGGCTCGAACCCAGAAACTCAAGAGATCATGACCTGAGCCAAAGCCAAGAGTAGGACACTTAACTGAGCCACCCAGGTGCCCCTAAATATTATTTTTAAAAGGATTGGTCAGGGGTGCCTGGGAGGCTCAGTCAGTTGCATACTTGACCCTTGATTTCAGCTCAGGTCATGATTCCAGGATCATGGGATCAGGCTCCATTTCAGGCTCCATATCAGCATGGAGCCTGTTGCTTGCTTGGGATCCTCTCTCTCTTTCTCTCTCTCCCTCTGCCCCTCTCCCACACTTGTACTCTCTCTCTCTCTCTCTTTCCTCTTTCTCAAAAAAAAAAAAAAAAAAAAAAAAAAAAGGATTGGACACGGAAGATTGATAATCTAATTTATAAGCTGAATTTACTCATAATACTATTATTCTTCAAAGGGCTAATTATTTGTCTTGGTAAAGATTCTATGACTTTTTCATCTAGCTTACTATAACAGATAATAAAATATTACTACAACAACGTAACAAGAGTAGTTTTCTAATACAAATAAATCAAAATACAATGTCTATTAATAGTATTTGAATGTTTTTAGTCAGATTTAGAAATATGTGGTCATATGAGGTAAAAATAGGAGAATATGGCTGATGTCATTGGTGAAGCTTCACAATTGTAGGCACATGTAAAATCTAAGATACCTTTCAAATTATCCAATAATTCACTGGATTGTACTTTCAAGCGCAGATGGGGAGTGGCAAGGATGCAGACTTTTTATTCTGAAACTAAAATTTAACATTATATACTTTCTGTAGGACTTGTCCGGGGAACTCCACTATCAGGAGACACACATTATCTTATTTAATCTTTAGAACAACCATATAAATTGAGTATTATTATTCCTATTACATGTATGAAGACATGGAATGACTTACCCTCTGTCATACAGGTAGTCAGTGGCAGAGCCTTGGCTCAAACCCAGAACTTCCAGACTCTGAAAACAATGTTCTTAATCATGGTGTCCATTGAAGAACCTGGCAATACAGTACATACATAAGACATAATTGGTTGAAGCCACTTATGAACAGTGACCATTCTCACAAAGAAATATTATACACTATACACAACTCTGTAATGGATTTCGTTTTAATGTTCAATTTCTCATTTTCTGCACCATGACAATAGCATGTTAATTCCAAAAATTTGTGTTTTTGAGTTTCATGTACATGTTATTTTAAATTTTTTTTTAACGTTTATTTTTATTTTTGGGACAGAGACAGAGCATGAACAGGGGAGGGGCAGAGAGAGAGGGAGACACAGAATCGGAAGCAGGCTCCAGGCTCCAAGCCATCAGCCCAGAGTCTGACGCGGGGCTCGAACTCACAGAGCGGGAGATCGTGACCTGAGCTGAAGTCGGACGCTTAACCGACTGTGCCACCCAGGCGCCCCGTGTTATTTTAAACTGTATTTTTCACATTTCAAAAATAGTATTCTTTAAATTAAAAAATCAAATAAATTTGTCTAATTAACAAAAAGGAGATACTACCATTATTTGTTCACGATTATTAACTAAATACCTAAATAAAATAGCTTCCAAAATTATCACCCCATGTGATGCTAAATCAGTTCATAATAGCAATTTATATCAATTTCTCAATAAACGTTCATATGGACAACAGGTGTTATGCTAAATGTACAGTCATAGGGCTTTCACAACATTTTGAAAAGTAAATTAAAACCATATATACTAATGAGAACAATAAGGTTTAGATTCAGTTGCTTTGTTGAAGAGCAAATTGGAAATTATTGCTTTGTTTATTAGTTTATGTACATTGTTTTTTTACACAGAACTTTTGAGACAGATTAAAGCAAAAGATTTAATTAGGCAGTAAAAAAAAAAAAAAAAATCAATAGAAGTAGCAAGTCAGGAGAAAGGGAAATGTGCCTGAATCTCACATTTGGCTTTGATCTTCTTAGAGGAAAAGGAAAATTAAAGGAAGCCTATTATTTATATGGTTCATTTGATCTTAAAGGAGGAAGTACACCAGTGCTTTAGAGAATATAAACTTTTTTTTAAGAACTGCAAAATACTGGAAAGTAAATACGTCACAAAGATTTTATATAATTAACATTGACTGAAGTAACAAATAATCTCTTCAAAAATAGCTTTACATTAACCAGAGTGGTGAATATTGTGTTACTGGATATTGTGAAATCCCTTAACAAAAGCTAAGGGAATAGTAAAACACGTCTTAAAGTGAAATTGTGAGGGATTAAATGAATGTGATCAAAATTGGTCCAAATATAAAATGTAAAATGTAAAATTGTGGGTATCTTAGGTAATCTTCAATCTTTAAAAGTTATCAATTATTCTACTCTGGTTTACTTAGGAATAGGATAACTGGCAGTTCCTGCTGACACCTGGATGGCTGGCATTCTGCATTGAAAGGGCACACGGATGCTTTGGAAACCAGATCACAATGTTGGCATGAAAAGCCTACCCAGTATTCTCAACTGAATGGAAAACTACCCTCTCTCACTTCCCAAACACTGTAGTTTCAGAGTGAAGCAAAATTTGTCTTGGGGGGCGGGGGGGGGAGCGCTTTGGACTTATTCAAATAGGGAGACATGCAGAGTTCTCGTAATTCTAAAAATTATAGGAAGGAAGACATAATTTTTTTCTCAGAATATTTCAGAGGGGAGCACCTGTGTGGCTCGGTTAAGCGTCTGACTGGTTCAGGTCATGATCTCACCATTAGTGAGTTTGCGCCCACATTCGGCTCTGTGCTGACAGTGGGAAGTCTGCTTGGGATTCTCTCTCTCTCCTCTCTCTTTCTGCCTCCTCCCCCATCTGTGCTCTTTTCTCAAAATAAATAAATAAACTTAAAAAAAAGAAAATTTCAGAGGGCCATTCAAACATTCAACAAATAGATAACATTTATATATTAAGCGCTCCAAAATGCACTGTGCTTGGTACTCAGGAAGCTCAGGATTTGGTGGGAGATAGATAGGCCCACAGTCATAATGGCGGTGTGGATTGCAACCTTAGAAAATGAAGAGTACTGTCAGAGCAGAGAGAAAGGATAGGGATTTAATGCCCCATTAGTGTCTTAAGTATTTAAATGCTTTATAAGAGGATAAGAAATTAATGTAAACAAGAGAAAAGATGGCTAAAATGATGTAACATTCTATAATACTGTCTAACAATCTTTTTCAAGAATGACCTTCTAAATTTGCCTAACTTATTTTCAGAAAATAAATCTATGGCCATTATAAAGCAAAATAGAACAAAAATTGAAAATCATATTGTCTAACTGAGATTATTGTGAAAACCTACAACTACATTTATCATATTTAATAATGCCAAAACCTGTCCAGAAGGATGATCTTGCAAAATACAAGATTCTATCATTTTCTCCTACAAGATAAACTTGGAATCTCATGTTTCTGTGGTTCTCACAGCAAAACATTTCAGAATTGCTTTGTGAGGATTGCTGACAATTATTCCCATTGGCAAGAAAAATTCCTTCAACAGTGCCTTGAGCCTCTTTTTTTTTTTCTTTCGTATTTGTGCGTGTATGTATGTTTGTGTGTGTTGTGTTGTTGGGATGAGTCTGAGGAACTTATAGACTGGGGAAACTTGCCTGGAAAATATAAAGAACAATGGCAATTTAATCGGTGTGATTATGTAATTATAGGAAGCAGTCAAAACAAGCAAGAAGAGATCTGCTACTACATAGTTTTAGGTTTGCATAATTAAGGAGTTAATCAATAACATGTACAAATTACATCATTAATTTTTGTTGTTGTTGTTTTTGAGGGAGAGACAGTGTGTGCATGAGAGTGGGGAGGGGCAGAAGGAGAGGGAGAGAAAGAATCTTAAGCAGGCTCCAGCCCAGAGTGGAGCCCAACTCTGGGCTCACTGGATCTCGGGACCCTGAGATCGTGACCTGAGCCAAAATCAAGAATCGGTCGCTCAACCCACTGATGTACCCAGGCACCCCTCATCAATCTTTCTAAAGTACACCTTCACATTCAGGAGAACTTTGGACTTTGCACATATTAATGTAAATTTTCCATTTTAGGCACAAGAAAGCACAATATACATTGAGAAGATAGAAATATTCATCTCTCTTCCCCTTCACAGGAATAACAAGGTTCCAAAATTCAGGTGGATGATTATATGTTCCAGGGCATGGTGCTTTCTGGAGATAGAGCTTTCACAACTGCCTTGTGGGGGCAAGGGCATGAAAACAATTTGCTCTCATTTGCCTGTCTAAATTTCTCATAGATTGCTCTAGGAGAGCAATCGTTAAATATATATTCACTATGTTCTTAATTAATATCATATATTTATCTTTTTAATTTTTTTAATGTTTATTTAATTTTTGAAGGAGAAAGGACAGAGCATGAGTGGGGGAGGGGCAGAAAGAGAGGGAGACACAGAATCTGAAGCAGGCTCCAGGCTCTGAGCTGTCAGCACAGAGCCGGACCCGGGGCTCGAATTTATGGACCACGAGATCATGACCGGAGCTGAAGTCGGACGCTTAACTGACTGAACCACCCAGGCACCCCTGATATCATATATTTATTTAAGTTGTTTAAAACACACAATTTTAGGAAACCTGATTTTGGAGAGCAGTATGTAACCCCACATGCTCTTGCCTATGCCCCACATTCTAAATGATGATGTAATGGAAAAATAATGTTGCAGATCCAGTGAGACCTGGTTTGGATTTGTAGATCTGGACAACTGATAATTGTGTCACCTGGAAAACAATAATTACCATGTATGAACCTAATCTTTTCTCAGAATTAAATCAATACAAGAATGTCTATCTTATGTAACGTTTGCACTATTGTATAAAATATGTCATTTTATGCAGCTAGCACCTGCATGCTAGGTATGCCTGCTACCTAGAAGGTCATAAGGAATTCTAGTTTTTTTCCATTCTGCTTTCTCTCCCTTGACCCCACTCCTATAAGCAGAACAGTAAAATGAACCACACCATGTAGCAACTTCCAAAAGGCAGCTTCAGGTGGACAGACATTCCCAGGATAGGAGAGAAGTGGTCCATGTCACATCAGAATAATCCATGTGTGGAAGTATGTCCCGTCTTCAACTCAGCGATCTACTCTGTGTCACAGTTTACATACAGACATTCTTTCAAACAGAGGTGAGTAGGCATGACTTACTCTGATACTATTTAAAGAATGATAAAATACCCTTTACAATTCAAGGGCCCTAAAGAAAATGGAAAGGGTATGAAAGTAAAGAAGAAGCAGAGTCATTCTGAAGGAATACAAAGAAGAGATATAAAAAATCAGCACTGAATTTCTGTGAAAAAGAAAAAGGAAGATATTCACATCCTTATTTCTACCAGGATTCAAGGGCTATGATTTGATGAAGCAAATTGGTAGAGGTGGTTCAATTATGATACATGGCCTGTGATCTCTGGGTTTGCTCATACAGTCTCCCTTTCCCATTGTGAAATGCAAATATAATTACTTTATCTCTTTAATCTCTTTCCTTGGGTTATTGGGAATATGCTTGATATGGTCAGGATAATGTGTCTAATGTTGAACAGTATATACTACCAGGGCATCAGTTTATGTGTTAAAGAGGGAAAGAAAGAAAGAAAATACAGACTGCATAATGTCCATCAAAGTACTTTTTTCTTTAGGAATTCTAACAACACTTGTAAGAATTTACCCAAATACACTGTTTGTTTGTTTATTTGCTTGTTTGTGTTTTTTTAATTTTTAAAAACTTTTAAAAAAATGTGATAGTTAAGGTTGTATTAAAGATAAACTCTACCTTGGTTTCAAGTAACATGTGATAAAATTTATATTTCAAATGAACAAGAACAATTATAATTGTTCCATTGAATGACATAAATATGTGATGGATATACAGTTTTAAGTGTTCTTAAAAATATTAAACAAATACTCTCTGTGTGATTTATATCTATATAATTGAGGCAACTTTTTCCTCAACTGGAAGCAAGGTACTAATCTCTACTACTGGCTTTTTTCATAAAGTATATATTCTCTGCTTCTTTAATGCAGAAAAATGTTATATTCTTAAGTATGACTTTATTTACTTTTTGAAAAAAAATATATGTTTAAAGTAAAACTGCAAAACAAACTATTGTAGTCAGGTAGCCTAAAGCAAAGCTATCATGTCCTTGAAATCTATTTTGATTGTATAAATTCAAGTGCAATCTACGGTCATTGTTTGATTCACCTCTAGTTTCAAACAGCTCATATTATAGTTTCTTTCACATAAAAGAGGAAAACTACCATGATTATAGCAACCAAAGCCTCATTTGCAAAGCAGATATTCCATATGAACAGGCAAAGGTTTTCCAGAAGTCATAATAACCATATGTTTTCATTTTAGTATCAAAGAAAAGTGTTATTTTCAAATGTGAAAGTAGATTTAAATTAAATTATGCGTTGGAACTAGATCTAAATTTCCAAACCATTTGGGGTGTCACCATGAAATGTTTACTCTACATTAATTCCTTGATTTAATATGAATGTGTGTATTTACATAGATGACATATAAGATAATATGGACTACATGCACACAACAACAACAAAAAAGGAATTTTGTCCATGGTGCTTGGGTATAGGTATCTGTGGAGTCCTGTAGGAATTGATTTATCTTGTGTATTATAATATATTTGCTTTTTCTCCTATACACATGAGTCAAAGGCTCATTTTCAGTCAGGTGAAACGGTGCAAATCTGAGTGACTGCCATTACGTGAAGTTGAGTATGTATAAACCACATATGTACACACATGTGATATGTGAGCATAGACATTGATGCTCAGAAATAAATAAGTACACATTGATTTAGTATATCTGTGAGTCACTCTGGCTTTTAGTTTAGCATATACAAACACTTGCCTCAATGTGTGACTAACAAATGCAAGGCATGCAAATATTGATCTGCATGCTCCTTCATAAGATAAATTACACATGCTTTTGCACTTAACATTTCAACAAACTTTCAGCATTTCCTATCCTTTCAAAACTCTCAGCTGATGGCTTTACTTTCTATTTTCCTGAGAAAAGAGACAAAACCTGTCTCCTTACCCTGCCTTTTCTCCAGTTTCCAAGAACAGCCTATCCTTGCTTCTTGTAAATGTGAAAATTTCAATATGTGGATAGTGTCAATATCATCTTCCCTTATTCTCTTGCATCTTTCTTTTTCCACTTTCTTCTATGTTTTCCCAAATGTCTTACACATATGCTAGTATTTATTTTGTTTAAAAAAATCAGCCAGATGATAAAGGGTAATCAGTCAGGTAATTGGGTTCACGTATGCAGTAACAGGCCATGTGGAAAATATGCACCATTGGTGTGAGGAATGAAAATGGCACTTGATCTCCGTGGTATTTCTCTCAAAATTCAGCAACCAAATCTAATCATGAGAAAAACAACAGACAAATCCTGAATTGACATTCCATGAAATACCTAACCAGGACTCTTGAAAATTATCAAGGTCATCAAAAACAAGAAAAATGTGAGAAACAGCTCACAGGAGCTTAACGAGACATGACAACAAAATGCAGCATGGTATCCAGCAACAGAAAAAAAAATAGGTAAAAACTTAGGAAATCTGGATAACATATGTCTTTAGTGAATTATTTATTAATATTTGCTCATTAATGGTAGCAAATACACCATAGTGATTTAAGATAGATATGGGAAAATTGGATGTTGAATATTTGAGAATTTCTCGGCTTATCTTTTAAAAAAATGTTTATTTATTTACTTTGAGAGGGAGAGAATGGGGGGAGGGGCAGAGAGAGAGGGAGATATAGAATCTCTCTCAGTGAAAAATATTCCTGTTTCTGCTGCCTGAAAATCTCCCCTCACCCGCATATCCATACTGCATACTTGTCTACTTCGTCTTTTTTTTTTTTTTTTTTTTTTTTAGTATAGCTGACACATGTTACATTAATTTCAGGAATCCCAAGCAGGCTCTCCACTGTCAGCACAGAGCCTGATGCCACCCACAACATAGCTCCATCTCACATGAGATCATGACATGAGCCAAAATCAAGAGTCATCCACTTAACTGACCGAGCCACCTAGGCGCCCATTTTTTCAAATCTTTATTCAACTCATGCTTTTTCAGTGAGGCATTCCCCACCACAGTATTTTAGTTTGGTTTAGTTCAGTTTAGTTTAATTTAGTTTTATTAATTTTATTTATGTTAAAGATTGTGCCAAATATTTATCTCCTCAGTTAGCAAATAACAATGGGTTAACATTACAACATTTAGTAAAATACACTTAAACATTTTGAGCTTAGAAATTTAAATTCTGTAGACAGCATGTCTTCTTTTAGGAGCCAAGTGTCATGCATTTTTATCTATGTCTGTATTATGTAATATTCTATACTTTACTTGAGCTAAGTTACTATTCTGATGCAAATTTTAAAAATTAGCATTAGGGTACTTTGAACTGCTCTCTGCCAAATATTATTTTTCTCTGGTCATATATGGGCCATTATCATTAATGTTTGCTATAGTTTTGTTTTGTTTTGTTTTGTTTTGTTTTGTTTTTAATTTTAGTTCCAGTATAGTTAACATAGTGTTAATTTAGTTTCAGGTATATAATATAGTGATTCAACATTTCTATACATTACTCAATGCTCATCATGATAAGAGTACTCTTAATACTCATTACCTATTAACCCTCCTACCCACCTCCCTTCTGTTAACCATCTGTTTGTTCTGTATAGTTAAGAGTCTGTTTTTTGCTTTGTCTCTCTTTTCCTTTGTTTCCTCTGTTTGTTTCTAAAATTCCACATATCAGTAAAATCATATGGTATTCGTCTTTCTCTTACTTCACTTAACATTATATCCTCTAGATCTATCCACGTAGTTGCAAATTACAAGATTTCATTTTTTCTTACAGCTGAGTAATATCCCTTTATATATACACACCACATTTTCTTTATCCATTTATCTATCAATGGACACTTGAGTTACTTCCATAATTTGGCTTTTGTAAATAATGCTGCAATAAACATAGGAGTGTATAAAACTTTTTATATTAGTGTTTTCATATTCTTTGGGTAAATACCCAGTAGTGTAATTACTGGACCAGATGGTGATTTTATTTTTAATTTTTTAAGGACCCTCCACTCTGTTTGTGGCTGCACCAGTTTGTATTCCCACAAACAACGGAATTCTTTTTTTTTCCTACATCCTTGTCCATGCCAACACTTATTTCTTGTGTTCTTCTTTTTAGCCATTCTGACAGGTGTGAGATGTTATCTTACTGTACTTTTAACTTGCATTTACCTGATGATGAGTGATGTTGAACATCTTTTCATGTGTCTGTCAGACATATGTATGTCTTCTTTGAAGAAATGTCTGTTCATGGCTTCTCATTTTTAATTGGATTTTTTGTTTTTTGGGTGTTGAGTTTAAAGATCTTCATATATTTTGGATACTAACCCTATATCAGATATGTCATTTGCAAATATCTTTTCCTATTCAGTGGGTTGTCTTTTAGTTTTGTTGATTATTTCACTTGCTGTGCAGAAGCTTTTTATTTTGATGTAGTCCTGGTAGTTTATTTTTGCTTCAGTTTCTCTTGCCTCAGGAGACATATCTAAAAAATGTTGCTACAGTTGATGTCAGAGAAATTACTGCCTGTGCCCTCTCCTAGGATTATTATGGTTACAGGTCTAACATTAGGTCCTTAATCCATTTTGAATTTACTTTAGTGTATTGTGTAGAAAGTGGTCCAGTTTCATTCTTTTTCATGTATCTGTCCAGTTTACCCAGCACTTTTTATTGAAGAAAATGTCTTTTCCCGATTGTATATTCTTGCCCCCTTTGTCGTACATTAATTGGTCACATAATCGTGGATTTATTTTTGGGCTCTCTATTCTGTTCTATTGATTGATGTGTTTATTTACCAGTATCATACTGTTTTGATCATAACAGATTTGTAGTGTATCTTGATATCTGGGATTGTGATACCCCCAGTTTTATTCTTTTTCATGATTGTTTAGGCTATTTAGGGTCTTTTGTCATTCCATAAAAATTTTAGGATTATTTGTTCTAGTTCTGTGAAAAATGCTGTTTGTATTTGGTAGGGATTACATTAAATCTGTAGATTGCTTTGGATAGTATGGGCATTTTAGCAATATTTGTTCTTTTAATCCTTGAGCACAGGAATATCTTTCCGTGTGTTTGTGTAATCTTCAGTTTTTTTCATCAGTGTTTCATAGTTTTCAGAGTACAAGTCTTTCATTCCTTGGTCAAGTTTATTCCTAGGAATTTTATTATGTTTGGGAAGATTTTAAATGGAATTTTCTTAACTTCCCCTTCTGCTGCTTCATTAATAGTATGTAGAAATGCAACAGATTTCTGTACATTGATTTTGTATCTTGCTACCTTACTGAATTCACTTATCAGTTCTACTAGTTTTTTGGTGGAATCTTTAGAGTTTTTTTCTGTAGTATTATGTCATCTGCAAATAGTGGAAGTTGTATTTCTTCATTACCAATTTGGATGTCTTTTATACCTTTTTTCTTGTCTAATAGCTGTGGCTAGAACTTCTAATACTATGGTGAATACAAGTGGTGAGAGTGGGCATCCTTGTCTTGTTCCTAATCTTATAAGAAAGGCTCTCAGTTTTTCTGCATTGAGTATGATATTAACTGTGGGTTTTTCATATATGGCTTTTATTACATTCAGGTGTGTTCCCTCTAAACCTCATTTTTGAGACTTTTTATCATAAATGGATATTGCACTTTGTCAAATGATTTCTCTGCATCTATTAAAACGGTCATATGGTTCTTATCCTTTCTCTTGTTGATGTGATATATCACATTGGTTGATTTGTGAATATCAAACCACCTTCACATTCCAGGAATAAGTCCCTCTTGATCATGGTGAATTAATTTTTAATATATTGTTGGATTAAGTTTGCTAATGTTTTGGGGGGGAATTTTGCATCTGTGTTCCTCAGAAATATTGGCTGTAGTTCTCTTTTTTGAAGTGTCTTTATCTGGTTTCAGTATCAGGGTATTGCTGGTCTCATAGAATGAATTTGGAAGCTTTTCTTCCTCTTGTATTTTTTGGAATAGTTTGAGAAGAATATGCATTAAGTCACTTTTAATTGTTTGGTAGAATTCACCTGTGAAGACATCTAATTTCAGACTTTTGTTTGCTGGGAGTCTTTTGATTGCTGATTCAATTGCACTGCTGGTATTAATCTGCCCAAATTTTGTATTTCTTCCTGATTAAGTTTTGGGAGGTTATATGTTTTTAAGAATTTATTTATTTCTTCTAAGTTGTCCAATTTGTAGGCATAAAATGTTTCATAAGATTCTCTTATAATCCTTTGTATTTCACTCGTGTTGATTGTTATTTCTCTTCTTTAGCTTCTGGTTTTATTTGAGTCTGCCCACCCCCTCTTTATGAATCTTGCTAAAGATTTATCAATTTTGTTGGTCTTTTCAAAGAACCAACTCCTGGTTTTATGGCTCTGTTCTATTGTTTTGTTTGTTTGTTTTCTATTTCATTTACTTCTGCTCTAACCTTTATTATTCCTTCCTTCTACTGGTTTTAGGTTTGTTTGTTCCTTTTTTTCTATCTGCTTTAGGTATAAGGTTAGGTTATTTGATATTTTTCTTGTTTCTTGAGGGAGACCTGTATTGCTATAAACTGCCTTCTTAGAACTGCTTTTGATGCAATCTCAAAGGTTTTGGACCATTGTGTTTTCATTTGTGTACATGTATTTTTTAACTTCCTCTTTGAAATTTTGGTTGTCCAATTCATTGTTTAGTAGCATATTATTTATCCTCCATCTATTGTGTTATTTCTAGATTTTTTCTTGTGGTTTATTTCTAATTTCATAGTGTTGTGGTCAGAAAAGATATATGACATGACTTTGATCTTTTTCAGATTGTTGAGACTTTCTCTATGGCCAAACATGTGATTTATTCTGGGGAATGTCCCATGTGCACTTGCAAAGAATATGTATTCTGCTGTTTTAGGATGGAATGTTCTGATTATATCTGTTAGATCCAGTGGGTCCAATGTGTCACTTAAAGCCAGTGATTTCTTATTGAGTTTCTATTGGAGAATCTATCCATTGATGAGAGTGGGGTGTTAAAGTTCTCTACTATTGATTGCCTCCTTTATGTTTGTTATTAGATGCTTTATGTATTTGGGTGTTTCCACACTGGGTCCACAAATATTTACAATTGTTAGCTCTTCTTGTTGGATTATTCTCTTTATCATTCTATAGTGTCCTTCTGTATCTCTTGTTACAGTTTTTGCTTTATTGTCCATTTTTTCCTGTATAATATTGCTACCCTGGCTTTCTTTTCACTTTCATTTGCAGGATAAATGCTTTCTTATCCTTTACTTTCAATTTGCATGTCTTTAGGTCTGGAATGAGTTTCTTGTATGCAGCATATAGATTGGTCTTTTTTCTTTTTTTGCTTGTTTTATTTTGTTTTTCCATTCCTCACCCTGTCTTTTTTTTTTAACGTTTATTTATTTTTGAGAGAGAGAGAGAGAGAGGGAGAGGGAGAGAACAAGCAGGGAAGGGGCAGAGAGAGATAGGGAAACACAGAATCCAAAGCAGTCTCCAGGCTCTGAGCTGTCAGCACAGAGCCCAATGTGGGTCTTGAACCCACAAACCACAGGCTCATGACCTGAGCAGAAGTTGGAACCTAACAGACTGAGCCACCCAGGCTACCCTCTAGGTCTTTTTATTTAGTCTATTTACATTCAAAGTAATTATTGATAGATATGCACTTCCTGCCATTTTGTTACTTGTTTTATGGTTGTTTTTGTGGTTGATCCATGTTCCTTCTCTTGCTCTTTTCTCTCATAGTTTGCTGGATTTGTTTAGAGATATACTTGGAGTCCATATTTATTAGCAATTTTTGATTTGTGGTTGCTCTTAGGCTTATCTATAATATCTTATGCATATAGCAATCTATGTCAAGTTTAATTATGAACCCATTCTCTACTCCTCTCCCTATGTTTTATGTATGTAGTGTCATCCTTTACATCCTTTTATTTTGTGAATCCCTTGACTGATTTTTATAGATATGCTTAATTTTATTGCCCTGTACTTCCTACATTTCTACCCCTGGTTATGGTCTTTCTTTTCCATTCAAAGAATCCCTTTACCATTTCTTGTAGGGCTGGCTTTGTGGTGACAAATTCCTTTAACTTTCGTTTGTCTGGGAAGTTCTTTATTTCTACTTCTATTGTGAATGATAGCCTTGTTGGATAAAGTATACTCGGTTACATGTTTTTTCTTTCAATGCTTTGTTTTTTTTTTTTTTCCAACGTTTATTTATTTTTGGGACAGAGAGAGACAGAGCATGAACGGAGGAGGGGCAGAGAGAGAGGGAGACACAGAATCGGAAACAGGCTCCAGGCTCTGAGCCATCAGCCCAGAGCCCGACGCGGGGCTCGAACTCACGGACCGCGAGATCGTGACCTGTCTGAAGTCGGACGCTCAACCGACTGCGCCACCCAGGCGCCCCTCAATACTTTGAATATATCATGACACTCCCTCTGGCCTGCAAAGCTTCTGCTGAAAACTCCGCCAATAGTCTTATGGGGTTTCCCTTATCTGTAACTGTTTTCTTTTCTCTTGCTCCTTTTAAAACTTCTTTATCACTACTTTTTGCCTTTTTAATTAGTATGTGTCTTGGTGTGGACCTCCTTGCACTGATTTTGTTGAAGGCTCTCTGTACCTCTTGGATCTGGATTTCCTAGATTCAAGAAGATTTCAACTATTATTTCTTCAAATAAATTTTCTGTACCCTTTTCTCTTTCTTCTCCTTTTGGTGTCCTATAATGCAATGTTATTATGAGTGTTGATGAGTCCCTTAGCCTGTTTTTGTTTTTATTTATTATTTATTACTCTTTCCTGTCCAGCTTGATTGCTTTCCATTATTCTGTCCTCCAAGATGCTTATCTGTTCTTCTGCTTCATCTAGTCTACTATTTTTTCCATCTATTTTTTAATTTCAGTTATTAAGTTCTTTATTCCTGATTGGCTCTTTTTTGTTTTCTAAATTATCTATCAGGCATATATGAATTATTTCTGTTTCATGTAGCTCTCTTGCTACGATTTTGATTCATTGTTTCATTTAGGACATAGTAATCTGTCTTCTCATTTAATCTAACTCTTTGTGTCTGTATCTGTTAGGAAAGTCAGCTACATCTCCTGCTTTTGAAAGTAGTGGCTTTATGAAGAGACCTTGTAATGCTTTGCAGTGCAGTGTCTGCAATTCACCCTAACCTGGTGACTCAGGGATGTCTCTTACATGTACTCAGTGCTCCCTACTGTTGTGGCTAGGCCATGTTTGCTTCTAGTCCAGTTATCTGCAACAGATCTCTTTCCCTATTGTGAACAGTGTTTGCTTCCTATATTGTGGGTGGGCCAATCTGGGTCCACTTAGGTTTGAGATGTGTCAGACCAATAGTTTGCCAGCAGTGTAGTAGCACAGAACTGAAGGGTGTTTTTCCTACATTATTCCCTGAGATGCTTTCATTAGGGGACAGAGCCTGTAGTCAGACCAGATGTCTGCCCCAGGCCCATTGTTGAGCCACAGTCAGACTGGTGTGTATGGTTATTTCCCCCTCTTCCCCGTGCAGAAGTCATTTTGCAGTGGTGCTGGCCCCTCCTGGGGCTGCTTGTACACTGTGAGGCTTGTGACACCACTTTAGATGGGCTTTCTCCAAGGGCATATTGGAGGAGCACAGGTCTATAGGAGAATGCAATGGGTGCGGCATTCGGTGTGAGCAAGGTCAGCACTAGTCTGCTGTGGGAGGGGAGCCCTGCTGAGGCCAGCTGGGCTGGAGAGAGTGGATCTCCATAAGCTTGCAGGGGCAGGGCAGGCTGTAAGGAAGCTTACTTCAGTAAATAAGTAAAACAGGTCAGGTGGATAAACATGAATACTGTATGATGCCACTTATATTTGGAATCAAAAAAAGATTATTATAGGAGCAGAGAGTAGTACAGTAGTTGCCAGGGTGATGGGGAGTAGGGGAAATGGGGAGATGCTAGTCAAACTTTCTAAGATAAATAAGTTCTGGAACTCTACAGCATAGTGATTATAATTAATAATATGGTATTGTACACTTGAAATTGCTAAGACAGTAGAGCTAAATTGTTCTCTGGATACACAAAAATGATAGCTATGTGAGTTGATGGATTTATTGATTATCTTGTTCGTGGTAATCATTTCACAATATCTGCTTACATCAAGTCATCACATTGTTCACTAAATATATGCTTTTTTTAATCTATCAATTAAGCTTTAATAAAGCTGGAAAAAAATCAACAGCTAGTATTAAAAACTCAAAAGACATGTTTAACAGCAGTTTAGAAACAGAAAAACAGCTGAAAACTGTATTGAAAAATAGATTATAGAATATATCCAAAATAGAGCATGAAAAGAAAAATGTGTTTTGATCAAAAGTAAAATATTCAATCATTTACACAGTTTACAAGAACATATTCAAAATATAGAACAACAACAAAGAACAACAAAAATATACATTGGGCACATAAAAATTGCTATTTTGGAAAGACAAAGAATAGAAAAGGGAAGGGGGATTAAACAGAAAACAAACTAAAGAAGATTAAATTTCCACTCTAAATCGAAGGGTATTCTACAGAATATCTCACCAGTAATCCCTAAAACGGTCAAGGTCATCTATGGAGAGTTTAGTTAAGCTACTCCATAGTATTGCTACCTTGGTATCCATTTTGTTTGGCCAATTGGCCTGCTGGGACCTTAAATGGGCTAGCCTGTGAGGCATGTTTCTGCCTGTAATAGCAGCTTCAGAGTCACAAGAAAATATAAGTCCCTAATAAGACATGCCCATCATCCTTTAAGCTCAAGAGTCTCCCTTGTCACCCAACACTTTCCCTTTATATGCCTTGCCTTATATGCTCCTTATATAACCCTCTTCCCCAACCTGGGGCTTACCAAAATCCTGCTCTCCTGGTTTGAATTGAAAAATCTGGACTTAGCCTGGGAACGACCCCAAAAAACGTGTGCCCCAGGTTCTGTCTTCACTTCCCAGGGTGGAAGCTCAAGGTATGCAGAACACTCTCTGGAGTACCTGGGAGTAATAAACTTCTCTATGTCAATTTCTTTTGTGGTCTGTTGTTAACCCCTAGATCATCATCCAACACCCTACTGTTCCACTTAACGAATGTTAATTTGGCAAACATACAACTTCATCAAAAACATAGGAAAGCCTGAGAAACTGTGATGACCACGAGGAACCAAAGGAGACATGTCTATTAAATATAATGTGGTATCATAAGGGGAAAGAAAAGACACTAGGGCAAACCTGAGAAAATATGAATAGAGTATGGACTTTAGAGAAAAAAAATGCTTAGCACTCTCTACCTGAGATAAAACAAAATAAAATTTATATGCATATAAATGTACTGATTTACATACACATAAAACTGCTTGGAGATGAGTTTGTGTTTCTGGGCGGGGGGATGCCTATAATCCCACACTCTTTGATTCCAAGTTTATTGACAGTTTTACCAAGGTGTAATCCAAGATAAGCTAATGGGGAACAAGACCTGACCTTGTGCAGTCTCTAATGGGAAAGAAAAGCTTGTTCTGGTGATTATTTTTTTAGGTAAATTTTATGGCAGGAGCTATTAGTGGGCACGTTGTGACATGTAGAACAAGAATTCTATAAATAAAATCAACACAGAGCCTCTAAGCAAAGTGCTCTAGGTAGACTTGCTGAGATCCCTCTCTACATAATTAAAGAAGGGGTCAGAAAAGATGCCTACACAGACAGATGGGGCTGCCCTGGGAGGGCCAGGCTTTCACATTCGGTGTGAGCAGGAAGAGTGAAGATGATAGACTGTTGGTAGGGAGCACCCAGTACATCCACATTACCTGGAGTACGAGTGAGTTAACACAGAATTTTATCAAGCCAGAACATGCAAAGAGAAAAATAATGAGCACATTATAACATGACTAAGTATAAAATAGAATGAAAAAATAAAATTGCACCCTTACTGGGGCACCTGGGTGGCTCAGTCGGTTAAGCGTCCAACTTCTGCTTAGAGGTCATGATCTTGCGGTTCCTGAGTTCAAGACTGCTTCGGGCTCTGTGCTGACAGCTGGGAGCCTGGAACCTGCTTTGGATTCTGTGTCTCTCTCTCTCTCTCTGTACCTCCCCCACTCATGCTCCGTCTCTTTCTCAAAAAAAAAAAAAAAAGCATTTAAAAAATCGCACTCATTACTATCATAAATTTATGAATGTTTTGAGAGAGATTTCTTCTCATGCCCAGTGTCCAGTCTGAGTCTTCTCCTTTGGTAATTGAATATTACAGCCGGACAGAGGGTCCCCCAACTCCACACTGAATTCTCCATTCATCTTTGTTGATAGATGGTGACAAGTGAGGTATAAGTGGACAGATTTATGCAATTTCTAGGTCAAAAATTTTAAACCTCAATTACTAATTTCCTAACAGGAAATAGAAAATACTTAAGAATATACCATATTATTAAACATTAAATATTATTAGACTTAAATGAAGTTTGTTTTTCCAAAAAATATTATAAATATCTATTCAGTTTTTATAAACATGTGATTTGTACCAATTGAGGATTTTCCAAGTGATAGACACCCTGAAAACACTTGAATTATATTTAATATTAAATTATATTATATTATTTTAATCCTCATGGTAGTATAGGGTATTCATTAATTGTCACATTTTATATGTGACAAAACTGAGATTAAGAAAGAACTTTCCAAAAATTAAACAGTTACTCCATGGCTCAAATGGCAGACTTCAGATACAAACTCTCTCCATAGCACTTCAAAATCTATAATTTGCTCTACATTCTCCAGAATTACCTATTTTAAAGAAAAATAATTGTTATTTTAATAAAGAGAAAGACAGATACCATATGTTTTCACTGTTATGTGGATCCTGAGAAACTTAACAGAAGACCATGAGGGAGGGGAAGGGAAAAAAAAAGTTAGGGAGTGAGCCAAACCATAAGAGACTCTTAAAAACTGAGAATAAACTGAAGGTTGATGGGGAGTGAGAGGGGAGGAGGGTGGGTGATGGGTATTGAGGAGGGCACCTGTTAGGATGAGCACTGGGTGTTGCATAGAAGCCCATTTGACAATAAATTTCATACTAAAAAAAAAAAAGAAAAAGAATTGTTATTTTAAAGAAAGATAAAAGTCAGGGAATGACAAACAAAAAATACTTAAAATCAACTTCTTATTGAATGATAATTTCGATGCTTAGAAATATTTCTCCTTCATTTTATACTAAAATCAGAAAGAAAAAGAAGGATGCCAATTTGGATGTGAGTTGCATAACTCAACCTGATTTCTCCTGTATCGTTAAACTGAGGAGGTAAGTATGTGGCAGCTGTCTTTGAAGCTGCCACATTTAATTCATTTAATTCATTTATCTCATAAAAATAATTGATGCACAAGGAGCTTAAGAAACATTCAGTAAATCACTAGTTATTACTCTAGTTTTACTTCAGTTAGACTGTAAGCCAATTGATTGAATGCTTTCCACTAGAAAAAAATCTAGGCTTCACTGAAATTTAAAAAATCACAGAAGTATATGGGAGGCCTGTGTTTGCATTGACAGAAAGGATGTGAATTACTATTCACAAAATGACATAAAAACATTAAGATATAAAGACTCTGTATAATCACCAACTCCATTTTCCAAACACATTTTTTTACAGAGCAGAAAAAAACATACAGTATTAACTATAGAAAATAATTTGTACCAGATAATTAAGAGTCCGTGATTTAAGAGCTTGAAAGACTTTCATACACGAGAACACATTTGTGAGGCTACATCACTTCCAGTGGAATTATAGGTACAGTAATATAATTCAATTTTCTTTAAATAAATTAGATAATTATTAACTTCTATTCATATCCTTGATACTTATTTTACTTAATTTTGTTTAATTAATTTTGTTTAATTTTGTTTAATTCTGAGCAAAACTGGTATCAGAAAAATGTTACAGGACTATAAAATATATATGATAATTTGTTGTTCATCCCTAAAGCATATTAGAGTTAAGATGTTATTCTTCTTGTAGAATTGTGCTAAGGAAAACATTCTTAACAGCATAATGTAATTCCTCTTTTTTCCATTTCTTCTCTACTATTATTTCTCTGATATCATTTTAATGTTAATGTTATTAACTTCATTCTTTTTTTATAAACATCAAGGCAAAAATTACAAAATACAATGAAATGAACAGATTGGAAAGGTGGTCATGTTCTGTTGAGTGATAAAGAAATCAACTTTACTTGTAAAAGTATTTCCTGAACCAAGAACATTCACATTTTTCATAGGTTCTGCCTTGCACTTTAAGTTTTACTCTTTTTTTCAAGTATAGAGACATAATATTTGTTCAATTACTTAGTATCTAAATCCCAGTGTAAACCTGACTGCCACCTGAGGAAGCTTTATGTTTATGTAATTGACCTAAGGACACATGTTTGGGATTAATTTACTTACCAAAGTGATAGAACAAAAACAGTGTCTCCATAGTTGATACAATATCTTCTGCAAAAGGGAAAACATTTCTTTTTTCTTTTTTTAAAAAAAATTTTTTTTTTCAACGTTTATTTATTTTTGGGACAGAGAGAGAGCATGAGCGGGGGAGGGGCAGAGAGAGAGGGAGACACAGAATCGGAAACAGGCTCCAGGCTCTGAGCCATCAGCCCAGAGCCTGATGCGGGGCTCGAACTCACGGACCGCGAGATCGTGACCTGGCTGAAGTCGGACGCTTAACCGATTGCGCCACCCAGGCGCCCCAAAACATTTCTTTTTTCAACAAAATCCACATAAGAGTCTAAACAACAAATTCGGAAATGTTCCATTATTTTGAAAAATATTTATTAAGTACTTTAAAATGCTCTTCTAAATAAAAGCCATCACAAAAATGCTTATTATTCTTAGAATGTTTAAAATTCAGCAAAATAACAAGTATATAAAATTGACTGAAATCCAACATCAAAATAGTTGTAGGGGAAGAATTAAAAAAAATCTACTCAACAAAAGGGATAAACCAATGAATTGTGTCTAGGGAAGTTAGTTTCACAGAGATGACATTTGAAAATATGTCTTCATTCAATAAAGGGGTATGTAACCAGCCAATAGAGAAAACTGAATGCTTAAATCACTCATCTGTTGTCAAATTGAATAATAAGTGGTCCTACAGTTTATCTTGAGATTAGAAGGTGAGGTGAAAAACTATGAGAGAAAAGATAATACTTGTATCATTATGATAAAGAATTTTAATCTGTCCTATTAAATCAATGTTTTAAAATGATTAACATTCTATTCAAAGAAAATATTGAATATTCTAGTCAAAGAAAATATCCTATCTGTGTGATAGAAAAAAAATGATCCAAGAAATCACCTCAGACCTTATAATCCTTTGCTGTTTGTTCATGCATACTGTGTTCGTGTGTGTGTGTGTGTGTGTGTGTGTGCATGTATGTATATGTAGATATTATCTGGTTGTGTCCTGCAGGTGCTTGTAAGTGCATGTCTGCAAATGTGTATGTGCAAGAGTATGTGTGTTACAGTAAGTGAACGTGATCATGTATGTAACTGTGAGTGGGTAGACGTGAGTATGTGTGTCTGCCAGTGTGTACATTGTGAGTATGTGTATGGGGTACCTGGGACATATGTAGGATTGTATGTATGTGGGTATGCATGTGAGTGTGCATGTGTATTTGTAAGTTGTGTGGGTGCTGAGTGTGAACTAAGAACCTCTGTGGAATACTATAGACCTACAAATCAGAATAGGATTAATAATGATGTGAGAAAGGGAAATCATTCAAGAAATGTAAGCTAGGAATTGGGATTTTAGGGTCTGTTTATCAAGTACCTCTAAAGGAAAAATACAGAGTAAAAGACTGAAAATATGAAAACGTGGAGGCATGAGATGATGCAATCCAGAAATATCGAAATGTTATTAAGGATTTACAAAATTATATAAATGTAAGGAATAACGTAAACGTAATTAAAATGTAAATGTGGAAGAACGGTGTCTCATATTTTACATATTTTGTTACAGGATAAAGGAGTTTGAAAATATGAAAAATCCAGTTATTTGTTATAATAGTTCAATGGGATACTAGTCTGCACATAATGGGTCACCATTCACTCCTTTCTCTGGTAGGTTTTTATGCACATCTGGCCATACTCCTCAAAGAAAGGTGTAAACACATCTGCACTGTATGATATTGTGCCAATGGATGTAAATAGTAAAGACAGAAAATGAAGCATGGATTTTATGTAAAGTTCAAGAATGCTTTAACATTCTTGAACTTCTTACCTAGAGTTCTTAAAACTTAGAAAATAAATAAAAACTATTCATACAAAAATACATGTTAACTCATTTGTGGTCACAAATATTGAAAAAGTGGTCAGTAAGCATGTGTTGCCAGATATAAACCAATAGAAGGCAAAATGTAAATGAGTGCCAATTTCATGATGCGTATGTAGGAAGAATCGTTTATTAATCCACAACTGTAGGTGAGACAATGCCAACACACTCGAAACATGTTGTATAAATAATTCCCTTCCCTGAGGGAACTTTTTCACCTTGCATCTTGGGTCTGATTTGTTACTTTTTAATGAATAGGCACTGGACTTCTCATAAAAAGAAGCTCTGGGACTCTCCTGCCTTCCATGGATTTTTTTTTTTTTAGGTCCATCAAAATGGATCAACCTATGTCCTGGGACTTTTGTCTCATCTTGCCGCTTGTTCTCACTTTCTTTTCCTGAAAAAAGGCTCCACACAATCTTCTCTGTAATGACTCTGACTGCTTCCTTCCACTACAATACCTCTGGACTCCTCTGATCTAAGGGTCTCCTGGATCTACTGGGTTAAAACACCTCAATTCAGGGGCACCTCGGCTGGCTCAGCTGGTTGAGCACCTGACTCTTGATTTCTGCTCAGGTCATGATCCCAGGATCGTGGGATCCAGCCTTGCGTTGGTGTCCATGCTGAGCGTGGAGCCCTGCTTAAGATTCTCTCTCTCCCTCTGCCCCTCTCCCCTGCTTCCCTGATCTCTCTCTCTCTCTTTCAAAACAAAAATCTCAATTCAAATACCGCCCTCAGTCCAGTCCTGCTAATTGAAATCAGATGGCAAAATGTTTTATATATAAATCTTTTCCTTTATATTTTATTCAGGCTAAGATTGGTTAAAATTTTACTTTTGCAATACAACTAAAATATATTAATACCCACTGTGTAGAAAGAAAAGTTACCTATATTTTTACATAATTTCTAGGACATAAATGTCATTATGAAGTGCTTATTATGTTTGTTATAACCATCCATGGATTTTTAAATAAAACAAAAATTTTGAGTTTTCTGATAATATATTTAGCATTACTGTTGTGGGGATACAATTATCCATAAAAATTAAATTTTCTAAAACTCTGGCTTTCTAATCTTTTCATAGTAAATAGAGATATTTTTTAAAAGTACATACTTTACATTTTGATACATATTGAAACATTTTATAATATAGGAATACTCTTTCTATTTTTTCATACATTCAAATTAGTTCTTGAGTTCTCTAAATAGAATAAAGTACCATCTGTCTATATACTATGTATATAAACTCTTTCTAAGTCATCTGACTCCCAACAGTCACATCTACATCTAAACAGTCATGCCATGAAGAACTTGAGAAAGCGAGAGCAGATTCCTTCCATATACACTGGAACATGATTCAGCACAAAATGTAGGCCATGAGAAAATAATGAAGATGTGACTGTAAAACCTTTCTTTTTTAAACAACAGCATTAGACTGTCTGCTCATGACACTTTTGGTGTTTAATGCCAAGCTGCACATATTTATCACATAATTGTAAAGCTTAATTTCCCCTCATAACTCTACTCCCTTTACTGTAGTTTATTTATTTATTTTTTGGGACATAATTATGATTCTTCTTGACTAATTTAGCAAAGTTATGCTGAATTCTAACTCTATTCAGGATGGATTGTGCATGACCTGATAAATTATTTTTCAAGTATATTCACTGCACAATATCATAGAGTTATGTCTAAAAAAAGTTGTAAAAAGATAAGGATCTCTTAGGAATCTTTTAGATCACTGTGGTTGAATGCCTGTGAGCATTAATTATTCCCTTCATGCATTCATAATAAAATCACAATGTTTAAATAGCTAATAGAATTAATTTCCTATAACTATTAATCATCATAAAATGGAATATTTGCTATTTCTTTTATCATCCCCTTGATTTTCTATTAAATATTAATTTTCAGAATTTTATAAATAATCATGTAATTGGCTGATGTATATAAGGCTTTCCTTTTCTGTTTACAAAGGACAAAGAGAGGATAAGACATTGTGATGTGGTGAGAAAGCCCTAGAATAAAAGTGGGAATTCCTGAGAACACTACTTGCTTTTGTAAAGCTGCTTGCCCACAGGGAACTGCCTAGGACTAGTTGGTTAGCTGAGAATTTTTATGCACATTATACTAGGGTTATCTATGCATTAGCTTGTTCCTATGTAGCAGAGTGGAAAGAGGCAGATACAATGGAAAATCTTTCAGATTTTTCAATTTCCTTTTCTGGAATATGGAACCAATGCTGCCTAACTCAAAGGGACTTAATTAGAACTAAGTAGAGTATCATCCGTGAAATATACAGTACATTCTGTGGCACATAGTAGGGACTATATATATATATATATATATTCTGCTTCTCATTATAATTTTGGCAGTTTGGAGGTTTTTGTTATTATTGCTGTTGTGCATTGTTTCTGTTCATCATTTTTAACCAGACTTCTTTGGAAGAATCGTTTTCTATAAATTTATTACTCTGTAAATTTTATGGGAAGAATGGGAGGCCTCAAGGGTATTTTGGTAAGGAAATCCAGGGGATGGATACCACATGAAGAACGGGGTTGAAATAAGTGGAATTCAGGTGGTGCTCTGATAGAAATCTATCAGAAAGTTTCAGAGGTGCTGAATATGGAATATTTTTTCCAGATAAATGATGTGCACTGTGCAATGTAATATTTCCCTGTAACCTTATGAAACATCAGTAATAAGAAAGACATTATAAAATACTTACAAGGCAACATTGGCATTTCTTTTTTTAAATGCTTATGTTTGAGAGAGAGAGAGTGGGGGGGGGAGGGGCAAAGAGAAAGGGAGATAGAGGATCTGAAGTAGTCTCTGTACTGACACCAGAGAGGGCATGGCGGGGCTCGAACTCATGAACCATGAGATCACAACCTGAGCCGAACTCTAAAGCTAATCCGACTGAGCCACCCAGACACCCCTAGATTGGCATTTCTTAAGGAGACTAAGTAAGGAGTAAATTCTAAGCATTTTGGTACAAACCACACAGACACATGATGACTAAATAACTTTTATTGATGTTATTTGGTATACTAAAAGGACATCTCTTTACTCGGAGGACTTGGATGACTCTTTCTTCTGGGGTGTCTTAGGGTTTATTTGATTGGAAAGTGTATAGTGTACAACAGCATGGTTAAGAACATGAATACTGGGACACCTGCTCGGAATTCTCTCTCTCCCTCTTTCTCTGCCCCTCCCTTGTGCTTGTGTGCACTGGTGTGCTCTCTATCTCAAAAATAAATAAATAAATACTAAAAATAATGAATACTAAGGGGAAATTGTGAGGCAGGAGGATGGGGAAGTGGTATGTTAATTCTTAGCTCTGTCATTTGCTTACTGACATCCCTTAACCATGCTGTTCATAAACTCCTTTGCTTTCAGTTCAGTTCTCTTTTGCTCCATCTGCAAAACTGGGATAATGAGGATCAAATGTGCAAATATGCATACAGCCCTTAGTAAAATAACCCGTGTATATCAGGTACTCAAAGGGTCTATTTACTGAGAAAAATCTATTATTAACAACGTCCGTACATATACCAAATTATCATGGAAATATGGAAAACATGGACATCAATGACTACATAAAAAGATTGCTGAGTGTAAATACGGCCATAAATATAGATAGTAGTGGATTTGAGAAATTTAGAATGATAAACATAATAGAAGTAGAGTTTTCAAACCTTGGAGAAAAAAATAATAATATTTGTTTATTTATTTACCACTACAATTTGGCTCTCTAACTGCATCTGATTTTTTCCAGACTTTAAGACAATCTTTCAATAGTGGCCTGAATGAAGGTACAGCAGTATGCTAAAGAATAATGAAGTAGATTGAAAATAAATGGCAATCTCATTCTTTGAATTCAGAAGCAGACTCTGAAACAGAATTTGAGTTCAGACGACTTATTTTGGATTTATGAAACAGCAGGAAAAGAATGGGGAAATGAAAAAAGGAAGGGGTCAATACAACACACTGCAGAGAGAAAGTCACTGTTGCAGGTAATTGAGGCTCCATCTCACTGGGGACTTCTAGAAATGCATTTAGAAGCCAACTTAGTGCTGTCCATATTAAGAGGTGAAAGCTCTTTAGGTATCTATCAAGTTCATTCCATCCGTGTTGCCCTGTGGTAATTCCCCTGCACCTCAACCTGCCTCAATTAGAGCCAGACCTGCCCCTGGATCAAGAGGTGTCCTCAGGCAGAGTTTTCTATTCTGGAATGAGGAGCTTTGCTCCTTGTTCTTAGATTCAAGCAAGATGGATGCCCCACCCTGCAGATAAGACTGCATAGCAGGAATTCCTGAACACAAAGACTTATATTTCCCCTGTTGGGAGCCCATATGAAAAGTTTTTGCAACTTGGGTAATCAATAAGCATGTGAGATTTTTGTAGAAGGCAGTGTAAGTGGAACTGAATCTTCTGTGTGATGAGATATAAAACTAAGAGCACAGAAATAAACGCGCAGAAGAACAACACAGAGTCTTTGTGAAACCGAAGAGTAAGGATGGCTGCTTTGTTGGACAATACAAGTAAAATAATAATAATTGAAATAACAGGGAAGAAGTTACCAGGTTCCAGCAAATACCTAGGTAAGAAGAAAAGTATTTGTGGGAAGAGGAAATCTGTTATTAGTACTTGGGAACTTGAACATAGAGAGGAGTAGCTCCTATTTGGCCTAGATGTGTTGGGAAAGGTTCACTTTTGCCTAATAATTGCGGTAGGACATATTTGAGAAGTTTTAAAGTTTAGTGTTGGAAGTGACTGGAAGTCTCTAAGCCAAGAAAATAATGGATCTTTTAAAGAAAGGACAGATGATGGGAGAGAAGGGAAAAAACATGAGATGTAGTTATGGAGTGTGTTGCCCAAAGAACTATGCATTTGGAAGTCAAAGTGACATTAAGAATAGTTCCAGTAATAAAAATAATTTGAAAAGTTTTATTCTCTGTAGAATTCAAAGAATTAGAGATTAATTTCTGAGATTTAAGTGGCACTAATATGAGACAGTTGGGATTGAACAAAGAATTGTGTAGATATCTGCCAGAAGAAAATGTAAATTTGGAGTTAGAGGTGGAGTGTACTGACGATTCTTGCAGGAGCTGAAGTTGGAAGGGCTGAGTTGGTGGGAACAGGGCTTAGAGCCAGAAGAAAAGCAAGACACAAGCCAGAGCTAAAAGAAGAGTGGAAACAAGCCAGACTATTAAGGATATAGAAGAATGGAAGTTTCAGAGAGATAGGAAGCAAAGAGAAATGGGACCCACATGTGGCATTAGAGACCACAGAATGGGAAGTGGGGGTGGGAAACAACAAGATCCTGCCTCTCAGTCCTAAGAGCTTTGTTTTTCCTATAAATAGAACTTCAAGATACATATCACAAAAATAAAAAAGACAGATTTTCCATTATTATATAAACTAGGCATGCAGTGCCCAAATGTAGAAGAAAGGCCCTCAGTTCATTTGTTTATCATAGCTTTATTCTCAATATTATCATGATTTCATGCTTATTTTCTCATTATGTTTTATTTTTTCAATAGCAAACAGTTTTTCGAACTTGGATTATATCTGCAATATCACTATGGTTAAATGAAAAGAAATGTAAAAATATGTACTGGATTATAGTACAGTGGATTATCAGTTTACTGGGGAAAAGATGGAGGCTTTTAATCCTGCCACTCATCCTTCCTCACATAGAGATTGTGTTCCTCAGGAATTGGACACATCTGGGTGAAAAATGAAAGGAGAGAACAAGTGCCAGTTTATAGATAGGTAGCAAGCACCTAAATACTTGTGTCACTTTTGAGAAAGTTTGATTTGAAAAATGGACAGAGTTCAAGATACTTAGATGAGGGGTATTACTATTTATTCTGAATCCAAGTTACCAGTTCTATAGAGAAGGTCCATAGAACTTGTCTTGAAAATCTGGGTAAGATGTGAAGAATCTAAAGGAGAAGGTGAAGTCAAGATAACTGACTCCATGGGAGAATCATCAGTGAACCAGTGAAATGTGGTACGGATAGTAGCCTAATAGTGAAACAATCATTTGAAAACTTGACTTCCTTTGGGGGAGGCGGTAGGCATTTGAGGGAAGGCAGAGCTTGACCAGATGTGGGAAAGAATGTAGGAGCTTAAAATCCAACAATAGGTTATTCATCCATTCACTTATTTATTCATTTAATAAATATTTATGGAGTATTTTTATGTGCCAAGCATTTCTTAAGTACTGAGGATAGATGCTGTGGAAGCCAAGACAGAAGCAGTCTCTATTTTGAAGAACTTTCAACTCTAATGGAGACAACAAAAAATAACTAACAGGAAAATATCAGGAATTAGTTTGTGCTATGTAGAAAATGATTTGCTAGGATCAAAGAGTGATGAATGAACTTCAAGTAGAACAGACACATAGCCTAATCTGAGGACGTGGAGGTTCAGCAGAGGCCTGAATGCTAAGCCAGCTATGGCATACATGTGGAGAGAATATTATTCCAGTCAGAATGAAAAGCAGATTTAAATATGTTGTAGTGAAGAAGTAAAATGAGTTTTAGAAAAAAGAAAGAGAGCCAGGGCAAAAGCTATCCAGTGTCTAAGGAACGAGTCACACAGCATTATTTTATTAGACAAGTTGGAGCCATATAGGGCCCAGTAGAAAAGGGTAGCTGTTTTCTATTTCATTCTAAGTTCAATAGGGAACATTTTTAAGCAGGTAAACAACATGGACTGGCATTTATAAAAATTTGAGCATGTGGCCCCAATCTAGCTAATAAATTCATCAAACAGACAGAGTTTTTATTTAAAAAAAGGGTGCGTGGGTGGCTCAGTGGGTTAAGTGTCTGACTTCGGCTCAGGTCATGATCTCACGTTTCTGCGTTTGAGCTTTGCATCCGGGTCTGTGCTGACAGATCAGAGTGCAGAGCCTGCTTCAGTTTCTGTGTCACCCTCTCTCTCTACCCCGCTCCTGCTCATGCTCTGTCTCTCTGTCTCTCTCTCTCAAAAATAAATAAACAGTAAAAAAATTTTTTTTAAAAGGACACAATTCACTTCAGAGCATGTATTGACTCTATAACAGTATTAACAAAACGGAAATCAACGTCATCAACAATTTTATGAAATGAAAAGAGACCTCGTATTTGCTTTGAGACCTCGTATTTCTCCCCCATCACTCCTTCATGTCAAGGGTTGACCCTTCATAACCATATTTCCTGGTTCCCTGGTCAACTAGCTTGCAGTTAAATTCTACACGTGAAAGGATCTGGCAGAAATGGTGATGACAGAACATGAGCAGAAGCCAAGGCTCTCCCCACCCTCCACTTCAGGTGGCAACTCTGGCAGTGACTTTATGTCTCCTCTGAGGACCCCCCATATAACTCTAGAATCCATGAGGAAGCTACTCCTGTGTTATGGTAACATCTACACCTCCCTTTGAACGCTGAGTTCTCTGTGTGCAATACTTGGGACTGTTGCTAATTGCCTCACCATCGTTTCCATCTTTTTTACAATTGTTGTCATTATTGCTATATTTTTAGAGAGCATTTACACTATTGTTAACTTACATAAGGAGTTTTTGTTTTATTTATTTTTTAAAAATGTTTTAAGTTTATTTATTTATTTTCAGAGAGACAGAGACAGCATGGTTGGGGGAGAGGCAGAGAGAGGGAGAGAGAGACAGAGAGAACCTCAAGCAGGCTCCATGCTTCCAGAACAGAGCCTGATGTGGGGCTTAAACTCATGAACCGTGAGATCATGACCTGAGCCAAAATCAAGAATTAGATGTTTAACCAACTGAGCCACCCAGGCACCCCATGGAGTTTTTGTTTTATTTAATCCATTTTTATTTGTAGTATTTACAGTGACAAGTACTGTAAAATAAAGTTTTTAGATATCCAATGAATTAGAGAACAGAACTTTGAGATATGGGAGTCTATGGTTTCTCTGATTTGAGTCAATAATTTTGGGATGGAAATGGAAGTAGGAAGGGAAGTAAGCTGCTGAACCATAATGATCAAGATGAAGAAATACCCACTCTTTAGATAAATCCCCTGAAATATAACCATAATTTTGTTATAACAAATGACTCCTTTAATATATAAACAAATATGGAAAAATCTAAAACTTTAAGACACACTCTAGATTATTCAGGCTGGTCATAGCATGAAAGTAAGAGGTATTTTGAGGCTAGTAGGAAGCATTAAAACACAGAGTGTGACCACATTAGAAAAACAACATGATAGAAGACAAAGGGAGACTGGGAGAACACTTAAGACAATGCATGCTCAAATGGCATTCGTGTACATATTCAAGTCACATCTGTCATCATTAACTTCACTTCAGCCTCTCCTCACAGGCTCTGAGGCAGGTATCATGAATCATTTAGCTTTTTACCACCAGCTCCTAGTATAGGGGCAGGCTTATGGTAGCCTGAAATAACTTTCCTGAATGGATTAAGAAAGTAGACAATTTATTTTTTTATGCTTCCTCCCTCCCTCCTTCTTTTCTTCTCTCATCTAGTTGTAAATGAATTCCAAATAAAGTGTCAGTTGCAAATGTTTAAGATATCATTTATGTTAAGTAGGTAATATTTTCCTAGGAGTCTCTAGAAATATATTGAAGGATAAATATTTTAAAACTTCAACATAAATAAATACAACAAAATCTTTATTGATTGAAAGAATAAATAAAATCTTTAACAATTGAAGTATAGACTCCTTGAAAGATCATGTTTGGGGATGAAGATCCAGTCCTATGACATTCAAATAAGACCACATTTGTGATGATGATGTGGTTGTTTATGTGTGCATTTGAATATTCAAATTATCCATGGATACCAAAAGTTTAGAAAAACTTTAAGCTTCAAACTTTAAAAGTTGAGAATATTGTTGTATTGCAGAAAACAAGTTTCAATTAATAAGATTGAGTATTTGCAGAATACAAAGACAGAAAATGTTCAGTTTTTTTTTAATTTTTCAAGTACTCAGCTAATAGATCATTTTTTCCAGTGGGATTATTGCATGTTTAAAATTTTTTATAAATATTTGGAATTATTCTGGCATATAAACAACATTTTCTATGTGTAATGTAAGTTATTCAATTACTTCATTAGGTAATTGTGATAATTGCAATGGAAGTTGGTATTTTAAGGTCATAAAATGTCTTTCAACTCATAATTATTACAAAAAGAACTTAGTAAGCTTTGCATATTCTTATAAATTCACTGAGCCAATCTTGACCCTTAAATTATTTTCTTCAATATGAGTGGATTTACCAAAGTCCTCTTTTTTTCACAAACCATATAGTTGATGTCATCGAGAAGACCATCCCTTTTCATTGAAATATTTTATAATAATGTTTATATTTTGAAAAATGTAATCAGTCTAAATGTGTATGATTAAATTTTCATAAAAACTGCCCCCATTCACCTCAGGAAAATACTCCTCTCCCATAGTAATATGGTTTTAAATAAATTTTTAAATATATTTATTTATTTTTGAGAGAGAGAGAGGTACAGTATGAGCAGGGAAGGGTCAGAAAAAATGGGGGACAGAGGATCCTCTGTGCTGACAGCAGCATACCCCATGTGGGACTCGAACTCATGAACCTGAGCCGAAGTCGGACACTCAACTAACTGAGCCATCTAGAAGCCTCAGTTTTAAATAAATTTTTAAAAATTCAGTGTAGCTATTAAAGATACAATATTTCCAAACGTTTAATTCTTATTTAACAAAAATTTTCTGTTTTTAATAAAAACTAATTCCTCATGGTTAATATGGTGCTCTGACAGACCTGTGTTCTTTTGCCAGGTTTATCTTAAGATTTCTGTATACACTACTAAAGGAACATTTGAGTCCCCATTTATAAAGTCTTCTACTTTTTGGCTCAGGTTCTGAGTTTGTGCATTTTAAAAATAGAAGTGCTTTATAAAGTCCTTTGATATCTTTTCATCAAAGAAACTAAGGAAGACCTATTTCATTTTTATTTTTACTTTGACTTGTATTTTTCAGCATTAAAACTGGGTTAAGCTCCTTGTCATGTTATATAACAGGAATATCTTGTCATATCCTGACATCTTGTCACCTAAACAATGACTCATGGTCCTGGTGAGCTTGCAGAGAAAGGTTCTGGCAATTATCAAATGTTTTAGCTCTTCCTTTGGCATTTCACAAAGCTAAAAATCCATTTGATATATAGTCTGCATTTTGCAGAAAGTATTGCCCTAGACACTCATTCTAAGCCTATCTGAGGGTTTCCATATGCTTACATAATATGAAAATAATATACAATATTCCATATGCTTCCTATTAAAACACATATTTAAAATCAGAATATAGTTTGACTACTTTCTTAAAGATTAAGGCACTGTATTCCATAAATGGAAAGCACTAAAAACTGAGAAGTAAGAGAGTAAGGTGCAAGAATACCTAGAGAGAGAGCATTCCAGAAGTGACCACTGCATGGTTTATTCAATGATAAATAGTAGGGCCGATATGGCTGAAGCAGAGTGAATAAGGTAGTAATGAGGTTAGAGAGTTAGCAGAGGACCAGAACACGTAGGTCATCATACAAAGAAAAAGCACTGTGTATTTCATTCCTAGTGAGATGAGGAGTCATTAGAAGAATTTAGTGTTGTGCTCCCACTCATTTGTTCAACAAATATTTATTGGGCATCTTAATGCACATCAGATGCTGATCTATATTTTGAGGATAGAGTAATAAACACACATAAATGGTTTCCTCATATGGCTTATGTTATTTTATTTATTTATTTATTTATTTATTTATTTATTGGATAGGAGCACAAAAATTGGTTAGATAGCTAATACACCAATGCTGAGTAAACATCTCCCATATTAGAAAGTGTTAAGTGCTGTGGAGAAAATGAAGACAAGATTAAATGGCCAGATTGGTAACTCTGTGGTGACAGGTTGCTGCTGTTTTGTGTAAGTTTGTGATATTTTTGCATCATTCTATGTGCTATTTGGTGGGGGGATTTTACGGCAGCATGATTAGAAGCAGGAGGACCAATTAGGGGGCATTACAATAATGAAGGAAAGTGGTGAGTTAGGCTTTCACCTTGGAGGTGGAGGTAAAGATGGCAAAAGTTGTGAGATTCTGAATTAATTTCAGAGGGTTATTAGTCAACATGGTTAATTGCTAGGTTGCATATTAAGATGAGATAGACGTAGGAGTCGGGAAGACTCTGGGAATTTCACCTAAGAAACTGAACAAATGAAGTCACCTGAGATGAATAACTTTGGGTTGAATGGTAGGCTGAGGAAGTGAAAGTCAGTTTGGATTCAGGGTGGCACATAGAAATTACCATAGAACCTTTGGCAGAAAGAGACTTGGGGTGACTGGGTGACTCAGTCGGTTAAGCCTCCCTCTCTCTCTCTGTCCCTCCCCCGCTCACGCTCTCTCTCTCTCACACTTTCTCAAAATAAATAAATAAAAGTAAAAAACAAAATAAAAAAAGAGACTTAATAGGAAAGTAGGTAAGTACATTGCAAGAGCTTCAGTAGTAAGTTCTAGATTGGGCCTCCACTAATAATTTCCAGAATCCTTGAGAAACAACCTAAATAAGGTTGCTTCTAGGAGTTCTTTTTCACAACATCACTGGAATAAAAAAATCTGCCACTAATTCTATTAGCACAACCATGTCTAATACCAAGGAAGCTGGAGATAGACACACATAGATACAATACAGCCATTCGGAAGCCAGCCAGAGGAGGCCACTTCCATCACTGCTGGCATATCTGCTTTTGCCCACTTTCATGAAGCTGAAGAATAGCATATTGAGGGTAAGAAACTCATGTTTTAATAACCCTCTTTGGGAACAGAAACAGCAAGCAGTGGTGTAAAAAAGGGACTTATCAAAAGCTGTTTTGTACTCAGAAGCTAATGATATCTAGCTTTTCACTTTCCCAAAGGGGGGAAAAATGATTGCATGAAAGCTGTGGGAATCAATTCAACCTATTTTCACCATGTAGTTGTTAAGTAGAGTGGAATATGGGATATTTGGAACGTGTTAAGTTTGAGTTGGCTATCTGACACCTTTTTAGATATTTCAAATAGAGCTTATGTATACACAAATCTGATAATCAAAGAAATGGAAGAAACTTAGGTATATATTAGGGAAAGATAATTCAAAGATGATATTTAAAATCATGAAACAGGATGAAGTGACTTATGAAATGAATAAACTTAGGGAAGAGAAAAGCTGACCCACCCATTCGTGTGTTTCACAATTGGTAAGGTTGTATACACCTTAATGCTAATTAGTAATTGACCCTTAAAACACTTTTCCTAGTGCCACAATACAGAGGAAAGTGATGTCATATACAATAAAGGGAGCACACTTCACAAAGATAACACAGATACAAAGACTGTTAAGATCAAAGAGAAAGCTGTGTCACTTCATAATAACAATTGAATATATATATTCAAGAGAAAATCAAAGCCTTCTATAGAAACCAATTCATAAAAGTTGTGCTGGTAAATTCATTTGTGGAGAGTAGGAGTTGATAAAAATTGTCGTGTCACTTATTGTTTCTGTGTTAGCGATTACCTCAAAATTTAGCAGCTTAAAATAACAAACATCTATTTTCTCAGTTTCTGTGAATTGGCAGCAACTTAACTCGGTGGTTATTTCTCAGAAAATTTCATGTGATTGTCATCAGGTTGTTGGTCAGGTCAGGGCTCCAGTCCGATCTGAAGACACAACTGGGAAGGATTTGCTTATAAGCTCATTTATGCTGTTGCTGTCAGTTCTTAATCCCTCAATGGCTATTAGCTGGAAATGTCAGTTCCTTACACACAAGGTCACTGTAGAGCTGCTTACAACATAATATCTTATTTTCCCAAAGTGAATCATACATTAGAGAGAGAGAGTACATGAGCTTGTATAAGGCAAAAGCTGCAGTCTTTTATAGCCTATTCTTGGGATTGCTATACCATTACCCATCTCATAGTCTATGGGTCACAAAGAAAGCCCTGGTGCAGTGAGGGAGGGGGGCCACACGAAGGTGCAACTATCAGGAAACACTGAGGATCCTCTTGGAGGATGGCTACCACAATCGACCTTTTTTTTTTTTTTTGATGTGTGCAATTATGAGAGCTAGTTAAGCAATCTAATAAGCTTGCTGTGTTCACATGTGATGCGAACGTTTGAAATTTTTGAGCAATCAGTTTAGAAGAGAATGCAGCTATAAAAAGAGAGAGATCAAGAACAGGTTGGAACCCACAAGCACACACTGAAACTCATGTGGAGGGACTCAAACATCTGTTTTTCTGCTTCTGACATTGGTGGCGGGGTGACCTCAGCAGCCCAGGCCTTTCATCACAGAGCTAAACACACACTTGGGCCCAAGACTCAACGATGAAAGAGGTTCTCAGGGAAGGTAGAACTATTGCAAACCTAGCTGCTGCCCCACAAAAACAAGATGGGCCGGCACTCAAACTTCAATATGTGTATGCTGTCAATGGCTCTGCTTCACTTCCAAGCCCCAAATCTGCAAGAATCTCACTGGAAGCCCATGTTAACCAAAATCATATGGAGAAAGGAATTCTAGGAAACGTAGGTCAGGCTAAAATATTTTTGTATTACAAAGCCACCATAGATCATGAAACAAAAAGCAAAATTCTCAGTCCCTGTACAGAACAATATTAATTTGAAAAGCATACAGGAGTGTCTAAGCTAAATAAAAATATTTTTTATAGTCACACTGACTAAAAGTTTTCCCTAATTCCTTTGTAAAAAGGAATTCACAATAAATTTTATAATTGCGTATCACATATTCCTTATTACTATTACATATAATTTATATAGTATATAAAATTACATTATATTATAATATCAAATATATATAAAATATTCAGACTATTGATGACTAATATTTATCAACATCCTATTTTTCTTAATTAAAGGTATTATTGTATATTCTGTAATACACAGATACCTGGAAAATGTGTATGAAGCTCAGTATTAGAGCCAAATTTCAATATCCACAATGGGTAGAAGGGGCTGAATCAACACCCATCTCCTTACTCCAAGCACTCAATTTTAACAAGGTTTATTTCTATTTGGGTGGGCAGCATGTGATTATTTTAATTCTTAACCTCTCTCCAAAGTGATGTGAAAATAAATATTCATATTTATTAATTTTAGTTTTATAAAGAAAATAAAACAGATATTATGATAGACTCATGTATATTTTTGTGCTTCCTTTTGTCTCCTTTCATATGTTTAAGTATTTGGAAAGTAGAGACAGGGGGACGATTTTGCACCATAGCCCTAAAACTCTGACATTGAATAGGCAGGTTGAGCTGAGGTATGATAATTCAAAAAGGACTCCCAATTTCAGTTAAAATCACCTTTGTTTCATTCTCTTCCAATGTATGCTTTCTAAAACTTTGAGTTAGTGTGGAGGGGGAAGGGAAGTCACATGACAAAAACTATATAACAATTGAAATGTTGGAAAACAGACTAACGAATTGTATAATAAAACTCCCTTTACTAGCGTTTCCCTCTACGAAAAGCCACAGCGATTTTATATAATACCTTCCACTTCCTTGTGTAGAAATATTCCAGATCAATGAACATAATTTACAATGAAATAAGGAGCTGCAAAGTGCTTTTCTGTCAGATAACCCAGCTCTTAATGTTTTCTTCTGGGTTCTATTTTCAAACTACACACAGTGAATTAAAACATTTGTTATGTGTGTCAGTTAACATTTTATTTTGGCTAGCAGAGACATTTGTGAAGAAAGATTCCTACTATGCCTGAAATAATTGGTTTGACACAGCAGAGAAAAGTAGAGGCCTAGAAATATGTCTGAATTAGGCATTATTTGATGTATTAATCCTAATTGGGTTCACCTCCTGCTTCTGCTTACCGACCTCAGAGTTTCCTGAATTTCAGCAACTTTTAAAAAGTTTCAAAGAGTTTTCAAATGTAAATATTCTTCTTTATTTGGCAACTTAGTTTCTGGGAGAAACATGATGCTCATATTTCAGGTTTTGCACATGAAGAAGAGAGAGCTAGGGCATCTCAGAAAGAATAATGATCAGATAATCCTGTGCAAAAGACATCATTCAGATACTCTAGACAATGAATGGAATTGGATGGATAATAGTCCTCCTATTTTCTTTTAAGGCTGCCAAAGACATATTATATTTTATTTCTTTCCTATCTAGTATGGAATATTCCAACAGTACATAAAGTATTAAACATGAAGAATGACACTATTCACAATCTTTTTCTATAATTTTATGTTATGGAGAATTGTAACCAATTCAAAGTTAGATTTGAAATGAGAAGGGACATGGCTGGAGGAGAATCAAAGGCAAAATGCTAAATTATTGCAATCTTTTTCGCTTATTTTCCATTTGCAGAGAATATTTATGGAATCTCTGTAAACAAACATATTAAAAAATATCAGAAGTCTATTTCAAAGATATTCTGTTGCCTAAAATGCCATCATGTTAAAAGTAGACCAAAGAAAATGAAGGAAACATACCTATCATTTCTTGAAAGACACCAATTTATTCATTTTTGTTCAGGTAAACTCAACATTTTTTTCATGTCTACTTCATGCAAGCACACAATGTTGTATAAATTGGCCTCTGCTCCTGATAAGGGTCTGTCACCCTTCAAAACCATAGAAGGGTATGTCTGAGAACATCTTTTATTGGTGCTGCTTAGTCTGATTCCACTAACATTTGGCACATTCCAGTCACCTACCAAAACATTATAGTTGGTGCCCTGTTCCTGTTCTCTTTATTACTCAGGGTTTTTTTAAACCATGTACCATGTTTTTGCTAAAAGCTTGAAATTTAAAATATAAAATATAAATGCTAAATTTATTGTGTATCTAGTTTAGAATGTGACAACAGCCCATAGTAGTTTGGGTTTTCATCCTCAGGCCTGTACAACATCAGCAATTCCCCATCTACAAAACTATTTTATTCTTTGCAGCTCTCTCACCACTTTGAATTTGATGGTTTAATTACTTCTTTCTTTTTTTACCATCATTCTGTGAACTCCAGTTCTATAAACCAAAGCCATGGCAAGGACCTCCTTAGAGGAATTACCTTAATTAATTCCTTCTAAACTGATTTTTACTGACCAGATTCTCAGCTAACAAGCCAAGTGGCTGCCTAGCCTGCTTTAATTGATAACTCTTCCTACAACTATTCTAAATCATGCAATAATTATGGACTTGCTGCTTTCAACAGAAATTAGGTTGCTCTTCCCCTGCTCCCATAGATCAGGCTGGGTCACACTCTTATCTAAACTGACTTTATTTTAAAAAGCAAAGTGCTAGGGCTTCCACTGTTATTGTTTCTTCTATGCTGACTATGGGCAATTTTCTCACAAACCATGCTAATCAAACACTGTCAGCTGCAGAATTCTATTGAACTGGCTTGTCTCTGCAACGTGCAATGTAAGTGAACAGCTGGCTACACAATGAAGAAGCACAGGCAATAGCAATAACAAAAGAGGAAATGACCTAAAGGAACAGGCAGAACATTGTCTTCTGATTGGTTTCATCTTAGAGAGTTAGTATATACATTTCACATTTCTGACAATGAAACAAATGCAGAAATATTTAATAATAAAGGCTAACATTAACGAACACTATAATTAATTTTCCCTCAGATATATTCACAAACTTTCCTTTGATCTAGAAAAGAACAAGAGCATTACTAAAATAACCACTGAAATGTTAAAAACACACGAAATTGGTGTTCTCACAGCCTGGAGAGACATCATCATTTCCTTGTCAACTTCCTCAGAGCCTCTCCTTGAGAGTGAAATCTCTGTAGGTGAATTCAGTCTTAATGCTAGCTGGTTTCCTGGATCTCCATGTCACTAGTCCTTCAACATGCCTTATCCCTTGATCACACACACACACACACACACACACACACACAGATAATGGAATGGCCACGATCATTTAAAACATGTCAAATGTGGACATAGAAATTTAGAGCTACCTTGGGATATAGATGGGTTCAGGTACAGAGTTAACATCATCAATAAAATGCCAGGACCTTGCCAGGGGTGGAAAAGATTGACAATCCTATCAGTCATTTTGCATAGAATCACTAACCATGACTTTAAGAATAAAGTATAAAGGTTCTCAGTTTAGAGAATAATCTTCCATTCAGGCATGCTTGTAAAAATGACGTGACTGTTAGAAGTAAACTTTTGAAAGTTGAAAATAACTCTACAACTTTGCAGTCCAATACAGTAGCCAATAGCCATATGTAGCTATTTCCACTTATTTTTAAATGTTTATTTACTCATTTTTTGGGGGGAGGAGAGAGGGAAAGAGAGGGAGGGGCAGAGAAGGAAGGAGAAAGAGAATCCCAACCAGGTTCTGTACTGTCATAGTAGAGCCTGACAAGGGGCTCAAACTCATGAGCCATGAAATCATGACCTGAGCCAAAACCAAGAGTCAGACTCTCAACCAACTGAACCACCCAGGCACCCCTCAACTTATTTTTTTTTTACTTAGAATTAAATACAATTTAAAACTTAATTTCTTGGTCACAGTAGGCCCATTTCAACTGCTCAATATCTACATGTAACTAGTAACTACCATCTTGGACAGCAGGGGTAGAGAGCGTTTCTGTCACCTTAGAAAGTTCTACTGGACAGCACTGCTGTAGAAGATTAATTTGAAAAAAATAACGAGAAAGCCTGATCTTTCTAATGCCTAGCATCAAGACTATGATGTTACAAGCTCAGAGTGGGAAATAGTGTGCTACCAGTTCTAAAATTTTAACTTCTGTACTTTTTGGCTGACCAGCTGAGATGCTAAAAGCTGGGGTGGCTGGAAGATTCTTTGTAGTGTGATGATTCACAGTTTGTGTTCCTACTGTCCTCTTTTGCACCAAGATCCCTGAGAGGGAGACTGAAATGCTCCACAGTAAACAAGTACCACTTTTCACCATTTGTGAACTTAAGAATTCAAGAAGAGAATAAAAGCTTTGCAACACCCTATCAAAAAGCCTAATATAATAAATTATTTGGTAGCATAACAAAATTGTAAAACATAATTTTCTTACACAAGTAGTAATAAAAGTACTGAAGAAGTATCTGCTTAAGAAGACAACAGTCAGTTTATGAGAACCAATAAAGACAATTTGTAGAACCATATAAAAGAAGAAAATGGACTGACACAGATCTGGGAAACCATGTAATAACAATTAAACTGCTATAATATATTGAGATCTTACAATAGACAAGGTCTTATGCCATTTACCTTTCACAATGATCAGTGAAGGAGGCAAAGTATTATTTGTATTGTACAGGTGAGAAGGTAGATATTAAAATTTAAGTAATTTTCCCAGTGTGAAATAGCTAAGAGTGGAATTAGAAACCAAATAGTATGGCTACAGAGAATAAGACACATGTACCAAAACAAAATCTTTGTTACCAATCCCTGTACTATGCCCCCCAAAAAGTACCTAAATATTAGCTCTACAGCTATGAGATTTAGTCTCTCCTTATTCACCTATATATATAGAAAATCAATAATGTGCTCCAGACTTCTTTTGCACTATTATTTGATCGAATTTATGGACCAAAATTTGGTGTTTTAATGACTTTCCAAAATTTTCTCATACTGCAAAAAACCTAAATTTTGGCATCCATGAATTAATGTACTGTAGTAATAAATATAACCTGGCTCACATAATTTTTATTTGAATTATCAAAAATTAACTTGTTTTAAAAAAAATTAACTTGTTTTGCCTTAATTTTTGCTTACTTTGTTCCGTCATCAAATATATTCTACAATTTAAAAAAATAACAGAAATCCAAAGCATCCTCCTCATTCTTACACATCCTTTCTTTCACTCCTTTAAAGCCAATCCTTTTTTTTAAGGCACTTTATTGAGGTATGATTGACATACAAATTATTGTACATATTTAATGTACACAACTTGATGAATTTAGAGATAGGGGAAACCATCACCATAATCTGTGTCATACAGGTATCCATCACTTCCAAAAATGTCCTCCCACCTTCTTTATGTATTTGCTATAATTTTGAGATAGAAACACTTAACATAAGATTTATCTTCTTGGAAGTATATGATGCAGTATTATTAATGACGGGCACTATGCTATACAGTAGATCTTGGGATTTACTCATCTTGCATAACTGAAAATTACTATGGCCAACAGTAGAGTCAATCTTCTTGGAAGTGTCCTTAGTGTTTTTACCTCATTGCTATTCACTTTTCAATCCACAGCAGTGTGGTTTCCAATTTATGTGCTATGGAATTCACCCTGCCCAAACCATTAATAATACCATACATGTAAAAAAAGTGACCTAATATTGTCATATGTGACCTAATATTAGACATTATATTATGTTCATCATTAATAAAACTTTCTTCTCCATTAGTTTCAGTGGTATCAACCATCAACTTAATAATCCAGGATACCTGATTTCCAAGTCTAATTGAATCTCACAATTTTAATAGTAAAATCTGACCCTTCTAAGGTTGTCTTCATTTTACAATCCACTTGCCACAAATTTAAATAAGGTTTGAATCAACCTTTACTTCTCTGTCTTCTCTCCTTAGTCCTTCATTCATACTCATGTTCTGAGTATGATCGATGCTATGTCTACAATATCTGAAGCATTTGTGCCCCTTTTTTTATCCCTCTTTTACAGTCTAGTTATGCTTATGAATAAATTTAGGCTAGATTATTGAAATACCTTGCATCCAATGCATTCTACACATCTATCAGGATTTTCTTAAACAATAATTTTTACTATGTCACTCACTTGCTTGAAATTTTTTGGTAATATGTCCATTAGTTTCAGAATAAATCTAACTGATCAACTTGACATTTAAGATCCATTATGCTTTGGTCTAAGTCTATTCAATCTATTAAGCTTTCTGTCTAGATGTTACATCTCTAACCCAGTATCCATGATCTTCATACACTGAATTATTTACACTTCCTAAAATTGGAAGTTCTCTAACAATTTCTGCTCTTGATATAAGTTGTCATCTTTAACTACCTGGGATTTCCCTTCTGTATTATCTTACTTACCTGGAAATGTCTTTTGTTGGTGTAAAATACTATTCAGATGTTTACTTATGAGGGAAGCCTGCATGCTTCTTATTTTGAGCCCATTAATTTTGGTGTGTATTTCTAGCTTCACTTTATCCTTTGCTTATTTATGCTCTAATACTTATCTGATATATGAGCTTATTTCTTAACACATATGTCTTTATATATTTTTTTTAATTTTTAACGTTTATTTATTTTTGAGACAGAGACAGAGCATGAACAGGGGAGGGGCAGAGAGAGAAGGCGACACAGAATCTGAAACGGGCTCCAGGCTCTGAGCTGTCAGCACAGAGCGGGACACGGGGCTCGAACTCACAAACCGCAAGATCATGACCTGAGCCGAAGTCGGACGCTTAACTGACTGACCCACCCAGGTGCCCCATACATGTCTTTAGATAGACTATGATCAGGATAGGGAATATAGATTGCCTTGGGATCAACTAAACTCAATGTGTGAGGTATTTTGGCTTTAGTATTATTTGGACCACTGTGTAAAGTAATTTCTTAAGCATGTATGTAAGTTAAAATGAGAAGATAGCAGCAGAGATTTATATTTCAAAGGAATACTTTTTAAAAAGGACAAAATTTAAAGCTAATGATGCAAACTTTGATGATAAAAAGAATAACAAAATAAACCTAAGAATGTGTAAACAAGAAGTTAATAAAAACAAAATCTGAAACCAGTGAAGTGGGGAAAAATATAACAAAATATCAATAAATCTATTTTTTTCTTAGAAAAATATAACAAAACAAACATATCTCTGATAAGCCTAAATAAGAAGAGGATGCAGAAATACACATTATTAAGAGTAAAAAGAAACGTAGCTACATTTGAAGAAGATATTTAAAACAAATTGCTGTAAAAGTAATGTCAGTGAATTAAAAGCGGACACCTTCCAAAATTTCTTTAACTTAGCCAAATTTGGCCCAAATAGAAAGAAAAAGCATAAAGAATCCCACAATCGACAAGTTAAGGCAATGAAGAAGTTGTTAAAAATCTTGAACCAAACAAACTTTGTGACCATGAAGTTTTCTAAGCAAGTTCTGTCTGCCAAGAAACATATTATTCCTATCTTACGGAAGTTTTTTCAGAAGCATTTTTCAGAGACACTTCTAACAGAAAAATAAAGAATACTGCCCAACTCATTCAACAACGACAGTATAATTTTGATCCTAAAATGCCAAGTATGATATGAGAAAAGAAAGTTAAATTCGATATTGCTTTTAATATGGGTAAAAGGCTAAAAAGTATTAGAAAAACAAATGCAAAAAATATATTAAAAAGATAATTACTTTAACAAAGTTAGGTTTCTTCATGTCAATCAATGATAATGTAATAAAATCCGAAAAATGTTAATGTCATTTACTTCTTAAAGGAAAATGTCATATGATCTCAATAGATACAGAGAAGATATTTGATAACATTTAACATAATTGTATGACAAAAACTCTATAAGTTAAGAATTAAATAGAACTTTCTTTATCCAGTAGATCTTAACAACAATAAGCATATTAAAAATGTCATTCTAAATGACAAAATGATGAACCCATTCTCCTTAAAATCAGGAAAAAGAAAAAGAAATTCATTTACCACTAAGCCCATTTAACATTATACTGGATGTCCTGTAAGTGTAATTAAAACAACAACAACAAATGCTTATGGATTAGAAAGTGAAAAAAAAAACAATTTGAAGAATATTTATTTATATAAATAGGACAAGATAAACTACAGAAAACTATGAGAAACAATAGAAAAGTTTAACAAGGTAGTAATCATTCGTATTCAAAACTCTTTCTAGAGCTCATCTAACATCATTCTTTTCCTTCCTCATTCCTTTCTAGTCACATTTGCCTTCTCGCTGTTCCACAAACATGCAAAGCCCACTACCACATCAATATCTTTGTATATGTTTTTTATTCTACCTTGATGTGCCCAAGATATTACATGGCTCCCCCTTCCACTTTCTACAGGTCTTTACTAAAATATGTTCTTCCCAGTGAGATCTCTCTGGCCACTCTGTTTACTATGGATGCCCTGACCCTACCATCTCCTGGGAGACCATTCTCCATGGGCTTCTCATTTCTCTACACAAGTTGTAACAGAGGCACTAAAAGATTTTGCTCCAGACTACTTTTGTAAGAATGTTTGTAAATTAAACAGCCTTGAAAGATATAATGTTTCCTCCTAAAATCAAGGACAGATTTGTTTACAGCCATGGAGGATATATGATCTACTAAGAAATAAAACAGAGAAATATATATACTACCTCTCTCAATAAATTTTAAGGTTTAATATTTACTTTATTCACATTGCTCTCAAATATTACAATCCTGCTTCATAATCCAGACTATGAATTTGACTCTATTACTTTCTCTGAATTTCACATGTATTTTCCCACTTCAATACTTTATACATGGCATTCCAAGTCTCAGATGGCATCATGTCTTGACCTCTTTATTCTCTTTCTCACTGAGAGCTGTACTCTTTCCCTCTTCCTAACTCCAAACTCTGAATTAAAATTACCCATCCTTTCATGGACAGAATAGAACAATTACAGGTCTACCCTAAATCTTTAAGGGTTGACTATGTAATAGCAGATAGGGTAAGCTTTTACATCTTGAAGATAAACCCCCAAAAGAGAAAAAAAGGACATGTTAAATGGACACCCCCAAAATTCACTATTTAGGTAACTTGATTATGACATGTATAGAAGTTTGTGTGAAAAGCAAGGAAAAAGATTCCTTGAAGTCTAGATGCCAAGAGGATAGTCCTCTTAACATGTGGCATTGGGTTAGGGTTTGAGCTTGCCTTATCTCACTTTTCATGTTTTAAGACTGTGGATGATACAAACACTTCTTTTTCCTAGCATCTCCAACAACATTCATCACAAAAATTATTACGTTATTTATATGTACAACATGAACTTAATAAGAATGGGTGAGGGGTGCCTGGGTGGCTCAGTCTATTAATTAAGCGTCCAACTCTGGCTCAGGTCATGATCTTACAGTTCTCGAGTTCAAGCCCCACAACAGGCTCTATGCTGACAGCTCAGAACCTGGACCCTGCTTCGAAATCTATGTCTCCCTCTCTGTCCTACCCCCACTAGTACTCTGTTTCTCCCTCTCTCTCTCAAAAACAAATAAAGCATTAAATTTTTTTTTTAAAAAGAATGAGTGATTTGACCAATTAATAAATCAATTTTGAACACAGCTGTCAATTCTAATATTATTTTTACTCAAAATCACATTAGCCTATCCCTTGTGTTTATTTGCAAGATTTTACTTTTTAACCAATCAGTTTTGTCTTCTATTCATTCTATTCATAAAATATTAAATTCATACAGAGTTGATTTGTTTGGATTTTTTTTGCCACACATCTTTTTCTAATTTTAATCTGGCACATATTTATCAGTGGGACTTTCAAACCTTAAATTAGATTTGGTTTACATGTCATTCTTAGGAATGTTATGAATTCAAATCTTGTTCACATTTTAGTGCTAACTTTTACATGCTAAAACTTTCAGATAACATGTGAAGTGTTTGTAACACTTTCAATCCATACATATTTTCTTGATACTTTGAAAAAACTGTATATATATGTTATCTGGTTTGAAAATATTTTCAGTCCATTTTCATTCAGATGATAAAACATGTTCAAGTGTTTAAGCATACTAAAAAATGGTGAATGAATTTTCAATGAAGTGAAAGAAATAAATTTTCTTGCCTTCCATAAGTAGAAATATAGTATTACTTATTAATAAATAATATAATGTTAAACAACTTGATAGTAGTTAGAAATTCAGTTGTTACAAAGGACAGCATCAATGTATGAGGACAGGAATTCTCTGTAAAATAAATCATTATTATTTATAAATCACAAATTATAAATTAATCTTACTGTCTAGAGAATGTGTTAAAGTCTCAGAGGTATAGGATTCAAGAAGTTCTAAATTGAAAAACAAGATCATGTTTAATATATTTACTAATATCCTATTTTTCCAAGACATAGTTCAAAATGAATACTAGGAATTAACCTCAATAATGCATTTTATAATGATGTTAACTGTTTTTTATAAGTCTAGACTTTAGCTTCTCCATTTTATACATTCATGAAATTCATATTTGGAAAGAATTATTAAAAGTTCTAGCTACACATAATCTAGGAAATGAGATTCAAAACATATACACATATCTGATGGTTACTTAAGATCATAGAGTTCAGAACATAGAAAGAAATTCCAGTAATCATGTCAGTTATTAATGCAAAACATCTGATTAGGAGATCTATTATATGGTGCTTTTGCAATCATTGTTCAATAAAATAAATTCAATGCGGACAGGATATTCGTGTTTTATCACTCTATAACCAATAAATAATACAACACTGAAATAAGGTAGATACCAAAGAAATGACTTGAAAGAATAGTGAAAAATGGACGACTGATAATGGAGCTATTAAAAGAGTTGTAAATGTTCTATTGGAAAAAAGAATAATCACTATTTTTTGTTGTATTTTTTACATTAAATATGTCTAAATTTGTGCAACAAAGCTGTACTTAATGGGCTGAGAGCAGGGTTTCAAACTCAAAGACACCAACATTTTCCATATTACTCCATGTATAAGCTCCACATGAACTATGCATTGAGATTATTGACCTGAGCTGTCACTGAGAGGTAATGTGGTATAATGTGTTTTGAAATCTAAAATCCTTATTATTTGACATCTGATTTCTAGAAAGGATTCTCTTTCCTCTTCCAAGCAAGATAAACAAAATGCAAACATGACAAGGCAAAGGATTGGATTTAGAATCCAATTGGATTTGGAATATATAGGATTCTATATTGTCATCCAGAATCAAAGGTTAGAGCATCATTTTTTCTTAGTCGGTTGTCTTTCCAATGCTTTTTATTTTGTAACAAAGCCGTAAATATAGCTGGGAAAGATATTGGGTTCTTTATTACTAGGTCTGATGAGATAATACCCTATTCCTCTCACAGATAATATGTCTATTGTAAAAGAGGAAATATCTGTCTACTACCTTGCCAGTGTGTCAAACTAAGTATTAACAATAATCCACTCTCTTTACCTGAGAGAGAAAATGCCGTTTTGCTGGAATGGTACAGTGGAACTATAGTATCGCAATGATAATCTAACATTTTTAATGGTCTCTAATGAAAAGCCAAAGATATTATTGGTGTATAAGATTGAGAGAATTTGCCTGTGTTTGGCATTTGGGCCTGTAATACAGGAAAGATTTAAAAAATGTGAGATAGTAAATAGACTGTATTGTTGAAGTGATGAAAAACTGAAAAAAATCAGTGGAGTGTCCAAAACTGCCAGCTGGAAAGGAGACAGAGGGATATCAACAGTCTGCATTCAGAAGGAATCCTGATGTGTTGATGTAATAGCCTGATAATGAAATGATTTGCCTGCCTCTACTTACAAAGAACTCTTTGATTCTTTGAAGTGGGATGCTTTGGAGATCACATAAACATGGCCTAACATAAAAATTGTGTGTTTAAGTGTATTATATCTTCTCCAAAAACATCAATTCAAGCAAATCAGTTACAAAGGTTTATGTATTTATTACACATATTAGAATTGAAGCTTGTTTAATATCTGCCACTTGCTCTGCATTAAAATCAAACTGCACTTAGAGACATTCTTTGGGAAAACAACAATAACTCAAAACTGAGTAACAACCCTGTCTAGACTCAAGTAAATACATCGTCACCCAATTTCATGAATAGATAATAGGGTACTTGTTAGAAGCATGTGATAGACACATCAGAGTAAAACTTTGCCAGATCTGGAAAATGTAGAAATAGCTTCCTTGAGTCCTTTGAGGAACTCAGAAGAATATGAAAAAAGTGGAAAGAGAGGGAAGGACAAAAGAGAGAAAACAAGAATATAAATTTCAAAATGAGTGGAGTCAGAAAATGATTAAGCCTAAATTATGAAATGAGAGCTATCCTCAAATGCTCCCAATACAGCGTGCGATTCAAATTAGTGTTCTTCATCAATTATCCAATGAATTTAACTAAATATTTGCCGTTATAATCCTTTCTCAGCCACTTAGCAGCTGTGTGACATTGAACAGGTTTCTGACGTCTCATTATTAAATGCCTAGTGTATGTCAGGCCATGGCACTAAGGATACAAGTAAATAAGAGCAGAATGGTCCTTGCAATTACGTAGCTTACACTCCTATGGGGAGAAATAAATGACAAACAAATAAAAACAATGCAATAATTTCAGGGAATTATACATTTTGTAAAGAAAAATAAAACTGGAATAGAGAATGGCTGGTGAGGTGAGGAGGGTAGTTTATTATGTGACTAACACTGTTTGAAGTAGCATTCTGAAGCGGTGCATCAGTTTTCATTAAATGGGGATGTGCACCAAGGTATCCCTGGAGGGGTCATTAATGTCCCAACAGCCATTCCAGATATGCCAAAATGCCTGAGTAGTAAGAAAAGGTGACTCCTGCCTTCGTACTCTTTCAATTTAAATCCATCTCTAATAAGTGGAATACTTTGAAACAACTTTAAAAAATGACTTGTTATTAATAGAGGCAGTAGAAACCTTATTATAAATGGTATCAAGCACTACAAATACTTTTTGAAATTTTTGCTTTGCAAACAGCTCCAATTCTCTTTTAACCACCAATCCAAATGCCACTTTCCACATGATACTCCTCTTGACACCCAACTCTTAGATGCTACAAATACTATGAAATAGAGATTGTGTGCTGCATTGATTAAAAACAATCTCTCCAGGAGTGCCTAGGTGGCAAGTTGGTTAAGCATCTGACTCTGGATTTTGGCTCAGGTCATGATCTCTCGTTACTGACTTCTAGCCCCACATTGGGCTCTCTGCTGAAGGCGTGGAGTCTGCTTGAGATTCTCTCTCTCTCTTTCTTTCTCTGCCCCTCCACTGCCCACTCTCTCTCAAAAGTAAATAAATACACATTAAAAGAAAAATCTCTCCAAAGAAACTAATTTTAGGATTTTCACCAATCACACCAGAAAATACTTAAAAATTGTATTATTTACATTCTATGTAGGCAATAATGGAGGGTGGATAAGGTCATAATTCTTCTGTGGGAGTGGAAAATAGTATAGGCCTTTAAAAATTCCCTTACCAACATAATGGAAATAAAAATAAAGTCCAACTATTGTATCCTTGTCAGCTTTAATATAGATAATCCATCTAAAATGTCAGTGTCTGGCACATAGTTAGTGTACAGAAACGTGTTAGCCATTATTTTGATTAAAATGCCTATTGTTTAGAATTTGTTTTAATTCAGTAAAAGATTTAGACTTTTTTTTTCTTTTCTACATTAGTAATTCTGTGTTTTGGAGGTATATGTCATACGTAAATGAGTGATAATTAGAACAAAACACACACAAGCGTCTATCTCAGCATGCAACACACTTTCTTTCTGGATCTTGAGAAACTTAACAGAAGACCATGGGGGAAGGGAAAAGGAAAAAATAGTTACAAACAGGCAAGGAGGGAGGCAAACCATAAGAGACTCTTAAATATGGAGAACACACTGAAGGTTGGTGGGGAGAGAGGGGAAACTGGGTGATGGGCATTGAGAAGGGCACTTGTTGAGATGAGTACTGGGTGTTGTATGCAAGCGATGAACCACGGGAATCAACCCCCAAAAAACAAGAGCATGCTTTACACACTGTATGTTAGCCAACTGACAATTCATTATATTAAAAATAAATAAATAAATAATAAAAATTTAAGTAATAAAAAAAAGAAAATTGTCTTTTTTATCCATCCTACATCTTTGTATCACTTTCTGCTATAGAAAACAAAAGATGTGGAATAATACATTTCACTTTTTCTCTAATTTCAGTATGAAGAGTTTTGACAATTTTATGGTACCTCTAAGGTTCACTGTATATCTAATATTCTCAACCTATGTCTCAGATAGTAAATACATTGGAAAAAGCATTCTTAGAAATGTCAGAATATTTCTCCATATAAAACTGATACATTATCATTTATTTTCTTATCACACAAAAACAAAATGCAAAAATGGTGTTATTATGGTGACTGAGTGGAGGCTTTTATAATGATATATAGTTGTGAACTATGTGAACTGTGCCATAGAGACAGTTTAATCCAGGATGTGATAATTACTACCCTGTCTATTGAAACATGGTTCAAAGGAATATCAGAGTAGAGCTAACCCCAAATCACAGACTTGCTTCTGACTATGCAGTGACATTGCAGTTAACCATTGTGTTAGGACTGATTTCCCTGAATGACAAGGGACACTTTCACTGTCAATGGTTATTGACCATCATATGTGGTTAGAAATAAAGACTTCATCTACAAGGATATACTGTTCCTACAATGATGTTGGTGGAAAATATCATCTCTACAGCTAATCTTGGAAATTCCTCTTGATATATTTTGGAAAATACAATCACTTTGAAGATACACAGAAGTTTATATATATATATATATATATATATATATATATCTTCCATTCAAGAACAAAGTTATTCTAAATTTTGAGATTTCAGAATAACAATATCTGATTTCTTCACCTTGGAAATTTTCTTGCTCCACTGTACAAATACAGTGTTACAACTATAAAATTAAAGAATGTATATAATTCAGTGATTGGACAAATAAATAGTTAACTAGATCAAAGAGTTATAAACATTTTTTAGTAATCAGATATTAGAAATGAGTTTAAAAGGACAAACAGAAGTTTACATAAAAAAGGGAATAGTGGAGTGTTGTTTGGAGATGTGGATAAAAGTAAGGACAGTGGCCTGGTGGAGATTTCAGGGAAAAGAAAGATCCAATGGACAAGGCCACTTAACCAGTACAGGAGACATCAGAAAGTATCCATAAATTGTTGAAGACCCTGTGCATATATACGCAACTTGGTTAATACACAATGGAGCAGTCATACGGAAGTTACAGGCTTATTTACTATTTACTATCAAAGATGAGTAAACTTTGGATAACAATTCTTTCCCAAAGTTTGAAATGACTACTTCTGGAATATTAACAGACAATTCACTGTTTTTAAACACTAATAAACATCCAAATAAACTCTATATGTTTCAAATTCATCTCCAAACACAAACATAGAAGCAGTCAGTGAAATACGTGGTAATAAAAATGGAGAACATAGATGGTTAAAACAATAAAACAATTAGTTTTGCATGGGCACCTTATATGTTGGCATTAAAAGCAAAAGATCTTGTTTGTTGAAACATCCTAGAGGACATTATATGAAGTGAAATAAGCCAGGCATGAGAGAAAAAGACCCCACAGCCTTACTTATATTTGGAATCGTGGTGTCAAATACATAAAAGCAGAAAGTAGAATGACGGTTACCAGCAATTGGGAGGTGGGGGAAATGAGATGTTGGTCAACATGAACAAAGTTACAGTTATGCAGGATGAGTAAGTCTAGACATTTAATGTGTAACATGAAGTTTATCATTAATAATGCTGTATTGAATACTGGAAATTTGCTAAGAAAGCACATTTCAGCTGCTCTCATCACAAATGGTAGCTTTATGAGGAAATGACACGTTAATTAGGTTGACTGCAGTAATTATTTCATTAAGTATGTTAAAACATCATACACACTTTAAATAAATAAGATCTTTAATAAAAAACACAAAAGATGTGCATATATGTTGAATACATATATATTATATGAATATATATTATAGTACTAATTATGTATACTAATTGTTAATATGTATTTTATTATATTAGCATATATTATTATATTATTATTGTATTATATTATATTATTATATATTATTGCTAGTGTCCTTACATCATTCAGTACCAAATTTTCTCTGGATTGAGTTAACATTTTAACTATTAATTATTAGCTATACACAACTGTTTATAAATTTTGTAAAATATTATATGTAAATTACAAAATACTATTAGTTAAATTTTTAAGAAAGAAAATTAAGGAGGATGTTAAGAGATATCAAAAGTATAGAAAATGATGTAAGGAAAGTCCAATTAACTCTCAAAATGGTAGTTTTTTATAAGAAAGATCAGATGAGGGGCGCCTGGGTGGCACAGTCGGTTAAGCGTCCGACTTCAGCCAGGTCATGATCTCACGGTCCGTGAGTTCGAGCCCCGCGTCGGGCTCTGGGCTGATGGCTCAGAGCCTGGAGCCTGTTTCTGATCTTGTGTCCCTCTCTCTCTCTGCCCCTCCCCTGTTCATGCTCTGTCTCTCTCTGTCCCAAAAATAAATAAACGTTGAAAAAAAAAATTAATAAAAAAAAAAAAAGAAAGATCAGATGATTTTAATATTTCACATCCTAGGAACATCTACGTTTATTAATGTATAGAATTCCATAATACAAACTTAAATTCCAAGGAAAGTAGTTCAAACTTAAGCAAAAACCTGAGCAATGTGAGCTAAACTGATTATCTGCATTAGTTCACTAAGGAACCCTAAACATTTCAAACATGCAAAATGAGATGGATGTATTCTGAGATCATTTTTGAAAAAGTGAACATAATAATGGTAAAACTTAAATATTGATAATAATTTCAAAATACGTTGCAAATATTCATTAGCTCAATGGTGAGCTTTTGGAAAAGATACAATGATCGCACAGTGACTATAATTACTAGTCTTTATTTAGAAACACTTTTAAGTTAAAAAATATATATATATTTTGTCAGGGACAATGGTGATTTTTAGACCACATCTAAGTAAGTTAGATAACAATTAACTATACATCTTATAGTGCTTGGGCTGCCATAACAAAAAATATAGCCTGAGTGGCTTAAACAACAGAAATTTATTTTCTCACAGTTATGAAAGCTGGGAAGTCCAAGATCAATGTCTGAAACCCTATCCTTGTAACCCCAGTTACCCTTTATCATCTCCTCAAAGGACTTGTGTCTAAATATAGTCACATTGGGGATTGGGATTTCAACATACGAATTTAGGAGGATGGACACAAATGTTCAGTCCTTAACACTATAGGGTTTAAATACTCCTCTTACCACTTTATTATGCTCAAAATTTTTCTTAATTGCTAGCATAAATAACATATGACTGCTAATTTTGAAAATGTAGTGCATGTTATTTATAGTCATGTTAGCTTTAATGGTTTTTCTTCCACTTCTTCCTGAAAAAGAGAGGAAATATGTGACTCTTCATTTTTTGTTTTCATTCTCATTTAAATATTGGTATTAAAAAGAGATGAATATGCTAGACATCATCTCTATTCAATTCTAAATTTTAAAACTGGATAAATGCTTTGGGATTAAGTGAGAAATACTGTAAATGAAATGCATCATTATCATGAGTCTCATTTCAGTAATTTTCCTGAGGGAAGTAAATGTAAGCATATGTTGCTTGGTCAAGGTGAATTTGTTTGCATAATAAAGACAGGATAGTTGCAAAAGTTGGATGAATTAGATAAAACTTTATTTTTTCTTGGTTTTAAATAGAACCTTTAAATAAATATTTTTAATTAAAAGTAAAAAATTAGCCTGGCTCTCAAACCATAAAAGAGACTCTTAACTATAGAGAAGAAACTGAGTGTTGCCGAAGGGGATGTGGACAGAAGGATGGGTTAAACAGGTGATGGACATTAAGGAGGGCACTTGTTGTGATGAACACTGTGTATTGTATGTAAGTGATCAATAACAAAATTCTACTCCTAAAACTAATATCACATCATATGCTAGCTAACTGGAATTTAAGTAAAAAATTGGGGAAAAAAAGTAATGAAAGAAAAAAAAATTATCCTGGCTCTGCCCTGTGAGTTTGTATTATTGATATCATACTTGATGGTCTAAAAACATGATTTGGGAAAAAGACTTTTTTTTAATGTTTACTCTATTTTATTTTTGAGACAGTGCAAGCAGGGGAGGGGCAGAGAGAGGGGGACAGAAATTCCAAAGCAAGCTCAGCGCTGACAGCAGTAAGCCCCCTGTGGGGCTTGATGTCACCAACCATGAGATCATGACCTAACTTGAAGTCCGATCCTCAAACAACTGAGCCACCCAGGTGCCCTGTGAAAAATGCTTTTTAAAGAGAACTCTTGACAACCATTGTCAAGAGAAGGATTTGTCAGATGATCTGCAGGCTGATGTAAATACTTTACACATGATTTTTCATATGTAAGTAACTGAAGGAGCTAATAATATACTTCAGATATTTAATATAAAACTGATCATATTAAATCAGTTGTCTCTTCAAAAACAGACATTTCTTAAAGTTTTAAAATGGAAAGATTATTTTATTTTCGTAAGTCCTGCAAAACGTAATGCATCTGTGGTTTGTCCATGGGATCTATTGCTTCTCCAAGGTCGTCTATAAAATTAAAAACCAACCAACCAAACAAACAAACAATAAAAAAACAAAATGAAAAAATCAAATAGTTATAAATAATTTTTAAGCCACTCTGCAGAAGTCAGGGCAAAATGTAGCACTCACATTACACATCTCTGCCAAAGGCTTTATGTTTCTACATACTAATAAGAAAATGGCCCAGGGGCAGTCATGGAAGCATGCCAGTCAATTCTAAGTGAGAAATTCCCAATAAACTATGAGAACTACATTTAGCCAACAGCTTTCCAGCTGCAGTGCCTTCAGGACTTGCCAGTACATTTGATCACAGGCCATACTTTTCTGAGGTACCTCCAGTCTATGTGTGACCGTTTCTGCTCAATATGTGATCTTCTATGGGCAAAATTTGCACCTGTGTTCCAGTTGAGCTGGCCAAGACTTTCTCAGAGCCGTGTTGTAGTCTGATGCTCACCTGCTCAGCCACCCAGTTGTCCTTCCTCATTCCTTGCAAAGATGTCAGACTTGCATGATTTATGAGGGCTTTACCTGCTAACTCCTGCTCTACCTTTTATCTTTTCATAGATGTTATCCCTATTAAATCTGCTGTACTTCTATTTCTTGGTATCAACTTTCTAGAACAAGACCTTTGATGGAAAAAAGATCCATAATTTTGGCCAAATTCATAAAATAATAATTCTTATTATTTTATTATTATACTTTATTTTATTCCTCACTTAATAAAAATGTAGCAATAAGCAAATTTATAAATTTCATAAATCATTTTCTACCTCTCTCTCTTTCTCTCTCTCTCTCTCTATATATATATACACTATAGAATACTAAAAAGATTTTTTGTTCCACTACATTTGAAAGTCTGTCACTTAACATTAATGCATTTCCTGAACTAAATGTTATATAATTTTTAATACCAGACATCTTTCTGTGGAGTTGTATAATACACAATGTGTGTGATGCATTTGTTTCTCAGTCTCCAAAGTCAGTGAATGTGCTGGGTAGAAACCAGCCTGGGCAGAAGGTTAGATACTTGGAATTTTACACTTTTTTTAAAATGTTTATTTATTTATTTATTTATTTTTTTTGGGGGGGGGCAGAAAGAGAAAGAGAGGGAGAGAGAGAAGAGGGGAGGGGCAAAGAAAGAGAGAGAAAGAATCTCAAGCAGGGTCTGAGCTGTCAGCACAGAGCCTGATGCAGGGCTCAATCTCAGGAACCATGAGATCATGACCTGAGGTGAAATCAAGAGTCAGACACTTAACTGACTGAGCCATCCAGGCACCCCTAGAATTTCATGTCTTGATTCCAATATTACCTTAATACAATCACAAATTATACTAGCACATGACAGCAGCATAATTACAAGGTTTAGACTTTTTAACAATTACAAGCTTGAAAATATTTGAAAGCTTATATTCAAGTTATAATGAGTTACTCATATTTTGTTACAAAATTGCATTAGGGTTATTCTGGTGCATGTTGCCAAATTTAGGAGTTTTTGCGGATCTGATAGGTGAGAAATGAAATTCTAGTGTAGTTTTAATTTGTGTATGCCTTTTGATGACATAGGTTAAACACTTTGTACATGAACCATATTTTGAGCTCACAATAAATACTTGCAGAATTAAAACCAGATTATAGTCCATCTGTAGGGGTTTATCCAAACTTCTTTTGGTTCTATTATTAGAAAATATAATTGCTATGTTAAGAAATTAATCATAAATATCAAACTTAATATTATGAAATAATAAAATTGGTTATTTATTAAAATGCCAAAATTTAGACCGTTTTCAGGCAATCTGGTTTTGAATTACTCAGCACATTTAGTACAATTAGTCAAGTAAGAAAATATTTAAGATCTATCTTTGTGATTCTTTAGTGATAGATGAGTCTTAAAAAGTTTAATGATTTAGGTTAAATCACTCTGCCTCACTCTGTGTTCAGCAATTATTAAATCTATTGAAATTGGAAAGTCTTAAAATAGAAGGAAAAATCCAGGAGTGTTTTGCATTCAACAATTCCTTATGACAAGGAACATTAATGATCACATGTCGAGGCTTTTAAAATGTGTTTTTGTATATTTTGACATAAGCAATTTATATTACTATGTTTTAAAATTCATCTGTAGGAGAAAGTACTGCTGTCCTTCACTTTAAGACATTCTGAGCATTTTTACTTTGCCACCAATTGCATAAAAAACAGTTTTCTTGGGACTCCTGGGTGGCTCAGCCAGTTGAGCATCCAACTTCTGCTGGTTCATGATCTTGCAGTCCGTGAGTTTGAGCCCTGTGGAGCCTGCCTCAGATTCTGTATCTCCCTCGATCACTCTCTGCCCCATCCCCCACTCACACTCTATCTCTTTCTGTCTCTCAAAAAATGAATAGATGTAATTTAAAAAATAAAGTTTTCTTTTTTTTTTTTTAATTTATTGATGTTTATTTTTGAAAGAGACAGACAGAATGTGAGCAGGGGAGGGGTAGAGAGAGAGGGAGACACAGAATCTTTAGCAGGCTCCAGGCTCTGAGCTGTCAGCACAGAGCCTGATGCGGGGCTCGAACTCACGAACCGGTGAGATCATGACCTGAGCTGAAATTGGATGCTTCACCGACTGAAACACTCAGGTGCCCCCCAAAAGTTTTCTTTATCACTGCATTCTTCTCATCTTGTGTGTTGTCTATGGCCATTCCACCCTGAACATGACCGATCACGTCTTCTCATCTTGTGTAGTTTATTATTATAATAGAAATATACATTTCTGATGTTATATTGTGGACATTTTTCTTATGAATTCATTGCATAAAATTCATAGATTTTATGTTTTACCTAAAAATATCAATTTATCAATTATACTTTATTTGCATTGATTATTTATTTGAAATGGTATGTATATTAAATAATGCATAATACAATTTTTGCTAAATTTTAGAGATTTTAGCATTTCATTTGACATTCCAGAAATCTAACTTTAGCAAAGCATGTTTTCTGAAAATACTTACATTACTTTATTACCTCTTTAATTCTGAGATACACATTATAAACCAAATTTATTTAGCTAATGTAGAGGATGACTATTCATTGTCTTTCACTGAAATTACATTATTGAATAAAACATATGTCAATATCTTAATAAATAATCAAAGGTTGGTTCCAAGGGGGAAAGTGATTAAAAATTATGTGCTCTGTAGACTTTGCTTCTATTTCTATACAACAAAATTTATAGTTGCTGTGAAAATGGTTGCCTTTTTTTTTTAAGCAGTTTTTCATTTATACATTGAGGCCACTAAATGAATGTGACCTAAGAAGTTAATTTCTCATTTTAATCATGTATATTCTCTTTACAAGACATATTGAACCTATTAAACCATTTCCAAATTATGTCTTTTTTCCCACTGTTTTTCTTTGTTCAGCCATTTACTATTTTAATGTAATTTTCTTCATTATAGATATATTTGTATTGAACTTAAATATATATTTAGGTTACAGGATTCTGTGCAATGTCTGGTGTACAATTTTTTTGCCATTAATTTAAGGTGATTTGTTTAATGTTTATTTATTTTTGAGGGAGAGAGAGAGCATGGACAGAGGAGGGGCAGAGAGAGAGGGGGATAGAGGATCCAAAGCGGGTTCTGTGCTAACAGCAGAGAGCCTGATATGGGGCTTGAACTCATGAACCGTGAGATCATGACCTGAGCCAAAGTCATACACTCAACCAACTGAGCCACCCAGGCACCCCTAAGGTGATTTTGATGTATCTGTTTCTGCTCTTTCTTTGTAATTTTTATTTTTATTTTTATTTATTTATTTATTTATTTGATATGAAATTTATTGCCAAATTGGTTTTCATACAACACCCAGTGCTCATCCCAACAGGTGCCCTCCTCAATGCCCATCACCCAGCCTCCCCTTCCTCCCACTCCCCATCAACCCTCAGTTTGTTCTCAGTTTTTAATCTTTGCAATTTTTTTTTAATTTTTCTTCAACGTTTATTTATTTTTGGGACAGAGAGAGACAGAGCATGAATGGGGGAGGGGCAGAGAGAGAGGGAGACACAGAATCGGAAGCAGACTCCAGGCTCTGAGCCATCAGCCCAGAGCCTGATGCGGGGCTCGAACTCACGGACTGCGAGATCGTGACCTGGCTGAAGTCGGACGCTTAACCACTGCGCCACCCAGGCGCCCCAAATCTTTGCAATTTTTAAACTACATAAGTGAAAATAAAGGTGTTGATAATCATAATAAGAGAGACTTGATTGATGTCTTCGTGTGTGTGTGCACATTGCAGAAGGGCTTTGGGTGTTGTTACGCTATTTAAGAATAGTAATCATTTCTTTTCTGTCTCCTTTATGCTTACATGCAGTTTCGTTTGTTTATTTTTGTTTTTTGTCTTTTAACGTGGGAGAGAAAGGGAAAGAGAGAGAGATCCCTTTAGTTGAATGTGATAAACCACAAGATGAAGCAGTATCAGGTATCAAGTCTTCAGTGTGCCATTTGCTACCTCAGGTCACTTGGTAGTTTTACATCAGGACATTTTGCCCTGAGAATGAAAAGTAGTGCAATGCAGATGAAGTGTTAATGACTCTTTCTGGATTATGACCCATCTGTGCTGCCTCCTGCCAAGGAACCTGATAAAAGGGCAAGACTGGGTTTGGAGAAGCCACATCAGCATGAAACAGAGTTCATAGCCTCCCACTCAATTCCAACTCCTGAAACAAAGTGCCTAAATCAGTATTCTCTCTTCTCTCAAAGTTGCTACATCAGGATTAGGGGTTTATCCATTATTGGAATACTGGTTCCTAAATTGTGGACAGAAGATGCCTACTCTTCTATTTAAAACTGGCTCCACAGCTTATCTTCACAAGTTTTTTTTTTTTTTTTCCAAAATTAAATCATTCTTTAGGCGAAGTGGTACTAGCAAGGGCAAAGCTATATACGGTAAACTTTAAGCTAAGACATACTCATTATCTTCAGTTTAAAGACATTCAGTATGCCTTTTTAAATACCCTTTTTCAAGAAGAGAAAAAGATTAAAATACTCTGTATAAAATTTCCTAAAATATAGTCAGTTTACTAATTCGACGAGGCTAATTACAAAAGAGTTTTAAGAAATTTGTTTTATATTATGTATCTACACATCTATGCAATTGTATGGAGTATAATATAGTTACTGTTCAATTTTATCTTAACGAAAAGGGTATTTATACAGTTCCTAAGACTGTCATGAATTATGTGATTTTACCTCAGTTGACTTTGTGTAGGTGTGTAGTCCTAGGAGGTTTCCCTTATCTTTGTTCACAACACCATGCTTAAGTAATTGATCACTCCTAATTTGCACATTGTACTTTCCATAGACCAATTAGGGTATGTGAAACAAACAAACAAACAAAATTACATTCTTCAATGAGCAATTTATTTTCTCAAAAAAAAAAAAAAGAAAACTAGAAAAATGCTTATGTTATTTTTTATTTTGAGTAAACAATTTTTGCTTAATTTCAAGAAAATAATAATTTCTCAACTATATATGAACAAGGGTAGATTTTAACTTTTGTAATAATTACTTTTAGGAAAAAGTGGGTATATGTAAAACTAGAGAACTAAAGACATTTCAAACTTAACATTCATTTATTCTACTAACATTTATTATGTGCCACATTCCAGGAATCAGGATAATGCAATTTTTGTCAGTAGGAAATCAAACAAATAAAAGAAATAGATGAGTTTTTAAAATTTACATTGCAATAAATTAGATTTGAGTACAGTAATTAGAAATACTTCCTAGAAAGGATAACACCTGAGCTAACACTTGAAAGAAATGAAGGATAAAGAGGATTTAAATAAATATAAAATAAAAATAAAGAATAATGGAATTCCAGGAAGATCAGACAAAAATGAATTAAATGTGTGAGAGAGTTTGAGAAAAGGTATAGAAAAATACTAACAGTTCTGACCAATAGGAAATTATGTTAAAGGCCTCAACAAGCACAGTAAGATTGAGATCAAACCATGTATATTTTCAGACCAAAAAGCTATGAAGCTTGATGTCAATCAACCACAAGAAAAAATTTGGAAACACCACAAATACATGGAAGTTAAAGATCATTTATCCCACTAAAGAATAAATGAGTTAATCAGGAAATTAAAGGAGAAATAAAAATGTATATATATGGAAGTAAGTGAAAATGAAAACATGACAGTCCAAACCCTTTGGGAAGAAGCAAAAATGGTCATAAGAGTATACAGCAATATTGGCCTACATCAAGAAACAAGAACAGTCTCAACCACAGAACCTAACACCTAAAGAAGTTTTGATAGGAATAGCAAATAAAGCCTAAAGCCAGCAGAAGAAGGGAAATGATAAAGATTATAGAATAAATAAATGATACAGAAACAAACAAAAAACAGTAAGATAGATCAATGAAACTAGGACTTGGTTCTTTGAAAGAATTAAAGAAATTGATAAACTCCTAGCCAGACTTATCAAAAAGAAAAGAGAAAGGACCCAAATAAATAAAATCACAAATGAAAAAGGAGAAATTACAATTAATACCACAAACAATTATAAGAAAATATGAAATATTATATGCCATAACATTGGGCAATCTAGAAGAAAATGAAAAATTCCTAAAGACATGCAAATTACCAAAACTGAAACAGGAAAAAATAGAAAATTTAAACAGACCCATAACCAGTAAAGAAATTGAATCAGTAATCAAAAATCTCCCAACAAACAAGAGTCCAGGCTGGATAACTTCCAAGGAGAATTCTACCAAACATTTATTTATTTTTTTTTAATTTTTTTTTCAACGTTTTTTATTTATTTTGGGGACAGAGAGAGACAGAGCATGAACGGGGGAGGGGCAGAGAGAGAGGGAGACACAGAATTGGAAACAGGCTCCAGGCTCTGAGGCATCAGCCCAGAGCCCGACGTGGGGCTCGAACCCACGGACCGCGAGATCGTGACCTGGCTGAAGTCAGATGCTTAACCGACTGTGCCACCCAGGCGCCCCTCTACCAAACATTTAAAGAAGAATTAATATCTATTCTTTTTGAACTGTTCCAAAAAATAGAAATGGAAGAAAACTTCCAAACTCATTTTATGAGAACAGCATTACCTTGATTCCAAAGCTAGACAGAGACGCCACTAAAAAGGAAAAATACAGACCAATATCCCTGACGAACATCAATGTGAACATTCTCAACAAGATACTAGAAAATTGAATCCAGCAGTATATTAAAAGGAATTATTCACCATGATCAAGTGAGATTTATTTCTGGACTGCAGGAATGGTTTAGTATTTGCAAATCAATAGTGTGATACACCACATTAATAAAAGAAAGGATAATAACCAAATGATCCTGTCAATACATGCAGAAAACACATTTGACAAAATATAGGATCCATTCTTGATAAAAGCCCTCAAGAAGGTAGAGACAGATGGAACATACCTTAACATTGTAAAGGCCATGTATGAAAAACCCACAGCTAATATTATCCTCAATGGGGAAAAATTCTCAGTCTTAAGGTCAGGAACACAACAAAGATGTCCATTCTCACCACTGTAGTTCAATATAGTACTGGAAGTCCTAGACTCAGTAATCAGACAACAAACAGAAATAAAAGGAATCCAAATCAGCAAGGAAGAAGTCAAATTTTCACTAATCACGGAGAACATGATACTCTATGTAGGAAACCTGAAAGACTCCACCAAAAAATTGCGAGAACTGGTACACGAATTGAGCAAAGTCACAGGATACAAAATCAGCATCCAGATATCTGTAGCATTTCTTTTTACTTAAGATTTTTTTTATCTTTAAGTAATCTCTACCCCCCCAGGGGGGTCCCAAACTCCTGACCTTATATCAAGACTCATATGCTCCACTGACTGAACCAGCCAGGTGCTCCTCTGTTGCATTTCTATACACCAATAATAATAAAGCAGCAGAAAGAGAAATCAAGGAATTGATCCCATTTACAACTGTACCAAAAACCATAGGATACCTAGGAATAAACCTAACAAAAGAGATAAAAGATGTGTACCCTGGAAATGATAGAACACTTATGAACTTATGAAAGAAATTGAAGATGATACAAAGAAATGGAAAAACACTCCACGCTCGTGGATTAGAAGAACATATATTGTTAAAATGTCTATGCTACCCAAAGCAATCTACATATTCAATGAAATCTCTATCAAAATACCACCAGCATTTTTCACAGAACTAGAGCAATCCTAAAGTTTGTATGGAACCAGGAAATACCCTGAATAACCAAAGCAATCTTGAAAAACAAAGCTAGAGGCATTACAATCCTTGATTTCAAGCTATGTTACAGAGCTGTAGTGATCATTACAGTATGGTACTGGCATGAAAACAGACACATAGATCAATGGAACAGAAAAGAAAACCCAGAACTAGACCTACAACTATGTGGTCAACTCATCTTCAACAAAGCAGGAAAGAATATCCAATGGAAAAAAATCTCTTCCTCAAATGGTGTTGGGTAAACTGGCACAATGACATGCAGAAGAATGAAACTGGACCACTTGCTTACAAAATTCAAAATAGATGAAACACCTAAAAGTGAGACAGGAAACCATCAAAATCCTAGAGAAGAAAACAGTAACTTCTTTGACCTTGGCCAGAGTAACTTCTTATTAGACACGTCTCTGTAGACAAGGGAAATAAAAGTAAACATGAACTGTTGGGGCTTCATCAAGACAAAAAGCTCCTGCGCAGTGAAGGAAATAATCAACAAAACTGAAAGGCAACTTATGGAAACTGGCTCAAGCAATCTTTCTCTCATTTGCATGGATTTTGGACTAGTTGATTCAAATACTCATTTAAAGTGAAAATTTTAAACCTTTAACGTTCTGACTTTCAGCTCAATTCTTACCCTACTTGTTGAAAAGTCACTGCCCTCTGTTGCCCAACCAAAGTGTAAGGTGCCACCTAGTATATTACACACCAAATCACCTTGACTAGAGCCCTCATAAGCTAGATGCCTGGCTTAGCATCATCAAATGATGGCATGGGTAGCCTGGAGGTTATTGAATCTTACATTATCTTTGTTTTCCTAAAGTATTCTGAATTGATAAAATAAATTTCAGAGTAGTAGTTCCAAATTTCTCAAAATATCTATGTATAATTGAATTTCTTACTATCCCATAAAAATGAAATATGCAAAGAAGTTGAATGGTGTGCTCTACTTACATTGCATTGCAGTAAGTGGATCACCATATTTAACAAGTTGGGTCAAGATAGCTACTATATCAATGGTCCATCAAAAAATAAAATGATATGTTGTGATGTTTTAAAATTTGAAACATTAAATGCATTACCTATAAGAAATATATTGTCTTCATAATGTTTTTAACAATATAAGAGATTATAAAGAGAGAAATCTTAACCTTTCACATAGCCAAGAAGATATAAGCCATTGTATACATGCTCTCAAAATAAATCCTAGATCATAGATATCAGTTATTTACTCTGCATATAGACTATATGCATTTTGGTAATAAAAACAAGTGTCTTTTACGCTAATAGAGAGTAGATATTTATCTTAATCTTATTATTTCCTTCTTTTCAAAATAAGAGGATGGCAAGACTATATTAGTAACCTCCACTATTTTCCTTCAAATTTTGTTGATTTATATACTAAAAACCTTTCAAATACAGACATACCAGTATTATCTATTCCCATCTAGTATTTACAGGGAGAAAAGAGGTATACTTCATTAATATCATGGGTAAGCTCAAATAATTCCTATTTCTTGTATTATTTATTGTTACTCATTTTATCTTATTTATTCTGTAAGGAAAAATAAAAATAAAAGGCTTAATTCTCTCTGTTGATAATATATAACTTACTGTGAGAAAACATAATTTTTTAAACCTAAACCTAGACAATCTTTTTATTCCAATTCGCCCCAATATCAGATGAGTTTGAGTGCTAAAAATAATCAAAAGTGATAAGATTATATGTGCTAGGCCTATTATCATAGAGCTGATGAAAATCAGCCAGCAGTTCTTCACCATCAGAATCATTCTTATGTGGTAAAAACAAAACAAACAAAAAAGATTCCATGTTTTAAACTGTTGTTTGATTTTTGGTATCAAAACATATTGATCAAAATGTATTTATTGAAACGAGAAATAAAGGTACAGGTACACTCCACTCTTCAAAAGTTTGTGTTACAGCACTGCGCTTTCATGAAAGGACTACATTAGTACCTGTTTTTGCCAACTGAGAGAAATCTGAAGAGGATTTTTGCTTTTACAAAAAAAGGTGACAAGTGAAAATAGTGATTAGCATTCATTTGCAGTGAGCCTTTACACAGAGACCATGAGCAGCCAGAGTGGCACCACTAAGCCCTTTCCCTGAGAACTACACTCAGCAGCTCAGCTTCGAGAACTCTGTCTATGAGCATCTGTGCTTATCTCAGTTTATTCTATGCATCTGTTAGCAAGATGTGTCCTAAGGTATCACAAAAGCCTCAGAGAGATTGCTTTTTGGATCTGGGAAAGATCAAAAATTTTTCCGCATAAATTAATGGTAATTGCTTGTTCCCTTTAAGTGATTTGGCTTATGGAAGGTTTGATAAGAATCTTCTACTTTTGGATACTAGGAGAAACTTGTATATCAAATAGCCAAGATAAAGAAAACAGTGGATTTAAGGAGCTTTGTTGTTAATTTTGCTAACATTGTTTTCAGTCCTCTTATTTGGTACTGGGATCTTCATTTTTGGAACCTCCATGTCTTCTTCATGGGGCAATAAAACATGTCATTCTTGCCTCCCTCTTCTAGACATTGGAGTAGAAGTCTAGGATCATCATGAATAATATTTCATCATTAAGTGACTGAGGATGAGACAATCGTAAGAGGTTGTTTCTAATTCTACTTCCTCTCTTTCCCCCCCATTCTGTGGCCCCCATCTGAAGTGGATGTAGTTTCTCTTTAGAGCAAGGAGCTACTTTAAGGATCTCAATATCTACAGTCACACCAACAAGGACTATTTGTTTTTCTTAAAAACTTAAAAATAATAGAAACTTGATTGGTAGTTTGGGGATTTAACTAACAATTAAAACACATTAAAAGCTAAGGTAGCTGTCAGTATTTTTAACTCCTGGACAATTTACAGGGTAGTGAACAACATAAGAGATTTATTACAAATATAATCTTATAAACTAGAGCCCTTTCTTGTGGCTTACATCTCTGACCAATAGGTCTTCGTGCTCTGTCTCTTATACTTCTAATCAATCACTCAGTGACTTCCATCTTTGTTTTGGGTGGCTCTAAATGAGAGTTAACTTTCCTGATGACACAAAAATGCATCCTATTCAGTTAAACTTACAAAAGAGTTTATATTTATTGCTTCCCTCAGGGAGAAAGCAAACTGTTTCATATGGGTTTTCATGTGACAAAATATTCTTTATTACCTTGAAAATGTTTGAGTCCCAATTTTATTGATTATTAAGTTTTTATTGTGGCAGGCTGGCTATAAAAAGAATAACCTCTCACAACAAAATTATATGCTACATTTTATGTCTCAAATGGACAAGTGTGAATCTAGTTTTTTCTCATACTTACTTACTGAATGTCCCTAGATATGACCAACAAAATTTAGCATCTTGACATTTTTCTACTGAATGTCAAGAGCTCCACATTTGGTAGGCATACAGTCTAAATTACAAGGCACAACTGATTGATTGTTTATCCAACTGCTTTGCAGTAATTGCAACTTCTCAGCAAGGCATAGTATAACCCTTACAATCCATCCTAACTTAATTCAACCAATTCCAAAATTTATAGTATAGTAATTGGACATTTCACTGTTAATAAACAGTTCTGTAACTGTGAAGGTGTTGGGGCTTCTGATGATAGTACGTAATAACCTAATTTTTTAATGGGAAATACATTGGCTATTGACAAGAAAGAAATGGGTTTAGATTTTCAGATATTGCTGAAAGTGAACCCCAAACAATAGCACAAGAATTCTCTTTGCACTTTCTGTTTCTTTTTTCTGCTTGTTGTTGCTTTTCTCTGTATTTTGCTTTTATTTTATTATGATGTAGATTTTCTATTTGTCAACAAAACAGACAAATTCTTATAATTTCAATGTTAAAAGGAAGAGAAATGTATATTTCCATCTCCAAAAGGTACAATATTAGAAAATCCTGTCTGGCTTTGATTGGATCATGTCCCCGCTGATTAGATTATATATTTGGTATTTAACTCAATGACTAAGCTCAAAGAGATATAGTAACATGATTGGCCCACTCCACTCCAAAAGCTCAAGACCCCTGAAAACATGATAAGCCATCCCATTAGGACATAGAATGAATAATGAGTTTCCCAAAAGATAGTGGTAAAGACATAAGTTGTACAGGCAAAGTACTTAAAGCAAAAGTAAATATATATACGTACATGCACAAATTCCTACATAGAGAAAAAAACACTAGTCTTTGATTAACTTTCATTAGTCACACAATGTGCTATTTCTGTATCTACCATCTTGACACTGTTTTCTTTTTTGATGATATTTTAAGATTTAGTAGCATACCAGGTCATAACACATACCTCAAACACAGTGAGTGTGTTATCATATCTTGTCTCTCACAGACTGCCTGATTTCCCACATCTGCTCATCGTGTGCTTAAACACACAAAGTATGCTTCTGAAGCAATTTGTCTCTCAGAGACAGATCATAAGAGCTTTACAGCCATCTCTTCAAACAAGCTAGGTAGGCATGGAAACCATCCAAGGGTACAGGAGGCGACTAGTGTCAGAAATAATGTGCTTACTGCCTCCTGTAAAAATAAGTGGATTCTAAAAATAATGTAAACTGACTAAAAGTGATGTAGCTACCAGGAAAGTGCCTTTCTCTTTGAGCGGCATCTCTCTTCCTGCTTTCCTATATACAAACCACATTTTAATAAGCATCTTCCAAAGGCATCTAAAATTCAGAAACAGAAGAAAACAATTATCTTCTGCTTATATGTTAAAAAAAATACAGATCAATTAGACAATAGATGATATTTAGTGATTTACATGTCATGAATATTTTTAAAAACATGGAAAACAAAATGCATTCCCCTAAATCTACATGAGCAACACACTGACTTATACAGTTCTTGTATAAATAGCTACATCTTGTGTGGAAAGAGTAAAAACTGACACAGTATTAAGATTAAAGTTAATAAATCTTTTTAAAAATTATCATGATTTCATATTATTTATGAATGGCTAAATGAAAGAAAAATTAACATTAAGATATTTCAAATGGGGTCCCTAGGTGGCTTAGTCAATTAAGCCTCTGACTGCAGCTCAGGTCATGATCTCACAGTTGGTGAGTTCGAGCCCCACATCAGGCCCAGTGCTGAGAGCTCAGAGCCTGGAGCCTGCTTCTGATTCTGTGTGTCCTTCTCTCTCTTCCTCTTTCCCACTCATGCTCTGTCTCTCTCTGTCTCTCAAAAATAAATAAATGTTGAAAAAAATTAGACAGATATTTTAACCATTTTCTTACCAAAGATAAATCATATCAAATCTAAAAGCAAAAAAAGGAAAATTAAGAAGAATATATTTTAAAAAATTTTTTAATGTTTATTTTTGAGAGAGAGAGAGAGGGAGAGAGAGAGAGAGAGAAAGAGAGAGAGAGCATGAGCAGGGGAGGGGCAGAGAGGGGAGACACAGAATCTGAAGCAGACTCCAGGCTCTGGGCTGTCAGCACAGAGCCTGACGCAGGGCTCGAACCCATGAAACATGAGATCATGACCTGAGCCCAAGTCGGATGATAACCGACTGAGCCACCCAGGTGTCCCAAGAAGAATATTATTTTAATGATTGAATAGATCCTGTGATATTTTCTGTTCAAAAGGAAAAATAAAAAAAACACAAGCCTACACATTTTTAGACAAAATTCTTTACTTAAGATGTTCATGCATTATTTAAGAAAATAACTTTGTGGGTTATAGAATAACAAAATTTAGTTACAATGGAGAGACTGTCTGTCCCTTTTTGTTTGATAGATTAAAAATTTGCATAAATGAAGTGATCACCAAAAAGGACTAAAGGCCATGCACAGCTGTAGGTACAATTCCCAGGAATGGGTTAACCCTTTTTATTTTGTTTAGGAATGATATTTCTAATTATACTGAAAACATACAAACATTGTGTACATTTTCCATTCCTTTACTTGTCTTATCAAAATAAATCATATATACAATCAAATTTTGAGATGATAGCAAAAACAATTTGAAAGTGTTTATAACATTTAGGAAAGAGATGAGTGTGAGGAATCAGATAGTAAACCGAAAGACAATAAATATAGGATCTGTGTGAAATGTGTACAAAAGTGAACATTTGAACCCACAGACATATGGAACCATATGACTTTTTTTCTTTCTTTCAGAATCCTTGTTGATAGTATAGTGACTATCAACAGATTCCTTGATAAAATTATGCCAGAAGTGTAAAGAAAAACCTTGAATTGCTCTCAAATTGTATTGCATTTGTGACTATGCTATGAAGAACAAAAGCATACATGTTTTCTTTTTCATCCATATTAGTTATATTATATAACTCTATCTTATCATAGTTTGGTAAAATGTTCTAAAATATAATCAGATGTTTCTACCAATAATAACAATTGCAAATATGTCTCTAGTATGTATACCACAGAAGTTAAAATACTAAATTTCAAAAGCATAAATTAGCCAATTTTTAATGTATTTTATAATAAACTTGTTGATCCTAAAAAGAAATTGGAGGTGATAAATATATACATATATACTCATATGTATACATATTCTTATATATAACTATAAACATATATAAATGTGTGTGTTTAATGTTATAAAAATGAATAATGGAATATGAAGTTAATGTGCATGGAGATGTTAATTATTAGAGCTCCAGAATTTACAGATGATCTTTGCTTGACAAGACTCTCCCTTCTTATGTGAAAAAAAATTTTTTTGTTATCTCTAGGATTGCCACTCAGTAGGAATCAAGTAACTTCTTTAGTTAGAGTAAGTTTTTAGCCAACTAGATAACAATAGTTGTATTTTCCTGGTAGCGAAAGTAGTGCTCAAAATGAGCAGTGAAAATATATAATTATTCAAGACTTAATAGTCCCTGAGCCAGCATTATGTTTTTAGTGAATCAGAATATATATACACAGAAAGAAACGTAGAGATAATAATGCAATACTCTATGAATCTCTTCAGAAATCATCTGTGATAGGCAAATAATTACCCCTTCTAAAGATATGTGTGTCCTCATCCTGGTAACCTGTGTATCTGTTACCTTACATGGCAACAAGACACTGGAGACGTGATTGAGTTAAGGACCTTGAATAGAGAACAATATCTTTAATGACCTGTCAGCTTTGGCGGTGGAGGAAGGGAGTCACAAGCCAAGAATCATGGGCACCCTCTAGAAGCTGAACAAGGCAAGGAAATGAATTCTCCTCTAGAGCTTCCAGACAGAAGTGTAGCTTTGCTGACATCTTGATTTTAGCCCAAAGAGACTTGGGCTAGAACTGTAACACATCCAGAACTGTAACACGATAAATTCGTGGTGCTTTAAATCACCGAATTTGTGGTAATTTGTTACAGCGACAACAGGAAATTAATTCACCATCAGCCCTGGGGCACTGGGCAAACAAATCCTTCTAAAGTGCTTCACTTTAGTCTGCCTTCTTTATCTACAGGGTAGGCAACCAGGGTTATAATACATTGTTAGCATGTGGAATACATACACAAAACCCAAAACTAGATATACAAGCAATTGATTTTTACCTTTTCAAGAATTTTCAAAGAGCTTACCAAGAACTTAAAATATAAATATTTTTAAGAGTCATCCTATTTTATTTAACATCTCTGAATATCAATGAGCCAATTCCATTCAACTACATTCCTTAATGCTAAGTCAGTTTGGTATCCCTGTCTAATTCAGCAAGCTCAACAACCTCTAATTCAGTAATTTCTTGATTGCACATTATCCAGTTTCCAAATATGGCAGAAATCATTATTAGCAAATGACATGTGAAATGCCAGAAATAAAAGACGGTGCACCAAACCCTGAATCCAAAACTAAATTTTCTGGTCCTTTCAGCTCATTGCCCATCTCTGCATTGTATGGAAGGAGAAAATGTTCTCACTTTAAGACTCTGGTGCTTATTGTAGTTCTTTTACACAAGGCACTCATGTGACTATTTAAGCTCTGAAATATCACTATAAACCAGTAAATATTAGTAATCAGATATAATGGAGTCATATAAAATAGAAATTTTTTTCTACTTCACATAAAAAATCAGAAGTAGAAAATCCAGGATTATGTTTCTTTTTGTTCCACAAATGCTCAGGGATGTCCCACCAATTCCGGAGTATAGCTTTAATTACCCTGTTCCAAAATAGTGGGACAAGATCCAATATCACATCCACATTCTAGTCAAAAGAACAGAATAAGGACTAAGAAGTAAAGGAGACAAAACTTGTACATCAACTATATTTTATGGAAAATTTTCAGGAGTTCCTGCATGGCACTCAACTTACATTCCATTATTCAAAACCCAGTCATATGACCATAAGTCATTGAAAGGGAACTTGGAAATTTTGTCTCTATCCTGGATAAATATATACAACTAAAACCTGGAATTTCCACCACCATGAGAAAAGGGAGGAACAGATATTGGAAGAGGCTACCAGTCTTTGCCACATTGTTCTTGGAGAGAGAGACAGAAACAGAGAGGAGAGCATGAGAGAAAGTGAGAGAATGAAAGAAGAGAGATAAGTAGATAAATATGTTGATAGATAGTTAATCACATTTTACTCTCATAAAAGTCTTATGTGGTAGAAAATATTGCATTTCTCATTTATCAATGAGAACACTCAAGCATACAGAGGTTATTATGAATGTTTAAGATTATATAGCTAGGAGGTGATGAAAAAGAATTTGAACCTACTTTTGCCTGAATCAGTATCATCTGTCCTTAAACAGTAAGTGATACTATAAAATTTTATAATAATCCAAGCAATTAAACTGAACCTATTTCAGATTATTTTATTTTAATAGGTATAGGTTTATTTTTAACTCTATTTGTAGAATGCCTTAAAATCCTTTATTATTTTTAGAAGTCTAAGCCTTTTATTAAGATTTTAGGATATTTTTTGCTACAGAAGGATGTTTAAATAACATTTAAAAGGACGCCTGACAATCAAAAAGAATGAAATATTGCCATTCGCAACTATGTGGATGGAACTGGAGGGTATTATGCTAAGCAAAATTAGTCAGACAAATATCTGTCTTAGAGAATGACAAATATCATATGACTTCACTCATATGAGGACTTTAAGATACAAAACAGATGAATATAAGGGAAGGGAAGCAAAAATAATATAAAAACAGGGAGGGGGACAAAAACATAAAAGACTCTTAAATATGGAGAACAGAGGATTGCTGGAGAGGTTGTGGGGGGGGGGATTGGATAAATGTGTAAGGGGCATTAAGGAATCTACTCCCGAAATCATTGTTGCACTATATGATAACTAACTTGGATGTAAATTAAAAAAATAAATTAAATAAAAATCAAAAAAAAAAAAAAAAGGCAAGCCTAAGTGGCTTAGTCAGTTAAGCGTCCTACTCTTGATTTCCGCTCAGTTCATGATCTCACAGTTCATGGGATTGAGCACTGTGTCGAGCTCTGTGCTAACATTGCAGAGCCTCTTGGAATTCTCTCTCTCTCCCTCTCTCTCCCTCTCTGCCCCTAAAATAAATAAATAAACTTTAAAAATAACATTTAAATATATAGCTAATTTAGAGAAAAATTACATTATTTATTTAAAATAAAATGGATTAAAGACCTAAATGTGAGGCCTGTTACCATAAAAATCCTAGAAAAGAGCACAGGCAGTAATCTCTTTGAAATCAGTTGTAGCATCTTCTTTCCAGAGATGTCTCCTGAGGCAAAGGAAACAAAACAAAAAATATACTATTGGGACTACATCAAAATAAAATGCTTCTGCACAGCAAAGGAAATGTTCAACTAACCCTAAAAGGTAACCTACAGAATGGGAGGAGATATTTGCAAATGACATACCAGATAGGGTTAGTATCCAAAATATATAAAGAACTTATAAAACTCAACACTCAAAAAACAAATAATCCAATTACAAAATGAGCAGAAGACATGAACAGACATTTCTCCAAAGAAGACATACAGATGGCCAAAGGACACATATGAAAAGATATTCATCATCACTTATCATCAGCAAAATGCAAATCAAAACTACAATGAGATATCACCTCACATCTATCAAAATAGCTAAAATCAAAAACACAAAAAACAGCATGTGTTGGTGAGGATGTGGAGAAAAAGGAACCCCCTTGTAGGGTTGGTAGGAATGCAAACTGGCACAGTCGTTCTGGAAAATAGTATGGATGTTCTTCAAAAAGTTAAAAATGTTTAAAAAGTTAAACATAGAACTACCCTGTGATCCAGCAATTGCACTACTGGATACTTACTCAAAGAATACAAAAACATTAATTCAAAGGGATATGTGCACTCATATTTTTATAGCAGCATTATTTACAATAACCAGGTTATGGGAGCATCCCAAGTATCCATATATTGATGAATGGATTAAAAAGATATAGAATATATGTATGTATATATGTATACACACATGCACATACACAATGAAATATTATTCAACCATAAAAAATAATGGGATCTTGCCATTTGTAATGACATGAATGGAGCTAAAGAGTATAATGCCAAGTGAAATAAGTCAGAGAAAGACAAAATACTATATGACTTCTCTCATATGTAGAATATAAGAAACAAAACAAGTGAGCAAAGGGATTTTAAAAAAGAGAGACAAATCAAGAAAAAGACTTATAGAGAACAAACTGATGTTTACCAGAGGGGAGTGAGATGGGGGGATGGGTTAAATAGGTGACGAGAATTAAGGAGTACATTTGTGATGAGCACTGGGTGGTGCATTAATGGTTGAATCACTATACTGTGCACCTGAAACTAATGTAACACTGTATATTAACAGACTGGAATTAAAATAAAAACTTTAAAAGCTAAATAAATAAATAGATATATAAATAAATAAACTTGTCCTGAGACTGCTTCCATATCATTGGCACTTGTTGAATAAGCATTATAAGAAAACATAACTGATATCAGGAAATAAAAGATCATATATAATTAGTAGTTTCATCAATTACTACCATTTCAAGTATTTTTATTTTCTTATATATTAACAGAAACATACATAATATATATTTCTGTAGATAATCGTTATAAATTCTAGAAAAGTAAAAGATTAAGCAAACTTTAAACAATACTTATTAAAAAGACTAAGTGAATGATGAGCAATGGAAAATCCATGGAAGTGTTTTATTAGCTTGTCCAAGATGCTTATAAAAAAAAAATGTTTACAAAGTAAGCACATTTTAAACACTTACCTTATATAATGTCTATCTCATCACTTAGTACAGTCTACCAGTCTGGAGATAAAGTGTTAAAGGTGAATTAGGACTGGAACATGATGTATCACCAGGTAAAGAGAATATTTTAGAGTGTAAATATTGAATACATTTGTTGTACTGAAAATTACTTGATTTTTTTGCTAAAAATACTTCCATGAAATTTTCGAGACAATGGATGATTATCTCAAATATTCCAATAACACGAATAATACAAAAATCAAGAAGCCTGCTTAGAAAAATAAAATGTTATTTAAAACCATATTGGGTCAAAGGATAAAAACCACGTTTAAAAGGTGACTTTAAATTTACATGATCTGTATTCCTCTGTGTTTGTGTGGAATCACTCCCCTCAATTACAATTATACTTTTTCAAGGATTCTCAAGCAATAGTTGGGCAGAAATAAACTTTAGGATGGGGTAAAGATAGGGTTTAAAAGTCCTCTTCTCCAAATGTCTATCTAATATGCTCTTCTTTACCTGCTGATAACAAGATCTCTTGATTAATAGAAAGGTGTACATGTATTTCTTGTCATGTTCCTTAACCTTATTTCTCTTAGTTGTATTTTTATGTTTTCACTTTATATGACACCTATTTGTAAGTCTCATTTATTCACCAAGTAAAATTTATAATCCTTATGGAACTAATTAATATCTAGTTTATATCCAAGAAAAAGACAAAAGAATCACCTTGCACATGAGATGTTTGAAATATATATTGCACCATTAATATTTACAACCATCTACCAAAGCCCCCAGAAGACTGTCTAAATGGTTAACAGGTATAACAGTCACCTGGACTCTACCTCTAAACTAAGCTAATAATATAACGTCATTATACAACTAAGTCCAGTCATAATAATTGTTTCCATTAATTGATTGTCTTCTATGTGTCAGCCACTCCATTAGGTACATTTTACATATGCTAGCTAATTCTCAGGGCAACACTGCAAGCTAAGTAACCTACCCAAGATTACACGGATAGCAAACAAAAGAAATTCTTCCTAATCTCATAATGCAGCCACTTTCCAATATTTGATGCATTATATGCGATAATTACAAACACTTTCTTTTGCAGAATATATACTATTAAATTCATATCCAAAGAATAAAGTCGCATTGCAGTAAATGAAAATTTATTGATAATAACATTAGCTTGAATATGATTATGACAAATATGGGAAAACTCATTTATGATATGTTTATGCTTTTAAACAAGATTCACTGTCCACGCCTTGTACAGATGGGAAAGTTATGAGATATGAAAGCTGTAGATCCATCATATAACAAAGACTCTGTTCCACATTGAAGCCTAAGAGGAATTGACACTAGAAGCTTTTAGAAAATGATTGTCTGCATCTGTAGGCATTGACTTTCTGCCAAGTTTTTAAATTCTTTTGTTTACCAAGGATACATTTAAAAGTTAAACATCTTGAGAACTGGCGCCAGAGTTTGTGACATATAGCAGCACTTTAACATTCTTTCGGTTTCACAAAGAAACTACTTATCTGCAATTTAGTAAACAAAATAGCATGAAATCATATTTTACTGGTTTATTTAATAATCTTGCTGTCAATGTTAAACATACAGATTCTAAGCCAAAAGCTTACTTTTCAGGGGTTTTCATAAATAGTTAACAGCAAGTGGGTATTTTGATATTGAAAAGAATTTTCTATTCAGTGTTCACTTGCATATTTCCTTCTTCCTACTTGATGATGATATGAAAATAAGTTGGCAACGATAATGTCAAGAGGTCAGTTCATTATCATCCTCAATAAGCTTTTTTTTTTTTTTAACTCTGATTTAGTTTGCGTTTATACAGAGGAATCATTTATACTTTCTTTCATTTATGGAGTTCATTAAGCACATCCTATGTTTCGAATATATAGATTTCTTGCTAGAAAGGTTACATAGGGGCTGTCAAATGGAGTCAGATATATAGGCACTGTGATTGGATGAGATACCCCATAGAGAATGAATGAGTAGATAATGGTTCTCAACTTTGGTTGAATATCAATGACTTAATGGGGCTTTTGGAACTCTACTTCTTGGAGCACTATCCAAAAGCTACTAAATAAAAATCTCTGAGAATGAGGATCAAGCAAGTTACTTGAAAAATTCTATAGAGAATAGTGTTTCCAGAAAATATTAAGGATAACTGCATAAAGAAAAACAAGAAGAGAGAAAAGATTACTACATTCCAAAACACCAGTATTTAACTGGGTGATTGTATGATGAGCCAACAAAACAGACTGGAGAGAATGGTCAACTGGAAGAAAGAGGACTTGAGAGAATAAAACCTAAAAGTGAGGTCAAAAGTTTGAAGAATGAAAGGAGGTAAAAAATATACCTTGAAGAGAATCCAAGAATTATGAGAATTACATAGAAGCTAAGGTGCTTGTACTTTCTGAAATAATGGATGATATTTTTCAGTGAAATCATTTGAAATTCTAGACTGAGAAAAAAAAGAACAAGGAACATGTAGGAAATTTGCACATACAGGTTTTATTTTGATACAGATAGTTTTGTAAGTATAAAAGGAGAATCTCAGGCAAGCACACAATTAATAGCCTCATTTTTTCTATGAGATTTTAGGCAGGCAAAATGCTGAATCAAACTTAAAGATAATCTGGTAACTACTTCTGGTTACTACTTTGTTAATAATTATTACCAATGTAAAAACATAGCAATAATGACAAAAATAATAGCAGTATTATTAATAGTTAAGATATTCTTTTTATACCAGATGTATAATGTTATATATGTTATTATTTAATCATTAAGTTAATTAACATGTCCATTTCTCACCATTACTGTGCACCCGAGATCTACTCTCTAAGAAAATTTCCTGTGTAGAACTCCTTTCACCATGTCATGCCTTAGATCTCTGAATGTATTCATCCTACATAACTAAAATATTGTACTCTTTGACACATATCTCCATTTTTCTCACCTCCCCATCCCTGGAAACCACCATTCTACTCTCTGCTTCTATGAATTTGACTTTTTCAGATTACACATATAAATGAGATCAGGTAATATTTTTATTCTGTATCTGGCTAATTTCACTTAGCATAATGCCCTCCAGCTTCATCTGTGTTGAACCCTTGGACACACACTGTTGGTGGAATGTAACTTGGTTCAGACATTATGGAAAATAGTGTGGAGGTTTTTTTTTTTTAATTTGTTTAAAAATTTTTAAATTTTCATTTATTCTTGAGAGACAGAGAGAGACAGCATGAGCAGGAGAGGGACAGAGAGAGGGAGACCCAGACTATGAAGCAAGCTCCAGGCTCTGAGCTGTCAGCACAGAGCCCAAGGCAGGGCTCCAACTCACGAGCCATGAGATCATTAACTGAGCCGAAGTCCAATGCTCAACCAACTGAGCCACCCGGGTGCCCCTACTGTGGAGGTTGTTTAAAAAACAATTTAACTACCATATACATGATCCAGCACTCCCTCTTCTGGGTATATAACCAAAGGAAATGAATCCATACCTCAGAGTGGTATCTATGTTCCTGTGTTCATTGCAGCATTATTTATAATAGTCAAGATAGGGAAACAATGGGGGCACCTGGGTGGCTCAGTCGGTTGAGCCTCTGAATTCAACTCAGGTCATAAGCTCACAGTTCTTGAGTTGGAGCCCTGCATCTGGCTCGCTACTGTCAGGGAAGAGCTCATTTCAGATCCTCTGTCTCCCTCTCTTTCTGCCCCTCCCCCACTCATGCTCGCTCTCTCTCTTCCTCTCTCTCTCTCTCTCAAAAATAAATAAAACATTAAAAAGAAAAGATATGGAAACAACCTAAGTGTCTTTCAATGGAGAAGTGTATGCATGCCAGATTCTTTACCAGGAAAAGATTATACAGCCAGATAGCTTAAGACAGAAAATTGCTTATTCTTTTGCTATTGCTGTCCTGGGTTTTGCTGTATCAAAAAGGTCCTTACATAGACTATTACTTCTAGTTTTGGCAAAGTTGTCATTTTTCAGTGAGCAGGTGCCCTCAATTACACACTATGACAAACTGCATACACCTTAATTTGTGGTCTGGTATCTCTTGAGTTGTTATTCCCTCAGTTTGTCTTTCTGACATTTTAAGTCTTCTCAGTCTAATCAACTAACTATAATTTCAGAGCCCATGCAGAGAGAAAGCATAATGACAGTGTTAACCAATCCCTGTCATTTGTTTATTCCATAAATACTAGATTGCATGAGTAGAAGGCTTTCACCAGAAGCATTATATTTCCAAGGACTCTTTAAATGAAATAACACACAATTTGATTGACAGTGGAAAATGCATATTTAGCAATAGTGTTTTTTTTTTAAGAACTCTATACACCCAACATGGGGCTCAAATTCACGACCCGAAGATCAACAGTCACATCATTTTCCAACTGAGGCTGCCAGGTCCCCCATATTCAGCAATAGTTCTAAAGCTAGAAAACTATAGTACAACCTTGGTTTAATCTTCTAATTTTGCACAAAGACTAGAACCTATTTAGCATTAAATTTGCTCTGTATTCATTTAAGCTGTTTAATGAAATTAAGCCTTTTTACCTAATCTATAGCCTTCCAGAGTTTTGGATTCTAAGCCTTTAAGTACATTAAGTAAAACTTCATTTTAACATATACTCATGATGATTATTAAAAAAACAATGTGAATGAGTAGAGCAATGTTTTAATTTCCTGATTGAATCATAGCGCCATGGTTGGGTAAGGAACTGCATCTCCAATACCCACAGCGACTTGTGTATATCTTTATCATTAGCGTTATAACTTCTAATAATGACTTGTATTTATGTAACTATTTCATCTACCTATTAAGTTGTTAAAAAACAGAAGCCACCTGACAATAATGGTAAAACTAAGAAACAAAAGCCTATGTCCTATGTAGAAAGTTTAATAAACACCAAGAAATTTGTTCCAGTGAGGAGGTGGTAAGGAATACAAAATAAGATGTCATTTAATAAATTGACTTCAAGTAAGATTTCAACTTGATTTTAATAATTTCAAACTTACAGAATTAACAGCAGGTTAATAAATCCAGCCTAAACAAAATAGTAAAGTAAAATAATTTGACTTTTTTTTCCTCCCAAGATTTTATTTAAATTCAAGTTAGTTAACATAGAGTGTAGTATTGGTTTCAGAAGTAGAATTTAGTGATTTATCACTTATATGTAACACCCAGTGCTCATCCCAACAAGTGCCCTCCCTAATGCCCATCACTCATTTAATCTATTCCCTCACCCTCCTGCCCTCCAGCAACCCTTAGTTTGTTCTCTATAGTTAAGAGTCTCTTACATTTTGCCCCTCTCTCTGTCTTTATCTTATTTTTCCTTCCTTTCCTGTATGTTTATCTGTTTTGTTTCTTAAATTCCAAATATGAGTGAAATAATATGGCATTTTTCTTTCTCTGACTTATTTCATTTAACATAATACATTCATATTCTATGCACATTGTTGTAAATGGCAAGATTTCATTCTTTTTGATGGCTGAATAATATTCTATTATATATATTTTTCCATTATATATATATATGACTTATATTCCATTCCATATTTCCATTTTATCTCACAAATTTGCTTATTATTGATAGTGCTGCTATAAACATGGGGGTTCATGTGCTCCTTTGAATCAGTACTTTTTTATCCTTTGTATGAATACCTAGTACTGCAATTGCTGGATCATAGGGTAGTGCTATTTCTAACTTTCTAAGGAACCTCCACACTGCTTTCCAGAGTGGCTACACCAGCTTGCATTCCCACCAACACTGTAAGAGGGTTCCCCTTTCTCCACATCTTTGCCAACATCTGTTGTTTCAGAAATTGTTAAATTTAGCCATTTTGACAGGTGTGAGGTGGTATTACATTATGGTTTTGATTTGTATTTCCCTGATGAATGATGTTAAAGATATTTTCATGACTCTGCTAGCCATCTATATGTCTTCTTTGGAGGAGTGTCTATTCATGTTTTCTCACCATTTCTTAACTGGATTATTTATTTTGAGGATGTTGAGTTTGATAAGTTCTTTACAGATTTTGGATACTAACACTTTATCCTATGTATCATTTGCAAATATATTTTCCCATTCCATCAGTTGCCTTTTAGTTTTGCTGATTGTTTCCTTCCCCATGAAGATGTTTTTTACCTTGATGAAGCCCCAATAATTCATTTTTGCTTTTGTTTCCCTTGCCTCTAGAGATATGTCTAGTAAGAAGTTGCTACAGCTGAGGTCAAAGAAGTTGCTTCTTATATTCTCCTCTAGGATTTTGATGGTTTCCTGTCTCACATTTAGGTCTTTCATCCACTTTGAATTTATTTTTGTGTATAGTGTTAAGAAAGTGGTCCATTTTCATTCTTCTCCATGTTGCTGTCCAATTTTCCCAACATCATTTGTTGAAAAGACTATTTTCCATTGGATATTCTTTCCTGCTTTGTCAAAGATGAGTTGAATCCCATATGGTTATGGGTCCATTGCATTAAGTGTGTAGATTGATATGGGTAATATAGACATTTTCATAATAGTTGTTCTTCCAATCCATGAGCATGGAAAGTTTTTCTATTTCTTTGTGTCTCCTTCAATTTCTTATATAAGTGTTCTATAGGTTCCAGAATACAGATCTTTTACCTCTTTGGTTAGTTTTATTCCTAGGTATCTCATGGCTTTTGTTACTGTTGTAAATGGGATCAATTCCTTGACTTCTCTTTCTGCTGCTTTATTATTGGTATATAGAAATGCAACAGATTCCTGCACATTGATTTTATATCCTCTGTGACTTTGTTAATTTGTGAATTAGTTCTAGCAATTTTTTGGTGGAAACTTTTGGTTTTCCATGTATTGTGTCATTTGTAAATAGCTAAGTTTGACTTCTTCCTTGCTGATTTGGAGGACTTTTATTTCTTTTTGCTGTCTGATTGCTGAGTCTAGGACTTCCATTACTATGTTGAACAACAGTGGTGAGAGTGGACATCCCTGTATTGTTCCTGACCTTAGGGGAAAAGCTCTCAGTTTTTCCCCATTGTGGATGATATTAGCTGTGGGCCTTTCATATATGACTTTTATGATGTTGAGGTATGTTCCTTTTATTCCTAGTTTTTTGAAGGTTTTATCAAGAAAGGATGCTGTATTTTGTCAAATGCTTTTTCTGCATCTATTAAGAGAATCATATGTTCTTATCTTTTCTTTCATTAATGTGGTTTATCAGGTTGTTTGATTTTGCAAATATTGAACCATCCCTGTAGTCCAGGAATAAATCCCACTTGATCATGGTGCATAATTCTTTTTAATGCATTGTTGGATTTGATTTGCTAGTATCTCATTGAGAATGTTTACATAGATGTTAATCAGGGATATTGGTCTGTAATTCTCCTTTTTAGTAGGGTCTTTGTCTAGTTTTGGAATCAAGGTAATGCTGGCTTCATAAAATGAGTTCAAAAGTTTTCATTTCTATTTTTTGGAAAAGTTAAAAAACATTAGGTATTAATTCTTTACATTTTTTGGTAGAATTTCCCTGGGAAGCCATCGACCCTGGACTCTTGTTTGTTGGGAGACTTTTGATTATTGATTCAATTTCTTTAATGGTTATGATTCTGTTCAAATACTCTATTTCTTCCTGTTTCAATTTTGGTAATTTATATATTCCTATAAATTTACTCATTTTTTTTCTTGATTGCCCAATTTGTTGTCATATAATTGCTCATAATATTCTTTTATAATTGTACTTCTGTGGTGTTTATTGTAATCCCTTCTCTTTCATTGGTGACTTTATTTGGGTCCTTTCTCTTTTATTTTTGATAAGTCTGACAAGGGGTTTATCAATTTTGTTAATTCTTTCAAAGAATCAGCTCCTAGTTTCATTGATCTGTTCTACTGTTTTTTTTTTATATCATTTATTTCTACTATAATCTTTATTATTTCCTTTCTGCTGGGTTTAGGCTTTACTTGCTGTTCTTTTTCCAGCTCCTTCAGGTGTAAGTTTAGGTTGTGTATTTGAGACTTTTCTCTGCTTCCTGGGGAAATCCTGAATTGCTAAATACTTTCCTCTTATGACCGCCTTTGCGGTCATAAGGTTTTGGACTGTCATGTTTTTATTTTCATTGACTTCCATGTGTGGTTTTTTTTTAATTTATTCTTTTTTTTTTTTTAATTTTTTTTTTCAACGTTTATTTATTTTTGGGACAGAGAGAGACAGAGCATGAACGGGGGAGGGGCAGAGAGAGAGGGAGACACAGAATCGGAAACAGGCTCCAGGCTCTGAGCCATCAGCCCAGAGCCTGACGCGGGGCTCGAACTCACGGACCGCAAGATCGTGACCTGGCTGAAGTCGGATGCTTAACCGACTGCGCCACCCAGGCGCCCCTTTAATTTATTCTTTAATTTCCTGATTAACCTATTCATTCTTTAATAGGATGTTCTTTAATCTCCATGTATTGGTGATTTTTACAAATTTTTTCTTGTGGTTGACTTCAAGTTTCATAGTGTTGTCGTCTGAAAATATGCATGGTATGATCTCAATCTTTTTATTCTGGTTGAGGCCTGATTTGTGACCCAGTTTGTGATCTATTCTGGAGAATGTTCCGTGTGCACTTGAAAAGAATGTGTATACTGCTGATTTAGGATGAAATTCTCTGACTATAACTGTTAAGTCCATCCAGTCCAGTGTGTCATTCAAAGCCATTGTTTTTGTGTCGATCTTCTGCTTAGATGATCTGTACATTGCTGTAAATGAGGTGTTAAAGTCCCTTACAATTGTATTATTATGGAAGAGTTTCTTTAAGTTTGTTATTAATTGATTTTTATATTTGTCATCTTCCAATTTGGGGGCATAAATATTTACAATTGTTAGATTATCTTGTTGATGGACCCCTTTATTATCATATAGTGCCCTTATTCATCTCATTGCATTATTTGTTTTAAAATCCAGTTTGTCTGGGGCATCTGGGTGGCCAGTTAGGCATCCAACTTCATCCCCTTCTCACAGTTTGTGAGTTCAAGCCCCACATCAGGCTCTGTGCTGACAGCACGCAGTCTGGAGCCTACTTCGAGTTCTGTGTCTCTCCCCCTCTCTCTGTGCCTCCCCTGCCCCTGCTCACACTCTGTCTCTCTCTTTCTCTCAAAAACAAACACTAAAGAAATTAAAAAATAAAATCTGGTTGGTCTAAGTATGGTTGCTCCAGCTTTCTTTTGATGTTCATTAACATGATAAATGGTTCTCCACTTTCAATCTGGAGGTGTCTTTGGGTCTAAAATGATAATTTTATCAGTAGCATATTGATGGGTCTTTTTTCTGATACCCTCTGTCTTCTGATTGGAGCATTTAGTCCATTAACATTCAGAGTAAAGTCCATTAACATTCAGATAATTATTGATAGATATGAATTTAGTGCCATTGTATTACCTGGGTAAAGTCACTGTTACTGTAAATTGTCTCTGTTCCTTTCTAGTCTTTGTTGCTTTTAGTCTTTCTTTCGTGCTCAAAGCGTCCCCTTTAATAATTCTTGCAGAGCTGGTTTAGTGTTCATGAAGTCTTTTAGTTTTTGATTGTCTTGGAAACTCTTTATCTCTCCTTCTATTCTGAATGACAGCCTTGCTGGATAAAAGATCCTTGGCTGCATATTTTTTTTCCATTTAGCACGTTGAATATATCATGTCACTTACTCCGGTTTGCCAAGTTTCTGTGGACACATCTGCTGCTAACCTTGTGCATCTACCCTTGTAGGTTAAGGAGCTTTTGTCCCTACCTGTTTTCAGAATTCTCTCTTTATCTTTGTATCTTTCAAGTTTCACTATGATATGTCTTCGTGTTGACTATTTTTATTGATTTTTAGGAAAGTTCTCTGTGCCTCTTGGACTTGAATGCCTGTTTCCTTCCCCAGATTAGGAAGTTTTAAGCTATAGTCTCTTCAAATAAAGATTCTGTATCTTTTTCCCACTCTTCTTCTGACATTCCTGTGATATGGTTATTATTGCACATTATAGAATCACTGATTTTTCTAAGTCAGTATTTTTGATACAATATTTTCTTTCCTTTTCCTTCCCAGTTCCATTAATTTCCACAATTTTATTTTCTATATCACCCATTTGATCCTGTGTTTCTTCCATCTTCCTTGTAATTACATCCAGTCAATTTTGTATCTCAGTTATAGCATTTTTTATTTTGGCCTGACTAGTTCTTAGGTCTTCTATTTCTGTAGCCAGGGTTTTTCTGGAGTCTTTTATGCTTTTTTCAAGCTAAACTAGTATTCTGATGACTGTTGTTCCAAATTCTTGTTCAGATGTATTACTTACATTTCCTTTGAGCAAATCCCTGCCTGTGGTTTTTTCTTAATCTTTCTTTTGGGAAAAATTCCTCCATCTTGTCATTTTGTCTAGCTTGCTGTCTTTTGCATATCATGAAAACTTGTGATGTTTCCTGCTTCTTTTTTTTTAATGTTTATTTTAGAGACAGAGAGACTGAGTGCATGGGTGGGGGGAGTAGCAGAGAGAGGAGACACAGAATCCAATGCAAGCTTCAGGCTCTGAGTGCTCAGGACAGAACCCAACACGAGGCTCAAACTTATGAACTACAAGATCATGAACTGAGCTGAAGTTGGACACTCAACTGACTGAGCCATCCAGGCACCCCTATGTTTCCTGCTTCTGAGTGTAATGCTACTTAAGAAGGGGTTATATATGCACTTTTCAGGGCCTGGAACTTCAGGAAGTGTTTCTAATGTATTCTGTGTGTGCACTCTACTGCTGTTGTAATTTGCCTGCTCTATCCCCAATTAGTTCTATGCAGAGTTCCTCCTAGCCTGCAGTGAGGAGTGTTTAGACCTTTAACTAGGTGTGCTTTGATCTGTATGTTAAAATAAGCCCGATTTAAACAAACAAACAAACAAACAAACAGTCTTGATCCAAATAAAAGAAAAAGAAAATGGAACAAAAAACAACCAAATGGACATACTGAAAATTATAAGCCTGATGCCCCCCCCCAAAAAAGAAAGCAAAACAGAAGACAAGAACAAAAGAAAGAAAGGAAAAAAAAACCCCAATCTAAAAAAACAAGAAAACAAAACAAAACAAACAAAAACAAATGAATTAAAAACTGTAAGCCTGATTAAAAAAAAAAACAAAAACAAGCAACAAACAAACAAAACACAAAGAAAAAGAAAGAAAACAAACAAACAAACAACAACAACAAAAACAAGCCTGGTCCTATTTCCACCAGAACTGAAGCTGATGCTTTGAAGCACTCTGTGATGAATAGACTTGATGCATGGGGCAGGGAGGGACTGTGTTGGCTTTCTGGGGGAGAGTTCCACTGGCTGGTTCACAATCAGACCTGCCCTTGTAAAGATGTCCCTGAGAGTGCAGGAGGGTGAGGTTTGGTGTAAGCAGCTCCAGCCTCGACCTGGGCACTGTGCTGTTTGCTGGAGTCTGACTGCACTGGTGGGTGGGAGAAGATGGCATCAACCCACTCTCTCACTGCTGGGTAGGGGACCTGGCGCCTGCTGCTGTTCAGGTATCCCTCACAGACAAGCAAACAATCTCCACTCCTGTGTCCCAGGTTTCCATTAGATCCCTGCCTTCAACCTTTCTGTGCCTGGGCCATTGACATGCTCAGCACCACAACTTTCCTGTGTTTTATCTCTGGCGTACCACTGGAATTTAAAATTCCAAATCTTAAAGAGTCTGGCAAGGCATGGACCCACTCCCCTCCTCTGGAGGAGAGCCTCTCAGTGCTGTGCCTGGGCTATTCTGTCCCAGATAAGCAGTCTCATGGCCATGAAGGTGCCTGGAGTTTATGAAGAAGCACAGTGAAAAACTAACCACTTTATCTGCCCTCTGCTCATACCTCTGTCCCTTGTTGTTGAACAGCCACTCAAAGGAACCAGCTGGATCTTTTGTCCTTAGGCAATATATCCTTCTCCAAATGCACTCCAAGAAGGGGACCTTTCTCTCCCACTGCCACCCAAGGGATCCCCACACCATGCTGTCTATCCACTCCAGGTTTCCTCTCCTTCTCCCTAGGAGTATTGCTGCCCCCACTCCCCAGGTTGCACTCCAATGAATAATACAGACTACCAAACACTCAGAATTTCAGCTCCAGTGTTTGCAAAAACTTGCAATAGCCACTTCTTTATGATGCCCCCATTAATGGTTTTGTGAGAGTATTTCCCTTGTGTGAACCCAATGCGCTGCTCTCTCTCCCCTTTGTGCTTTCTCTACACAAAAAGGACTTCCACCCCTTTGTGACACTGGGGCTTTTTTCTCTCCCAAATCCCCTGTCCACACCGTGTACCTGCCACATTCTCTCCTTCAAATTATTCAGAATGTTCTCTTCATCTTCAGATTGATTTCCTAGGTGTTCAAAGTGATTTGATATTGATCTAGCTGTGTTCCAGGAATGAGAGTAGCCCAAGGTCCCCTTACTGCAATGCCCTCCTAACTCTTCCCTTAAATTTGTCTTTTTAAACTTCCTCCAGTGTGGTGCTTCTACAAAAGCTACTAGTGACCATATTAGGCTTTCTTCACATCTCTGTTTTCCTAGTGGGACCTGCTCTTTCAAAGAGATATCCCGGATTCTTCTTCTACTTTGCATCTCAGACTCGGTAGTCCTGGATTTTAATTCCAGTTCTAAATTTTACCGACTATATGAGTTTAAGGCAATTAACTTTTCTGAACCATCATCTGTAAGGGTGATAATAATGGTACTTATTTTACAGGATTACTTTGAGGATTAATCAAATTGAAGTTTTCAGATCTTAGTAGCTGAGCATAGAAAGTATTCAAGTAATTATACTTAAAAATATATTATATACAAATAACTTACTCAGACTTCCTAGAAATGAGTTTTTTGTTGCCATAAAGTAGATGGACATATAAGATCCCCTTTAAGTGAAGTGGCATGGGTAGATTAAGGCACAGCCCAACATCATGAAAATTGTATTTTTTTCTTGAAATTCTGGCTGCCTTACTAGAGAAAGTCTCTAGGAAAGAGTACTTGCTTACTAACAGATAAGGACACCAAGAGGATCTTGGAAGCTAATCTCCTAGGTGGTACTGTCCTTAGATACTAGAGATGCTGAGTGATTTATTGATGGCTCCTCAACTTTTACTGTCAAAGACAGTAATTGGTTTCAACTGATCCATACCTAGTCTCAGTTGAGTCTTTACAAAAGAGAATTAAGGGTTCTGGTGTCATTGTGCAAAATTAACATAATTAAAGTCTGTGAAATCCCATCAGATTCCCAAACCAAATTGACTGGGATTGACATTTACCTTCCATGCCTTAAGACACTGAACTTTATGTGACAAGCAGGTAAAAGACATTGAGCCATGCCTTATATAGACAAAACTTCTATTCGAATAGAATTCGACGATTACATAAAGTATGGCCAAACTTCTTGAAAGTCTTCCAAACACTCACAAGTTATATCATAGAGGCATACATTGAAATGGAGTGTATGGTGTAGGCATGACAGTGTCCTGTGGGAAACAGTGCCTGAGGGGTAGGCGAGGCACCCTGAGAATCTACTTGCGACCCTTCCACTCTGACTCAAGATGCCTAAACCAATCAAGAATGTGCTTGTCTTCTCCATTGGCTTTTTTCACAATCTGTCTATGCCCAAAGCACAGTTTTGCTTTGGATTAAAAAACCCCACAGGAATAATAAAACTTCCCTTTACAGGTTTAGGAAAGTGAAAAATGATATTCAAAACGATTCACGATATATAAGTCATATATACATAAAGGTTAAATTAGTAATAGGTTATGAATTTATTGGAGATCCAAAATAAAAATTGTATCTCCAGTTCCTTGGTAACATTTCATAGAACAAAAAGGGAAGTTTATCAACCACACTAAAATCATGAATAGCCCTAATCCATTGTGGGTTTGTTTTAACAATTCAGCTTAAAATTCCTGGAGTCCTTTTCATTATATATTCTGTTAAAATACCTGGCTTAATGTAGTGCATCTATAGATCTAACTTTGGACTATTTGCTGAAAATGAAAAATGATTGGTCAATTCTAATGTGGAATTTTAAAAAATGTGTTCCAATTTAATTACTCAATTAACCATGCCAGTACCTCTTTGAGGGCTAAAATCTATGAGGTTATAAGTTTCCTAACCACTGGCTAAAAAAATTTTTTTCATTTCAGGAGTATATAGAAACGTGAATAAAATGAAAAAGATCATGCTTTTCATTTATGAAACAGTTTGGAGATTATTAATCTGTATTAAATTAAAGGAGAACAATTCTCTCAAAATCTTTTAAAATATTATAAGATATATTTTTATAATTAATCATTCTCATTTATTAAAAAAAAACAGTAACTCATCTAAAACTTGTCTCCAAATGGCTACAGGAAAACCACACAAGAGCATTGAGTACTTGTCATTGTCTAGTTGAGAGTTATTATTTCACTAGTGGTAGTTGTTGCTGAGCCAGATGGGCACCATATCAATTTTTGATTGTGTTTTGAAAAAGAGAAAATAAAAGTTCCATTTTTGTTTTTAATGCTTTAAAGCAATATTTCTGAATGAGAGTGTGTTGAAATCTTTCAAAGGGTAATTTTTCACTGTCACATGCATTGCATGATGTTTCACACCCCTATTATCTCTCCATTAACTGTTGATAGTTGATTTTCAGTTTTTAAGAAAAAAATTTTTCAAATGCCTCCAGACATTTCCAAATGTCCCTAGGAGGGTTGAGAACTTCTTTACCAAGTATTGCACCCATCTGTTCCCAATGAATGAAAAATTTGCAGAGCGAAATGGGCCATGCGACCCTTGGTCTCACAGCTAAGGCATTTTGGCCATTATCCATCTGAGTATTTTTTTTGTTCATCTGGGAAAAATTGGGCTTGGAAAGCTACCATTGGGAGAGAATTGTATAGAAAGCAGAGGCCATTCAATTCTCAAGGGAGAGAGGAAAATGTGGGGAGCAGTTCTTTATATTTCATAACTTGTTACACAACATGTAATGTCTCTGAGAGATCATGGGGAAGCAGCCTCACAATACCCCAAACTGGAACAAACACTTATATTTGGGCACCACCACCACTGTCAATCATTTCACAGTTAGAGAAGGAGACAGATTATCTCATATCACCTTAAGTAGGTGTTGACAACTTTTCTTTTTTTTTGAGTCTATAAAAGACTATATACTAACTATTTTAAGCTTTGTGGGACAAACCTTCTCTGTCATAACTATTCAACTCTGCCATTCTAATGGATAGCAGCTAGAGATGCTACATAAGTGAATGGCATGTCTGGGTTCCAAAAAAACTTTATTTATGGACACTTAAAGTTGAATTTTATATATTTTTGCACATATCACAAAATATTATTCCTTAACTTTTCAATGATTTTTAAAAATTTAAACCATCTTTATTTTACTGGCTCCACTCTATATACAAAAGCAGGCAACAGGTTAGATATGTCCCTTAAACCATAGCTTCATGATACCTGACCTTCAATAAAAAATAAGAGAAACTTTGTGGACAAATTCAAATGTCTCTTAAAGTTAGGAATCTTAACATACTCAGAAAAATATCCAGTTTCTGTAGTACCTGTGAAAGAAAAATGTCTCATCAGTGTTTTGTCCAAAAATTCAAGTGACATATCATAGTACAAAGGCTTAGTTTCAAGTGAAATGCTATTTTATGTTTGCTGACTCAGATCTATATTGATCAAGACAACTTCTCTCCAAAATGTCTGGTCTTCTTTTATTTTTTTTTAATATTTATATTTTATTCTTAGGGGCAACAACATTCTATAAAAATTCTACTTCAAAACTGTAAGAATTATAATACTGATACCAATTTTCAGGAAGTTAAGATAATAGATAAGAGAAAAAGAAAGCAAGAGAGAGGGAAAGATAGAAGAGGGAGGGATGATATAAACACACACATACACACACATGCAGGGTAGGGGAGAGAGAGAGAAATCAAGCTCAGTAAAATTTTTAAAAATGTTGAATCTGATTACATCAGAATATCTATACTAATTTTGCTGTTTTTCTATAAGTTTTAAATGATTTTAATGTAAAAAAATCTTCTAAAAATAACAGTATGGTCACTTTGGTTTTTTTCCCCCTCTTATCCTTTATAGAGTCATTCATTAAATATTGTCAATTTTGGCTTAAATGTGCATAATTATGTCATGAATTACACCAAAGTACTAAGAATTCCTGCATTTTTATCTTTATTTACTCTCTTCTTTGGATATTTATGTTGTATGTTACACTAATTTTCTTTAAATATTGCATCCAGGTTGAAATGCCCATTTAAATCCTTAGCTATACACCTACACTAAGCCTCACTACCAATCACACTTACCTGCCTGTTTATAAATGCATCAATGTCATTATCAATGCCCCATTACTTGTCTTATGTTGTTCCTTTTCTTAGAATGTATTCTTCCTACCACCCTCTTGACCTAAATGTTTCTTACCGATGTATCCAAGCTCAGTTCAAATTCTAACTCTTAAATGAAGCCTTCCATTAAGTTCAAAGATATATATTTTAAGGATAAGATCATGACTCTCATTCAAATATAAAATGACTACAGAACAAAAATTTTATATGCTTATTATTTACTGAGGGTACCAATAAGATGTAAACTACTTTATAGGAGATTTCAAAGAACAGACACACATGTAATCAAAAATCCTAAAATCATTTTGTTAATAAAATTTAATATTCACAAGGCAATAATCAATCATAAAAACACAAGACAAAGTTAATTTCTTTCAGCAGGAGTTATTTGCATTGTTGTCAATTCTCTCTGACATAGAGTCTTATAAAGTATCTCAATGGCAGTGAACATTTGCATACCCTATACAATCATATAACCCAGAGGGCTTTGTTAATAGAATACCCAGTAGTTTATTTCTGTATGTTCCCATTTCAAAGTCTTTTACAATTTTTCCCAACACTGAGGACTTACATCTGACACTCTCGCCCTTTTTTAAAATGCCTGTAACATTTACAGCAGTTATGGTCAATCTCCTTAATACATCAAGCATGTTCCAAGGTCAGCAGAAGTAACATCATTTGGAAGATTGTTAGAAAAACACACAATTTCAGGCTTTACCCCGTCCTCCTGAATCAAAACCTTCATTGTAAAAAGATTCCCAGGTGATTTATAAGCACATCAACATTTTTGAAGAACTTATCTATACAACATAAAAAAACACTAGTATAAACTGTCTTGTTGTTTACTATGTGGGTACTCTACCTTAATAAATTCCTTTTTTCCCAAATTCTTTAAGTTACACTTTTAAACAAATAAAGGAATTGATTCAAATAATCAAAAATTATTTTCTCAGGGCCAAGATGGCAGAGAAGTAGGGGGATCCATACTTCCCATGTCTCTCAAACAAAAAAGTGCTGAAGGCAAAGTACTTTGAACCCCAGAGGCTGGGAGGAAAAGAGAATGAATCTGCCAGGAAGAAAATGGGAAAACTGGAGAAAAGATAGGGCTACTCCAAGGAACAAATCAAAGCACACCTGGTGGAGGGTCCAAAATATCACTATGAGTAGGGTAATAAAATAACCAAGGTCAGAACAAGAGAGAGAAAGTAACAATTCCAAGAAAACACCTCCTGAGGGACCAGGCTCTAGACGGTGTATGATCCCCCTTTAATATAGCAGTGCTCACAGGTGCAGAGCACACAACAAGCTTTTAAAACACATAAGGGACAGACAGCTAGCCAATATGATGAAACGGAAGAATTCTCAAAAGAAACTCCAGGAAGTAGTGATAGGTAACGAATTGATCAAAACCAACTTAACCAATATAACTGAACAAAAATTTAGAATAATAGTTATAAAATTAATTGCTGGGCTTGAAAAAAGCAGAGAATCTATTGCTACAGAGATCGAGGGACCAAAAAATAGTCATGATGAATTTTAAAATACTATAAATGAGGTACAAAATTAAATGGAGGTGGCTACAGCACAGATCGAAGAGGCAGAGGGGAGAATAGGAGAATTAGAAGATAAAACTATGGAAAAAGAGGAAGCTAAGAAAAAGAGAGATAAAAAAAATCCAGGAGTAAGAGGGGAGAATTAGAGAACGAAGTGATGCAATCAAATGGAACAATATCAGTTTCATAGGAATTCCAGAAGAAGTAGAGAGAGAGAAAGGGGCTGAAGGTGTACTTGAAAAATCATAGCTGAGAACTTCCCCAATCTGGGGAAGGAAACAGGCATTGAAATACAAGAAGCACAGAGAACTCCCTTCAGACGTAACTTGAATCGATCTTCTGCATGACATATCATAGTGAAACTGGCAAAATACAAGGATAAATGGAGAATTCTGAATGCAGCTAGGGATAAACAGGCCTTCACATACAAAGATAGACACATAAGGGTAGTAGCAGGCCTATCTACTGAAACTTGGCATGCCAGAAAGAATGATAGGAAATCTTCAATGTGATGAACAGGAAAAATATGCAGTCAAGAATCCTTTACCCAGCAAGTCTGTCATTCAGAATAGAAGGAAAGATAAAGGTTTTCCCTAACAAACAAAAACTGAAAGAATTAATCACCACGAAACCCTACAAGAAATCCTAAGGGGACTCTGTGAGTGAAATGTTGCAAGGACCACAGAGTATCAGAGACATCACTACAAGTGTGAAACCTACAGATACCACAATGACTCTAAACCCATTATCTTTCAAAAATGACACTGAATGTACCTGGACTAAATGCTCCAATAAAAAGACATAAGGTACTGGAGTGGATAAGAAAAAAAAAAAAACAAAAAAACAAGACCCATCTATTTGCTGTCTACAAGAGACTCATTTTAGACCTGAGGACACCTTCAGATTGAAAGTGAGGGGATGGAGAACTATGTATCATGCTACTGGAAGTCAAAAGAAAGCTGGAGTAGCCATACTTATATCGGACAAACTAGACTTTAAATTAAAGGCTGTAGAGTTGGAGGAAGATGGCGGCATAGGAGGACGCTGGGCTCACCACGCGTCCTGCTGATCACTTAGATTCCACCTACACCTGCCTAAATAACCCAGAAAACCGCCAGAGGATTAGCAGAATGGAGTCTCTGGAGCCAAGCGCAGACGAGAGGCCCACGGAAGAGGGTAGGAAGGGCGGCGAGGCGGTGCGCGCTCCACGGACTGGTGGGACGGAGCCGGGGCGGAGGGGCGGCTCGCCGGCCAAGCAGAGCCCCTGAGTCTGGCTGGCAAAGCGGAGGGGCCAGACGGACTGTGTTCCGACAGCAAGCGCGACTTAGTGTCTGGGAGGTCATAAGTGAACAGCTCTGCTCAGAAAGCGGGAAGGCTGGAGGACAAAGGGAGGGAGAGCTGCTGAGCCCCCTGACAACAGAGCTCAGTTTGGTGGGGAACAAAGGCGCTCGCCAGCGCCATCTCCCCCGCCCATCCCCCAGCCAAAATCCCAGAGAACCAGTTCCTGCCAGGGAACTTGCTCGCTCAGCACAAACACCCAACTCTGTGCTTCTGCGGAGCTAAACCTCCGGCAGCGGATCTGACTCCCTCCCGTTGCCACAGTGCCCCTCCTGAAGTGGATCACCTAAGGAGAAGCGAGCTAAGCCTGCCCCTCCTGCCCCCATGCACCTTGCCTACCCACCCCAGCTAATACGCCAGATCCCCAGCATCATGAGCCTGGCAGTGTGCAAGTAGCCCAGACGGGCCACACCACCCCACAGTGAATCCCGCCCCTAGGAGAGGGGAAGAGAAGGCACACACCAGTCTGACTGTGGCCCCAGCGGTGGGCTGGGGGCAGATATCAGGTCTGACTGCGGCCCCGCCCACCAACTCCAGTTATACACCACAGCACAGGGGAACTGCCCTGCAGGTCCTCACCACACCAGGGACTATCCAAAATGACCAAGCGGAAGAATTCCCCTCAGAAGAATCTCCAGGAAATAACAACAGCTAATGAGCTGATCAAAAAGGATTTAAATAATATAACAGAAAGTGAATTCAGAATAATAGTCATAAAATTAATCGCTGGGCTTGAAAACAGTATACAGGACAGCAGAGAATCTCTTGCTACAGAGATCAAGGGACTAAGGAACAGTCACGAGGAGCTGAAAAACGCTTTAAACGAAATGCATAACAAAATGGAAACCACCACAGCTCGGCTTGAAGAGGCAGAGGAGAGAATAGGTGAACTAGAAGATAAAGTTATGGAAAAAGAGAGATAAAAAAATCCAGGAGTATGAGGGGAAAATTAGAGAACTAAGTGATGCACTAAAGAGAAATAATATACGCATAATTGGTATCCCAGAGGAGGAAGAGAGAGGGAAAGGTGCTGAAGGGGTACTTGAAGAAATAATAGCTGAGAACTTCCCCGAACTGGGGAAGGAAAAAGGCATTGACATCCAAGAGGCACAGAGAACTCCCTTCAGACGTAACTTGAATCGATCTTCTGCACGACATATCATAGTGAAACTGGCAAAATACAAGGATAAAGAGAAAATTCTGAAAGCAGCAAGGGGTAAACGTGCCCTCACATATAAAGGGAGACCTATAAGACTCGTGACTGATCTCTCTTTTGAAACTTGGCAGGCCAGAAAGGATTGGCACGAGATTTTCAGTGTGCTATACAGAAAAAATATGCAGCCGAGAATCCTTTATCCAGCAAGTCTGTCATTTAGAATAGAAGGAGAGATAAAGGTCTTCCCAAACAAACAAAAACTGAAGGAATTTGTCACCACTAAACCAGCCCTACAAGAGATCCTAAGGGGGACCCTGTGAGACAAAGTACCAGAGACATCACTACAAGTATAAAACATACAGACATCACAATGACTCTAAACCCGTATCTTTCTATAATAACACTGAATGTAAATGGATTAAATGCGCCAACCAAAAGACATAGGGTATCAGAATGGATAAAAAAACAAGACCCATCTATTTGCTGTCTACAAGAGACTCATTTTAGACCTGAGGACACCTTTAGATTGAGAGTGAGGGGATGGAGAACTATTTATCATGCTACTGGAAGCCAAAAGAAAGCTGGAGTAGCCATACTTATATCAGACAAACTAGACTTTAAATTAAAGTCTGTAACAAGAGATGAAGAAGGACATTATATAATAGTTACAGGGTCTATCCATTAGGAAGAGCTAACAATTATAAATGTCTATGCGCCGAATACCGGAGCCCCCAAATATATAACACAATTACTCATAAACATAAGCAACCTTATTGATAAGAATGTGGTAATTGCAGGGGACTTTAACACCCCACTTACAGAAATGGATAGATCATCTAGAAATACGGTAAATAAAGAAACAAGGGCCCTGAATGAGACATTGGATCAGATGGACTTGACAGATATATTTAGAACTCTGCATCCCAAAGCAACAGAATATACTTTCTTCTCGAGTGCACATGGAACATTCTCCAAGATAGATCATATACTGGGTCACAAAACAGCCCTTCATAAGTTTACAAGAATTGAAATTATACCATGCATACTTTCAGACCACAATGCTATGAAGCTTGAAATCAACCACAGAAAAAAGTCTGGAAAACCTCCAAAAGCATGGAGGTTAAAGAACACCCTACTAACGAATGAGTGGGTCAACCAGGCAATTAGAGAGGAAATTAAAAAATATATGGAAACAAACGAAAATGAAAATACAACAATCCAAACGCTTTGGGACGCAGCGAAGGCAGTCCTGAGAGGAAAATACATTGCAATCCAGGCTTATCTCAAGAAACAAGAAAAATCCCAAATACAAAATCTAACAGCACACCTAAAGGAACTAGAAGCAGAACAGCAAAGGCAGCCTAAACCCAGCAGAAGAAGAGAAATAATAAAGATCAGAGCAGAAATAAACAATATAGAATCTGAAAAAAACTGTAGAGCAGATCAATGAAACCAAGAGTTGGTTTTTGAAAAAATAAACAAAATTGACAAACCTCTAGCCAGGCTTCTCAAAAAGAAAAGGGAGATGACCCAAATAGATAAAATCATGAATGAAAATGGAATTATTACAACCAATCCCTCAGAGATACAGACAATTATCAGGGAATACTATGAAAACTTATATGCCAACAAATTGGACAACCTGGAAGAAATGGACAAATTCCTGAACACCCACACGCTTCCAAAACTCAATAAGGAGGAAATAGAAAGCTTGAACAGACCCATAACCAGCGAAGAAATTGAATCGGTTATCAAAAATCTCCCAACAAATAAGAGTCCAGGACCAGATGGCTTCCCAGGGGAGTTCTAGCAGACGTTTAAAGCAGAGATAATACCTATCCTTCTCAAGCTATTCCAAGAAATAGAAAGGGGAGGAAAACTTCCAGACTCATTCTATGAAGCCAGTATTACTTTGATTCCTAAACCAGACAGAGATCCAGTAAAAAAAGAGAACTACAGGCCAATATCCCTGATGAATATGGATGCAAAAATTTTCAATAAGATACTAGCAAATCGAATTCAACGGCATATAAAAAGAATTATTCACCATGATCAAGTGGGATTCATTCCTAAGATGCAGGGCTGGTTCAACATTCGCAAATCAATCAACGTGATACATCACATTAACCAAAAAAAAAGAGAAGAACCATATGATCCTGTCAATCGATGCAGAAAAGGCTTTTGACAAAATCCAGCACCCTTTCTTAATAAAAACTCTTGAGAAAGTCGGGATAGAAGGAACATACTTAAAGATCATAAAAGCCATTTATGAAAAGCCCACAGCTAACATCATCCTCAACGGGGAAAAACTGAGAGCTTTTTCCCTGAGATCAGGAACACGACAGGGATGTCCACTCTCACCGCTGTTGTTTAACATAGTGCTGGAAGTTCTAGCATCAGCAATCAGACAACAAAAGGAAATCAAAGGCATCAAAATTGGCAAAGATGAAGTCAAGCTTTCGCTTTTTGCAGATGACATGATATTATACATGGAAAATCCGATAGACTCCACCAAAAGTCTGCTAGAACTGATACAGGAATTCAGCAAAGTTGCAGGATACAAAATCGGTGTACAGAAATCAGTTGCACTGTTATACACTAATAATGAAGCAACAGAAAGACAAATAAAGAAACTGATCCCATTCACAATTGCACCAAGAAGCATAAAATACCTAGGAATAAATCTAACCAAAGATGTAAAGGATCTGTATGCTGAAAACTATAGAAAGCTTATGAAGGTAATTGAAGAAGATTTAAAGAAATGGAAAGACATTCCCTGCTCATGGATTGGAAGAATAAATATTGTCAAAATGTCAATACTACCCAAAGCTATCTACACATTCAATGCAATCCCAATCAAAATTGCACCAGCATTCTTCTCGAAACTAGAACAAGCAATCCTAAAATTCATATGGAACCACAAAAGGCCCCGAATAGCCAAAGGAATTTTGAAGAAGAAGACCAAAGCAGGAGGCATCACAATCCCAGACTTTAGCCTCTACTACAAAGCTGTCATCATCAAGACAGCATGGTATTGTCACAAAAACAGACACATAGACCCATGGAATAGAATAGAAACCCCAGAACTAGACCCACAAACGTATGGCCAACTCATCTTTGACAAAGCAGGAAAGAACATCCAATGGAAAAAAGACGGCCTCTTTAACAAATGGTGCTGGGAGAACTGGACAGCAACATGCAGAAGGTTGAAACTAGACCACTTTCTCACACCATTCACAAAAATAAACTCAAAATGGATAAAGGACCTGAATGTGAGACAAGAAACCTTCAAAACCTTAGAGGAGAAAGCAGGAAAAGACCTCTCTGACCTCAGCCGTAGCAATCTCTTACTCGACACATCCCCAAAGGCAAGGGAATTAAAAGCAAAAGTGAATTCCTGGGACCTTATGAAGATAAAAAGCTTCTGCACAGCAAAGGAAACAACCAACAAAACTAAAAGGCAACCAACGGAATGGGAAAAGATATTTGCAAATGACACATCGGACAAAGGGCTAGTATCCAAAATCTATAAAGAGCTCACCAAACTCCACACCCGAAAAACAAATAACCCAGTGAAGAAATGGGCAGAAAACATGAATAGACACTTCTCTAAAGAAGACATCCGGATGGCCAACAGGCACATGAAAAGATGTTCAACGTCCTCCTCATCAGGGAAATACAAATCAAAACCACACTCAGATATCACCTCACGCCAGTCAGAGTGGCCAAAATGAACAAATCAGGAGACTATAGATGCTGGAGAGGATGTGGAGAAACGGGAACCCTCTTGCACTGTTGGTGGGAATGCAAATTGGTGCAGCCGCTTGGAAAGCAGTGTGGAGGTTCCTCAGAAAATTAAAAATAGACTTACCCTATGACCCTGCAATAGCACTGGTAGGAATTTATCCAAGGGATACAGGAGTTCTGATGCATAGGGGCACTTGTACCCTAATGTTCATAGCAGCACTCTCAACAATAGCCAAATTATGGAAAGAGCCTAAATGTCCATCAACTGATGAATGGATAAAGAAATTGTGGTTTATATACACAATGGAATATACGTGGCAATGAGAAAAAAAAATATGGCCTTTTGTAGCAACGTGGATGGAACTGGAGAGTGTGATGCTAAGTGAAATAAGCCATACAGAGAAAGACAAATACCATATGGTTTCACTCTTATGTGTATCCTGAGAAACTTAACAGGAACCCATGGGGGATGGGAAGGAAAAAAAAAGAGGTTAGAGTGGGGGAGAGCCAAAGCATAAGAGACTGTTGAAAACTGAGAACAAACTGAGGATTGATGGGGGGTGGGAGGGAAGGGAGGGTGGGTGATGGGTATTGAGGAGGGCACCTTTTGGGATGAGCACTGGGTGTTGTATGGAAACCAATTTGACAATAAATTTCATATAAAAAAAAATTAAAGGCTGTAACAAAGATGAAGAAGGGCATTGTATAATTACAGTTTCTATCCATCAGGAAGAGCTAACAATTATAAATGTCTGTGTACCGAATTTGGTAGCCCCCAAATATATAAAATAATTAATCACAAACATAAGCAACCTTATTGATAAGAATGTGGTAATTGCAGGGGACTTTAATACTTCACTTACAACAATGGAGAGATCATCTAGACAGAGAATCAGTAAAGAAACAATGGCCCTGAATGATAAATTGGACCAGGTGGACTTGACAGATATATTTAGAATTCTGCATCTCAAAGCAACAGAATATACTTTCTTCTCAAGTGCACATGGATCATTCTCCAAGATAGATCACATACTGGGTCACAAACAGCCCTTAATAGGTATAAAAGAATTGAGATCATACCATGCACACTTTCAGATCACAATGCTATGAAACTTGAAAACAACCACAGGAAAAAGTCTGGAAAACTTCCAAAAGCATGGAGGTTAAAGAATATCCTACTAAAGAATGAATGGGTCAACCAGGCAATTAAAGAAGAAATTTAAAAATATATGGAAACAAATGAAAATTAAAATACAATAATCCAAATGCTTTGGGATGCAGCAAAGGCAGTCCTGAGAGGAAAGTACATTGCAATCCAGGCCTATCTCAAGAAACAAGAAAAATCCCAAATGCAAAATCTGGTAGCACACCTAAAGGAACTAGGAAGAGAACATCAAAGACACCCCAAACCCAGCAGAAGAAGAGAAATAATAAAGATCAGAGCAGAAAAAAACAATGTAGAATAAAAAATAAAAAACAAACACACAGTAGAGCAGATCAATGAAACCAAGAGTTGGTTTTTTGAAAAAGAAACAAAATTGATAAAGCTCTAGCCAGGCTTCTCAGAAACAAAAGAGGGAGGACCCAAATAGATAAAATCATGAATTAAAATAAAATTATTACAACCAATCCCTCAGAAATACAAGCAATTATCAGGGAATACTATGAAAAATTATATGCCAACAAACTGGACAACCTGGAAGAAATGGACAGATTCCTAAACAACCACACACTTCCAAAACTCAAATGGGAAGAAGTAGAAAATTTGAACAGACCCATAACTAGTGAAGAAATTGAATCAGTTATCAAAAGCCTCCCAACAAATAAGAGTCCAGGACCAGATGGCTTCCCTGAGGAATTCTAGCAGACATTTAAAGCAGAGATAATACCTATCCTTCTCAAGGTGTTCCAAAAAATAGAAAGGGAAGGAAAGCTTCTAGACTCATTCTATGAAGCCAGCATTACCTTGATTCCCAAACCAGACAGAGACCCAGCAAAAAAAGAGAACTATAGGCCAATATCCCTGATGAATATGGATGCAAAAATTCTCAACAATATACTAGCAAATCGAATTCAACAGCATATACAAAGAATTATTCACCATGATCAAGTGGGATTCATTCCTGGACTGCAGGGCTGGTTCAGTATTTGCAAATAAATCAGTGTGATACATCATATTAATAAAAGAAAAGATAAGAACCATATGATCCTGTCAATCGAGGCAGAAAAAGCATTTGACAAAATTCAGCATCCTTTCTTAATAAAAAACCTCAAGAAAGTCGGGATAGAAGGAACATATTTAAACATCATAAAAGCCATTTATGAAAAGCCCACAACTAATATCATCCTCAATGAGGAAAACTGAGAGCCTTCCCCCTGAGATCAGGAACACGACAGGGATGTCTACTCTCACCGCTGTTGTTTAACATAGTGTTGGAAGTTCTAGCATCAGCAATCAGACAACAAAATTAAATCAAAGGCATCAAAATTGGCAAAGATGAAGTCAAACTTTCATTATTTGCAGATGACATGATACTCTACACGGAAAACCTGACAGATTCCACCAAGAGTCTACTAGAACTGATACATGAATTCAGCAAAGTTGCAGGGTACAAAATCAATGTACAGAAATCGGTTGCATTTTTATCCACCAATAACGAGCAATATAAAGAGAAGTAAAAAATCTGGTCCCATTCACAATTGCACCAAGAATCATAAAATACCTAGGAATAAACCTAGCCAAAGATGTAAAAGATCTGTATGCTGAAAACTATAGAAAGCTTATGAAGAAAATTGAAGGTAAAAGAAATGGAAAACAATCCATGCTCATGGATTGGAAGAATAAATATTGTTAAAATTTCAATACAACCCAAAACAATCTATACATTCAATGCAATCCCCATCAAATTTGCACCAGCATTCTTCTCAAAGCTAGAACAAGCATCCTAAGATTTGTATGGAACCACAAAAGACATCAAATAGCAAGGTAATATTGAAGAAGAAAACCAAAGCAGGAGGCATCACAACCCCAGACTCTAGCCTCTACTACAAAGTTGTAATCATCAAGACAGTATGGTATTGACACAAAAACAGACACATAGACCAATGGAAAATAATAGAGGCCCCAGAATTGGACCCAGAAATGTATGGCTAACTAATCTTTGACAAAGCAGGAAACAAATTGTGCTGGGAGAACTTGACAGCAACATGCAGAAGAATGAAACTAGACCACTTTCTTACACCATTCACAAAAATAAACTCAAAATGGATGAAGGACCTGAATGTGAAACAGGAAACCATTAAAACCCTAGAGGAGAAAGCAGGATAAAACCCCTTTGACCTCAGCTGCAGCAATTTCTTACTCGACATATCTCCAAGGCAAGGGAATTAAAAGCAAAAATGAACTATTGGGATCTCATGAAGATAATAAGCTTCTGCACTGCAAAAGAAACAATCAACCAAACTAAAAGGCAACTGATGGAATGGGAAAAGATATTTGCAAATGACATATCAGACAAAGGGCTAGTATCCAAAATCTATAAAGAGCTCACCAAATTCAACACCTGAAAAACAAATAATCCAGTGAAGAAATGGGCAGAAGACATGAATAGATACTTCTTTAGAGAAGACATCAAGACGTCCAAAAGACACAGGAAAAGATGCTCAACGTCACTCATCATCAGGGAAATACAAATCAAAACCACACTGAGAAATCAAATACAAATCAAAACCACTCCTGCAGTGAAAGTAGCTAAAATGAACAAATCAGGAAACTATAGACGCTGGAGAGGATGTGGAGAAACGGGAACCCTCTTGCACTGTTGGTGGAAATGCAAACTGGTGCAGTCACTCTGGAAAATAATGTGGAGGTTCCTCAAAAAACTAAAAATAGATCTACCCTATGACCCAGAATAGCACAACTAGGAATTGACCCAAGGGATACAAGAGTGCTGATGCATAGGGTACATGTACCCCAATGTTTATAGCAGCACTTTCAACAATAGCTAAATTATGGAAGGAGTCTAAGTGTCCATCAACTGATGAATGGATAAAGAAGATGTGGTTTATATATACAATGGAATACTGCTTGGCAATGAGAAAGAATGAAATCTGGTCATTTGCAGCAACATGGATGGAACTGGAGGGTATTATGCTAAGTGAAATAAGGCAGAGAAAGACAGTTAACATTTGTTTTCACTCATATGTGGATTCTGAGAAACTTAACAGAGAACCACAGGGGAGTGGAAGGGGGGAAAAATTTAGAGAGGGAGGAAGGCAAACCATAAGAGACTTAAATACTGAGAACAAACTGAGGGTTGATGGGGAGGGGGCAGAGGGGAAAGTGGGTTTTGGGCATTGAGGAGCGCACCTGTTGGGATGAGCACTGGGTGTTGTTTGGAAACCAATCTGACAATAAATTATGTTTAATATGAATCAATGAATGAATAAATGAATGAATGAATGAATAAATAAATAAATAAATAAAACTTTAACCAAAAAAAATTAGTTTCTGAAAGTGGGGTAGCCACTGCAACATTTTTCTTACCAGGCATTCTTAATTGACTTTAAAATTTACACAGAGATATGCAAATCAGAAAATCAGAGCTAAGCTCATTTTGTACAGAAAAAAATATCAGAACTATGGAAAAGGAACTCTTTTTCTACTTCTGCAAAGGTTTAAAGAGTATGTTATAAGGGCTCCTGAGTGGCTCAGTCAGTTAAGTGTCTGACTTCAGCTCAGGTCATGATCTCACTGTTCATGAGTTCAAGCCTAATGTTGGGCTCTGTGCTGACTACTTGGATCCTGGAACCTGGTTTGGATTCTGTGTCTCCTTTTCTGTCTGCCCATCCCTCACTTGTGTGCGCGCACTCTCTCTCTCTCAAAAATACATAAATATTTTTAAAAATTTTTAAAAATATGTTACAGCACACTTACAGATAAATAAAAAACAAATATCAGGCATCAAGGGAAGGCCAATCAGTAGTTAATTTGCTAATTAAAATTCTCAAAGAAGAGAAATAGTGTCTATTTTACTTAATCTATATGATGTTCTCAACAGTGCAATATTTCTGAAGATATCAAACAAATAGTTTTGATATCCCAGTCTTGGTTAGTCTGAATTGAGTAATTTCAACAAATGTAATTTAAAAAGAGATTCACAATAACAAGTGTTGGTGAGAATGTGGAGAAAAGGGAACTGTCTTGTACTGTTAGTGCAAATGTAAATTGGTCCAACTACTGTAAAAAGCAGTATGGGGTTTCCTCCAAAAAATAAAATAAAATAAAAAAGAAATAACCATACAAACTAGTAATTCCATTACCAGATATTTACCTAAAAAAAAAACAAGAAACAAAAAAACCACACCAATTTGAAATGATAAATGCACTCGTATGTTTTCAGTTGGTTAAGCCTCTCACTTCAGCTCGGGTCATGATCTCACAGTTTGTGGGTTTGAATCCCAAGTCAGGCTGTATGTTGACAGATCAGAGTCTGGAGACTGCTTCAGATTCTGTGTCTCCCTTTCTCTGACCTTTCCATACTAACGCTCTGTCTCTCTCTCTCTCTCTCACTTAAAAATAAGCATCAAAAAAATTAGAAAAAAAAAGAAGAAGATCTTGCTATGTGGGACAACATGGATATACCTAGCAGGTATTATGCTAAGTCAAATAAGTCAGAAAGAGAAAGACAAGTTTCACTTGTATGTGGAATTTAAAAAACAAGACGAATTAACAAACAAAAACCAAAAACACTCATAAATACAGAGAACAAACTGGTAGTTGCCAAGGGGAAGGGATTGTGGACTTGGATGAAATAGATGAAGGGGATTAAGAGGTACAAACTTCTAGTTATAAAATAAATAAGTCACATAGATGAAAATTATAGCATAGGAAATATAGTCAATATATTGTAACAACATTGCATACTGACAGATGATGACTACATTTATAGTAGGAAGCATTGCTAATGTATAGAATTGTCAAATCACTATGTTACACCTGAAACTAATATAATATGCACTTTAGCTATAGTTTAATAATAGAATTTTAAATAAATAAAAAGAGAAATTCACAAAGCAAATACAATTCTCAAATCCACCCCAATTTTTTTAGTTTGTTATTAGACTTAGATATAATATTATTTCAGCTAATTATACAAGCAAAAATGTGTTATAGAGTTAAATATAAAATATTTTCATACAGGAACACATAATTTGTTGTGTTTTTTTTTAATTAAGTAATTCGTACCATGAAAAACATACATTTATTTTTCATGAATCAGAGGTTCATCTGAACGTTCCCTCTTATGTCATTTTTTAATTAGTAATAAAGCAATTTTACCTTATTTTTAAATGTTTATTTATTTATTTTGAGGGAGAGAGAAAGAGGCAGACTCCCTGCCTAAGTCCTTGAATTTCTATTGACATGGAATACGTAGATCTATAAATGTGTATGGTATTCAAGCATCATAAATTAAATCTCTAAAGTTCATCTTTAGAGATTATTATACAGCTGAGAGAAAATTCCATCAAGTCTCACTCCAATTTTTACTTTTTTTTTTCAAAATAAATACTAAACAACCCAAACCATTAGGGTCACTAATAAAGAGCTTTCCAATTTTCAAAACTTTTGATACTTTTTTCTGACCTGCATAGTTTTACATCTTACCCTTAGGGAAGCTTTTCTTGAATTGTTTTCTTAAAGATCAAGCTTCTGCTAGTTTTGGTTTGCCGTTGAGCAAGGCACTTCCTCTCTTGCCCAGTCTTGTTTTGGAGTCTAATTTTGTGTTTGAGGGTTGGATTAACCCAACATCCTGTTTTATAATCTTCTGACTCACCAGGAGAGGAGAATGACTTTTGAATCTCATGTCTGCAGTTTTACTCTACAAATGTACATTTAAAACATTAGCTTAACTTTTGATAGATTTGATTTTCTTAATCTGCATTTTTACAATAGTTATCTTTTTAGGCAGGAATGAAAAGAAAATCTGATATGATGGTAATGATGATGATGATGACATTATTTTTACCTACAGTGTTTAAGGCACAACTAAAAGATACAAGTCTAGTTGCAAAAGCAGTTAAATGTTGAGATTTTACTAACAACAAAGATATTTACTTAAAAAATTCTTAGAGGTAAATAATTCCCAAGCTGGAAGTATAATCTCCTTTCCTCATTTCTCTGCCAATCTTGTCTCTCCAATTGGGTTTCCTCATTCAGTAATTTGTGCCTCTTTATCCACTTAAAATTGTATATCCAAATCAAGACAGTATATTGGACACATGCCTTAGAGATATAAGACATTCACCACAGGGAGAGAAAGCAAGTTTAAAATTTATATAATGTGTTTTCAATTATATCATTCAACACAACAGCTCTCTCCCCTTCTCTCTCCCCCTTTCTCCCTCCTCCTCTGCCCCTTCTTTCTCCCTCTTCCAAAGCATCCTGCCCATGAGGCAGGAACATTAAGACCCTCTTGGTCTGTTCCTATTTTAGTTTTAAATGTCAGAATTCTTAAGCCTGTAATTGTTCTATTAGATCATACTGTATCCTCTCCTTCCCCGCAGGAAAGGAGGGGGCTGCAGTATTAAGGATATAAACACATGAAATGTCATTTGATAATTTTATCTTTTAGATTTAACTTCAGAATCAATGTTTTTCTTAATAATGGGAGAAAAGGAATCATATTCCTTATGAAGGGCATAAACACTTGAAAAATGAATTTGTGGAAGCAAGATGATCCTAGAGTATGGAATTCTATAAAAACATTACTAGCTTCAAGAGGAAGTCAACATGGGAAACAACTGTGCAGAAAAATAGACATTCTGAAATACTTATTTAAATACAAAATCTAACTTATTAAAATAAAACGAATCTATTTATTGCATCATAAAGGAAAGGGTTATTTATCTAAGGAATGCCATCTCCTGGGTGCTATTATCATTTAAGCAAGGAAATAAAATGTTTGATTTTTATACTTGAATCTCACCCATTAACTCCACTATCTAAACTTGAAATTAGATGTGTGTTGTTTCCATGGTCATCAGAACTAAACATTCCTTTTCCTTGGTAAAAATGATGTTTTTTACAGAAAAGGTAATTTGAAAGAAATTTCCCATCTGTTTTCAGAGAAATTAAGTTCCCAGAAGAATGTGCACACAAGTTTCACCTTTATCCTCTATAATCCATTCTATTTTTCTGCTTGTCTTCTGAGGATCCATCTATTAACTTCTAGAACTGAAGAGGAAGGACACTGAAAGGTTTGTTCTCTTCAGTTAAACACTGTCACTGTTTAATGCTTGTGTCATGTTAATATTTGATTCAAGTGTTGCAAAATGATGAAGTCAACTAATTCAAGTGAAGCAAGTACATTGCAAGCACAAAGATACCAAAGCACATTGCTGTCTCACTCCAAACTGCTGTTCAATATTATTAACACTGAAGCCTATAGCAGAGCAAAGCAAATCTAAACACACTTGTTATTAGTCCTTTCCTGGTTATCCACTTTTATAATTGGCTTTCAAACAGAATTACCCACATTATCCACATTCCAAAATAAGATTTTGGAGACTTTCTTACTGTGGTTCAGAGGATCCCTTGTTTCTACTCCTTTCACAGACATAAGGGTTTAGGTTTGCAAATGTATAAGACATGGCAGAGTTTCAAAGGCGAACGTTTATGCTGTTCACATGCTTACTTTTTGTCATCAGTTACCATCTAGATTTAGAAAAATGAGTTAGGGATGCCTGGGTGGCTCCGTTGGTTGAGTGTCCAACTCTTGATTTCAGCTCAGGTCATGATCCCAGGGTCATGGGATTGAGCCCTGTGTCAGGCACTGAGCTGATGGTGGAGCTTGCCTGAGAGACTCTCTCTTTCTCTCTGTCTCCCTCAGTCTGCTTGATATTCTCTCCCTCTCTCCACTGTCCCTCTCCTGCACTGTGCTCTCTCTCTAAAAAAAGAAAAGGGGAAAATGATTTAACAGAATTTTTCTACTAGGCAATTCAGGAAAATACATTCACATGATTGTTAAACAATTAACTTTTGTTTATGTTTTGAGATATTATTATATAGAATGAAAGATGAGCCTAACAAAGGTGGTTCAGTGGGTAGGCAAATTTAGTATCTGAAGCATAATAACAAATAGAAAATCCAAAATTATATAAAATAGTCTAAGAAATTAGAAAGGATTAAATATAATAAAATTTGTTGAGAAAAAAACCCAAAATGTGTTTCATACCTATAAATAGGTAAAACTTTAGAAATACAAACAAATTATATAGAAATGGTCTGCCACACATTTGAAACACAATATATAAAGAACAAACTTCCCTATATCATTCAGCCCTTAAGCAATCATGTAAAGTGGAGTGTAATGATGCCATTTTATAAAAGAGGAAAAGAGGCTGAAAGATGATAAGAAGCAGGTCTAACACCACCCCACTCATGGATGGCAAGCCCAATATTCAAACCCAGATCTCCCTTACTCCAAATTCCTCAGATCTTTTCTCCCCCAAGTCATGGGGAAATGACTCTTCATCAGGGAATATAAGGGACAGAGCCACAGTGAAGCGATTAGTCAAATGGCATCTTGCAGAGCCTATAGTACCATGAAGAGATAGGGCAAGTATATATTCCAGAAAGAAGAAAGAATGAGCAAAGTAAGAAATAAACTGGCACAAGGAAGGTGCCAAAAGTTAGCTCCTCTAATACTATTGACACATTCCATTGAGAAGAGCAAGCTGAGCTTACTGGTTTCAGCAGTAAAGGAAAACACTGTCTTGTTTTAGTACTTTTCCAGGTCAAAATTAGGATATTTATGAGATTTGAATGTTAAATTTGATGTGTGGTTTTCAATGTTTAGTTAGGATTAGGAAACAATTATGATATAATAGTTTGAGACTGAGAGACACAGTGAAGGTATGCTTTGATGCAAGGGATCCATGGAGTGTTGGGATGCAATCTGTCCTTTAATAGTTTCTATTTAAGATTTCATGGGTCTTTTGGAAAGTTCCTGGGGACAAGGTGGCCTTCTCCTCTTTTTGTCAATACAGCTTTATTAGAACACACCCACTGATTTACTCATTGTCTTTGGTTATTTTTGCACTACAAAGGTAGAGTTGAGTAGCTGCAACAGAGACTCTTTGGCCTCTAACTTATAAAGTATTTAGAATCTAGCCTTTCACTCTCTCTCACTCACACACACACACACGAAATTGTGACACTTGGTACAGATGATTTCAGTTCTCATAAATAGTTTGGTTTGTCTCAGCACTGACAATTAAACAGTCTTGTATCTTTAACTTGTTTATTTTTTAATGTTTTTTAAATATAATTTATTGTCAAGTTACCTAACATACAGTGTGTACAGTGTCCTCTTGACTTTGGGAGTAGATTCCCATGATTCATCACTTACATACAACATCCAGTGCTCATTCCAAAAAGTGCCGTCCACAATGCCCATCACCCATTTCCCCTTCTCCCCAGCTCCCCCCCCATCAACCCTCAGTTTGTTCTCTGTATTTAAGAGTCTCATATGGTTTGTCTTCCTCTCTGTTTGAAACTATTTTTCCCCTTCCCTTCCTCCATGGTCTTCTGTTAAGTTTCTCAAATTCCACATATGAGTGAAAACATATGATACCTGTCTTTCTCTGACTGACTTATTTCACTTACATAATACCCTCCAGTTCCATCCACGTTGTTGCAAGTGGAAAATTTCATTCTTTCTCATTGTCAAGTAGTATATCAATGTATATATAAACCACATCTTCTTTATCCACTCATCAGTTGACGGACATTTAAGCTCTTTTCATAATTTGGCTATTGTGGAAAGTGCTGCTATAAACATTGGGGTATAAGTGTTCCTATGCATCAGCACTCCTGTATCCCTTGGGTAGATTCCTAGCAGTGCTATTGCTGGGTCATAGGGTAGTTCTAGTTTTAATTTTTTGAGGAAACTCCACACTGTTTTCCGGAGTGACTGTGCCGGATTGCATTCCTGCCAACAGTGCAAGTGGATCCCCTCTTCAACCTGTAGGTTAGGAGACAGAATCTTATTCTTCTTACTCCATATTGGTGCCTCCCTACCATCAGTATTTCCCAACCAATTAAAATTTTATTGGAGAAGGAGAAGGAGAAGGAGAAGGAGGAGGAGGAGGAGGAGGAGAAGGAGAAGAAGGGATGAAGAGAGGAAGGGAAGAAGGGAGGAAGGAGTCAAGTCAGAAAGAAATTTCAATTAAAAGAGCAAAATTTAACCAAAGTGGCTGGTCAAGAGCCCAGGTGAAAGTGAGGTCTATAGTTATCTATCTGATTTTCTTACTGTCTATTTTTTTGCTTCTTTCCCAGTTTTACCTACAGTATAGCAGTTTATTACAATTTATAATTACCTACTTAAAAACTAATAATAAAAATCAAGCCCCAAATTTAATTTCCTTGACTTTGTCTTTCCCTTTTAATTGCACACTGCCACATTTCATACAGTTGACCATCATCTTATTCTGGCAATTCTCCCTTCTTTTTTGTTACATTGTTCTTTTCTGATTTCTTCTCATACTCCTGGGCCTCTTCTCCACGGATCTCACTAATTTCTCTACTTTTTTTGAGGTTTGGGTAGGAATTCCCAAGACCTGCTCTTTGTTCTCATTTTCTTTCTCATTAATTTTTAATTTTAATGTTATTCACTCCATTGAGGAGTGGTTGAAAGCACAGCCTATGGTGTCAGATGGACTGGGTTTGAATTCCAAGCTTTTATAGAAATACCTGTGTAACCTTGAGGAAATTGACCTAACCACTCTGGGGGGCATTTTCTGCTTCAGTAAAATGGAGCCAATTCTATCTCATAATCAGTTAATAACGTCAAACAAACTTCTCTAGGTTAACACTGTTATTGGTACATCCAATCTAATATTCACAAAATCAAACCAATCACTTAATAATATCAATTTTTTCCACCTCTATTTCTGTTTCAGCTACCAAAATCCTGCTAATGTTATAGATTAAACATTTCAGACTTGTTTGAACTACTTCTCCAGCTCTTATCTAATTTTCATGTACTGTACTGCTTCTCTGTCTTTGTTTTGTCATGTACATCTATTATTCCCTTCCCACTGCTTTTGCAAACATACTTAAAACTCTTGAATTACACTGCATAAACTTTAATAAGATTCCCGTGCTAAAGAACTTTTTTCTTAAAACACTGCTACTTGAATCCCCTGATTAGTCTTAATTTAGTGACATTTTTCTTACTTTGTGACTTTATATTATACAGGAGTAAGAAAAAACCTGATGAATTATGTTTAAGTAAAATATGATAGTATCTGTGTGAAGTGTGAAGATGTTCTAAAGATGCTCTGAACATTTTTTTAAATTCACAATGTAACAAAAGATAAACTAAGAAATTGTTAACATAAGATTGATTCTAGAAAATACATCATTCCTAAAATTTTGTGTATTAAATCACTTAACCCTTTTTGACATATTAAAATGTGTTTTGCTCTGCCTTTAAATTCAATAACAGGAAAGTTGACCTTCCATATATTAAGTATATGAATATAATTTATTCAGATGCACAGATTTATAATAATAGAAATATTATTTACAAATATTAAGAAAATTCAGCATCCACAGACATGGTAACTAAATTATATATATATATATATATATATATATATATATATATAATTGGGTATAATTTGGGTATATATAAGCTGGTGAGTCTTGTCAAAATGCTTTTATTTGTTCTGTGGAAGTATGTGACTAAAAGTCAACAATCAAATTTGTGATTTTCAGAATATTTTATTGACTGAGAGGCTTACAACTGTTTCAGAAAATAAAGTGGGTAAAAATAGCATCCAAAAAAGTTGAGTTATAGTTTATAAACAGAAAAATTAGAAAAATCTTTTTTTCCTATAGGAAGAAGATATGATCTCACTTTTCTAGAGTTAATAATCACAACATAAATAATATGGACAAAACAAGTAAACCTCATAAGAACTTCTAATCAGCAAATGAAACAGTTATCATCATTTATTTAAATTTTAAAGGATAATTTAGACTATGCTTATATTTTATAAACTAACTTTATCAGTGTAGAATAAACTGCTATGTCTAGATTTGAGTAATAGTGTTTGTCTCTATTTATTTTTTTAAGTTTATTTATTTTGAAAGAGAGAGAGAGAATGCAGGAGGGGCAGAGAGACAGGAAGAGAGAGAGAATCCTAGGCAGGTTCCTCATTGTCAGAATAGGGCCCAATGTGGGTCTCAAACTCATGAACCATGAGATCAAAACCAAGAGTTGGAGGCTTAACCTACTTAGCCACCAATGTACCTCTGTCTCTATTTCAATGTAAGTCTTTCTCATTTTCTTTAGAAATTTTATAACATATATTTGTCAATCTAATTAGTTTTGCTACACTAACAAGTTTTTATTTTTATTTTTTTAACATTGAAAACACATGTTCATAGTTACAGAGACCTACTTTCCTAAGACTTTGGCCAGTATTCATTATAATCACACTTCTGAGGAAATGTATAATGATAAGGTTGCATCACAGATAACTCAATTCCCCATGAGTTTAAAAATGAGGATGCAGACAAGAAGCTTCTACCATATTTAGTCATGTGTATTTCTATTTTTTGATGTACAAAAGTCATTTGTTTCTGAATTTATAGTAGGAAAAAGTTATGTTAACAAAAGTCCAATGAGAGAATTTACTATTTAATTGCATTCCATTGTTTTTTACTTGTTTGATTGTTATGAGAGAGCAAGCAGCAGCTTGTAGAAAGAAGAAAGAACATGTAAAATCTCTGTACTAAAACACACAGGGCATACCAAACACACCAGATCAAACAGACAGAGAATATGTCCCCAGAAGACCATCACATATTCATTCCCTCACAAACTGAGATCCTGTTGTGCTAGGATGAATCATTTAGGGCCCTTACTTTTACAAAGTCCATGATTTAATCAGTGAGACAGATACAGGACAGAAAATGATGTCGTGTTGTGACAACTATAATGATAGTAATTTTTACAGGCAGATAAGTGCAGAGATAAGAAGCTCCTAGGTGAGCCTAATGGGAAGTGGGAAGAGGTCAAGAAAAGGTTTCTAGACAAAGGAAACTATAATGTATTATTTTTTAAAAAAAGTTCAAATATTGTTAATAACAATATTGGTAAAAAGATATTGTAAACCAAGGGACATAAGAAAAACAAAGAGGTGAGAGAGTCCCTAAGTCTGTAATGCATATGGAAACATGTAAGCAGTTTAGTGACACAGGAAACATTAGTGAAGGAGTAAGCAGGGACTGAAAGGTAGGCAGAAATCAGATCAGAGAAAGCGTTGCATGTCCTATTTAAAAACTTTATTTCTATTGAATCGGCACTCTGGTGCCACTGAAGATTTGAAGCAAGTAATGTAAATGTGAAAGTCGAATTTTAGGCAGACTATTCTGGTGATTCAGTGCAAGATAGATTTGAAAAGTACCAAGGAAAAAACAAGATGCTCTGACAGTTTTCTGAGTTAGAAACATAATAACCGGTAGAGGTCATAAAAGTGGAACAGAAGATTAATGTTTGAGGATTATTTCAGAAACATAAACTGTGAGATTTTCCCAGGTAATGCAGGTGACAAGACCAGGAAGGACTATCAGCTTTTGTTGGCAACTGGCTACAAGACATTGTTAGAAACAAAGATAGAGTAACAGCTGATAAGTAACCAGGAAATTTGTACAGATGCCATGTTGATTTTGAGATGTCTCTAATGTATACAGATAAAGACTTTGAATAAGTAGTTGGATAATGAATTTGGAGTTCAGAAGACGGGTCTGTGCTAGAGAAGCAATTTAGAGATCCTTTAGCATATCCACAATAATTAAAAGAGAGAAATTAGGTCACTCAAAGAGAGGACTAAATGAATAAGAGCCTCAAAGAACCAAGGATGAATCCCAGGGTTTTATTAAGAGGACAGAAAATAAGTAAGTACAGAAATGAGGGACATTCTCAGAAAGGTTAGAGATCTGATCACACAGCATCCACATGCTGGAGAGTACAGGTTGCAATTTTACTGTAGTTTACTCTAAGGTTATCCATTTAAGGACTGGATAGAAAATGAAAGACAAATCTGGATTTGAAATAATAGAGCCGTGGAGTTAGAGAAATATACATTGAGAATGATCAAGGGAAATGAGTTTGCATTAGTTTTTGACTGCTGCTATAACGATTTCCATAAACAAAATGGTTTATAACAACACAGATTTGTTATCTTGCAGTTCTATGAATTAGGAGTCCCACATAGTTCTCAGTGAGCTAACATCAAAATGTTGGTCAAGCTGAGTTTCTTCTGGAGGCTTTTGGGAGAGATCTATTCCACTGCCCTTTCCAACTTCTAGCAACTGCCCACATTCTTTGGTTTATGGTTCCCTCCTTCCAACTTCAAAGCCAGGAACATTGCATCTCTTTGACCATTTCTTTTGTAGTCATATCTCAACCATCCTCTCTCTTCCATTTTAGGGACCCTTGTGATTACATTGGATTTACCCAGTTAATCTAGCATAATTTCCCCCTTTTCAAAGTCCTTTCTTAAATTGAACAAATAGAGTCCCTTTTAACATTAATACTTTCTGTTTCTAGTAATTAAAGCATAGACATCGTTTGGGGCAGACAGACATCATTCTTATTCTGCTTACCATACTCTTACAACCATACAAGGTTCTAGTGCATGTCTGTGGGTCTTTGTGTGTGTGTATGCACATGATTCACATTATTTGTGGTACTTATGTTCTATGGAGTAGCTGAAAATGCTGAATTAGAGAACACAAAGCCATTGCTGTTTGGAGAAAATAGACATAGGTTCCTGTGAGCCACTGGTCATACATTTTGGTTGACTGATCAATAAGTAACCTTGTTTTATGTGTATTTGCTTAAAGACACCTTTTTAAATATATACTGTTGACTCGTTAACATTGAACTAACAGCCAATAGCACTATAACTCATGTCTGAGCAAGGCTTATCTAACACAAATATTTTGTCTGTAAAGCATATCACAGCCTTCTTGCTCTTAGGAACAGGAAAAAGCATTTTACCTCTATGCTTAGGTATCATTTTAAACAGTGATATCAACAAAAAGCATGAAAAGTGAAAAATATGGCAATAAATACACCATAAAACGATACTTGTTTACAATATGAGAGCTGAAACAAAAAGGCAGAGCTATGCCTTGTTAGACCTCATCTGGCAATGTGTGTGCTAGGCAACTCAGAGTTTTCACTCTTCTGTGCATGTTCATATCCACGAGTGACCACAAAAATGCCACAAGTATTGGTTTTCAGATTAAAAATACATTTTAGTGTGTTGGCAAATTTGGAAATTTAGAATTTATGAATAATGACAATAATGATTGACTACATATCCACATACATATACACACATATATGAAATTCTTGGGGCGCATGGGTGGCTCAGTCGGTTAAGTGTCCAACTTCTTCTCAAGTCATGATCTCACAGTCCATGAGTTTGAGCCCTGCATCAGGTTCTATGCTGACAGCTCAGAGCCTGGAGCCTGCTTCAGATTCTGTGTCTCCCTTTTTCTCTGCCCCTCCCCTGCTCATGCTCTGTCTCTCTCTCTGTTTCTCTCTCTCAAAAATAAACATTAAAAAATTGTATGAGATTCTTCACAAAAGATAAAGTGCAATGTAATTCATATATTTTTAGTTTAGAGAAATATGTTAACATCTTAAAATCTCCCTTGACTAAAATTATCAAGATTCATGATGGTGATATTACTTTTCACTTTTCAAAATCTTTTCCTGAATCCTCTATTATCTCTTCCCAACAACATTTTTCCTTCCTTGTCAAATTCACTAAAAAATAAAACCAAAAAGTAGAAAAAATCAATAAAATGCAAAAGGTAACCTTAAAAATAGACAAAGACAGTTGTTCTGCTGTTCTAAAAGACCACAAAAAATTACATGCATGGAAGATGGGAGGAGCAGGATTCCAATACAGCAGCACAGAAAAGAGTCGAGCTGCTCCATTGTTTTGGAGTTAGGTAAATTCATGAGAAAAAGGCTGGGGGCCAGGAAAGAAATACAGAAATAGACACAATTATTTTAAAAGGATGAAACATGTTTTATGCTTACATCAATTTACAAACAAGGAAAATTACACTCTGGTCCTCAGGAGGATGAAATGAGCCAAGAGTTGAAAAAATACCACCCATGCATCTGAAGACCGTATGGAAATATGGAAAAGAAGATTCTTTATGTGCCTTTCTAAATTAAAATTAGGCAACAAGCAACCAAGTTAAATCTTACTGAAATTACAAATGTACTTCCCTAGTTTTCTTTTTCTAATGGAGTCAACATGTTCTGGCATGTACTGAGTGAAAGGTCCATGAGGATACACGTATGTTTTGTGTTTGTGTGCAAATATCTGTGTCTCTGTGTGAGTCTACATCTGTGTCTATGTAGATGCAAAACTTAGCAATTAGCGACAATTTAACACTGTCTAAAGTTCTTGTCATCTGAAAGCCCAAAACAAGTAACTGAAAATGCTGCACCTCCTCCTGAGTTGCAGACTTCATCACCCACATGTGAAAAACAGAGCTCTTGAGTTTATACCAGTAAAGATGCAAACTTGCTCCCAAATCCTAATATTCCTCACATGAGAAAATCATATGCATCAAATCGTTCAAGCCAAAACAGTAAGAATCATCTTCTATTTCTCTCTTTACTTTACCACCCACATCCAAACCATCATCAGATCTCAATTCTAACTTTAAGCATACCTTGACCTACCCATTTCTTCCCATCTTTACCTCTACAACCTTATTTCCAGCTCTTTTTTCTTTCTGGGTTATTTCAAACCCCCTCAATTGGTTTCCCAGGTTTTACTTTAGAAGGAGATAATTTTTTTTCAAATATCATTCATGTCACATTACTTGTTCCTTGATACTCTATGGTTACTTTCTATTTATAATCTAAATTACTAAGTAGTTGACCAGGTTTTACATAATCTGGTCCCTGTTGATTTGCAACAACTGATACCAACTCCTCTAAGCCTACCTACAGTTTTCCTGGCCTTATTTTAACTTCCCAAACACCAAACTCAACCCTATGTTGGGATCTCTGCCCTAGTCTCTTTGTAAAGTCCGACAACTTCAGACACTTTCACTTTCTATGTGTTTTATGGTTTCCTAACACTTAGGCTATTTTAAGTAACATCTATCTTTAATTTAAATATTCCTTTTTTCTTTTCCATGTTCAATAGAGTATGAACTTCAAAGAATGGGGAATTATTTGTCCTTTCCTATACTCTTGGGTGTAACCTAGTCCCTGGCATCTAGGAAGGTTTAACTGGATATGCATTGAACTCATATAACTACTGTTATAGGACATAACAAAATGGGGGCACCTGGGTGGTTCAGTCGGTTAAGTGTCCAACTTCAGCTAAGGTCATGATCTCACAGTTTGTGGGTTCAAGCCCTACATCGGGCTCTGTGCTGATAGCTCAGAGCCTAGAGCCTGCTTCAGATTTTGTGTCTCTCTCTCTTTCTGCCCTTCCCCTGCTCACACTCTGTCTCTCTCTCTCAAAAATAAAACATTAAAAAAAGAAAAAAAATTAAAAAATAACAAAATGTCATATTTAATATTAATTGAAAAGAATTAAGAAACAGTACAAAAAAGGCCAAGCGATGGTGTATGTTGTGTATAGTATCATCCATTCATTTACTCATTCATTCAGTTACTTATTTAGTCATTGTTTTTCAGTTTTAGATGAATTGCAAATAATATTTATCATAGATATCTCTTTTCAACAAATCATATTCACCCAATTTTTATTAAAATCCATTAATTTTGCTAGACAGTGATAATATGAAAATGTAAACATTCTCCAAATTGCTCTTAGTGTGAATGGGTTGCAGAAGATTTGTTAGTCAAGGCCTAGGAAAGAAATTCACACCAAATGTTAACACATGCAAGTATTTTCAATTTTATGTAAAAATTCAAAGTAACCTTAAATGCACTCCTTTTGTACCTCTGAAATATTATTCATTTAAGAGTATAAATGCACTACAAATGGAAAAGAATACAGAAGGAATATAAGTTATAGGAGAACAAATACTTTCCTAAAAGCATATATAAGGGGTAGGGATGAAAAGAAAATGGAGCTTAAACCAGTAAATAGAATATTTTAACATTTCAGATAATTGAAAAGTATTGAAGTATCTTGATTATGGACAAGTCACATCCCTGGGTATATTTAGAGGAAACTGCACAGAAGATAGAAAGTGACCTATTGGTTGGGATTGGAGATATCCTGGCTTCCAAGGTATAACCAAGTATTGCCAGGTATTGCAACGTATGACCACGTATTGCCAAGGTCAAGAGTAAATACTGAAGTTCAAGAGGTGAGAATGGCTTGAAAATGCATGATCATAAATGGAAAAAATATATTTGGATTTCACCCAAGATATTCTCAAGCTACCAATTCAGAGAATATTTTGGCAAATCATGTATCTGATAATGGACTTATATTTTATGCAGAATATGAAAAGACCTCTCAAAATAATTATGTTCAGTGAAAGAATCCAGACCAGAGAGTGAGTGAGAGTGAGAAGGAGGGAGGGAGAGAGGAGAGAGAGAGAGAGAGAGCATATCATGTAATTCCAATAGATGTAAAATTCTAGAAAATTCAAGTTAATTATATAGTGACAGAAAACAAGTCAGTGGTTGCTTGTGTAGGGAGGAAATGGAGATTACACAGATTGTCATAAGGTAACTTTTGCAAAAAACTTTTAGAAGAGAAGAGTATGTTCACTATACTGATTGTGGTGCTATCTCACAGGTGTATGCAAGTGTAAAAACTTACCAAATCATATGTATTAACTTTAAATATGTGCTGTATGTGACACCTCAATTCTACTTCAATAAAGCTGTTAAAACCAAAACATGGCAAAAATTAAAACAAACTAAAGACTTGATTGGCCCTTTCTAGTCCATGTGTGCCAAAAAGCTGTCACCTATTATTGCTCCCAAGACATATTTCATGTTATTTTTCTCTAGAGAACATAGATGCAATTTACAGAGAAAACTAATTTTCCTCTGGATGACTGTGCCATAGATTAAAATAGAGGGCCTCTGTCAGAGGCCTGTCTTGCTCCAAAAAAGCCTATAGTCAAATTTACCACTGATAAAACAATCTTACCTACCGTCAGATTAAACCCATCTAAGTTATGAGCATTATGTGTCCTAAGCAATATTCTGTGTCCTAAGTCAATAAAGGGCCACCAAGCATTTGCAGGGAACCAGAAACATGGGTAAAATTAACAAAGAAAACAAACAAACAGAAAAGAATAAAAAGAATACCAAGCTAATTATAATACTAGGACATACTAGAATATACATATTACATAACTAAAACAACACAAGATAAAAAAGAATCTCTATAATTAGTATACTCAGAGATATCTGTGAATAAACTTTACTTATTAAACAAAGGAAAATACTACAGAAATGGAAAAATCAAGGATTAAGACTGAACTCTTAAATGTAAAGCATTATGTTGAAATATCGTTGAAATATAATAACAACACAAAGACTAAATACATTGAAAATCAAGAAACCTCCAAGATTATGGAACAAAATGAAAAATAAAGAGAAAATTATGAGGGAAAAGACATGTAAAAATAAATGGAGAGGTCTAAGGTTTGTATAATATAAGTCCAAGAGGAAAAGAAAAGTGTGAAACAGGAAATAATGAAAAAATAATGGTCAGTAATTTTCTAGAATGGGAGAAAAATTGAGTCTGTTTAAAAGGGTTCAGTGACAAGAACTGATGAAAAATAACTTACGTATAATGGTTTGAATGCTTCTAGATATCAAAAAAACATAAAGGAATAAGAATCAGAATGACATTGAACTAGATTAGATATCAGCAATAATAGATGCAAGAGACAACTGAGTACTTCCTTGGACATTCTGAAGAAAATGATTTAGAACAAAGATTGCACTATATGTTATTGTGTGCATGAAGAATAAAAACTGTTCAGAATGCTTAACTCCTACAGACTTCTGTTAAGAATTTCCTTGGGGCACAATTCTGTTAAGAATTTCCTCAGGAAAATGGGGAAGGAAGAGAAGATAGAAGATCTGGGGAAAGTGTTACCTAAATCCAGAAAAGTAACAAACAAATGGAAATCTAGCCATAGTGGATGGGCCTGGGTGAAGGATTTTTCCAGGAAGGAAAGAGACTTGATAGGAGGAAAAACAAATATCTATCAATAGATATAGATAGATATAGATATAGATGTTATAGATAGATATGGATATAGATAGATGTAGATATAGATATAGACATAGATGATATAGATATAGGTAGATGTTTTTACCATGCATATGATATGATATGTATATCTTATAATATGGACATGGATAGAAGTGTGGGAAAAGGAAGACGCAGGATATAACACAACAAATGACATTGGAAAATGCAGGGAATAAAAAAGCAATAAAGGCACAATCAAGCTATGAAATGATTGAAAATATGTCAATATTTAAAGTGAGTGAATGGCTGTAAGAGAACTAATTAAATGTTGGTGCCCATGATAAACCAAGAGATCCTACATTAGACTTAAAGAAAAGGAAATTAATAAGACACAGAATTTAGTTCAGTATTAAAAAAAATATTTACATGGCAATGATAACCTGAGGACAGGTTAAAAAACATTGTTTTTTAATTTTTAAATTAAACATATAGATAAAATACAGAAGATATCTTTATGATTACAGAATATAGCTGTTAATAACATTATAGCTAAATTTCAGTAACTGTAAAATCAAAGGTAGAGCTGAAAGAAGGTGGAATGGGGAGGAAGTTTGAAAAAATACAGGGAAGCTAATATCTTGGGGAATAAAGAGATGGAAAACTGAACTGAGTTTTAAGTATATTATGTCAAGTCAGAAAAGCAGTCAACGAAAAACCTAAAAGCAACATAAATACCAGATGTTGACAAAAGAAGAGGTGGCAAAAAGGATGGTACAATCGATCTAGATCCATACATTTTGTATTGAGTGGTCAAAAATAGTCCGCAATTATTAACCCAAGGATAGAACCATAAGCATGTCAGAGTAATAAAGCTAAATATAAAAAAAACCCTCTAGAAACAAAAACACTAAAAAGTTGTATCTAGGAGAGGGACCAAGGATGGAGAAGAAGGAAACAAGAGACAATTGCTATTCAATATGAGGGATTCTGTGATTTTGATACCGACTACATCCATCACTCTATTAAATGTAACAGTGGTTTAAAAATCAATTAATATTACATATTCTATTTTTAAAATTAATTTATTTTTTTATTTAGATTCAAGTTAGTTAACATACAGTGTTGTCTTGGCTTCAGGAGTAGAACCCAGGGACTCCTCTCTTACATATGACACCCAGTGCTCTTCCCAAAAAGTGCCCTTCTATTTTTAAATTTCAACGAATAGTGGGTGACCATTTCATTGTATTTATATAAAAACCAATCCCTATGCTTTACACAATTCTGCTTGATTGTTTTTTTCCTGTCCAGTCACTAATGACAGACTGTAGTATTAGCAAATTCCGGAGTTAGTGGTCAAGACTCCACAGTAGACAGCAAGTCACACATACCCCTCCCTGCTACTTTCCTTCATTTCGCTCCCTTTAACCCCTCTCATGGATATGAACCTCTTTCTTTTTCCAAAGTTTCCTCCAGAACTCACAGGGTTCACTGCCGATTAATATTTGAATCCTCAACTCTTGAAGGTCACAACAGTAGCAGAAACAATAATGGTAACAAAAATTCCTGTTATCTTAAATAAAGAAAGTCATGGTAATTTTATCTGTTTATGTGTTCTGGGTTTTAGATTTTCCCAAACAGATTCCAAAACTATATTTTACATTTTCCAACAGTTTCCAGCAAAACTTAGGGTTTTTACAGCAAAATAGATGTACTAGGGATCACATGGGGAAAAAAAGTATTTAAAAATATTTTTTTTAAATCTTTCTCAATGTGGAAAACCTCAGAAAATGAATGTTTTGAAATGGCAGGTTCTAACTTACTTGTGTTTTCTTGTTATTACTAGTATCACGTGTCTTCTGGGAATGTTATAAGTCAGAAGTTCAGGAAAGACCACAACCCTGAAATACAACCACAGCTTCTTGTTCAAATCCAAACACCAAACACTCGTATTCAATTTCCTCCATCAGCCTCATTGCAGCTACCTGACCTCATCTTTCTTTTTTTTAATTTCATTTTATTCAGTAAGCATGTATTTATATCCTAGTTTAACTTCACTGTTCCCAAGGCTTTTAACAGAGTGGTTTGCTCTCAAGTAAACATGAAGTGAATTGTTTTCCATTAGTTAAACTCACAGGAATATCCTAAATGCTTTCTTTGCCAGTCAGAAAGAGCTCAGACATGCTACCTTCATTAAAGAGACTTAAATTAGTTCCTTAGGCAACCTTCAAACCCCATGGAACAGAATTCTTAAATTCTAGACCCTCCATTCTCTTTAGGAGACTCTGACCAACCACAGAAGTCACAAAAAGCTTCAGGAGATAATCTGAAAAGAAAATGCTTAATGTTTATTTTTGTTACAAACCATTGTTATTGATGTGTTTATAATTTCTTTTAAGTAGTTTGTAAATACATATATGTAACAAATGATTTGTTATGTTGTTTTGCTAATACACACATCTTTTAGACCAAACTCAAATGCCTTTAAGAGCCAGGAAAGATAAATAACAATTTATAAAGTAACCATTTATACACTATGCTTCATCGTATCTAAGGCTTCCTGGCTATAAGACAAACATTATTTATATTACATTAAGGAAAACACATGCTGCCGATTAAACTATAATAAAATACTTACACATTATTTAGAGTACGTACTTGATACTTATTTTTAAAAAACGATTAAGCCAAATTTAAATGTATTTCTATCAAATACCTTTGTTCATTTATAAAAATAAAATATAAAAATAATAGTAGGTACAGATTCTTACAACATCTTCCCATTTAGGATCTCTCAATCTTTTCTCAGCTTGGAGTCACCCAGGTCCATAGTTTATTGCACAATATCATCATCTGTATATTAAGAATATTGGTAATGGAACTTATCTTAAAATGGTGCTCTACACTGGTCTCTTGACATTTTCATCCAAGCCACTGCTTCCTATTCTGCAAATCTTGATGTCATCACATCTTTGACCTTTCTAGAAAATCTAAGCAGGATTTCAGACAACAGCCAAACTTCTATTATTTCCTCAAGTACTCTTAAACAGCTTTGCTGACTGAAACATCAAGGATTTGAGTTGTCCTATCAGGCTATTTAGGATTCCAACCAGTCTGTGTAGCCATTTGAATCGTGCTGCCCAACAACATTTGAATAATGGCATCAGTCTTAAGACCCACCCAATGTCTGGGGCACCTGAGTGGTTCAGTTTGTTAAACTCTTGATTTTGGCTCAAATCATGATATCACAGTTTATGGGCTTGAGCCCTGTGTCAGCTCACACTGACAACATGGAGCCGGCTTGGGATTCTTTCTCTCCCCCTCTCTCTCCTTCCCACCCCTAATAAATAAATAAATAAATAAATAAATAAATAAATAAATATAAATAAGACCCACCTCATTTTAGAAAAAATGTCCATACTGAAAACAAAGGAACGTATTAAATACACAGTAGGGTTTGCTGAAAACTAGATAGTGCATGCAGAATTAAAAGACATATACATTCACGAATTCTATTTTTTTTAAGATATAGATGGTCATAATAAAGTAAATGTGAGATCCAAATTCAAATAGTAGGCTTCAAGTTCACAATCACTTCTTTAGCCTGAAAATACTGAGCAAACAAAGAAACATACTATTTGCATAGATTATCTGCTTCTTCACAACTGTACATCTATTTAGGTTACTTATCTATGTCATTTTCCCATTTGTCTCCAATATTAAAACTCTTTTTTTAAAGTTCACTTATTTATTTTGAGAAAGAGAGAGAGAGAGAAAGAGGGAGAGAGAGGAAGGGGCAGAGGGAGAGGAAGACAGACAATCCCACACAGACTCCATGCTGTCAACACAGAGCCCACCTAGGGTTGATCCCACTAACCACAAGATCATGACCTGAGCCGAGATCAAGAGCCAGACACTTAACCAGCTGAGCCACCCAGGCACCCTTTAAAACTTTTCTTAAGTTAAAAAAATAGAACCACAAATCTACATGGTTTTAATTAGTGAATAATTTAAGTTTAAATAGCTAACAACAAAAAATGTTAGTTCACTCATATTCTTAAATGAATTTGTTTATCCCTTTGTTTTAACATCTAAAATATATTTATCACACTTATTTAAAGTATAGCAGGTTAATTATCTAGGGCTTTATAATAAATTATTTCAAAACATAGTATCTTAAAACAATAAAATTATTTCTCAGTCTCAATGGATCAGGGATCCACTTACAGTTTAGCTGGATGCCTTTGGTTCAATGTCTCTCATTAAGTTGTATCCCAACATCAGCCACACATACAGGCTCATCTGAAGAAAGGCTCAGCTTGTGTGGTCATTGGCATGGCTTGCCACAAAAGCTATTTCTCCCAAGGGTTGCCTCAGGACATGCCAACTGGCTTCTTTCAGATCAAGTGATCCAAAAGAGAGCAAAAGATAACACCCAAGGCAGAAGCCACAGTCACTTTATAACATAATCTTAGAGTTGACATCAATAATTTCTGCCATATTCTATTTGTGAATACCAGGACGTGCAGGTCATTGGAGCCATCTCAGAGGCCACCTACCACATACAGCTATACATGATGCCTGAGGAAAAGTTGGACAATTAAATTTCATCATCCATCCTTTTCTTATCTGTTTATTCCATAAATATTTATTGAGTTGCTACTAAGAACCAGTCATTATGCTTGCTGCTGAGGTTGCAATGCTTAAACAAAAAAGAATGATAGGGGTGCCTGGGTGGCACAGTCATTTAAGCATCTGGCTCTTGATTTTGAGTCAAGTCACGATCTCACGGTTTGTGGGCTCGAGCCCCATGTCTGTGCTGTCAGCAGAGAGCTTACTTGGGATTCTCTCTCCCTCTCCCTCTCTCTCTGCCCCTCCCCTGCTCACACTCTCTCCCCCTCTCTCTTTCTCTCAAAATAAATAAATATGTTTAAAAAAGAATGATAATTGGAAGCCAATAAAGGCATAAAGCATAGAATATTTTGAAAGATGACTATATTTTAGTAAGCTGGAAAAGTCCAGGTTTAGGAAATAATAGCAAAGTCATGGATGAATGAAATGGCATGGCTAATGTTGGCAATTGTAAATCACTGGCACTACCTGTGAAAGAGTGAAATGGATAGTCATTAGACATGATTTTGAAAAGTAGAACGAATCCATAAAGGATCATAAAGGACTAGTTTAAAGGATCTGTCTATTACCATTTAAGATGTGGGAAAACACTGTAGCAGTTATTAATATAATCATGGTAATGTTGTAGAAAGACTATGCTCACAATGTCAAAGATTAATTTTAGGAATGCTAGAGCCAGGAAAATTATTTATATAAAGCTCCTAGTTGAGATAGGATATGATTAAATTAGCACTGGAAGTAGAGTCTGAGGAGAGATTCAAAAGTTATTTAGGAGCTATAATTAATGAGATACAATCCTCACTTGAATATGGTAGGGAAATGGACGACAGGGTCAACACTGGAATGAATTCAGGCTATTATTGGTTTTGGTAAAAATTGGCATCATTTAAAATTATAAGATATGCAGTGTAAGAAACATGTTTTGTGGCAATTTAAATAATGTAATCCTGACATTTAATTTGTGGTACCTGTGGCCATAAAGCATAGTTTCTGAAAGCATAGGCTTTATTTATTTTTTTAACGTTTATTTATTTTTGAGACAGAGAGAGAGCATGAACGGGGGTGGGGCAGAGAGAGAGGGAGACAGAGCATGAACGGGGGAGGGGCAGAGAGAGAGGGAGACACAGAATCAGAAGCAGGCTCCAGGCTCTGAGCCATCAGTCCAGAGGCCGACGCGGGGCTCGAGCGCGCGGACTGCGAGATCGTGACCTGAGCTGAAGTCGGTCGCTTAACCGACTGAGCCACCCAGGCGCCCCAGCATAGGCTTTAAAGAAAGAAATGTATGCATTGCAATACTATTGGAGTCTACAATGTAAACGTGACAGGTTTTTAAACTTCTTAAAGTAGACACACGAATCTCTCTACAGGCTTGGGAAAAAAAAAGAGTACTTTGACACATAAATCTTTTTTTTTTTTTTTAATTTTTTTTAACGTTTATTTATTTTTTTTTTATTTTTTTCCTGAAATTTATTGACAAATTGGTTTCCATACAACACCCAGTGCTCATCCCAAAAGGTGCCCTCCCCAATACCCATCACCCACCCTCTCCTCCCTCCCACCCCCCATCAACCCTCAGTTTGTTCTCAGTTTTTAACAGTCTCTTATGCTTTGGCTCTCTCCCATTCTAACCTCTTTTTTTTTTTTTTTCCTTCCCCTCCCCCATGGGTTCCTGTTAAGTTTCTCAGGATCCACATAAGAGTGAGACCATATGGTATCTGTCTTTCTCTGTATGGCTTATTTCACTTAGCATCACACTCTCCAGTTCCATCCACGTTGCTACAAAAGGCCATATTTCATTTTTTCTCATTGCCATGTAATATTCCATTGTGTACATAAACCACAATTTCTTTATCCATTCATCAGTTGATGGACATTTAGGCTCTTTCCATAATTTGGCGATTGTTGAGAGTGCTGCTATGAACATTGGTGTACAAGTGGCCCTATGCATCAGTGCTCCTGTATCCCTTGGATAAATTCCTAGCAGTGCTATTGCTGGGTCATAGGGTAGGCCTATTTTTAATTTTCTGAGGAACCTCCACACTGCTTTCCAGAGCGGCTGCACCAATTTGCATTCCCACCAACAGTGCAAGAGGGTTCCCGTTTCTCCACATCCTCTCCAGCATCTATAGTCTCCTGATTTGTTCATTTTGGCCACTCTGACTGGCGTGAGGTGATACCTGAGTGTGGTTTTGATTTGTATTTCCCTGATAAGGAGCGACGCTGAACATCTTTTCATGTGCCTGTTGGCCATCCGGATGTCTTCTTTAGAGAAGTGTCTATTCATGTTTTCTGCCCATTTCTTCACTGGGTTATTTGTTTTTCGGGTGTGGAGTTTGGTGAGCTCTTTATAGATTTTGGATACTAGCCCTTTGTCCGATATGTCATTTGCAAATATCTTTTCCCATTCCGTTGGTTGCCTTTTAGTTTTGTTGGTTGTTTCCTTTGCTGTGCAGAAGCTTTTTATCTTCATAAGGTCCCAGTAATTCACTTTTGCTTTTAATTCCCTTGCCTTTGGGGATGTGTCGAGTAAGAGATTGCTACGGCTGAGGTCAGAGAGGTCTTTTCCTGCTTTCTCCTCTAAGGTTTTGATGGTTTCCTGTCTCACATTGAGGTCCTTTATCCATTTTGAGTTTATTTTTGTGAATGGTGTGAGAAAGTGGTCTAGTTTCAACCTTCTGCATGTTGCTGTCCAGTTCTCCCAGCACCATTTGTTAAAGAGGCTGTCTTTTTTCCATTGGATGTTCTTTCCTGCTTTGTCAAAGATGAGTTGGCCATACGTTTGTGGGTCTAGTTCTGGGGTTTCTATTCTATTCCATTGGTCTATGTGTCTGTTTTGGTGCCAATACCATGCTGTCTTGATGATGACAGCTTTGTAGTAGAGGCTAAAGTCTGGGATTGTGATGCCTCCTGCTTTGGTCTTCTTCTTCAAAATTCCTTTGGCTATTCGGGGCCTTTTGTGGTTCCATATGAATTTTAGGATTGCTTGTTCTAGTTTCGAGAAGAATGCTGGTGCAATTTTGATTGGGATTGCATTGAATGTGTAGATAGCTTTGGGTAGTATTGACATTTTGACAATATTTATTTTTCCAATCCATGAGCAGGGAATGTCTTTCCATTTCTTTAAATCTTCTTCAATTTCCTTCAGAAGCTTTCTATAGTTTTCAGCATACAGATCCTTTACATCTTTGGTTAGATTTATTCCTAGGTATTTTATGCTTCTTGGTGCAATTGTGAATGGGATCAGTTTCTTTGATTTGTCTTTCTGTTGCTTCATTGTTAGTGTATAAGAATGCAACTGATTTCTGTACATTGATTTTGTATCCTGCAACTTTGCTGAATTCCTGTATCAGTTCTAGCAGACTTTTGGTGGAGTCTATCGGATTTTCCATGTATAATATCATGTCATCTGCAAAAAGCGAAAGCTTGACTTCATCTTTGCCAATTTTGATGCCTTTGATTTCCTTTTGTTGTCTGATTGCTGATGCTAGAACTTCCAGCACTATGTTAAACAGCAGCGGTGAGAGTGGGCATCCTTGTCGTGTTCCTGATCTCAGGGAAAAAGCTTTCAGTTTTTCCCCGTTGAGGATGATGTTAGCTGTGGGCTTTTCATAAATGGCTTTTATGATCTTTAAGTATGTTCCTTCTATCCCGACTTTCTCAAGGGTTTTTATTAAGAAAGGGTGCTGGATTTTGTCGAAGGCCTTTTCTGCATCGATTGACAGGATCATATGGTTCTTCTCTTTTTTTTGTTAATGTGATGTATCACGTTGATTGATTTGCGAATGTTGAACCAGCCCTGCATCCCAGGAATGAATCCCACTTGATCATGGTGAATAATTCTTTTTATATGCCGTTGAATTCGATTTGCTAGTATCTTATTGAGAATTTTTGCATCCATATTCATCAGGGATATTGGCCTGTAGTTCTCTTTTTTTACTGGGTCTCTGTCTGGTTTAGGAATCAAAGTAATACTGGCTTCATAGAATGAGTCTGGAAGTTTTCCTTCCCTTTCTATTTCTTGGAATAGCTTGAGAAGGATAGGTATTATCTCTGCTTTAAACGTCTGGTAGAACTCCCCTGGGAAGCCATCTGGTCCTGGACTCTTATTTGTTGGGAGATTTTTGATAACCGATTCAATTTCTTCGCTGGTTATGGGTCTGTTCAAGCTTTCTATTTCCTCCTGATTGAGTTTTGGAAGCGTGTGGGTGTTCAGGAATTCGTCCATTTCTTCCAGGTTGTCCAATTTGTTGGCATATAAGTTTTCATAGTATTCCCTGATAATTGTTTGTATCTCTGAGGGATTGGTTGTAATAATTCCATTTTCATTCATGATTTTATCTATTTGGGTCATCTCCCTTTTCTTTTTGAGAAGCCTGGCTAGAGGTTTGTCAATTTTGTTTATTTTTTCAAAAAACCAACTCTTGGTTTCGTTGATCTGCTCTACAGTTTTTTTAGTTTCTATATTGTTTATTTCTGCTCTGATCTTTATTATTTCTCTTCTTCTGCTGGGCTTAGGCTGCCTTTGCTGTTCTGCTTCTAGTTCCTTTAGGTGTGCTGTTAGATTTTGTATTTGGGATTTTTCTTGTTTCTTGAGATAGGCCTGGATTGCAATGTATTTTCCTCTCAGGACTGCCTTTGCTGCGTCCCAAAGCGTTTGGATTGTTGTATTTTCATTTTCGTTTGTTTCCATATATTTTTTAATTTCTTCTCTAATTGCCTGGTTGACCCACTCATTCGTTAGTAGGGTGTTCTTTAACCTCCATGCTTTTGGAGGTTTTCCAGACTTTTTTCTGTGGTTGATTTCAAGCTTCATGGCATTGTGGTCTGAAAGTAAGCATGGTATAATTTCAATTCTTGTAAACTTATGAAGGGCTGTTTTGTGACCCAGTATATGATCTATCTTGGAGAATGTTCCATGTGCACTCGAGAAGAAAGTATATTCTGTTGCTTTGGGATGCAGAGTTCTAAATATATCTGTCAAGTCCATCTCATCCAATGTCTCATTCAGGGCCCTTGTTTCTTTATTGACCGTGTGTCTAGATGATCTATCCATTTCTGTAAGTGGTGTATTAAAGTCCCCTGCAATTACCACATTCTTATCAATAAGGTTGCTTATGTTTATGAGTAATTGTTTTATATATTTGGGGGCTCCGGTATTCGGTGCATAGACATTGATAATTGTTAGCTCTTCCTGATGGATAGACCCTGTAACTATTATATAATGTCCTTCTTCATCTCTTGTTACAGCCTTTAATTTAAAGTCTAGTTTGTCTGATATAAGTATGGCTACTCCAGCTTTCTTTTGGCTTCCAGTCGCATGATAAATAGTTCTCCATCCCCTCACTCTCAATCTAAAGGTGTCCTCAGGTCTAAAATGAGTCTCTTGTAGACAGCAAATAGATGGGTCTTGTTTTTTTATCCATTCTGATACCCTATGTCTTTTGGTTGGCGCATTTAATCCATTTACATTCAGTGTTATTATAGAAAGATACGGGTTTAGAGTCATTGTGATGTCTGTATGTTTTATGCTTATAGTGATGTCTCTGGGACTTTGTCTCACAGGGTCCCCCTTAGGATCTCTTGTAGGGCTGGTTTAGTGGTGACAAATTCCTTCAGTTTTTGTTTGTTTGGGAAGACCTTTATCTCTCCTTCTATTCTAAATGACAGACTTGCTGGATAAAGGATTCTTGGCTGCATATTTTTTCTGTCTAGCACCCTGAAAATCTCTTGCCAATTCTTTCTGGCCTGCCAAGTTTCAAAAGAGAGATCAGTCACGAGTCTTATAGGTCTCCCTTTATATGTGAGGGCACGTTTACCCCTTGCTGCTTTCAGAATTTTCTCTTTATCCTTGTATTTTGCCAGTTTCACTATGATATGTCGTGCAGAAGATCGATTCAAGTTACGTCTGAAGGGAGTTCTCTGTGCCTCTTGGATTTCAATGCCTTTTTCCTTCCCCAGTTCAGGGAAGTTCTCAGCTATGATTTCTTCAAGTACCCCTTCAGCACCTTTCCCTCTCTCTTCCTCCTCTGGGATACCAATTATGCGTATATTATTTCTTTTTAGTGTATCACTTAATTCTCTAATTTTCCCCTCATACTCCTGGATTTTTTTCTCTCTCTTTTTCTCAGCTTCCTCTTTTTCCATAACTTTATCTTCTAGTTCACCTATTCTCTCCTCTGCCTCTTCAAGCCGAGCTGTGGTGGTTTCCATTTTGTTATGCATTTCGTTTAAAGCGTTTTTCAGCTCCTCGTGACTGTTCCTTAGTCCCTTGATCTCTGTAGCAAGAGATTCTCTGCTGTCCTGTATACTGTTTTCAAGCCCAGCGATTAATTTTATGACTATTATTCTAAATTCACTTTCTGTTATATTATTTAAATCCTTTTTGATCAGCTCATTAGCTGTTGTTATTTCCTGGAGATTCTTCTGAGGGGAGTTCTTCCGCTTGGTCATTTTGGATAGTCCCTGGCGTGGTGAGGACCTGCAGGGCACTTCCCCTGTGCTGTGGTGTATACCTGGAGTTGGTGGGCGGGGCCGCAGTCAGACCTGATGTCTGCCCCCAGCCCACCGCTGGGGCCACAGTCAGACTGGTGTGTGCCTTCTCTTCCCCTCTCCTAGGGGCGGGATTCACTGTGGGGTGGTGTGGCTCGTCTGGGCTACTTGCACCCTGCCAGGCTTGTGATGCTGGGGATCTGGCGTATTAGCTGGGGTGGGTAGGCAAGGTGCTCGGGGGCAGGAGGGGTAGGCTTAGATCGCTTCTCCTTAGGTGATCCACTTCAGGAGGGGCCCTGTGGCAGCGGGAGGGAGTCAGATCCGCTGCCAGAGGTTTGGCTCCGCAGAAGGGCAGAGTTGGGTGTTTGCGCGGAGCGAGCAAGTTCCCTGGCAGGAACCGGTTCCCTTTGGGATTTTGGGTGGGGGATGGGCGGGGGAGATGGCGCTGGCGAGCGCCTTTGTTCCCCACCAAACTGAGCTCTGTTGTCAGGGGGCTCAGCAGCTCTCCCTCTGGTTGTCCTCCAGCCTTCCCGCTTTCGGAGCAGAGCTGTTAATTTCTGACCTCCCAGACGCTAAGTCGCGCTTGCTGTCGGAACACAGTCCGCCCGGCCCCTCCGCTTTTGCAAGCCCGACTCGGGGGCTCTGCTTGGCCGGCGAGCCGCCCCTACGCCCCGGCTCCCTCCCGCCAGTCCGTGGAGCGCGCACCGCCTCGCCGCCCTTCCTACCCTCTTCCGTGGGCCTCTGGTCTGCGTTTGGCTCCGGCGACTCTGTTCTGCTAATCCTCTGGTGGTTTTCTGGGTTATTTAGGCAGGTGTAGATGGAATCTAAGTGATCAGCAGGACGTGCGGTGAGCCCAGCGTCCTCCTAAGCCGCCATCTTGCCCTCTCCTCACATAAATCTTATAAAAGTAAAATTTTACTTCAATAGCTGGAAAGATATATTATTAGCAGAGGGATGCATAGTGTACCTGGCCAGGGTTATTCAGTGAGAGGATTACCCTGAGTATCTGCATATTATCTCAGGAAATCCTCAGGTAGGTGGCATTGGTACTCTGCAGCCAAGCTCTGAGTGGGATATTACAGAATTTCTTCTGCCCCTTTTATATCACAACTGCATTTATCTTTAGCAAGCTTCACCTCGTCAATCCAGGTTGGGGTAAAATATCTTCTTCTGTCTCATCAGGGTCAATTTGCTACATTATTCTCATGTTTTATGATGATGACTGAATATCATGCATGCATGGGTCCAATTCAACTGTAAGATTATAATCTGTATGTGGGTATGAGGTTACAAGAACTGGGACAAACATAGCCCAGTAGGGCTGTCCAAAGCATGTCACATTCCAATCGCTGGTTGTGGACTTCAGTGTTGCTCTCTTGTTTCCTGTCCAAACTTATAACCAAGAACTACATGGTGCATGTGGTAGTTCTTTCTACCTTGTTATGAAACATGTTATTGCTAACTTAATAAATATTGCAAGGTGCACTGTCTTATATTCCATAAGTGAACAGTGTACTGTTCTCATCCTCAGACACCAATTGGAACTATTTTTGAACCAATTTCAATTCCAGTTGTCTTGTTTTAAGAGACAGACACTAAAACATCCCTGCACTCTTAAAGTTTCTTTTTTTCCGAAATCCCTGACGGATTTATGTACACAGAATATAATATATTTCAAAGAGTGCATAAATTCTTCAAACTTCAAACAGGAAGTTGAGGAACAAGTGATTTAGTATTAGAATTTCATAAATTCTGTCGACTAACTTCTTGTTGAAATGTCATTTGTTTTCTTGTAATGATGTCACCAATAATTTCTGCGGTGGTGAAAATATTAGAAATCATACTTTTCAATTCCCATTCTCTTATTTCTGGAGAGCTTATGATCATATTTTGAGAGATAATACCCTACACTATGCAGATCCCAACTGGTTCAGTAGCTCTCTGAACTACTGAGATAAATTGCTGTGGAAGGTGGCAAGGTATGGAATGTGCCACTACCGTCATCCCTTCTCCAATAAAAGGGAATATTTTATATAAACCTATGGGTCAGCCAGTCAGTAATATCACTTTAGTAGGGTAAATTAATAGTATTTAAATTTATTGTAGTATTAGTATGGATTGTAGCTATCTGTAAATTGTGACAACTTTCAATCTATTTCCCCCATTGTGGTGGCCTCTGGAATGAGGACATTCTGCTTGTACTCTGGGGAAATTTTGCACAGTTAATACCATGCTTGCTCCTGCATCCTCATAGCCATCATTACAGAAACATTAAATGTACATTCTTCCCTTTCTAGATTGTTTTAGATTGGTTGGTTACAATGACTCTTTTAGCTAGATATAGAGTTACAATTGGCCGGGGCATTGTTCCACCTTTTAGTGCTGGTTAGGTAAGTGAGAAGTCCATGGCTTACTACTATTCTTTTCCTATTCCCTCATTACTGTGGCTGTAAAATTATTTTCTTGGTTACTGGTATCATTTTGGTTATGAATAATCTTACTTTTTACTTATTTATAAATTATTATACTCATGGTTGTTCAATGTGATTAATGAGGATGGTAATGGTTATAGTTGCTATAATCATAGTCTCTCTAGATCTGGAGAAATAATTTGGTGCAGATTAAGGGATATTGTTTACCTTGAGCGATGATAAAAGTAGTAAAGATCCTGTTAGTCCATTCACCAAATGTGTGCTTCCTATGTCCCATGGGGAACAGTTTCTGATGCTATTGTTATGGAGTTTCCTTGCTGGCCCAACAGGTTGTCTGAATGCTTGCTTCATTTTTGGTTAGTAGTACCAAGTGTTTTCCAGCCCACAGGATAGCATCCAGCCAGCCTAACCATGCTGGCACAGTTTCAGCCATCTGTGTAAGTAGGTCTATTTTGGAATTTGAAAATGCAGGTGAAGAACTTCTCCTTTGATGAGTATTTATATTTTGCATGTTGGGAGATTTGTGCTATTTCTACTCAAACAAAGCCCCTCGCTTCAAAATATTGATCCATAAATGAATCAGTTTTTGATGGACCATTCTGCCAAGCCCATTACAATTTCATAAGCCTTTGTCTATAACTGCCCAAGGTATATGGTTACAGTAAACCTTGTTGAACATCATCCAGGCTGTATTCAGTGCTGCTTACATTGAGCGGGTGGACCAGGTCAGCTGTCAATGGTGCCAAATCATCTGTCTTCCAATTTCTACACAAAGTATATCAGCTATCTGAGACAGTAAATCTAAACTAAACATATATGTAAGATACATTCAACTTGGATATCCAGGATACAAGAGCTTCTGAATAGGAGGCCCAGACACTCATAGGCTCTTTTACTATGGCAAATCCTCTCTTTTCAGGTAGTATACCAACCCAGTAGAGCAGCTGGTCATATTTCTGGATAAACCACTTTTGTTTGAGGTTTGATGATTGACATATCGTGTTACATTGATTCTGTTCCGTCCACTATCCTGCAATGTCAATCCTGATACGTGTATTTCTGGATTCTAGATGACAGTATGTTCCATCATATCTATTTCAGTGGCCTCCAGGATACCATGGCATGTAAACAGTTTGGGATCTTTTCCTCAAATATTCTATAACATTGGTGAGTATAAGGGAATATGGAATAGAACAAAAGAAGCTAATTAAAGTCTACACGAGCTGTATTCAATTTGGGTGAGACTCAGACAATAATATAAATTCTTAAGCATTATGTAGCCCAGGCTTCTTTAATTCATTCTAGGATCTGGGCTTGCTGTTCTTTTATTGCATTTAAAATAACTTTAGAAGGTACACCAGAAAGTCCCCAATATGAAGAATATGGGCTCAGCTATGGACTGAAGAAATGTCGATCCTTTTACTTCATGCTGGGTGGGATGATTTCAACAACTTTTGGCAAACTTTATTAATAAATTTTACCATCGTGGGGAGCCCCTGCATTTTCTCTGTATTGATTTTCCCATCTCAATGCCGCCAAGATGGGTCTTTACCTTGCTAAATATACAATCTGGTGGAATTCAACTTTACTTCATCAAATCAGTTTTGGCCAACTCTTCCGTAGGTTTGCAAATACTGTCCTTAGTTGCCATACATCATTCTAGTGACATATTTGATGAAATAGAGGTTTCCAAAGATGTAACACCTGTGGTCTTTATTACTTGTCTCTTCTTTGTTGATTATTAGCCATGCTGCAATTTAGGGGCAGTATCCTGGAGTACCTAGGAACATAGACTATAAAGCCAGGCTGCCTGGGTACCAGTCCTGGCTCTACTGTTTTCCAGATATAGAAAATTCTCAAAAATACAGATCAAAATAGTACCCGCCTTAAACACTGGGTTGTAGTAAGGGTTAGAAGTGAACAAATGCAGCATATATTTTATAACAGTGTCTGGCACAAAGTAACTACCCCGATAGTGTGAACCATTGGTTAAAATTAACTGGGAAGACACAGTTACCAGGCATTTCCTGCCTGAGGAAATGCCTTGTGCCATCTTTTGGTGATGAAAATGGCCCCCCAGTACATTCAGTTTTGTCACACATAGATAGGACTAGAAAAATAAGGATTTCTTCTTCATGGGACACTCCTCACCAGATTGTTTCTTATCCATCCAGCTTTATTCTTTTTCAGCAGCATAAATTTAACTAACAAAAGAAACTTGTGCATGTGGGCTCCAACCTCTCTACACTTGAGTAGTAATTAAATCAATCAAAGTCTTCCTCTACTATGATTCCAAGTGCTTTCAGAATGTGCAAGTGCCTGAAGCAACTTCTCCCCTTCTGCTTTCAATTAACTTATCTCTGCCCCCACCTGCCCAGTGAATTGAGAGAAAAGGTAGAGTATGTCTTCCAAGAAGTCTTGTCCATTCCTATGCCTTGTGCTTCCTGACTGATGCAGATACCCACTGGAACTTCCTTCCTGCCAGACTGCCTGGGATCTTTCACAGGACCCCATACTGAGCTGTAAGCAGGTACAATATTGCTGGTTATCCCTGTAGAGAAGAGTCTATTCCCTCGTTAGGATTTTAACACTTAAACTAGGTCATTTTTACTAAAGCATATATTTTGTGTCCAGAAAAGTAGAATGCTGGTGAAAACTGAGCACTTTTAGGTGGGAAAAATTTTAGGAAGCACTGTGAGGGCAGGATGGACTCGCCTGAGAGGGGTCAGTCAGCATGCGCCAGTTCTTTTATGCTCAGTGCAGTGGTGTTGGGTACTGACGTTTGAGGCGTTCCCTGTAGTCCAGGGAAGATCCTGCCAGGCTGCAGGAGCTCCGAGCATATCCTTGAGAACTCCCAAACCTATCACTGTGAGATTCCAACATAATGACTTTATATCAATATGAAAACTACCTTTTTAGCCAGGATTTAACTTTTGCATTCTGGTTACAATTTTTATTGTCACTAGAATTGTCATGTCATACTGCCTACAGGAATTCACAGTGACTAGGAAGCACATGTTTACTCATAATAACAGCTACACGACCATGGTCAGTATGTACACAGTACATGCACATTGTCAAAGGACCCTGAAGAGCCAGTCTCCTCGGCTCTCTGTCACTTGGTAGTGGAGAGCTGTTAAACAATGTACTTAACGTTTCTGTACTGTAATTTCCTTCACTGTTAAATGTGGATAATAATATGCCAAGATACTTGAGATGATTAATGGCATTAATTCATATAACCTAGAGTGATTAGTTCTATTGTTATTGTTATTACTATTGTCACTATGACTGTTAACATACTTCTTAGCATGTAAGATTTTTGTTTCCTTATCTAATAATGATAAGCATATATTAAGCTTATACTCTGTAAATTTCTATGCTACATAAATTGTACGAATCTTTTTTCTAATGTTTTATAACAATGTACAAAGTAAGCCTTATTCATAATCTCATTTGCAGGTAAGTAAATTGAAGGGCAGCAAGTTTAAGTAGTTTACCAAGAGTCACTCAACAATAAAAAAACTTTACATCTTGCTATTTCTTCCCTCTCTACCTTCTACCTTCCTTCCTTTCTTCCATCCCTTTTCTTTCCATCCTTCCTTCCTTTCTTCCTTCTTTCCTTCCTTCCTTCCATCCCTTCTTCCTTCCTTCCTCCCCTCCTTCATATTTTCCTTCCTTCCTTCCTTCCTTCTTTTCTTCTTCCCTTTTTAATATATACTGCCTTGTAATTTTGCCTTAATCTAACTGGGTTTGGTAATTTTCACAAATATGGAAACCTATCTTGGCTTTTTTCTCACCCCTTCAATACCAAGTATAATCATAAGCATGCTCAGCAAATTTCAGGAGGCTATGCATGTGGGTAATAGAGTATGGCCTATGGAAGAAAGCTGAATTACAACAGAAGAGAAGGAACATAGTGAATTATGTGGACTGCACAAAATTGTTGAACATCTCAGGACTTTAGTTCATTCATCTGCATTCATTAAATTATTTTAGTTGGTTTTGAGGTAACATATTGTCTATCATTAAAGGTAGTGACTGGCATTCAAGAACTGTTCAACAAACACTAATTAATACCCTCCAAATCATTTACTTCAAGCATATATTTGTTATTAGACTTTGAACATTTTATTTTTTTAATGTTTATTTTGAGAGAAAGAGTACAAGTGGGGAGGGGCAGAGAGAGAGGGAGAGAAAGAATCCCAAGCCCCTAGCGCAGAACCCAGCATGGGTCTCCATCTCACGAAATGTGAGATCATGATTTGATCCGAAATCTGTTCTGATGCTTAACCAACTAAGCCACCCAGGCATCCCTAGACTTTGAATATTTATATGACCATTTAACCTCAGCATAATTTAATATTGTTTCTTATACCAATACTGCAATAATTCCATTTGGATAAAGATATTAGGCACTTGGGTTTTCTCAGTTACAATATTGGGTGGGTTTATTTAGTTTAATACTTCAAAGTGGAATCAAGATATATTTATTTCTAAAAAATCCCAAGTCCTGCAATAGTGAGTAGCTATTCTTTCTTGAGAGAAGAGATGGGATGGGGAAGAATGTTTTGGTTTTAATAAATCTTAGTCTATCATATAGGAAGAAGGTTGTCCTGTATTTGAGATACCAGAAACAACTGGGATCTGTGGTAGACATCATGATTAATGTTGGGAATTCAGTCTAGTGTAAGGACTGTTCATAATTAAAATGAACATAGGAATGTAAAGTATTTCAATGTAAGAACTGTTTAAATAAGTGGTCTCTGAGGTAGAGCTGGCAAATGAAGTGAGAAACAGCCTCTAAAATCTTGCTTTAAGCAGCATTTTCTTGCTTATTAATTTGACAGCTTTCTCTGCTGCTCTCAAGCTAACTACAGCAGTTTTAATCAGAAAGGGAACATGTTGTCAAATTGCTGTGAATCCAAGCCCATCAAGAGTGTGGAATGCCTTCAGGATTTAAAAGAACCTTGAGGGGTCAAAGCTCTTACTCCCTATTTACTATGTCTAATGCCATCAACTTCCGTGAACGTAACCAAGGAATTAAAACACTGATAATGACTGTCTTCTGCTTTCCTTCGTCTACTTCACCTATTCTGTAGGATTGTGCCAAAGTTATGTCTCCACTCACAGGAGATGTTATCTTAGTAAGTACTGCAAATTTTGGTGCTATCTCATACAGAGTGTGCTGTGTTTAAATGCTATGACATAAAGTCTGTTACAGAAAAATAAGCACTGATCATACTGCTGCATTAGTCTTTGATTTTTTTCTTATGTCACCTATGAATATTTTCCTGGAATGGCACAGATGATAGAAACAATCTCTGCTTTGTAGTGCACTCTGTTTAATTAAAACACATGTATACTGGAAACAAACCATCACTGCACACAGTTCCATGGAAACCAAATACGGGAAATATCTCTGAAGTTCCCAGCTTACAATTCTTTCTTGTATATATAGAGTTAATTTAGGAAAATATTATTGGGCATCAGAAATACTTTATTACTTTTGACTTCTTTTAATGAATTTCATTCAATATGTCGCTCATTTTCTGACTCAGCACCCTTCCATAGTTAACTTTATCTATCACCCTCTCTCCCTACCAACTGTCAACAGCTGAACTGGACTAGAGAGTGCTGAGCTGCCAGATGTCAAGTGGTCAGTTAAGACAGTCAAAATGAAAGTAACAGTCAAGCCTTTAATCACTTATTGTGATAATATAAGTAGCATAAATAGGAGAAAGCATGAGCTCCCTTGGTGTTCTATTTTTCCCCATGGAACAGCACTGAGTGAGGGGCTGGTGGCTCAGTGCAGATGTGGGTATTTTCTCAGTGCTTGGGGAGCCCTAAACTAAAAGTTTCTGCCCTTTTACTGACCCAGGGGCCAAGCAAGGGAGGGGGAAGCTGTTAGGAGTGAAAACATACTGAGTCTGAGTCGAGTGGAGAACAGTGTCTCTAAAGCATGCCTATAATTATGGAGGAGTCTTGGCAGAGGTGCTCGAGAGAGGCTGGTGAATAGAGCTGCCTAGGCTAGAATGCATATGTGCATGTGCATCAAAGCATAGCCGACCAGGTGGGTCTGGGTCCCTGAGCTCCCTTCACAGAGCACAATGTCCTGGCTGTGCACCTGGCTTGGTGTGACATGTGCCAGGTAAGCCTTCATAATCGCTTATGGTCCGGCTTGAGAGAGCACACATAGGATTTTGGCCTGGAGCCAGACTCCTCCCCAGTGTGTTCATTGTTCAAAGTTAACATAGACTAGTAGGGTTATTCATGTTGTTAAAAGATGTCTCTCTAGATGAGAGCACATGGGTGGGTAAGAAGTGTTGCCAGTGTTAGGGGTGCCTGGGTGGCTCAGACAGTAAGCGTCCAACTTCAGCTCAGGTCATGATCTCAGGGTTTGTGAGTTCAAGCCCCCCATTGGGCTCTGTGCTGACAGCTCAGAGCCTGGAGCCTGCTTCAGATTCTGTGTCTCCCCCTCTCTCTGCTTCTCCCCCCACTCATACTCTGTCTCTCTCTCAAAAATAAATAAACATTTAAAAAAAAAAGAAGTGTTGCTAGTGTTTGCTGATCTTGGAAAATTGAAGCCCTTTATTATTCACACACTACTAATAATTTTCTACTGAAGGAAAAGGCAAAGAATCCCTTGAGCATATTAGAAGTTTTCTATGTGGAAAATCAAACTATTAGATATGAGATATGGGCAATAGAAATCTTTCTAAGCATTTCTAAAATATACAAATTAAACTGTAAAATCTTTAAGAATGTGGACCATGCTATTTATATGTGCCATGGCATTAAGTGCATAGTAGACCAAATAATTTTTACCTGACATTTTCAGTTTGACTATATGGAAAATTATAGTCAGATTTCAAGGTCAATAATAGCAAAACTCAGCCCATCTTATATCTATACATATGGTGTTTCCTTTTCCTTTCATTTATAGAAAAAAGAATTCTTTATACAGGAAGTATCTAAAAATGTAAAGATTTCTGATTTATAATTATAAAGGAAAGGACAGTGGAATATCATACATATATATTTATATATATCTATGATATGCAAATTTAAAAACATATTTGTACATAAATAGAAAATATTTTCAAGTACATAATAGGAAATATTATATTTGTATACATATACACATATATATTCTGTTCCAGAAATTTAAATTTTTATGTAAATTTTCCTATTGGTTTATTCTGCTTATTTTTCACCACGTAAAATCCAAATTCTATTTTTTTCACAGACTTTTATAATTGCAAATATTATGGCCATTTGCTAAATATTTTTCTATCATATCACTAACATGCATATTGCCAAATTCTTTTTTTTTAATTTTTTAATGTTTATTTAGTTTTGACAGAGAGAGAGAGAGAGAGAGAGGGAGAGAGAGAGAGTATGTGAGTGGGGGAGGGGCAGAGAGAGAGGGAGACACAGAATCTGAAGCAGGCTCCAGGCTGTTAGCTGTCAGCACAGAGCCCAACACGGGGCTTGAACCCATGAACAGGGAGATCATGACCTGAGCCAAAGTCAGACTCTTAACTGACTGAGCCACCAGGCACCCCCACCCCATACTGGCAAATTCTTAAATCCCTTATATCAGTCCTATTATGTCAGTACCATTATCAGTCCTAATTTAGAGATGAGTAAAGTAAAGCTTCGGATATTAAGCAACTTGTCTAAGACAGCATGGTTAGAAAACAGAGACAAGGTTTGGAAGACAATGACTGATTTCAAACTGTTGACCTTAAATACTTTTCTGTGGCCTTCATCCTAATTTAATGGTTGTCTGAAAAGTGTGAAATTAATATTATTAAATAATGTAATTAGTAATGTGTCATCATGTGTATGCATGTGTATATGTGCACGCACACGTATTGATTCTTATTCTTTATGTAAACGATACATCTAGTATTAGTATGGGCTAATTAGTATGGCTAATATATCTAGTATTAGTATGAGCTAGATTTCTAAAATAGGTTTAGACAATTTACATTTTAGCCAGAATTAAGTTAGAGACCCTATTAGATGACCTATTGCTGCCATATAATGTGGTGCCCATTCTATTACTTTATTTTGAGCCACACAATATTGTCTCTGGAGGACAGAAATGACTCTCAGTCAATGCAAGCTTTGGACACTAATAGAGGTCACTGGAGAAACAGAGTAAACAGGAGGCAAATATATTTGACACAATGTTAGTAATTCCTGAGGGTATGGCTTCATGGTTGTGTTAAATGTCATCATCATAAACAAAACTCATAAAAATCACTTTATAAAGCGCCTTGGTAAGTGGTAGTCACATAGTCACAATAGATAGTTCTAGTTACGCAAATGGATACTTCCAACATGGGATGAAATTTCAATGACAGCACCATACATGGATTATAAACAGATGTTTTACTTTAGACCACTTAGAAAAATGTGAGATGGTGTACTTTGGAAAACTGTTTAATAATTCAAAAAGTGGCCTCATTCATGATGAAGAATCTGCAACAGAATATTTATGCCACTAATTTGAATGTGTTTTGTTTTCATAAAATGTAACAATAGAAAACAGTTCTATTTCTAAAAATAAAATATATTGGTCCATGTAATATGTAATTTTAAGCATGTACTATCAAATGAATAAATTAAATACAAGTATCTATTTGACCACAGATTTCCAGTTTGTCTTATTAGGGACATAGGAAATCTTCTTATATTCACAGTTGCTTTATATATTTCATGACAGATACATGTTAAAATTTCTGTGTTTAACATTGTGTTTGAGCCTAATACAAAATCACTAGATGAAAAGACAAAACCCTCACTATGTTAAAGTGAACTTTATTTAAAGCACCATTTTATTAAAATGGATAAAATAAGCTTTTCAATTTTACCCTCAGAAGGGACTGTTCAATCACAAAACCAATATCTACTTAGAACACGTTTTGATTTTGTTAGGAGGAAGGCACCCTATTTTGTACAAGGTGATACTGACCAACTGAATCATTCATGCCCTTGTTTTTCTGGCACAGGAACAAAAGCTTGTTAGCATTATTTACACAAGTTTGGAAATAAAGAAGGAGAAGGAATCCCTATTCCAATTTTTTTTTCCTAATTCCCTGCTTTTGGCTGAGCCTCATGTAAACATATTGCCTTATGTAATGTCTTATACCAACAAATCTAAAGAGTTCTTTCTACCTTTGATTATACAGGTAAGAACTTTTACAGGACATTTTGTTTTTACCCCTTTCTATATATACTTGCACGCTTTTTTTTGGCCTAAGATCTACTGAGATGTCTGTTGTCTGGCCAGGAGGCCCAGCAGAAGGACTAGCCTCTCGGGTAGCTGATATTATTGTAGCTGTTTTTCCAATTGCCAGTAAATGATATAAATTGTAGGAGACTGGAAAGGTCACCTCTGCAACAATCCTACTTAAACCGGCTCAGCAATCACTAACCTGCAGCTATACAAAGAATCTCAAGCCTGGAACACACAAGTGACCCTGCCAGCTGAGGCAGCAGGTTGGTGCCTTGATCCCACCTTCGTTTTCTCCTGGAAAAAAGATAAATAAAATAATAATAATCAAAGCACTGTTGCTGCTAAAACTGACTTAATTGTGCATGTGTAGATTAAATATTTGTCCTGGTGTCTTATTTATTTACAGTATTTAACTATGCACTTTTTGTCACTTCAATAAGTCAATAATAACATACAAGGTAAAAAGAAAACTAATTTCAAAATGTATTAAACTAAACTTAATACATATGTAATACATGTACATATGTAGATAATATCTGCTTAAGTGTAAAATTGGTCTGATCATTCTGTTAGGGTTCCCTAGAATTTTATCAAAATATGAGTATACATGTAACACCTTCCTTTTTAATTTAAGACAATACGTAGGACTATATAGTATTGAATACAGAGTTTACTTCTGAGTCAGACTGCTTGGGTATAAATTCCAGCTATACTGGCTGAATTGCTTAATTACTCTGTACCTCAGTTTACACAACTACAAAAATGAGCATAATCAGAGGCACTTCACATCCAGTATGGCAAGCAGTGTCTGTGCCATTTTTAGCAAATTTTGGCAGCTTTTTGCTGAGGCAGCTATGAGCCCTTTAGTTGCTAGAATATGGAGGATAGAGGAAATTTCTGAGAGGTTGGGATGGCCAGGGTGGAAAGGGAGAAGTATCAGCATAAAACTATTTCAAGATTTTAGCATCAGTTGTGAGAACACTGAAGTATACTGGCTGAATATTAGCCGTTTTTGTGAGCATGGAGTAAGTTAATAAGAAAATGCTTTAGATGGCACTAGGCATATAAATTCTCAAAAAAAACCTATTTTAAATCTGTATACCCAAAAGATTATAATTTGATCTTAGAAGCCTAAAGGAAACATTGCGTATTTTGTTATCTCCAAAGAAGCCTCTAGTGTTCTGTGTACACTTAGACTTCATTCAGTTGAATAGAACAGATTATAAGACAGAAATTTCCTTCTAACAGTGTGGGTTGATGGAGATATGGTCACAAATAATATTCCTAGAGAAGTTCCAGTAATGGAAATAAAATACACATACACTACACAATCAAAATAAATTCTGTTAAGTTTGTGATAATTTCTGAAGTGATAAATTTGCTAGTTTATGAAGTACAATGCCTATTTTCTTTTCTGATGATACAAGGATAAGAAATAATGCATTATAGTAGGGGGGAGATGTTTTGAAGTTGCACTGTGTTTAAATTGTGGTACATACACTTACTGAAATCAAAAATATAAAGCATACAACCCGAGTTCTAGGAGCCCATACACATACAAACACACTTAAATCACAAGCCATACTAGTACTTAATACTTGGGTTTTAATACATTTGACATTCCTTTAGAAATATTCTAAAGGATTTTAGTACTTATTAATTCCTTAGTAGAAAAATTAGGAAGGAAAATCAAATTTTACTACATATATACATATATATGTTTTATATATGTATATATATATATATACACACACGCACACACACATATATATGAAGAATCTGAAGATTTTTAATTGCATATTACTGAAACAAATTGTATGCATATTGAGCAATTTCATTAATAGGAAATATATACATAGAATTACTGAAACAAAAGTACACAAAAAATTTTAGTCGGTAATGAGTTATTAGAATATAGTATTATAAATATTATGTTAGAGAAAACAGAGAGATGTATACTTGCATGCAATAGAAATACAAACCTAGGCTAGAAAAACTGATCTGGCTCTTTTCTTCTTCTACACTCCCTCTTCTGTCTTTGGAAACACTTGTGAGTAGATCTCATTGCCAACAGAATCTGGCAGCCTAATTTTGAAGCACAGTTCCTTTCTCAGCCCTTGTGATGATTTTGTAAGCACCAAACTCCCTGAAATAAATATCTTTCTGCTTGAAAAGCCTACAGAGGTTTCTGGGCGTTTTACATTACACTTTGACCGACACAGAAGACTTCTTAGAGTAAATAAGTGTGTCTCAGCAGAACATGGATGTCAACCGAGATATATTTTATTATGTTATCATATGGTCAAAATCCAGCATTTTTTCTTATAAAATTTCAGATTTGTCCCTATGAAAAGCTAGTCTTGATAGCTAAATTTTTAAGGAATTGTTTTTAAGTTTAGCATTCATTCTTTTGATGGAAAACATAATACAATGCAACTGATATTCCCTATTGAATGCATCAGTTTCCTGTTGCTTTCTAACAGATTACCACAAATATAGCTGCTTAAAACAACAAAAGCTTATTATCTTCTGTTTTCCCGAGGTAAAGATGCCAAGTCCAGGTTAACTTTATCTCCTAGTCAGGGGATGGATAGTCTAAAACTGAGGTGTTAGTTTGGGTTACAATCTTACCTAAGAAAGGTCCCAGCTCCTCTTCCAATCTCACCATTTCTTGACAGACCTCAGTTCAGTGTGGTCATAAGACCCTATTTCCCTGCAGGTTGCCAGGAGATCACCTCCATAGGCAACTCGCAGTGTCTGCTTCTTCAAGACTAACTGGAGAATTTCCTCATGTGAAAACTCTCTGACTTCTTAACTGCTCACTTGGTTAGATGGGGCCCGCTGATGCTAATCTCACTTTCTATTACTTCAAAGTCAACTGATTAGGGACATGAATTTTACCTGCAAAATTCCTTCATATTTGCTCTGTAATGTTAACATGAAGAGTGTTATCCTATATAATGTAATGTTAACATGAGAGTGGTCTTCTGTCATATCTACATGTTCTGCTCACAAAGGATGGGAATTACACAAGGTCAGTAGTACACCAAAGAACAGGAATCTGTGGGTTCACCTTAGCATTCTGCCCATGACAATGGAGATTAAGTTAACAAGAAATTAGTAACATTTTATGAACATAATTGCTGAAAATTACTTATTACCCCACTCAAGATATTAGTCAATGACTACTTAAAGGAATCAATCTTTGCATGTAGAATAATATGTTTAAGTACTGTAACTTACACACACGCAAATAATTTCATGAAAAATGTATATATGATTTTTAATATTAATTAGAATTGGAATCAAAAAGACTATAAAGACTATAAAGCCTTTTTTGCTTTTATTCTGCATAGCCATATTTTCTGGACTAAAGCAGACATTCTTTGCTAAGGAGTATAATTGTAGAAAAGTAGTGATTTTGATGCTGCAGAGGAAGTAGAGACTTTTTAAAATTTATCAGACTGATAAGAAAACTGTCTTCCTTCATAGCAAAGAGCAAAAAAAAAGTGCCCTTGTAAAAAGGGAGTGATATTTTTTCCTCTCTTTTATTTCTTTTTTCTTTTATTTCCTTTTTTTGTTTTTTGGTTTGTTTTGTGTATGTGGTTCAATGAAAAGTTTATTTCAGGCCTCAGGCAATATTTAACTTAGCCATTAATTTATTTATATGAAAAATACCCCATGAAATCTTGAAGTTTAATATATTATGGATTACAATCATACATTTTAATGACAAACATTTAAAAAAATAGTTAAGTGCCCTGTGATATTTTGAAAGACCAAAACTGAACTTCCAATAAAAAAGTTCAGGGTTACTATATTCAGAATAAGGTTTTATTACTTGATATTTTGTCAACATTTTTATTAATTTTTCTGTTATAGAATGACAGCTTAAGGCAAAACTAAAAATTCTTCTTTGAAAATTGCACTGGTATATTATCTGTGTTGACATAATTCAGTGAATATTGAAGGCATTCATGATCTGTACTCATATTGAAATTTTTCTATGAGTCTTAATTTTTCTGAGCCAAGAAACCCAAGGGTTCCTCTAGGGCAGAAACAATAACAACAAAAATGATCTGTTTTTAGGGAAATATATATGAAATTGCTTAGATGACCAGCTGTATGTTTGCATGGACCTCATGTTTCTGGAATTGTGTTGATCAGATAGGGTTAAGAGATATGCTGTTTCTGGGTGGATATTTGTAAAATACATAAGGCTTTAAATAAGTCATGTCTATCACTTCATATATAGAGATATTAATTTGATTGACATATGCAACTTTTTAGATTAAATATTTATAAGAAGCTCCAATTTTCTAGACTTGCTTAATTATTCCAGGTTTTTCAAGTAAAACATCAAATATTTATTTGGTCTCTATTATATGTTCTCTCATGGTAGCACTTTGGAAAGAATATTTTCCATGCTACAGTCAGAACAGGTTCAATGCAGCCTCTCTCATTAGCTAGGTGAACCTGGGGCAATAGGGATTTTAAGTTCCCTTAACTTAAACTCCCAAACATTAGTAAAAATTGTACCTATATATTTTACTTAGCCCTGATAGTACAACTCAGTGAATTGATTTGCATTGGTTGCTCTCTTAAAGATGGGGAAACTCAAGTTTAGTGAATTTAAGTGTTTTTTCTGGATTCCCCATTTGAATGTCAATCCATAGCCCATAGGTGTTGTATGTTTGTGTATGGTTAGTTACACTTAGTAAGAAATATGTGTACTTAATTTGAAAAATTAATTATCAATAAATAATAATACTTAGTGCCCAGAACATAATTAAGTATTTATAATCATTAATGTTTCCACAAATTCCCTTTCTTACAATTCTGGGAATCTTATTTATTTATTTATTTATTTATTTAGTAATTGACTTTGTACTTGAGATATTAATACTTTGGATACTATATATGAGAGATAAAAATACAGTGCTTTACTTAACTAGTAAAATAAATAAATTGCATGGTTGCCTCTAGAGAATACAGATATTGATATAGATTTATGTAATACAGAAATTGGAAGAGTTAAACTAGAGTTTTGCCTTGAAAGCCAGAATCATAAACACACAAAAAAAGAAAGAACATTTTAGGAAGGAGATCTAAATTGCACAAAAGCATAGAGGCTATAAAAATAAAACTGCAACAATAATAAAATAATAACTCCATGTAAATATAAATAAATATATAGCCAAAATATAAAAATAATAGAACAATAGAATTATACCAAACAAATTTTTGTTGGACAAAAGTAAAAAACAATTTAGATAAGTCTAGAGTGAAGCTGAATAAGCAAAGACCATCTCTAAAGCACTACATAGGCAATGTATTAAATAGTATACAATTGTGATTATTGGTACAAGTTCTGTTGTGGAAAATAAATTACCAAAATCTGATTCCAAAATCTGATTGCTAATATATTTCTAAATTTTTTATATAGGCTGCTGTTATTTGTAAATTAACTTGCAATTAAACTTAATAAAATTTGTGTCATCATTAACACATCCACAGATTTATAGAAGTGACTTTCAGAATGATGCCATTTATATTCATTTTCATTTTTTGTTAAGTAATGTAAACCTTGCATGTGGGAACATTTTTAAGTGTAACTCATGGGAGGGATCTTATTCTAGGATCCTCTATGGGAAATAATTGTTAATATACATAACATGAGAATGACCTAGTTTCCAGGAGTTTCTCAAAATTACAGCTAAATATATATTGGACCATAGCCTAAAATCCTTGGCAACCTTTATTGCTCACTGCTAACAGATATAGTTGCTTGAATGAATGAAATACTTCTCAGTAGTAATTAACATGAATGGAACAAACAGTTCCATAAAGAGTTAGACAAAATTCTATTCTGGTATAAAAAAGATTTTGCAACAAAAACCAAACACTTAGAAATATACATTATTATGTTGGTGCTAATATCTTTACATCCAAGATGAGCACTGTATCTCAAATGATTCCTCTGTATTGTCTTAGTTTTTTTTTTTTCTTATATAGTGCATAAAGAAAAAAAAATTTTTCACTTGACAATCTGTTACTTGTCAACTCTAATTTGGTCCTCTTGTCTTGAGTTGGTAAAACAAGAGAATAGCACTGAGGAAAAAAAACAAGTTTTTCTCCAAATCCTTTACAAATAACATAAAATGTTTTCTAAAATAATGATAACTTAAAGAAAGTCTTATCTTTGTGATACATGTTAAAATTTTGTGTCCAGTTATAGGGCATAAAGTATGCCCTATAACTTAATAAATATGAAAACAACAAATTAAATTTTATCCTAATCTTATCTCCTAATACATATCCTAATATTCTAATAATCTCTTATCTCCTAATGACAGGGATATGTGGTTATTTTATTGGCTTTATATAAAATCCTGTACAATTTGTATCTTACACTTCTTAAATTGTGTATGTTCTAAATGATAAACTTTTTGTAAACTATTTTAATGTATTTTTATTTCTCAATTTGGGGAATAAGTCAATGTATCACTAATTTTCCAACTGTAAAATTTTCAATTCGTAGAGAAGTGCATGCTGTGAACAAAAGGAAATTCTATTGCCTTGATTGCCTTGCTTGATCTCAAGGTCATTATTTAGGTCAAAGGTCTAAATATAATTGGCTGTAATTTAGTCAATAGGGCTACATTTCATCACACCAAAGATTATTCTGTTGATGTCAAAGATCATAAACTCTACCCAGAATTAGTCTGATGTAAATCTAAATGGGATTCAGTCAAAGAGCTTAGGGTAATTTTCTGAAACAGGTCAAACCTCCAAAATTCCCTAGCTTTAATGGAATAAGCTGTGCATAGCAGAAAGGAAATGACATTTTAAGTATTCTTTTTTTTGTTTTTTTTAACACTTAGAGCAGTAGTGAATGCTTAGTAAGAAATTGACAGATGATCTCATTAGATAAAATGACTATTAAGGAGAGTCATTATTGATAAAATGCAGGGTGCTACCCACATTCCAGCTAGTGAGTTACAAAAATGCAATTCTGCACTATGGTTGTTTTGATGGTTGTGATGGTTTTACTATGAATTTTTCAAGTCCTGGAAAGTCATCTCTTATATGTGAATATCACATAATAAATTCTGAAGCAAACTCATCTCCATTACAGGAAAGAAATATTAAAATTTCATTTACTCGTGAAAGATGAAGAATATTTTATACATAGTAGACAAAATATATGAAACTTAATTTAAAAAGTTTTGGCACATTTCAAAATATGAAGAAGGCAGGTACCCCAACTGTAGATAGAATTCAGTCCAGGACACACATTTATGTGTCACATGGACCAACTGCCCATGTATTATGGAGGCCATCTTATCCCTTGATAGTGTGGAATTTGTGTCTTGCAGATGTGTTCCAGAATAAACATTTTTTTAATACTCAAATGACCTCTTTTAACATTTCTATATCTTTGCTGATGGAAGAACAAGTTAAATTTCAAAAAAACAACTTTTGATTCTGTTTATTTGGACAAACAATAAAATCCAATGGCATGACTAATAAAAATTGCCGGCAGAATATTTGGAATGATATCAATTTAATTCCCTGCTCAGAAGAGTGCCAGCAAAGTTCTCTTAGAGGCGGGGAGAGAACCGTTTTAATCCCCCTAAGTATAAGTTTGCTATAGCCTGAGATACATGCTCCAATTTACAAACTAGATGACAAGACCATTGTGTGGTACAGGGATGCTAGGACTATGGCGCTGAGTGGCACTGCCTCAGCCCGACTCCAGTAAAGTGAGTATCAGTGTCTTCATTAAATGTTACTTACTGCTGAGTGAATGAAATAGGGCCTTGGCCAAATAATAGGGACATACTGTAAATAGTGTTTTCAAATGATTATGTGTGTCTTTGTGTGTACGTGTGTGCACCCGTGTGCATGTTCAAGATTCTTAATGATAAATCTAAAGTGAAATTTCAGAAAAGCTGGTATAAAGAATTTTAGAGAAATACATTCTTTAATCTCTCTTCCCCATTGAACTCCGTCTTAAAGTTGTATATGTTTCTAATCTTTTTGTGATGCAATTTCTTTAGTTACAAAATAGGTTAGTAATGGTACCTTCTTATAAAGTTGTTACATACCTTTCACATGTTTGTATCTCTAAAGTGGCTATCTCATAATAAACACTATATAACTCTTTAGAAAAAACAAAGAGAAATTGAATAGAAAGCTTTCCCTAGATTTAGAGTCACTTATTCATTTCCCAGGTAAATGATCTAAATTATACCTGTTTTATAATTTTGGTAGACTTTTTTAGACCATATTTTTAACAGGGCCAGAAATAAAAGAGTTAAACTACCTATATTAACACATCTTCACAACATTAGGGGAAATAAAGAAAAAGAAAAATTCATAGCCACTGATCAGAAAATGATTCTGACTCTTTCATTGCCAAAATACATTGCCATCATAAAAATATACTATCTATATGTAAAATAGGATAACAAAATATTGATATTCAATAATTTTTGACTCAGGCAATGATAGTAATCATAAACTCCCATTCTATAGTATCCTAGCTTCATGTAAAAATATAAATAATATTTAAGTATATTTTTTATTCCCTTGTGGGAATGTAGTATAATAATCTCTTAATAGGAGGTAATTTGGTTATATACAAAACTCGAAAGAAATCTTAAGAACTAAAGGAAATATAACTTAAAGCTCAATTCAGATGAATAATACAAATAAAGAAGTTACTGAAACTCATGTGAACTAAAAGCCAGTGAATTTCACATTCTCCAAATTAGGTCATCTCTCAAGAAAACAAATCTTCAAGAAACTAATGATTATTAGTGACATTTTAAAAGGCTGAATGTTGGAATGCAATGCCTTATAATGAAAAATATGTTTATAAATTTATATTCAGCTAAATTAAAGTTTTTTAAATATTTTAAAAAATATCTCTGGGTAGGTCCAAAATTAAGACACATCTGCTAAATTAGTGTACAGAATGAACCAGAATATAAAAGAAACAATTTCTAATTTTAAATTAATCATAATAATGGTTGGGGCAGAAGTTTTATTGTTTCTCATTCAGAATACATTTGTAACCCATTTGTAATCCATACCACATTTTTTTCAAATGTATGTGATTAGTGGATAGAATACAAATAAACAAAAAATCCTAAAGTGTAAAAAAAAAAGTCTTAAAAAAAAAACAGCTAAAAAGAGTCATTACTTTCCACTTTAACAAGGCATTGGTTATTTACTGGCTGAAGTGGTTTCACTTATTGTGAACTACTTTTGCCTATCTTATGTGAACATCCGGATGACAATGACATTTAAATGAGAGTCCAAGTGCATTCATTACTGTATATGAATGGAAAGGTTACATTTGGTAAAGCAACCTCTCTGCAGCCTTAGTAATTGAGGAACAATTTACACATCAAAGAGTGAGTTACCCAAACAGATTAGAGCTTTTCAATAAACCCTTATTAAAGAGGTGATTTAATCCTCTAAACCAGTGTTAATGCTATTCTGATCTTGAAAAAAAAGCAAAGTCTGTCTATAAGGATAAAGTAATTTTATCATATTTTTTGAGAACATAAAGAATGGGATTTGAATGGGAATGCATATGAATGGGAATATGTGTAAGGATTTATTCTCATGTACCTAAAAACAAAACAGGCGCGGCTCACTTGGCATTTATCAAACCTTCACATGGAAAAGATGACTTAATGTTCAGAATGAAAAGTCCTTCCCTGGCCCCCTTTTCACTTCCTCTCTGACAGCCAGATATCTAAGATCTCCCAGTCATACTACAAAGAAGAAGGAATGAAAACAAAGATCAGAACTCATTCCCTGGTGATGTACAGGATATTAGCTTTTTTTTTTTTTTAAGTTTCTTCCACTCAACATTTGAATGCAGACAAGAGGGTGGAAAAGGATAGATGCTGTGTTATTTGGGGTAAGAATGCAGAAGAGCAAAACTAGCCCTTTCAACCCTATCCATGAATTCCTATTCATCAGTGAAACTTTATGGACCAGAATTTATGAATGTGTAATCTTTGCCTTTTATTTTCTTCTTTTCTATTTGCCTCACACAAAGAAAGGAACTTTATAATCTCCATGGAGATGCTTTCAGCATATGTAATTGATATAAAATAAAGCAGAACAAAAATAATTTATATGAAGCTATAGGTTCAAGTACCAATTGAACTCAAAAGTTACTTAACTTTTCCAAGTTTCAATTTTTTCTTCTGAAAGCAAAGATAAAAACATCTTCCCTACTTGCCTCATAGCATTTTTGGGAAAATAAGAAGAGATGATACAGGTGAAAACATTTAACAGAGAGTATGAGATCATATACATTTCTCATGGCCACCATACTTTTGTGCTTGTTTCTTTTCCTAACAATGAAAATTCCTTTTTTTTTTTAGGTTTATTTATTTTGATAGAGAGAGCATGCACAAGTTTCAGAGGGGCAGAGAGAAAGCAAGAGAGAGAAAGAATCCCAAGCAGACTCTGGACTGTCAGCACAGAGCCCGATGAGGGCTCGAACTCACAAACTGAGATTATGATCTGAGCTGAAACTGAGTGGGATGCTTAACTGATTGAGCCACCCGGCTCCCTTAACAGTGAGAGTTCTACTGAAAGATAGTTGACGTAAACAACTCAACTGAATATATACAAAGTCAATTTTATTTAGAAGAAGCTGTAGAACATTAGATTGAAGAACAGCCTGGATTTGAACCCTGATTCAGGCACATTTTATTGCATGATTTTCAACAAGTTAATTAATATCCTGTAGTCTCTATCTCTTCATTTGTAAAAAGTATAAAAAAAATTTATCATTGATATGATAAATAAATTACTATATTTAAAATGCTTGTCATTAAATTATAATTATCACTGAGTGTGTCTTCAGCACCCACCAGGTACATGTCACATTGCCAGTGCACAGATGAAAAATTTGAGACTGCAAAATGTTGGATGTCTTATCCAGAGGGAAAGAGTTATTAAGTGTTCAAATAGAGATGAAAACCAGAATCACTTACATCAAACTCTGGACAATTTTTATTTAAAATGCTTGTTTTTTTCTTTTTCTTTTTTTTTTTTATTTAAAGGCCATCTAAATTCAAACACAATGGTCTCGTTATAGGAAAATTCTTACAACTTTTAAAGAATTTAATAGCAGATACCATGTTTAAAGAGGTTATGATTAGAATCCAAAAACGTGGTATTGACTACTTTACAACTAGTATACCTGGATTCTTGTGATATAAAGAGAAATCTGGAAATTAAACATAAACTTTAAAAATATTTTGATTGTTCTGGTTTTTATTAAAAGGAAAATTCAATAAAACATCCTTTAAGTAAAAATAAGCTATTGAATAGCATGTGGTTTCAGGAATATGTTTTATGGATAATGCGTGCTTGTGCATGTATGTGCGTTTTTGAAGGTGACAAAATACTCTGAATTATTTGTATGTGGGGTGAGGCTATGATGGAAATCATAAAGCAAAACAAATTTTCTACACTACACAAATTTAAATATGCCTTATTTGGTGGCCCTAGTTTTGTTCTCAGAAGCACTTTTGTGAGATTTAGCATTGCTTTCAAACTAAAATATAATATAGAAAGTACTAGTGACTCATCTAGGGGGTTAGGAAACAGGTACAGGCTGTGAGAAGAATTTCCCAAGAGTAGGGTTGCCAGATTTAGCAATACATACATACATACACATACACATACATATATACATACATAGATTCAGTATACCCAGTACATTCAAATTTGAGATTAAGAAATATGTATTTATTGGGGCGCCTGGGTGGCTCAGTTGGTTAAGTGTCCGACTTCAGCTCAAGTCATGATCTCATGACTTGTGAGTTCGAGCCCTGCGTCAGGCTCTGTGCTGGGCTGACAGCTTGGAGCCTGGAGCCTGCTTCAGATTCTGTGTCTCTCTTTCTCTCTGCCCCTCCCCTGCTCATACTCCCTCTCTCTCAAAAATAAACATTAAGAAAACATTTTTAAATAAAATAAGAATTATGTATGTATGTATGTATGTATGTATTTGTAAAATTTATTTTAGAAAGAACATGCAAGCTGGAGCTGGAGTAGAGGGGCAGAGGGGAAGGGAGAAAGAGAGAGAGAGAGAGAGAGAGACCCCAGCAGTTTCTGCATTCAGCATGGAGCTTGACATGGGGCTCAATCCCATGACCCTGGAATCATGACCTGAGCCAAAATCAAGAATTGGACACTTAACTGACTGAGCCACCCAGGCTCCAAGCAAGTAATTATTTTATGTAAATATCCTCCAAATATTTTGTGGGACATACTTGAAACATATTAGACTTATTAGAAAACATTTTTTTCTCAAACTTAAATTTGAATGGGTGTATATATTTTCCATGCTGCATAATAAATTACTACACATTTAGTATCTTAAAAAATTACCAACTTATTATCCTACAATTTCTGTTGGTCACATGTCAAAGAACTTCTGATCTACAGCTGGGTTTTTTCCTCAGAGTCACATAAGCTTGAAATCAAGGGGTCACCTGGGTTGTAGTCTCATCTGGAAGCTCAATTAAAGAAGGATTCACTTCCAAACTTCTGCAGGTTGCTCAGTACATTTAATTTCTTTAGATTGTATAGTTTGTGATTGCCTGCTTCTTCAAAACCAGAAATGGATATAAAATTCTCCATTGTGTTGATTCACTGCCTTCAGGAAAGGTCTAGTTACTTTTTAAAAGGTTCAGATGATTTCATCAGACCTACCTAGCATAATCTCTCCATTGATTAGGTCAATGTCAACTGATTAGGGACCTTAATTACCATTGGAAAAATCTCTTCACCTTTGTCATATAATCTAACAGAATATCCCATCACCTTCACCATGTATACTGGGTTTCTACAGTCATAGTTCTGCCCACATTCAAGGTAAGGAGATTACACAAGGGTGTGTTTCATTTAAGGTCAACCTAAGGGTGTCTACTATACTGAAGATTCTATAATTTACTTAGCAAGATTCTATAATTTACCTACCCAAGAAAGCATATGGTTTGATAGTACATTATCAACTATACTTAGAGATGGTAAATCTAGACAAATTATTTTTTAAGTGGTATGAATAGAAAATAACACAAGAATCAAAGATTGTAGGGGAATAATGTGGTTTAGAACTTTCTACCAAGTGCCTCGATATTGCTGTTATTTCCAAGATTCATCAGATTATACCCAACTCAATGAAGACTGGTAAACCTTAGCATCACATCTATTATAAGGGATTTGTCAAGCTTTTGAATTACTGTAACATAATCATCATTATTTGCTTGTTAATTCTACAACCATTGATTGGGTTCCCATTATAACAAAAAAATTGCTTTGCTTCAGCAATATAAAGATGAACAATATCCCACTCATATCCCCTAAAATAACCTGTAGTCTAGCAAATATCCCCTAAAATAACCTGTAGTCTAGCAAAACTGAGACATACACGTAAGTGAGACTTCCAAATTATAAAGCAGAAAACAATTGGTTAAAGCCTGCTTCACTTAACTTTTCATTTGTGAAAAAGATCATAGAAAAGTTCTGCAATCATATAAGTTTTGGACATATCAAAAGGCTGAATCCCATTATCAGTTCCTTAAAGATACATAATGAACATCGACATAGAAGCCTTTGAAATATCTTACATAAAGAGCTTAAATTTGTATAATCTGGTTTTTCACAATAATTTCAAACTGTTGAAAGAGTTATTTATGTAAAATGTAGTCACATCCTAACACTGGTTGGATCCCATAGAGTTCTATCAAATTCTCTTTTGAATATTCAAAGGTAGTAGGCTGGTTTGGGGGAGGAACAGGCTACTGGTATGGGAGGTTTGAAATGATATATTATAGTCATCGTGCACCTATATTTGGATTCACCATATATAGTGAATCCTTCACCATATATCCTTCACCATATATAGTTTGGATTCACCATCTAAACATTTGCCTAAGTACCAAATCTTGGGAGTTTTTCTAAAATTCTCCTTTTTTTTCTCTGCCTCAGTTCCTCTTACTTAGTAAACCCTGTCCATTCTGGTTTCTAAATGTGCCAATGCTCAAGGATATCTCACTAGCCATTACAGCAGTTCTGGAAGAGAAACTTCTTGGAGACAGATTTCAGCAAAGGTCAGTTCTGGGAAGTTATTAAAACTGTTTTCAGGAATGGAGATGTCTCATATCTGTGTGCATCTCAGTGAAAGAAAAAGACAAGAGTAATGTCAGCCCAGGCTCTTTCCTCCCTTCTTTCATTTTACTGTCTGCAAATTTGATAGCTGTTCTGAAATGTCTCATAGCAGTACACCTGGATGGAAAATGAATGAATTTCATTTGCATATTTCAACAATTAAAGGTGCTAAATCTCACTAATTGTGCATAATTACAATTTAGTGATTATACTAAGCAAACTATAATTTACAATTTAAGTGATTACTCTGTAATTCATTACTAAGCTATGTGACTCAGCAAAAGACATTTTTGGAGGGCTATCTTTCAAAAGATTCAATGTCAATGTTTTTCTAGGATTTTGGTTGAAAACAAACTTCTTAGTTGCAATGCAATCCATGGAGGATATCTGTAAACTGTTAGTCACCAGCTATGACCACTGCTTGCAGGACCTGTCATTGTACGGGGTTCTGCCTCTGCCCCAAGGACTACATGACATTTTTGCACAAATGGAGCTTTCCCTATTCAGCAGCTCACATGCTAGTATAGTTTTTTTTTTCCTTCTTTCCCTGCTGTCACTTCTCAGCCATCAGCAATGTTTCACAGTGCTTCAACTTGCCAAATAATGGGGTTTTGTGATGTTTTCTCTGCCTGACTTGTTTGTGATCACCCTGCTTGGAACCATCAGTCAGTATGTGGTTTGGCTGCTTGTCATTCACCCAGTATGGCAGGCTAGCCCCATAAAGCTGAATTGTAATGAGTGTGACTCGATCGCCACTAGGCTCACAGTGTATTACAACTGAGGAATTGTTTGAGAATTTGATTTTAAATGGAAAGTATGAGCTGAAAGCCACAGGACAATATGCTATCTGTTAGTGTGCCAAAGATGTGCTCACTTGTCCTCATTAACTTCTCTAGATCATCTCTGAGCACACCATTTGATTGGTGTTTTGCTCAACTAATATACTTTCATAATCAATTTTGGCTGAGAATTTTCAGACCCCTGTTTTAATTGGTATTGGATCTTCATAATAGTGGATAATGCCTAGGATGTCTTCAAGGTAGATAGTTCACCTAAAGCATTCCTAAAATTGTGTATTTACTACTGCATATTGCTGCACAGTAATTCTTAAGGAAATATCTTAAGGAATTTGGCAATAACACTGGCTGCTAAAGGAAAAGAAGTTTATAAAGGACTGAAGACATTTTAAACCAGTCAAGGAAATAGCAGGTGGCCCAGTCATTAGTGGTGACTAAGTTTGAAATTGATTATGTGGTAACCTGAGGAAAAACAGACTTATGTTTGGGAAGGTGAATGAGTGTAGATTGTCAAGGCCTTTTCCCACAGGCATAGCTGGATACCTCACTATTTACTCCCAAATGATAAATAACATGTGTTTATTCCCAAACAATAAATAACATAATGGCATTAACTGTCTAGATCCATCTGGTCTGACATTATTGGTATCTAGTGTTGTCAAAACACTCTGTATTTTTGTAGCCCTACTTTAAGTCTTTCTTCTTTCTTTAAATTATTTTGATAAAGACAAGTTTTCTACTTTATATAACTGGTAAAATAATAAATATCTTGTAAAAAAGGGATAGTAAAAAGTACAAATCTATAGAAAATAAATTAATCAAAATTTTCCTCACACAAGGACAATCGTTATTTATATTTTGTCATTTTATTCTCAATTCTTTATTACTATCTATGTGATTAAAATAGAAAAGAAGCAATTGCTATTATTACCATTGGCAGAAAATCCATATCATCATTTTTCTGTGAGCCTTCCCAAATATATTGTTAAAAGTTGTATGCCACTCTTTTCTGAGAAAGCATTTCACTGTCTATAAATAGCTACACACACACACACACACACACACACACACACAACCACAAAAAACCTAAGAACACTTGAAAGTTAGATTCATGTTGTCTTCTTAGAAATAATAACATTTTTGGAAACAAAATTAGTAACTAAACCAGGGGTACTTGGCATTAGTTCTCTACTATATTGTTTCTCTTCCTTTTTTGGGGGTTAAACCTTTTAATCTTCGTTTAAGGGATACTTGTATCATGAAGCATCAACATTATCATTCAGAGAAAAAACAAAACAATTATCATTAGCGAAATGTACTTTGCTATTGTCTTGAGACCGCATACATAAAAGTGTACATCATCAAAATGGTTCATCCCAATTTCCTTCTTGAAAATAAGCTGACCTCAATATTTCAAATGGGACTTTTAATAAACGACAAAGAAATCAACATGAGATGTTAATAACAGACAAAATAAATAACTTAAAAAAGTGACCCAAGGTCCAGAGATTTCATATTATTTGCTGTGTCTGAAAGTAGAGTAATGGTATTCAGGCCATGATGGGATCAAACATTGGTTACTGAGATCACCACTGCTCCCAGGGTTAAGTTGATTGCCTGGTTTCTCCTTCAGTGTGGTGGGACTCATACAACCTGGTAATTGGTATGAAATGATTCTGCTGTTCTGACTTCTGTTCTTTTTGATGTAATGTATTTCCTTTTTCACAATGTTTTTCTCCAGACATGGTTATAACTGTATTATTCTGTGAGTTCTCTATATTAGTTTTATTCTTAAATGGTGTTCTGGAAATTCCAGAAACTCGTGATATTAACTAAGCTTACAGGAAAAGAATTCAGTGAACAAATACATTTTAAAAAAGGAACTCACATTCAGCAAAATTACCAGATTTCTTTAACTTGGAACTTCTTAGAGACTTTAATGTGCTAATATGTTTTCTGAATTTCTCTGATAATATGCAGGATTTACCAAATGTATTTGCCCACAGATGTCTTATTGGAGGCATCTTGGCATCTTGTAGAAGATTTTTTCTTTGGAATGTTTTGGCAAAATCCTGCCTTAAGTAATTAACTGTAAATCCTCTGGGTCTCCTTCTTAATCTAGGCAATGATTATAATTTTCATTGGAAGATACAGGATCAACTTAAAATCAGCTCCTTCTGGATATTGAGAGCTGGACTCAGAATTCTGTTTTTTGTTTGTTTGTTTGGTTGGTTGGTTGGTTTTTCTCCATTCAGAGTAGAATGTTTCCAGTAAAAATAAGTTTCTGTTTTGGCCTATAAAGGAGCTATAATCTAGTACCAGGCAGGGCTGCTAAAATCTATTCAGTGTTTGTGTTTACTCCTACTTTCAACCAAAGAAACAAATGCCCTCTGAGAAAGACTATTTGTTCATGTCTAGGATAACTTGCTATAAATTTTTATTTACTTTTGTCAGGCACTTAAAAGGTTTGGTTAAGTTCACTGTATTCTCATGTGGTAAGCTATAGCAACAAACAATCTCGCTCTTACTCATTTAACACCACAGAAGTCTGTTTCCTGCTTATGTGTATCTAACAATGAACTCTGCAGTATTTAAGAGCTATTTAATTCATGTGGCAATCAGTGATTGCAGACTGTTCTACCATGCCACCACAAGGCCTCAATGTTGGTTACTGAAAGGGAAAAGAAAGCATAAAGAATGACGTGGGTATTTACACTGCCTCTTCTGAGAGAATTTCTTCAATTCTGAGTGAAAAAAAGAGAAAGTTTAACGTAGAACCCATCCACTAGTTAAGCTTTTCCTCACCTATATTATTTTTTGACTGGTGCTCATAGTCTATGGATCCCTTATCTAGAAGATTTTTTAAACAATGCATTTCTGCTGGTAACAATTGTTATTATTTGTCCTAAATTATTTTCTCACACTTACAGGGCTTTATTTTTCATTTGATTATTTGCCATGTGCAATTCCTATGTTATGAAATATGCATGATCTATTTTATGTGTAATCCTCTAACTATTCAGGATACAGGAAGGGCTTCGTTAGGAAAGGAAAGTCAACTTTACTTTCAGTTTCCAACAGGAAAAACAGTCACAATTAGAAGTACATATAAACAAATCTACTAAACTATCAGACAGTGTGACCATATTCTATAATATATGTTGCTTTTGTCAACAAACAGGCCAAGATTGCCATAAAATTATGTAAGAAAAGAATATGGTCTTTGGTTCTCCTCCCTCTGCACACATTTTTTACTCTTTTTAAAAAAATTTTTATTTATTTATTTTTAGGGTGTAGGGGCAGAGACAGAGAGAGAGAGAGAGAGAGAGAGAGAGAATGAATCCCAAGCAGTCTCCACTCTCAGTGCAGAGCTCAATAAGGGGCTGGATCTCATGACCACGAGATCATGACCTAAGCTGAAATCAGGTTATCTGTTGCTCAACCAACTGAGCCACCCAGGTGCCCCACATATTTTTACTTTTGATTCCTATCCTTTCAATTTTATTAAATATCCTCACGGCATGTATTAGAAGCTGAATGCAAAGCAATACCTACAGCATTTTCACCACAAGAGTTACTACTACTCCAATAGAGAAAGTAAAATACTGAGTGACTATAACTCTAAGAACAGAGAACAGGTCCTGTTTATTCCACAGCAGATATAGGTCAGTTAATATTAGTTCTAATTCATATATCAGTTCTAATATATTTGCCATTGTGTGATTATGAGAATGTCATAAAACCTCTCATTATAGTATCTTTTCTTAAACAAAGAAATTAGATCTTATTTATTTCAAAATTCTCAGCTCAAAAATTCTTCTCAGCTGTTATCATGCTTTATTATTTCTAACAGCTTTTTTCCACTTACTAGAGTAGAAACTCTATTTTACTTTTACATTTTTTTTTGTTTTCTTGTTTTTTTGAGAGAGAGGGAGGAAGAGAGAGAGAGTGAGAGAGAGCATGCAAGCAGGTTGAGGCAGAGAGAGAGGGTAAAAGAGAGAATCCCAAGCAGGCTCTGCACTGTCAGCACAGAGCCCCATGCAGTGCTCCAATTCATGAACTGTGAGATCTTCACCTGAGCTGAGATTAAGAGTTCAAGGCCTAACCAATTGAGTTGCTATACACAACTCAATATGCACATATTGAGTTTGTGTAATATGCACATAACACTACTAGTAATTAATAATACTACATTTTCTTTTTTAAAAGGATGCATGGAGGGGTGCTTTGTAACTCAGCCAGTTAAGCAACAGACTCTTGATTTCGGCTCAGGTCATGATTCCACGGTCATGAGATAGAGCCCTGCATCAGGCTCCATGCTGAGTGTGGAGTCTGCTTAAGATTCTCTCTCTTTCTCCTTCTGCCCCTCTCCTGTGTGCATGCTCTCTCTCTCTCTTTAAAAAATAAATAAATAAATAAATAAATAATAAAATAAATAATAAATAAAATAATAAAATCAAAATAAAATGAGATAAAATAAAAGGATGCATGGAGGCATATCCTAATAACAATTGCCCAAAAGTCGGGCAGTTTATAGACTAGATTTTTGGAGCTTTTAGAGAGCCTGTGATAATGTCACACGTGAAATGTGACCTGTGGTTAGGACATATTTTTTCTTATAGGTGTGGCCCACAGAATGGACAAACAAGGCAGCCATGGAAACTGCGGTATCAAATACTAGATAGCTGCCCATAAGAAAAAAGCCAGATTTTTCTATGGCTGTATAGCAAGTTCCCTTTAATCAAGCATTCTTAGTTTGAGAAAATATATATAAACATGGCAGGCGTGATATAAATACACTGTAATGTAAAAAGGATGTGTAGCTTGTATGCTCACCAAAGAGAATGAAGGTCATTGAGAAAATATTCCCAGTTAGTTTTGCATGGTACTTATTATTCAACATAAATAATTATATTTGAATTTTAATTATCCTTAATACTAGAGAGCAGAAAAAATTACTGAGAACACAGAGGTTTCTTATAATAACTTTCAACCTCTTAGAGCCAGGGGTCTACACAGACATACTAAAACTACAAAATATTTTATAACCAAATATGCATCTACAAAAGTAAACTAATTATAAATATTTTTACTTTAACTTCACAAGTGAATCTTACTGAGATTGTAATAGCTAGCTGTCTGAGTGAAAAAATAAAAATAAAATCAGTCAGAGATACATGCAAATCAATGAGTAAAACAAATTTAAGCAATTTTTTTAATTGTAAGGTTTTTTTAATCACTTTTAATATGCTGGTTTTTGATTTTTTAGAGAGGGTATATATATTGATACACATATAAACATATCACCATTAAGTTAGTTTTTACCATAGTATATATTTAATTCTGTATAAGAATATGTACTATACTATTCCAAAGAGATTGAGAATTTTTTAAAATGTTGATATTTATTGTGTATGATTTCAAATCATAAACTCTGGATATGGTCCGTTTATTTGTGCCACCCTCATATGACTATAATAAAAGATCAGCATTTTTGAAAAGTCATGAGAACATGTACTTTGCATATTTGTCCTCAAAACTTCTCTAGCACCACCCACCTTGAGCCTTCTGCTTTGTCTTTCCTTCTTGTGGCTTCTTGACAAAATAAGGGAAAAAATGAAAGAAGGAAAGAGGAAGCCAGGATGCTTCTGTGCTTTCCTCAGCCTTTCTCGCTGCTTAGTTGGCATTTGTTCTATTTTTCAAAGGCAGTTCTGAAGCTACTGAAGAGTGAAAAAATATATATTATGGGAGTCCCATACTCTTTCTGTTCAGCTTTCAACCTCTGGTTTGACTTTATCACTCCTCAAACTTTTTGTTTTATATTTTTAAATTTTTTAAAGTTTATTTATTTTGAGAGAGAGACAGAGAGCATGAGCAGGGGAGGAGCAGAGGGAGAGAGAGAGAGAGAGAGAGAGAGAGAGAGAGAGAGAAAATCCCAAGCAGGCTCCACATCAACGCAGAGCTTGATGCAGAGCTCAAACTCACGAACTGGGAAATCATGACCTGAGCCAAAACCAACAGTCAGATTCTTAACCGACTGAGCCATCCAGATGCCCCATCACCCTTGTATCTTTTAATGTAATTGTTTACGCTAAATATGAAATGCCATATTACGTGTTTGTTGAAGTATCAATAAAACCTTAATATATCATGTTTGCAGCGGAAATTCATATTGTTCAAATCATGTTACAAATCCCCAAATTTCATTATTTCCCACATCTAAATGTTGCCTATGTAAGTTCACATACTCTTTCATTCTTTTTTGTTTAAGTTTATTTATTTATTTTAAGAGAGAGAGTGCACTGGCATGCAGGGGAGGGGCAGAGGGAGAGGGAGAGAGAGAATCCCAAGCAGGCTCTGTAATGTCAATGCAGAGTTCAACTCAGGGCTTGAACTCATGAACCCTGAGATCATGACCTGAGCTGAAATCACGAGTCTGACACTTAACCCACCCAGGCACCCCTACCCTTTCATTCTTATAGTTCATCTTTATATTTAGCATCTGCATGGATCTGTGGGAGAGGAGGAAGCTAATTATTTTATTTACATCTTAAAGGCATTAATTGAGGGTCTTACACTTAAATTAATGTATTAAATATAGGAAAGATGACAGGCAGCTAGGACATAGCATATATGGGCCAAGACAAGGGAATTTAGCATTTTCTACAAATGGCATTGATAACACTTGGTTTACAGTTACTAATAATGACCAGAGCTATCCCAGGCCTCCAGCTACAAACACCTCCAGAAGATTTGCCTGGGATGGGGTTGGGAGAATTTAAATATTCTCTGCTTTCAAGAGTCTCCTTTTCTTTCTGTGTTTTTCCATCTACATATGCACACTTCTTACACTGCATTTTTGTGCTGCTTTTAGCTAATTGCTTCATCTAATAGAGCTAATAAAGCATTTTCTATAGTTTTAAATTTTTAATTTAATATTTTTAAGTATTTATGGAAGAACTACTTTATTGGCTTACTAAGTAAAGTGGCTGCAGTGCAGTCTCTGGTTCTTTCCTGTTTCAAAATTTTCAAAAACAATTAAACAAATGTGAACTTATATATCACTAGTATATTACACTATATTTATGGTAGAATTAACCTAGATAGAGAAGTAAAGCTATGTCAGCAGATATCTGCCAGTTTGGCAAAGCAATAAATAGAGTAGGTGAATTTAATTTTTAAAAATCTAAAAGGACCTTCATAATATAGAATTTTAAAGAACACTATGTTTACTATAATGTCCATATCTCACTTGCTTAACTTTAAAATTATTTGAATTGGGGCGCCTGGGTGGCGCAGTCGGTTAAGCGGCAGACTTCAGCCAGGTCACGATCTCGCGGTCTGTGAGTTCGAGCCCCGCGTCAGGCTCTGGGCTGATGGCTCAGAGCCTGGAGCCTGTTTCCGATTCTGTGTCTCCCTCTCTCTCTGCCCCTCCCCCGTTCATGCTCTGTCTCTCTCTGTCCCAAAAATAAATAAACGTTGAAAAAAAAAATTTTTAAATTATTTGAATTGCATTGCTTGAAACAAACAAAAAAATCATAATAGTTATTCATAAAGGAATGCTTATCTATGTCTACAGATTTTCTAAACTTTCACTTCACACATGTGCATTAGTATTTTCATCAATAAAATGTTTATATCCTCTTTAAAAACAATTATTTTTTTACTTTAAAAATTTTATATCTATGAATTTAATAACTATGAAAATACTTTAATCTCAAAAGTCACCTTTCATCAAAAGAAATAAAATTCACCTAATATTCTTTGAATTCTGTGGTGCTTTGGAATGGAAAAATATCCAGAATGTCAAAATCTACAGAAAAGTCATTCTATAGTATTTTTTAACTGCTGTGTTGTAAGGTCTACTTATTGTTAATGCTGGCTCAAAGAAGTTCATTTCCAATTACCTCCCACAAGTTTTTTGTTTTTTTGCTTTTTGTTTTTTGGGTGCTTTTTTTCCTATTGAGGGCCTCAATTGACTGACACATTAAATTATGCATGATCAACTGAAAAGGATCAGTTCAAATTTTGGCACTCAGTCACCATCTGTGCTTTGTACATTGACATCTCACATCACTTTCATGTTTGTTTTATAAATGGTGTGACAGGTTTTCATAACATTTGTTGTTCCATAAAATTAATTCTAGTGATGGTCATATTTTAAGAAAATAAAGCTCCATTCAGAAACTGTGAAGAATTTTGAAAATAAAAACCACTATTAGGGCGGTGACTTAATTTCTAACATTTCTCATGGCAATCAATCCAGGTGTACATAGAACCAAAAGTTTTTCTTTTTTTTTTTTTTTAACTTTTTTTAATTTATTTTTTTTGAGACAGAGAGAGACAGACCATGAACTGGGGAGTAGCAGAGAGAGAGGGAGACACAGAATCTGAAACAGGCTCCAGGCTCTGAGCTGTCAGCACAGAGCCCGACGCGGGGCTCGAACTCACGGACCGTACGATCATGACCTGAGCCGAAGTCGGACGCCTAACCGACGAAGCCACCCAGGCGCCCCCAAAAGTTTTTCAATAACATATGATATTGGGACCTAAGCTGCAATGCAACTTCCTTCAAAAAAGCAACCAGTGGGATTTTCCCTGTTATAAATGTGCATAGTTCAAACTTTAAAGCAAACAAAACCAAAATCAATTCTCCAAATAATCAATTTCTTAACAATTACTATCATTTTGCTAAACTTAAAAAAAAAACAAAAAAACAGATAACATCACACACTCACAATTGGAAGATATATTGAACAATGAAGTCAAATATAGTACATGTAGTGCATTAGAAAACAATCTTTGGGGCGCCTGGGTGGCTCAGTTGGTTGGGCGACCAACTTCGGCTCAAGTCATGATCTCACAGTTTGTGAGTTCAAGCCCCTCTTCAGGCTCTGTGCTGACAGCTCAGAGCCTGGAACCTGCTTCAGATTCTGAGTGTCCCTCTCTCTCTCTCTCTCCCTCTCCCCCACTTGCGTTCTGTCCCACTCTCTCTCAAAAATAAATAAATGTTAAAAATAAAAAAAAATCTTAAAGATTATAAGTAAAGTATTTGGATATATGCATTGAAATAATAAGTAGATTATTTTATTATTATTGTGTACCCTGAGATAGCGTAGACCTAAATCTTGGGCACATATGCTCTACTCTAACCTCCACCCCAACTATTTCCCCAAAACTTATAGTAAATTTAATTTCTATAATATTTGTCTATAATGGCCACAATTTCTATAAAATGGAGTGAAATTCTGTGAATTATTCTTGTTTACTCCTATTACCTGTCTTATTTGGGTATTCAAAGGAATGATTTGTCTTTTGTTTTTCAACTACAACTGTACAAGGCAATCCTTTCATATCAAATAAATAAAAACACATTTTCGCCTCTATAAGCTGTCATACTGTTCACAAAGGACTTTCCATAATCCAAAGATAACTTGTAGAAATTTGTGTAAGTTATTTTCTGGTACTACTAAGCTTAAAGTTGTATACTTTTAATATTTGCTTCATTAGATTCAGGGGAAATATGGCCAAAAGTTCTTGCTAGCAAAAAAGGTTCTACTGTCGAAATGTTTCCAGAGAAAAGGAGAGGCACAAAGTCACAAGGAAGAAAAATGAGCTCATTTTCTTGGCAATCAAATGACTATTTGGAACCAAGGATTAAATGGAGTAAAATTTTAGTTACACCTCCTTTCTTTTCCTGAAAGTAAATACACACTGAACTATTTTTAAGCTGTTACAAAAGCAAAGGTTATAAAAGTTTCAGTTCTTCACCTTGACATTTTGAATATAGACATTTCTTACTGATAGTAACTTCGAAAAAAAAAAATAGTTCTGTCTTTCAAATATACAACACCTTGTTAAGATTATATGATTTAAAGTAGACAGAAAACTGACCATCCCAAAGATAAGTACTTTTTTCTGATATTCTTTCTTATGTTTCTTTTAGAAACATTGTATTTAATATTTTCTTTTTATCCAGGTACTCACTATGCTAACTTCCTAATAGCCAGTTTTTGGTTTTGTTTTGTTTTGTTTTGTTTTCCACCAGATACATTTGCTCTGTTTCCCTTAAATGTTTGATCTTTACTCAGGATTCTGCCTTTGACTCACATGCTTTCTTACTCACTGAAAGATTCATCTAACCATATCTTTCTCTAACAACTACCTATAGAATATCAACTGTATACTTCTACCATGGATCTTTTTATAGACTCATGACCACTGTATCTCCATCTAGATATTTTGTCACTTGTGAGAGCAGATATTTGTACAAAATGTTACATGCCGGGGGAGTATGACAGCTTCAAACCATAATCCTGTGTATTTACCCAACCACACAGAGTTAGCTATTGGAATGTGCCTTTGGCAAATAATAATATTATTCAATGTTAACCAATGTTTCTCAAAGATCTGGTGCTATTCTAAACACCACCTTTCTTACATTATTTAACCCTCAAATCAACTAATCAGTAAGTAACATTATTGTCCCATTTTACATTGGTTGGAACTTCAGACAGAAAAATCAAGTAATTTGTCAAAAGTGACACAGTGGAAGGCTTGCTACTCTTGTTAATCTGATAGTTGTTTTATTATAAACTCTGTAATTTACACTTGCACTAGAATGACTGGCATAGCCCCTGAATTCAGTCTAATAAAAATAGACACCTATGTCTTCCTCACCACCATCTTGCTGTCCTATATTTAAAAATTTTTATTACTAACCCCATGAAAATAATGCTAACATTAAACATGGCCTACCTCTATCTTATATTTTTGATATATTCTGTCAGTATTCTCCTAAATATTCTCTCCTAAATTGTCTTGTTGCCAATATTAGAAGCCCCTTCTAACCTGCCTTATACTCTGTGAATCCAAACATTTAAAAATCTGATAAAAGCATTTTACTAAATTATTCTAACATTTGAGTAATTTTTCATCTCATATAATTTTATAGGAGCAATATGACTTTCTCCATCATATCATTTCAAACACAGAGCCTGTTGTTAACCATTCTGTTTGGCATAACAAATTATGTAGACTTAACTAAATGAAATATCCTATTCCATGACCCAGACTTTTGCACATGCTGGTGTCTCTTCAAACTGGAATGAACGTCTATAGTTAGGGTGCATCTACTAATCTAATTACATGCTTTCTTACTCACTGAAAGATTAATCTAAGCATATATTTCTCTAACAACTACCTACAGAATATCAAATATATTGATCTTTTTACAGACTCATAGATGCATAGACTATATCTCCATCTAGATATTTTGTCACTTATAGTGAGAACAGACTGTATTCTGTATTCTGGTATCCTTGATCATAATTTCATTTATAATTGATCGTTTTCACATTTGTTTATCATTGTATCTTTATGCCAACCATTATTAGGTGCTATATTTTTATATGTGTGGGCACTCATATATATAACATATATATATATATATCTCAATTATAGTACTTAAGATAATCTATTGCCATAATTAGTTAATATATCTCCCATTTGAATATGAACTACATTTGCGAAGTGCAATCATAGGACTTACTATGGAGAGCAAAGAAAATGATAAATTTAACAACAACTCTCAGGATTACAAGTCTGGATGACTAGTTGTTACCGAAATTATTTAGGATAGTAAAAAGAGGCAGAGAAACAAATTTGGAGGATTTTTAATTTTACTTAAATGTTATCTTGTTCTGACATATTGCTGAAGTTTTACTATAACTACTAACTAGCCCAAAACCAATTTTCATTGTAATAGGGTACAAAACACAAAATCATTGTATACTTTAACAGACACCTGAGTGGTACAGTCAGGTTAGCATCCAACTCTTGATTTTGGCTCAGTTCATGATCTCATGAATTGTTCAAAACCTGCATCAGGCTCTGCGCCGACAGTGCTTTCTGTCTCCCCTCCCTCTTTCTCTTTCTCTCTCTCCCTCTCAAAATAAATAAACTTTAAAAAATAAAAAAAATCATCTGTATACCTTGATTAAAACTACATTATAAAAAACATACTTGAGGGAAAAAAAGACTAAAATTAAATTTTAGAAGATTCATATATTTGAAACTTTCCACATGTAGTTGAATTGTCTACGCAATAAGTGGTTATTGAAAATTACTCATACAATAGGCATTAGATGAAGAAAATATAAATTTAGACAAAAAGAAGGAAAAAAAATCATTGTTTTTAAAATGTCACCATACATGTCATTCATATATGTATGGTTTTGAAATAATATTCAACCACATAAAATATTGTTTTGGTATGGTTGTCTTATGAAGGCCACTTTCATAACAATCATTTCATTATACACTTAGTAAGGGGACACAATCTAGATTTAGTAATCAAATTTTAATCAATTTTTCAACTTTACTAAATTTACAAATGAAAGAAGGCAAGGGGGTGAAAATATAAAGGATACACTTAAATAATAATAATAGTTAAAAATTCCTCAGAATGGACCTAAAACACAATTTTAAGATTTAAAGAAGTTCAGGGAATTTCAAGTAGGAAAATTACAAAATAAATCACGATTAAGAACATTGTAGGCAAACCGCCACAAAGAAAAATGAGCTATTAGAGAAACGGCATTTTCTAGTCAGAACCTGATTTTTATGACCGCAAACTTCTTCTCATCAAAAAGTTGGAACAACACTTTTAAAGTTATGAAAGGAAAAATACTACTGTTAACCTAGAGTTCTATAGCTAGCAAAAACATCCTTAAAAAACACAAGAGAAATAAAGACTTTGCAACTAAACAAAAAATGAAAAACAAAAATTAAGAGAATCTGTAGCCAGTAGAACTACAAAATATATTATTATGTCAAATGATAGCATATGAAAATTAAGATATTAGGGAAAGATTAAAAAGCTTATAAATGGTAAATATTTCGGTAAAATCTATTTTGCCTTACTTTTAATCTTTTAAATACATGTGGCCATTTAAAAGAAAAAGTTTACTCCCTTGTAGATTTATAATGATAAAATTCATAACAGTAATTATAGCATAAAGGTAGAGGGGTAACAGACTTATACAGTTGTAGGTTTTCTGCATTTTAGGCAAAGTAGTACAAAAATAATTGAGTAGATTGTGAAAAGTTAAGAATGTAAATTGTAGTTTCTAGAACAACCAGTAAAACAAATAACACAAAGTGGTAAAGTAAAAATTCCTTAGGTAAATTAAAATCAATTTCTAAAAATTATTTAAAGACTAACAAGAGTCACCTGAGGAAAATGTAAGTAAATTGAAGGAGTTGTTTTTTTCTCTTCTTAGCATCTTGTATATTAACCACATAATACTTCCTTTGCCCTAATTATATCTAAAAGCAAAACAAGCAAACAAAAAAACGACTACAACCATATCCAAGAAAAAAAATGGACAAAGTCCCATGTGAGTAATTAAAAGCCACATGCTTTCATTCTGTGAACCTGGTATAGTTTCTTCCATGATCCCCAAATCCCACTGCCCCTCACTGACCCTCCACACACAAATCACCAACTTGAAAGACTCTGTAACTAGGTGTGTGTTGTGGTGGAAAGATAATGGAGAACTCTTAGATGACACCAGCTTATAGAAAATAATTGTGTATTTGCACGGCTGAATTTATAGTCTGGGCAGTTTTAAATTTTGAGATGTGTTAGAGAATTCTGAGATAACCAAATATATATCTTGTATCTTCAATTCTATAATTAGAGTTTTTCTGTTATTTGTGAAGCTTTCTTGATCTCTTTGAGTTTCATAAAGATTCAAAATGTACTTAAAGGAGGATTAATAACTATGAGTAAACAAATGGCATAACAGTCAAAAAATCACAAAGACCCAACAATCCAGAACATTTGCTTTGCAATCTTAATCACCCTAGCTTCTTTATTATTTTTTTTAATCTTTATTTATTTTTGACGGGGGGGGGGGGGAGAGAATGTGAGCTGGGGAGGAACAAAGAAGGAGACACAATATAAAGCAGGCTCCAGGCTCTGAACTGTCAGCACAGAGCCTGACATGGGGCTCAAACTCACCAACAGAGAGTTCGTGACCTTAGTCAAAGTCTGATGCTTAACCGCTTAACCGACTGAGCCACCCAGGCATCCCCACCCTAGCTTCTTAAAACAGTTTCCACATCTATAAAATGAAGGACCAAATCAGATGGTAGTAAAAGTATTTTAGTCCTGTAATTTCATTATTATGATAATAGACACCATTTCTGGAGCATAAGCCAAGTGTTTCACATACATTACTTAATTTAAGCTTCATTACAAACTGTAAGAGAGATATCATTATCCCTATATTAAAAACAGAAAACTACATTTTAGAAAGTTTTCTCCCCAAATAAGAGCAAGAATCTAAACAAAATCAGACTTTGAAGCTGTAAGCCTTGTTTAAGAATTTGTAGGTTACTGAGGTATAGAATACTGAGTCAAAATGATAAAGTATTCAGGTAGAATAGAGTCAAAATCTATGTAGTGACCCAATCAACATTTATTAAATACTTAATATGAGGATGCTACCAATTTTAGTCTAAACTAATCAAATATTTTAAAACCTTGTATCAAGTTATTTTCATTATTATTTTATTGTTATATTTTTAAAACTTTTTTGCTATTTAAAAGTATTTTAGATAACTACAGAATGCATAAAGATCATGTCTGAATAAGTATTCATTAATAACACACATCCACAAAATAGCAATTGATCAGATGAATGTAAAATACATATAGTGATTTTTTATTATCATTTTAAGCCAGTAATATAATATCCTGAAGTGGGAAACAGAAGCAGTGGAGTGGGAAACAGAAGCAAAATCTTTTTTTCTTGATTCTGCTTCTAAACTCAAGCAGGTTACTTTACTTGTTGGCAATTATTTTTTTCTCTCACATATGATAAAAGGATTAGAGTATATTATCACTGATATTTCTATAGATTCTTAGATCTTAAGGCCACAAAATAGTGTTCTTGGGGGGAGCAATGATGCCTAAGATGTTTGAGTTATTTCAAGGATATTTATTTTTTGGTGGAAAAAGTTTAGAGTTATGAAAAATTCAGAGTTATGAAGTCAACATTTCTAAAGCCTTTTTTTGTTCTAAAGTGACTGTGACTGTCATAGAAGATGAAGCAGAAAATTTTTCTCAAGATGAATGATCTAGAGACACACTTTAGCAAATGATGTTTCTAATTCCTCTCTTCTTTGGCTAATTAGTACAGATAAGGAACAGAAAGATGGCATTCCAAATTATACAACAAATTTGAAGGAGATGTGTAAAATTTTTTGAATTTAATTAAATTTACATGTTGTATGGAATTATGTTCACTCCCAGATTAAATACTTTAAATGAGTCTAAGAAGAGTGAACTATATTAAAACTCATCACAACTAAAAGCCAACACTCACTTTTTTTTTTTTTTTTTAGAAAAGATAGATACAATTTAACAAGCTTTTTAGGTAAACTTATGAATATCTTGGAAGAAATAATAATGGCAACATTTACTGACTCTGAGAGGGTGGTTTTTTATGAAGAATTAAGGTAATTATAACTCATATTTTGGTAGACAAAACATAATGAAAAAAGAAACCTACTAGTAACACTAGAAAGGATTAGATGCTTTATATTTTATTCCTCAGCCATCAGTCATTTACATTTTTTTATTTTTCACTTTTGAAGTTTTGGATCAATGTTCCTGCATCTCATGTCAGCTAGCTTACTACAGTTTCCTTCCCTTCAAGCATAGTAGATCAGTAATAATTGTATCTTTGCAAAGCATGCAGTGTTTTATGTAAGTGAATGTAAACTGATTCCTTAGGTCAAAAAGAAATTCTCTTATTAAAGGTATTTATAGAGAAAAAATAGATAAGAGCCACAGTCCAAATTGATTCAGAGTTAAATATAATTTTAATAAGGTGCAATGTTTAAATCCCATTTAATATTTCTCATTAATCCTAACGTGCATACACTATGTGAGTACTACCTAGAAATAATTTACTTATGTAATTTTATGAAATGGAACTTCTAAAAGCTGCTTTTGAAATGAAAACATTGGTCATATTTTGATGACATTACTTCATTACACTTCGATTAGCATTGTATAAATCATGTAAGGTTTATAAAACAAGTTAATAATTTAATCCTGGAAGACAAATTTTTGTACTACATTGTGACATTACTTATCATGCTGATTTAATTAAAACCTATTTCACAGTTTATTTGTTCAAATACCAGTTTTATGCTGTATATAAGTCCTCATAAAACAGGAAGGGTTTAGGGTTTTTTCCATTCTTTCACTAGCCAAAAATAAAGTACTAAACAGTATATCACCAAAGACTTTTGACTCTATTATGTGTTCTTGGGTTGATGACAGAGTAATAACAATAATAATAATAATAATAATTGTAATATATAATTGCCATAACAATTTTCTCCAATTAGAAGTTAAACATATTTTTTTCAGATTGAAAATATCCAGCCAACTGTATTCTCCATATACCAACCCAGTGTTAAATAACCAAGAAGAGAAATATCATAAAGTTTACTGAAAAAAATTTGTGAAATTATTATTGTAAAGATGTCATCATCACAGAGCAGTTCTGGAAAGCTAAATAAACAATAGGATACACTCTTTGAATTGAAAAATATATGTCCAGTAAGGTGCCCAATAATTACAGAAAAGATATGATGGTGATAGTCCTTAGTGAATGTGGGGGAGAAAATCCGAGTAAGCTATAGAAGGAAAGAGGAATACAATGGAGAGAGAAATAACATGGTGGCAGTTCTTGTATGGGAGAGTGTGAAAACTTTAAGAAGGCAGAGTGATAAAATTAGTGACAGAATAAAATCTGGGGTCTGTAGGTACCTAGATCTCTAGTAGGTATTGGATATATCAAAGTAAAGGTCTGTGAAAGAAAATGTAGAACAGTTGGCCATGTATTTTTAAACAAAATATTAAAAAGTGAAGCTTATGGAGAGGGAGAACAGGCTTGCGTGAGAAGCAGCAATCTAAAAATTTCCAAGGGAGATTTCATGTTTTAACAAAGTTTTCAGATTAATTGTTATCTTTTAAAGGACTCTGAAATCTTCTTGGGGTCAGTATTCTTTTCTGAAAATCTCAAAATTATCTTTGGAGGCAAATGTGTTTATTTAGCTTTACATATAGCTTTCATGTTGGCACTCACTTGCTCAAATATCTTCAAAGATTAGTGCTTCCTGAAAGAGTAAAATTTCTCTAACATGTGTTTGAATGTCCCAATAACTGGCTCAATGTCATATTTTTAAAGAGCACATTTTCTTTTTTATGAGCCTTTCAACCAAGCTGAACTCACTAGATGCAGTTCAACCAACATTCCTTATACATTTCCTTTCCAGACCATGCAGAATGCCCTCCCTCTGCTTGTTTCATTTCCATTCATCCTTCAGATTCTTTAACATTATTTAGTCTTCCTTGATTATTACAAGGTACACTGAGCTCTTCTTTTTCAAAAATTTAATAGTGCTTATCTAGACTAGAGAAGCATGTAAGATTTGCAAGCTGTCATATTTTAATGGTTATATTTTATGCATTTTTTTCCAACAGCATAACAACAATGCTGTGGCTTATTTATTGTAATATATTATCACTTATAAATTCAATCTGAAGATTATAGAATGCTCCCTTTGGTCCTGATTTTACCACCACACCAACAGGGTACCAATATAATAACAAGAATTATAGCTGAGTTGCAAGGCAGACTTTCTCTGAAGAAGAGTAATTAACAGAAGCGTAAAGTCAAAAGTAGAGACAAAAATATTAATCACAGTTGAATTTCTATCCAGATTAAGATAAATCCTCACATTTAGTTCCTAGAACCAGATGAAGGACCATAAGGCAAGCTGAGGGCCAAGCATAATACAGCACAACCCCATTCCCCACCCCCAACCCCCTCATGGGATATATGTGATATTCCTCAGGCTTCCCAAGAACAAAGGAAAGGACAGAAAACAAATGGTTGAACTGATAGGGTCTCCATCACTTTACAAATATCTTAGTATTATTACAAGAAAAGGGCAATCTTATCAATAGCTTAATCTCCAGGAACTCCTTACTGTCTTAATGATAACGCTTTGTTAGAGGGAAAAACAACCTTAGCTTGACAATAGTTGGGCCACCAGTATTCTAATCTGTGAGTCTTCTTTAGCATATGGAAATCCCTTTAAGAAACTTCCTCTTGGGGCACCTGGGTGGCTCAGTCGGTTGAGCGTCCGACTTCGGCTCAGGTCACGATCTCCCCCGGTATGTGAGTTCGAGCCCCGCGTCGGGCTCTGTGCTGACCGCTCAGAGCCTGGAGCCTGTTTCACATTCTGTGTCTTCCTCTCTCTCTGACCCTCCCCCGTTCATGCTCTGTCTCTCTCTGTCTCAAAAATAAATAAACATTAAAATAATTAAAAAAAAAAAAAAAGAAAAAGAAACTTCCTCTTGACTTTACCTCCCCCAACTCCACAGTATATAAGCAGTCACTTTTCACAACCCCAGTGCAGCTCTTTCTGCCCACAGGTCCTGTCCCTGTGCTTTAATAAAATCACCTTTTTGTACCAAAGACATCCTCAAGAATTCTTTCTTGGTTGTCAGCTCTGAACCCCCACCATCACTCCAAAACCCCATCGGGATATATATATATATATATATATATATATATATATATATGTCATAAAAGGCAGGAAAAACCATAGTTTGAGGAGACAAATCATGAGAAGTACACTCAGACATTACACAGATATTAGATCAGAGAAGTTTAAAGGACTGTGATTAATACGTTAACGGGCTCTGATGGAAATAGCAGACAATATGCAAGAGATAATCTAAAGACATGGAAAGTTTAAGAAAGAATAGAAGACAACTGCTGAGAATAAAAAACAAAGTGACAAAACGAGGAGTACTTTCAATAGGCACATCAGTAGATTTGATACAACGAAGGAAATAACCAGTGAATATGAAGAAACTTCTGAAAATAGTGGTATTATTTGGTCTCTGTCCCCTTTTCTGGCACACAGTTCCTAAAACTTGGAATTTCCTAAGTGAGGAGAGTGGTAATGGTGTTTCTGTTATGTGAATGCCCCACCTCAGGAGGTAAGCACACTGGAAGAGCTAACCCCTGTGATTAGAGGATTGGAACTTTCAGTCTCACCCCTGACTTCTGGGGAAGGAAAGGGGTTGAAGGTTGAGTCAATCACCAGCACTCAATGATTAAATCTGTCATGCCTATGTAATACAGCCTCCATAAAAAAACAAAAAACAAAAACAAAACAAAACAAAAACTGAGTTTGGAAAGTTTCCAGGTTGGTGAACTCATGGAGGTGCTAGGAGAATGGTGCCATGGAGAAGGCACAGAAGCTCTACCACTCTTTCCCTACACTATGCCCTATGCATCTCTTCCATCTGGCGCTTCCTAACTGGTCCTTTTATGCTAAACTGGAAATATAGTTAGTAAAACATTTCTGAGTTCTGTGAGCCACTGTAGCAAATTAATCTACACAAGGAGGACGTCATGGGAACAGAAGCACACCTAACAGGCTGAGCCTCAGACTGGCATCCGAAGTTGAGTGGTAAGCAGTCTTGTAGGACTGAGCCCTCAACCTGTATGATGCTGTCCTTCTGTAGATAGTGTCAGAATTCAAGTGAATTCTTGAACACTCTGCTGGTATCCAAGAATTGTTTGGTGTTGCATGGCATCCACTCCCTCCACCCCACCCCCACCCATCCACCACACACACACATGTTGGAACTGAGTCCAAGAACCCATAATATTAAGAAACAGGACATAACTAACATTCCAGTAGTTCCTGTGATAATCCCATCTAGGTACTATCTTCTGCAAGACTAACTACTATCCTCACACCTAAAATTGTAAATGAGACTTTTTCCTTCTCTTTTGATCAGCTGTGTTAAGTGGTACTATTTTTAGGCTTTGGTTTATTTTACCGAACATATCAAATTTATTGATTCAATAAAGTTTTATAGCGTTAACATTTTATTTTAAACGTTTATTTATTTTTGAGACAGAGAGAGACAGAGCATGAACAGGGGAGGGGCAGAGAGAGAGGGGGACACAGAATCTGAAACGGGCTCCAGGCTCTGAGCGGTCAGCACAGAGCCTGACGCAGGGCTTGAACTCACGGACTGTGAGATCATGACCTGAGCCTAAGTCGGACACCCAACCGACGGAGCCACCCAGGCGCCCCATATAGCGTTAACATTTTTGATACCTCTGTGATCTATGTTGATATATTCTTCTCTATTTCTTTTTTTCTTTAATTTTTTTTTTAACGTTTATTTATTTTTGAGACAGAGAGAGACAGAGCATGAATGGGGGAGGGTCAGAGAGAGAGGGAGACACAGAATCTGAAACAGGCTCCAGGCTCTGAGCTGTCAGCACAGAGCCCGACGCGGGGCTCGAACTCACGGACCGTGAGATCGTGACCTGAGCCGAAGTCAGACGCTTAACCGACCAAGCCACCCAGGCGCCCCTATTCTTCTCTATTTCTAATATTAGTAATTTGTGTTCTCTCTCTCTCTCTCTCTTTTTTTTTTTTGCATAAGTTCTAGCTAAACTTCATAAATTCATTTTACAGAAAAGGATCCCATACGATGAAAATGATCTCACGTGGTTTATGAATTTTGTTAATTTTTCAAAATACCAACATTTAAATTTTGATTTCTTTAGTGTATCTTGGTTCTCCATATGATAGAATTATTCTGTTACTCTTTATCATATATATTTTTAATGTCTTTTAAGTTTTATTTTATTTTTCTTTCTTTCATTCTTTTTTTTCCCTTTTTTTCTTTGTACTCATAATAATGGCAACTTAAATCATTGAATTTTAGCTGGTCTTCCTTTTACTATGTTCATTTAGGGCTAAACATTTTCTTCTAAACACTACTTAAAAAAATTTTTTTAATGTTCATTTATTTTTAGGAGAGAGAGAGAGAGAGACAGAGCAAGGGAGCAGGGGAGGGGTAGAGAGAGGGAGACAGAATCTGAAGCAAGCAAGATCTAGACTCTGAGCTGTCAGCACAGAGTCGGATGCTGAGCTTGAACCCATGAACCATGAGATCATGGCCTGAGCCCAAAGTCAGACGCTTAACTGACTGAGCCACCCACCCAGGCACCCCTCTAAACACTACTTTAGCTATATTTCATAAGAATTGATATGCCATATCTTCCTTATCTCTCAGCTAAAATATGATATTTCTAGTATGATCTTGTCTTTGACCTTGGGTTTTTAGAAATGTGTTACTTCGTTTTCAAATTGTTAACATTTTTCTAGCTTTATATTATTATTTAATATTAATGTTACTATGGTCAGAGAATATATTCTTAATAATTTTAATCATTTTTAACTTGTTTCCTACTTGATGTATGAACTAGAACTTTATGAATATTGAAGGCATTCTTGAACATGTACTCTGCAGTTGTTGAATGCTGCATTGCATCTATTATGTCATATTTATTTTGTCATTTATATTAACTTGAAATTTATTTTTATATACTTGTTCTTTTGGCTTTTGAGAGAGAGGTATGTTAAAGTTGTCTACTATGCTTTATAATTTGTTTACTTATTCTTTTAGTCCTGTTGATTATTGCCCTGTACAATTTTTAACCTAACTTAAGTATATAAAGATTTATAGAAGTTGCATTTTCCTCCCTCATTATACATTTCATATTTCCTTCTCCTCTGGATAAGGTTCTTTACCATGGTACAGCACCAATCCTTTTTCTTGAAATAACCGACCCTTCATTACCTTCCTATATTATGTTGTTTCAGAATTATCACTATGAAAGCAGTCCTAAAAAATGTTCTCAGGGGTCAGTGAACACATACACCTTCTGACCAATACTGTTTTGCACCAGCTCTTTTCCCTTTTAAAATTGTGATCTAGTTCATATAATAATTCCTTTTTTTTTTTCTTGTTTGTTCTGGATCATAGGAAGCCCAAAATGGCTAGGTGACATTTTGAAATGTACAATATATTGAAAATGTTGTTAAGCCCCCTAGTAGAAACTTTTCTTTTAGAAATCAAGATTCTAGACAAAGGCTCAAGGTATAGAGGAATAGAGGATGGAAATAAAGATTTTGGAAGTTTGTAGTTATGAGAAGTAACACTCCCACTTCTACCTTTTACTCTTTAGTTTCTGGACCCACATGTTATAGCAATGGGAGAAACAGCACTAAGAAATGTTTAATACATCAAAGCATATATCAAATCCTATGGTACAGCCATTTAAAGTTGCAAACTTTGTCTCCCACCTGGCTCCCTGAGTCTTGTAGGGTCCATTCCATTCACTCTGAGACCTGTTGTTACTTTTCCATGAGAAATATGACAAAATCAATTAATCTTCTCATGAGATCATTTCATTGTGTGGGATCCTTTTCTGCAAAATGAATTTATTGTTCAGAAACAAAACTCATGGTACTCAATGGAAATTAAGAAGATATTCTGGGATTTCATGGTGATGCTAATGTCAAAAGTATGGTGGGCAGAGATAGTATATCCATCTCCAGTACAAGCATTTGTTCCAGTGAAGACATATTGTCGTATACACCACGATGCATATGGTCCAATGGAATGTATTATACACTATTATTATATAGATGCTATATCAGGTATAGAACATTGTTTCCAGTGCACTGACCACCCTGCACTGAGCTATAATTTACAGGAGCCCATTATTGCCTGTTGTCAATATAACATTCAGAATTACCTTTAAATCATGCTCAAAATTTTGTTATTCAATGAGCTGGATATTGAGAATAACCCACAGGCTGTTAATGTGAATAGAGGCAAAAGTGACAGTTCAGTGAAGAGCAGGAGCACTGGGAAATGAGTCACCAGCTCAAATAATTATTTGTGCTTTCAGAACCTGCTTGAAGAATCTAATTTTTTTTTCTTTTTTTTTTTTTTAATTTTTTTTTTCAACGTTTATTTCTTTTTGGGACAAAGAGAGACAGAGCATGAATGTGGGAGGGGCAGAGAGAGAGGGAGACACAGAATCAGAAACAGGCTCCAGGCTCCGAGCCATCAGCCCAGAGCCTGACGCGGGGCTCGAACTCACGGACCGCGAGGTCGTGACCTGGCTGAAGTCGGACGCTCAACCGACTGCGCCACCCAGGCGCCCCAATTGAAGAATCTAATTTTTGAAGGATCTAATGTTTTAGAAGTTTTCCAACTTCCAACTAGCACTTTCCAACTAAGTGCTAGTCCGACAGAAGGTAGATCAGACAATACCCAGTTTATGACAATGTTTTAGTAATCATAGTCATTTGATGTCCCAAGTTCAAATATTAAACTTGTGTTAGATCTCAGTAGCAAGCCAAGATCTATTTCTGTGAGAATTATTTCCTAAAGTGTATATGGATTTGCTCCAAAAGCCTGGGTGCCTGCAATGTTTTTTTTCCTATTGATACTTGACATATTCTTCAATATTCCCCAAGATAAATATTATCTTGATCTGAGGAAAGATCATGATTATGACCAGGAGGTTATAAAGAAGGTTGCAATGCTCCTTGCCTTGCAGCAGAGACCAACTAGATAATATTACCTTTTGTTGATGGAAAGTTAGGAGGCCCTTGGCAGCTTTACATGTTATTCAGCAATAGGTTCCAGAAGCACACCTAAAAGTGTATCACCACATTCCATGGGATCCGAGTGTCCCACTTTTTTACTCCTGAGTAGATTATTAATACCTCACATTGAAACAGATCAGATCATCAAAATTAGTTTCTTTTTTTTATTGATACTTATTACCTATATTTATTCTGGGTGCTCATTTTTTATGGATTTATTTTAACCAGAGTACAAAACGTTTGCATTCTATAAATTAAATGCCTTTCAGAATAATTTAGAAGGTTTAAAATAAATATTACTTTGATCTTTCAGAGTTGACTCAAAATATGAAACAGAATAAACAAACAGCACTGCAGCACCAGGTTATCAAGCAGTCTGCTACTACTTTTGCTGCCGGGTCCATGATCCCATCCCCACTTCTATAGTCAGGAACTACTACTAAGAGAAAGATGTCATGATGAAGACACTCTCATTGCTGGAGACAGAAATATACCTCACCTGCTAGAATCAGCTGCAGCAAAAGGAAGCCCTGTGATAGTGCTTTCCAGTGGATATATCAGAGTCGGAACAAGTATGCCTCGTGTCTCACTGTTGCCTTCTAAATGCAGCTAGAGTTCATTTGATCAAAGGAATTTATATCATATCTAGAATTCAGTAGATTTAATGATGCTGAAAATGTTGATTTTAGCTTTCCAGTAGTATAGTAAGGCATAGTTCATGCATACATACAAAACATATTCTCTACAATAGTATTTGCTGGTACAATTTTAAGGGGATTACAGAAATAAGCAATGTAAATTACATTATAAAATGTAAGATTTACAGATCCCTTAAAACATGTATTTAAATTGAGACTAAGCTTCTAGTCTAGAAATTTGGAAAAAACATAAACAATGTTTAATATTTTAATGGCTTTAGTTTATAATGGAGATCTAATGTCAAAATAAGTAAACTAATTCATGTGACTTGATCCTTTTGTTGTTGCTTACGTGACTTGATCTTATATCTTATCCATGTCCCAATAGTATAATGGATTAGAATATATTGTTCTTGAATACCATATTAATAGATACTTATTTTAATTCAGGTTTGTAAAGTTTCTAACAGTTTTTATTTTATTTATTTATTTTGAGAAAGAGAGAGAGAGAGAGAGCAGGAGAGAGGCAGAGAGAAAAGGAGAGAGAAAATCCCAAGCAGGCTCCGTACTGTCAGCACAGAGCCAAATGCAAGGCTCGAACTCACGAACAGTGAGATCATGACCTGAGCCAAAATCAAGAGCTGGACACTTAACTGATGAGCCAACCTAGATGCCCCTCTAACAGTTTTTTTTAAGTTACATTTGAGGTAATGCGTTCCCTCTTTATTAAGTGTCATACAATGGTAATTAATGGTAATTAAGACACTACTTTTTAATGATAAAAAGTAAGAGTGAAAGACAAAATTTACTGAAGTTAAAAAATGTGTATAAAAGGGATTCTTTGACTTCATTTACAGAGGTAGGTTCTATTACCATTCTATGAAAGTGCTTGCCAGGAACTTGCAGCTGCCTCCAAGCCTGGCTCACTGTTCCCTAAGGATGTTACTAATCTGATGAGCAAAACTCTTGCATCACCATTTCCAATAACCATTCACTTGTTTCACCAGTGGGTTTGGTCACTGTCTTAAATGCAATTGCTTGTGCTTGCAGACTCTCTCCTGCCTTCTTGAGATAGCTCTTTCCCTGAGACTCGTCTTCCTGCTATTTGTCTCCATGGATGAAGCAAATCAGGCAGGACCCATCTTTGGTAGACCCATAAAGGGTATCATATGCTCTTTGTTAAGTCTACTCAGTTGTTTTCAGTGAGCTGCAGTTAAAAAGAAAGCAATTAAAAATATTCTGTATTGGGGCGCCTGGGTGGCGCAGTCGGTTGAGCGTCCGACTTCAGCCAGGTCACGATCTTGCGGTCCGTGAGTTCGAGCGCCGTGTCGGGCTCTGGGCTGATGGCTCAGAGCCTGGAGCCTGTTTCCGATTCTGTGTCTCCCTCTCTCTCTCTGCCCCTCCCCCGTTCATGCTCTGTCTCTCTCTGCCCCAAAAATAAATAAACGTTGAAAAAAAAAATATTCTGTATTTTCCACTTTACTTTTTAAAATTTTTATTTATTTATTTTGAGAGACACAGAGAGAGGCAGAGAGACAGTTAGTGTGGAGCTCAGTAACAACCATGAGATCATGACCTGAGCCGAAATCAAGAATCAGACACTTTAATGGACTGAGCCACTCAGGCGCCCCTTTATTTTCCACTGTAGTTTTTCAAGTTTCCCTATAATATGGGATTTAGTGCACAATTCTCTGGTCCAGTAATAAAGCTTAGCGTTTTATTGTCATTTAGCTGTTGCCTACTTGCATATATCAGTAGGTACATGAATGAAATCTTGAATAATAGGGAATGCATGCAAATACTGCCTATATTAAAAATATGTGTGGATTTCACTTTGGCTTTGGTTTCTAATTTTCAATGGTTTATCAGGAATATCTTCCACTATCAATCATACACTACCCATTCTTTTACCTCTGATGAGAAATACTTTCATAGAAGCACAAAGTAATATTTCCAGTATTTTAATCAGAATAAAATTGGCTTTTAACTTTTACAACTATAGTTTTAAGCTTTGGGACTTATCAGTAAATGTAATGAAGACAGCAATTCTATATGAAAAAGAGCAACAGCAAGCATATAAATCAGAAAAGAACATTTTTGCTAGTTTAGAATTTAACTGTGGTATACTTGTTTCTTCTGTTCTTTTAAATGATTTACATTAATTCATGAATGGCTGATGTGTTGTTTTATTTCAGCTATATTTTTAGAGAAATGACACATCAAAGCACTGACTTTTTCATGAAAACTTGACAAATTAGTGGCACTCATGGTAATGTCTAAGATTTAGCTCTCGTTATGAGAAAAGAAGATTATGCATTTTTCAAGCTGTATCCAAATGAAAGTGCTAATTGCTCACAACTGTATAATTTGTTTTCTATAATATGTTACATAGCTAATATAAAACAGGTTTTCTAATATGTTGTATATTATAGAAAGTGTCCTGATATTAATACATAAAATTGTTTTAATTTTGAGTTTTACTTTGTAGTGTGGCCTTATGCAAACTTTCTTATTTTGATTTCCTCCATGATAAAGGAATATATCATCATAAAGATCTGAAAGATCCATAATACTGAAATCATGCTAATGCCTTATTAAAAAAAACCACACACATTCTGTCATTAATCCATTCAACTGATTTACACTAGGCAATTTCTGACTTTTAGACATTAAGAAAGAGGATAAATTAGAAATAAAGTAAAACTTTTAGATATCTTTTTTACGTTACATAAAATAGGCAAAATGTGACTTCTGCAATTATGAAAATAACTATTTATAAAGAAAATTTTATTGTGATCAAGAAACTAACTTGTTTTATGCAGTAAGGTTTGTATCAACCAATGTTATATATTCCTACAGGTTTCTGGCTTAAAATTTGTGTCAAATTCTATGCTATTTCAATGAAAGTTGCTGTTGATTCTAATTCTTAATACATTAGAATTCTATGTTTATAGTATCAGATTTGATAAGGAAAAGAAAAGGAGAAAAAAGGAAAAGGAGAGAATAAGGAAAGAAAAATGAGAGACAGAGACATAGAAAATTCAGAATCCTTTGTATTCCCATTGACTTTCCAGCCTCTGATGCATGTCCTACTTCTGTGCCTAGAAAGAAAGTCTTATAATTTTCTGTAAAATACTTTAGCCTATTTGAAATAATTTTTGGTTATTTACAACTAAAGAAATATTAACATAATATTTATAATTTATATAATACATCATACAATATAATACAGCATAATATACAATGTAATTAATATAATACATTAAAACAATGTATTTATAATAAATTTTAAAGTAATATTTATATATGTATTTTTTAAATGTTGGCAATATGTGAGTAGATGAGGCAAATGTATTTTTGATGTGTTACTTACATTGAAACAATTCTTATGGTTACAACTCCAAAGGAGAAAGATAAATGTACCAATGAGACCATATATCAGAATATAGATATAAGTTCAAAGGTATTTGCACAGATAGAAAGGTATTAAGGAGAGCTGGAGTCCATTATCATTTTCCATATTGCTTTGCATACAGAAAACTAATTCAGTACGGGAACCATGGAATGAGGAAAGTGCCAGACCTGTCTGCTGAGCAGACATTCCCTGAGTGTGGCTTCACTCTTTGGACTGAATTGAATCGTATTCTCCTGGTGAGAGTGGTAGGTTCTTATTAAATTATCAACTTTATAACTTATTGAGAAGATTGTTTTAAACCCAAAAGCAAACATATAAGGAGTAAAAATGAATCAGTGATCTTTTCTTTTTGTAAATTAACCCTCTGTGGCTCACTAATCTTGCATTTCCAAGATGACAGAATAACGATGTCTTTCACAGCCATCATTTATTTTCATCCTTAATCTTTTAGAATAATACAAGAGGTCAGTTTCAGTTAGATATTAGCCACTTTTGTGAAGATATTTTATAGTAATGACCCATGGGGTTTTACTGCTAAAGTTGCAAGATAACAAAAGAAGCCATACTCTGTTAAGACTCAGCAATAAGAGAATATACATGGGACGAGGCATTGATACTAGCTGGAATGTATTTCTTTTTCTATAAAGAATCTCCTAGGTTAACATACTTCCAAATAAAGAAATGTATTCTGTAAGAAAATGTGTAAAATGATGCAAAGAATAATCTCTTCTAATAATAAGATATAATAAGATCATTTTATATTAATTGATATACTCTATTATAATATTATAATAAAAGGGTGCTTGAAAGTCCGTCACTGTTAGTATCATGGTTTTTTTTGTTTTTTTTTTAATTTTTTAATGTTTATTTATTTTTGAGACAGAGAGAGACAGAGCATGAACGGGGGGGGAGGGGGGTCAGAGAGAGAGGGAGACACAGAATTGGAAGCAGGCTCCAGGCTCTGAGCCATCAGCCCAGAGCCCGACATGGGGCTCGAACTCACAACCCTTTGAGCCGTGAGATCATGACCTGAGCCGAAGTCGGACGCTTAACCGACGGAGCCACCCAGGCGCCCCAGTATCATGGTTTTTAAAGCAGTGCCCACTGATATAAGTCAGACCCTTCATTTATCTTTAATCTTGAGAAGGACATCTTCCCTTTGTCAAAGGCTATTTAAATATTAGTCAATCCTACATTGGAGAATCAGATTTAGAGCTACAGTCCATCCATTGTGCTTAATTTCAAAGTACCCGTGTTCCATTCAACAAGAAATCTCTTCCATTTTAAATTTCTACAAGGAAACATCTATATACAAGCTATTTTTACAGATCAGTTTCTTGTAATTTACAAATTTCTGGGCAGGAAATTCTATATAGTGAATGCAGACACTATGGTGTCAGAGGTTCAAATATTCATTTCTAGATATGTCATACTCTTGGCCTTCTTCCAAAGGCATTGACTTCATGAAAGAAAATGCTTTTATCTGTTTTAGGCATAATGATACATTCTTTCTCAAATGGATTGCTCCCTACTGGTATTGATATTATTTTGGAAAATATACATCTGCTTCTTAGAATATAAAATAACATACTCTGCTTTGCACTAAATGTGTTAAATATCTTTACCTAAAATAAAACGTATTCATGAAAAAATAATTGGCAAACATTAAAACTTATTCTGTTACACATTTCATCCTCTCTATGTAATTTTTAAAGGAGTCATTAATGTTTATGTACTAAAAGGCAATGCAGTGAAAAGATCTTTTTAAGTAAAAATAGTCTATTAACTAATGACATTTAAACAATTTTTATATTTTATAATATTAAATGAAAATATAAAGAAGCAAAAAAAGCAATGCAAGCAGCTTTTGTTACATATAAGAAAGTTACAAACAAAATAAGCAAGATTTTCCACTTACACTGAATGTGAAGACAAGCAAATTATTACCATTTTTTAATTTTAATTTAATTGTATTATTATTTATTTTATTTTCCAGAAAATTTATAGCAATATGCTTCATCAATTTAAGAAACACTTCTTGACTTTTTTTGAAAATGCCTAATACAAGATGGTCCTTGCAACCTGCCAGAACAAAAGTAGTTCCGTGTGTAAGTTGAATTTAGTATGGGTTTGTACTTTGTTCTTATCAAAGCCATGTTTGATGTGGTACCATCTACCTCTCCTGTTGTAGCCTCTAGAAGTGCTGCTTTCCTGAATATTATCCCAAGAACTTTAAATCTATTTTGAGTGAAAGGAGATAGAAACTAGGAAGAAAGGGAAAGGTATAGGTAGCAAGAGTGAGTGCCCAGAAATCAACCCTCAAAACTTCCTTCAACTCTTCTTGCCTAATATTTGCATAGTGCTGAATTGATGACAAAGACTTTCACATATTTCAGCCATTTTCAAGAGGCTGTGTCAATATCATTGTGGACATTGTTGTACAATGAAAGCTGAGGTTCAGAGATGCCACATAATGTTTCCCATGTAATATACCCAGAACATTGCAGAATTGGGATCTGGCCTAGGTCTGAAAACTCCTGGCCTCTAACTACTTCTTTTCTCTCTCTGAGTTGTCACATTTCCAGTGTGGAGGCCCTCCAAAGTTAAAGCATTTCATCCTGTTGTGGGGTTTCTCTGCAGCATTTCATCAAACCTTTGGGCACTGGAACTAAAAGGTCAATAACTTAGTCCTTCAAAGATTTCACATGACCTTTTTGTTTGGATTATTCCAGGAGTCTAATAATCTTCCAATAGAGTTTTAAAGATGTTTGTGGAAATGAAAGTCATAGCTTTTACAAAAGCAATATGTCATATCTTTCCAAGAATCTAATTTTCTCAAGCATATGGATTAAGCTGTTCTGTTTTTTTTTTTTTTTTAATTTATCTCATCCCCATCTGTACGGTAGTTATTAGCATATTCTACCTAGAGAGAGAGCTTTGGAATGTTAATTCCTCAGTGATACTAATATCCAAACTTTCATTTAGCTCTAAGACTTTATAACTCTATGGGTCTATACAATGGAAAATAAATTTATAATATTACACATACTGCATTCTATTTCAGAAACTTAATTACATGTATATGCAAGCATACTTTGGATGCAATCACCCTTCCAAAATTCCCATATTTTTCTATAATAAATATAATCTTCATATAGTGTGATATATCTATATCTATATCTATACAGGTGTTTGTGTGTGAATATGTTTTGTGTGTGTACATGTGTTCCAATTGTACACATCAACTCCTCACTGTATCACATCAGACATTCTCAATATTGGTGGTGGTAGGCTGGATCACTTGATTAAAGCCAGTTATTCTCATTAGCTTAAAAAATATGATCATATTTACAATGATTCCTGTTTTTCATCCTAGTTATTAATGATTTGAAGATAGTTATCTTTGGTCCTGGGCCATTGCTAGAATTTGTTTCCGCATCTTTATTGAGATACAATATTGTATAAGTTTAATGTGTCCACTTGATACACTTATATATTGAAAAATTATTACCACCATAGTGTTAGTTAATACCTCTCTTATATCATTACTGCCATGAACACGATGGATTGCAAGCTGATTTTGTGATGTCACTAAATGTAGAATTCGCAAAAGATATGTCCAGTTGATTTTCACAAGCATAAAGAGCAATTTCCACAACCCAATTTGAAAGAGCTTATGTTTAATTTTTTAATTTTTACTTTTTTTCCTTAGAGAGAGTATACACATGGGAAAGGGGCAGAGAGAAATGGAGAAAGAGAATCTCAGGCAAGCTCTATGCCCATCGCAGAGCATGACACGGGGCTTGATCCCAGAATTGTGAGGTTATGGCCTGAGCCAAAATCAAGAGTGGGATGTTCAAACAACTGAGCCACTCAGGTGCCCCAGAGATTTTTTTTTTTAAGTAAAACTGAATTCAAATAAGAGAATATTATTAAGTAATATTTGAATAAAAAATGAAGAAATATATTTATATAAGAAAGAAAAAATGTATAATTTATATTTGATTTAGACCCTGTATTGTATTCTGATCCTTTAGCTAAAAAGAGGTGTGGTGTGTGTGTGTGTGTGTGTGTGTGTGTGTGTATGACAATATTTATCACTATTCTCAAGAACTAGGAAGGGTTTGAAAATTAAACCAATTTACAGGTTAATAAACTAGTCTGTCACAATTTCATGGATACTGGCAGAAGACATGTACCTCTTGGACCAGATACAATGGACCTTTTGTAATACTTAAGAAGTGACATCAGTGTTTTATTTAGAGGAAGGATAGTGATTATGAATATAGCCACACAAATGATCCTACCTGTGAAAATAGAATATTAAAACTAACTTATTATATTTTAAATATAGCAATTTAAAAATTATACACTTTTCATAGTAGCTTTTCATTATGTTAATCATATATTTTTGCTTTTTAAAAATTTTCTTTTTCTTTTTTTTTAAATGATTTTTTGATAGCAAAGATAATTCTAGAGTCGATTGGAAATATTGTCCATGGGACCAATGATTTTTAAAGATAATAGTAAAAATGACAAACAGTCTATATTCTGTATAGTTAACATGATAGAAAACAGTGACTAATTAGCTATCAATTCAATGCTTCTCAACACTGATATAAATAATTAGATTTGTTAGCACAAAGTTAGTAGTTAAGCCCCAGAAATGCATGAGATCCTCAAAAAAAGCTTCTTAGATAAAAAGAGAAGATAGATCTACAAACAGGGAGACATTCATGAGCCAGGTAGAAGAGGAAAAGCCAACAAGAGAGGAAATAAGAAGCCAGAGAGCCAAAAAAGACAAAACAAAACAAAAACATTTTAAAAAAATACATGTGTTATACCATGGAAGCTTAAGTTTAAGGAAGTTAAAGAGTTAAAGAAGGATGAAATTCTTAAATATGTAGAATACTGCTAACAATCAAATAAGATGAAAGTTAGCCTATTGGCAACCTAGAGGTCACAACTACATTAGGTTTAGTTGGAGTGACTGGATTTGGATGGGGTGGAAGAAGAAATTAGAGATTGAGGGATGAATGATGTCACAATAATAAACACAATGTTTAGACTTAATTCTCTGGTCAGCCTCTCCGAGTCTATGAAGTGGTTCAGACATTTTTAAATCTATCTATCTATCTACCTATCTGTATCTTTCATAACCTGAATTGTTGTAGATGCAGGATAAATGAGATAGAATAAAGATTCTGACAACCAATATTTCAATCAACTCTACAATTATCTTTTTTTATTCCTTAAAAATGAAAATGGAAAAAGAACATGAAAATTTAAAAAAGGAAAAATAAATTATTAATATAATGAAAGGCTAAAATGATAAAAGCATACTTTTTCAATATTAAAATAATTATTGCAAGTTAGTTTTAGTATTCAATTTTCACAATTAGGATCATTTGTATGGCTATATTCATGTTCACCATTTTTACTCTAAATATAATACTGATGTCACTGTTAGAGCAGAAGAAAATTGTACAAAATGTAAAAGTCAAGTTATAGACTAATTTATTTAAGTAAAATATTTGATAGTACTATCTATAACGAGAAAAAAGATAAAAATTTTAGTAGGTACGTATGCTTTATTAATATTCATGCAATTACCTACAAGAGTTTGCAAAGTGTCTATGATTAAATCTGTGGATGTGAGTTAAGCCAAATAATTTTAAAACTTAAATTATATCTTTGAGACAGGTCATTAATTCTTATAGACTAACTGAATGTAGTTACACTAAAACAAAGATCCCCTACTCTTTCTAGGAAATAATAAGGCTATTTAGAACTAGGAAAGATCTTAGATTTTAGCATAATCCAGAATATGACTTTAAATTTACCCTAGTAAGAGGACTGTAATGATATAAATATGTACAGTTAAATAATGATTGGATTATAATCACAACTTTGCATGCATTTATAAAATGAGATCAGCATTTTTACATAAAAGTGTGATGGTATCATCCATCTTTTATATTTATAGACATGAATAATTATGTGATCGTATCACATGCAATGAAAATTCATCTATTCATTACAGAATGATTATAGCTTTTTATATATTTCTATTGGGAAAAATATTGTTCAGTCTGGATGTAAATAATGACAAGTTTACTAGTAAAGTGTTCACATGGAAATTACTTTTATTTGTGGCCCTTCTGAATATGAATAGAAAGGTTAAGTTTTACCATAATTAAAGATATACTGCTTTCTGAAGTAATGATGATTTTAGTGCCCATGCTATTCCAAAAATCAACTCATTTGAAGTGCTATAATAAATAATGTAGAAAAACCAATATCATATGACTCAATTTTCTTCCTCTAGTATTAAAAGATAGTGCTACTAGGGATGGGAACAGAATATTCTTCCAGATTTATTTGTTTGTTCCTTTGTTTTAGCATGTATTTTGTGCTAAATAGCATGCAAAAACAAAGAATACGTTTAATGAAAGAAATGGTCACTGTTCCTGGAAGTATAATCTGAAGGAGTATTTTCAATACATTATCATTTAAACAATAAATGAGGTATTTATAAAATGGAACGAGAGGTAGGAGAGTGAATATACCTAAATTCATAAGCAATGGAGAATTTAGTTTTAAATGGGAGGGTATTCAAATGTCATCCACTGGATATCCAATGGATATTACTCAGCAATGAAAAAGAATGAAAGCTTGCCATTTGCAACAATGTGGATGGAACTAGAGTATATTATGCTAAGTGAAATGTCAGTCAGAGAAAGCAAATATCATATGATTTCACTCATATGTGGAATTTAAGATACAAAACTGGTGAAAATAAGGGAAGGGAAGCAAAATTAATATAAAAACAGAGAGGAAGACAAACCATAAGAGACTCCTAAATACAGAAGACAAACTGAGTATTGCTGGTGGGTGTTGGTGGGGGTAAGGGCTAAAGGGGTGAGAAGCATTAAGGAGGACACCAGTTGGGATGGGCCCTGGGTATTATATGTAAGTAATAAATCACTACATTCTATTCCAGAAAAAAATATATATATATATGTATATATATATATATATATATGTGTGTGTGTGTATATATATATATATGTGTGTGTGTATATATATATATATATATATATAAAGATAGGTAGATAGATAGATTAAAAAATAATAAAATAAATAAAATGGGAGGGTATTTTTGTGATTAAGCTAAAAAATACTTTCCTAATCATATTATGAGCATCCTGATAATAAGTATATGAATAAGAACAGTACTTACGATTAAAACAAGTTCTAAATGATTAGCGTTGGTGAAAATATACAATTTGGGCTTTGGATATTTAGAGAAATTTTCACAAAATGGGAAAATGGGCTGGTTTTTCTACTAAGAAGTGAGATCAAGAGGACATCAGCTACAAGCATACCTCATTTTACTATTTTTCACTTTATTGTGCTTCACAGATACTGCATTTTTTGGAACACGACTGTTTGCGGCAACCAAGCATCCAGTCTATTGGCTCTATTTTTCCAACATCATTTGCTCACTTTGTGTCTCTGTGACACATTTTCATGATTTCACAGTATTTCAAACCTTTTTATCATTACTATATTTTTTATGGTTATCTATGATCAATAATTATGACTCACTGAAAGCTCATATGATAGTATTTACCAATAAAGTATTTTTAATTAAGATATGTGCTTTGTTTTTTTAAGACATAATGATATTGCACACTTAATAAGTATAGTGTGTTGTAGACCATGGGTCTAGAGTTCTTTCTTGTCCAACGAGAAAGCGGGATGCGGAATTAAAATGGGAGAATTGACTAATGTCAGGGAGAAGACAAGAGCCCCAATTAAGGGTCCTTGCTCCGTTTTTATTAGGATCAGAAGGCTTACAAACATGGTGATGAATGTGCACAAAGAGACAATAAATCTGTGAACATTAACTTATGGGTGTGAGGGAAAGGGGGTTTTGAAGATATATGGTGTTAGGGATTTGGGTCAATGTAAAACAAAATCCTGGTGCTGGGCAGATGGTTGTTAACAGCAGACAGGAGGCCCCCTGTCTGTTTATCTTAGCTAGCCTAGGGGATAAGAAAGATAAAGCATGCTACCTCAGGGTCAACCAGGCACCTTTCTTTTGCTAACTAGCTCTGCTCTGGGCAACTTCACCCTGCAGCAGTCCACAGCCCTACTTACCTGATTACTTAATTTGGCCCTTCCTTCCTGTGAAAGCAGCTTTCTGCTATAGTACTAAATTGGGGGGTGTTTTTGCCCTGAATACCTAATCTTCTTTACCTCATATACCTTAGTATTGGGGCCTTTGCCCCACCCTCTCTATACTGGGGCCTTTGCCCTGCCCTCTCAATACCTATTTAACTGATCTTATTTACCCAAAGTTGGGTGTGAGCATCCTATGGCTTTGTAATTCTTTTATTTATTTATTTATTTATTTATTTATTTATTTAAATTTTTTAACGTTTATTCATTATTGAGAGACAGAGCATGAGCATGGGGGCGGGGGGCAGGGAGAGGAGGAGACACAGAATCCTAACCAGGCTCCAGGCTCCTAGCTGCCAACACAAAGCCCAATGCGGGGCTGGAACTCAAAAACTGCGAGATCAAGACCTGAGCCAAAATCGGACACTTAACTGACTGAGCCACCCAGGCACCCCGGCTTTGCAATTCTTTATGCCTTGTTAACCCATAGGTGCAAGCCCAGGGAATGCCTAAACTTATTCCCCACAATAGTGCAAGCATAACTTTTATATGCACTGGGAAACCAAAAAGTTATTTGACTCATTTTATTGCAGTGTTTGTTTAATGTCAGTGGTCTGGAACCAAGCAGTCAATGTGTCAGAAGTATGCCTGTATTTCCAAATATATGTAGAAATATGCAGGAGTGTGTTGAGAGTGAATATCAGACAGGAATAAAGATAACTGAATGGAATGAAAAATTTAAAAGAACAAGATGAGGTGTATCTAAATAGCAATCAATTGTGTGGGCCCTGGAATACCAGGTTAAGAAACCCATTGCTTTTATACAGTAGGTAATAAGGTGCTGGTGTTATGCCCAGAATTCGTGATCCCCAAAGACCACCAGGGAGCCGAGTCCGATGCAAAAGCAAAGAGCCTTTATTCGAGCTAGCTCGAGCTCAATCCCCTACCTGCACCGATGCAGCGGTGAGATACCAGGGAAAGAGCCCGAGTTTCAAAAGGACAAAGGTTTTATTGGGGCCTGGGGGCAGTTGGTGAGGTAATGGCTGTGGCCTCAGCCGATTGGCTGGGGAGGGGTCCTGGGGAAGGATCCGGCAGGTGAGGGAGGGTTTACTCAAGGGGAGGAGGTGTGGTCAAGGTGAAGGACACAGAACAAGATGGAGTCGAGGGGAGGAGGTGTGGTCAAGGTGAAGGACACAGAACAAGATGGAGTCGAGGGGAGGGGGTGTGGTCAAGGTGAAGGACACAGAACAAGATGGAGTGGAGGGGAGGAGGTGTGGTCAAGGTGAAGGACACAGAACAAGATGGAGTCGGCTGGCGTAGGCCCGCCCTTTCACTGGTACATATTGAAATCAGAAAATGTGACATGATGAGGAGGAGTTTTAGAAACATCAACCCAGTGGTGGCTGAGGAAATAAATTATATTACTATTTACAAAAAAAAAAAAAAAAAAGAATTAAAATAGGGTGCCTGGGTGGCTCAGTCGGTTAAGTTACCAACTCCTGATTTCCACACAGGTCATGATCTCACAGTTTGAGATTGAGCCCTGCATCAGGCTCAGTGCTGAGAGCACTGGGCCTACTTGGGACTCTTTCTCTACTTCTGTCTCTTCCCCTCCCCCACTCTTGCATGAATGCATCTGATCTCTCTAAAAGTAAATACACAAACTTAAAAAAAAAAGAATTAAAATATAGATCCCTGTAGACTATGAAGAGATTGGAGAATAGAAAAGATTTAAGAGTGACAATATAGAGTGCACTATAGTTGGAAATCAACACTTGCAAAGCCTACAAGCTTTTTCATGTATGGCCTTGATAATTATGTACTGGGAGGTTGTCACAGAGGAAATAATTTCAGAAATTTTATAAAGAATAGACATTGCTTCGGGGGAATTTTTCAAGGAGAGTTGTTAAAATAAATAAGAAACTTGTAATCCCTAAAAGACAAAACATGTTTGTCTTGTTGGCACAGATAGTGTATATAAACAATAAAATATCTACATATATCTGTCATTCTAGACTGATAACTAGCTACATTAACTTGGAATTCTATTCACATATTAGGTCTGTACATTCTTTGGAGGTTTGACTAGGTCACTATTCAATTCTGATAATACATAAAATGTCTATGTTACCTTACATAGATTCCTTTCTATATTCTTTGATTTTCATTTGCTATTACTTTCTCTACTTTCTTAATAACTTTTTCCTTTACTTCACAATGATTAATAGAAAGAAACATGGTCTTTAAAAAGGAAAGTCAAACCCACATCTCCAAAGGAAAGGGGATTAAAAACAAAAATGAACTATTGGCACCTCATAAAGATAAAAAGCTTCTGCACTACAAAGGAAACAACAAAACTAAAAGGCAACCAATGAAATGGGAAAAGATATTTGCAAATGACATATGGGATAAAGGCTAGTATCCAGACTCTATAAAGAACTCACCAAACTCCATACCCAAAAAAACAAATAATCCAGTGAAGAAATGGGCAGAAGACATGAATAGACCCTTCTCCAGAGAAGACATCCAGATGGCCAACAGACACATGAAAAAATCCATCATCAACTGACAAATGGATAAAGAAGATGTGGTTTATATATATACAATGGAATACTACCTGGTAATGAGAAAGAATGAAATATGGCCATTTGTAGCAACGTGGATGGAACTGGAGGATGAGTCATACTGAGAAAGACAGATACCATATGTTTTAACTCATATATGGATCTTGAGAAACTTAACAGAAGACCATGGGGGAGAGGGAGGGGGAAAAAGTTACTTTTTGGATACTGAAAACAAACTGAGGGTTGATGAGGGATGTGGGAGAGAGAAAAGTAGGTGATGGGCATTGAGGAGGGCACTTGTTGGGATGAGCACTTGGTGTTGTATGGACCAATTTGACAATAAATTATATTTAAAAAAAAAAGAAAAAGAAAGTCAAACCAACTACTTACAATGTTAAATAACTACTTTTTTAATTGAGTACCACAAAAATGCACAATCTCTGATTAACATATACTATTTCAACTCTTGTAAATCTCTCTTTTTAGGAACTTTACAGAAATTCTGCACAGCAAATGACATATAAGTGCTCAATTATTGGACTTAACTAACTTATGTGTGTATCATAAAATATAGAAGAAATAGGGAATAGTATTTTAGTACCAAAGTTGCTGATATGTAACAATGTTGAAAGGATTAAAAAGCAATTGTTATACTTTTTCTCCATTTCAAATACACAGACTAAAGTAACTATGTTTTATTATAATTTGTTTTAATAATTTATTTTATTTTATAATAATTACATAATTTTCCCCTATTAAATTAAAATTTCATCAAGTTTAAGTTGAATGTATTTCAGACTTATAGATTATTGAACATCTATCATCTCTATGCTTCACCAAAATTTACTAAATTTTAATAGTTTTTCACAGTCTCTACACAAAATACACACATAAACACAGACACACACACAACTTTTTGATAATTCAGGCTCTATATTTATATGTGTAATTACATACATATGCACATATATAATTATATACATATATGTAATTTATATACATAGATATATAATTTAAAAGTAAATTGTAGAATTTATGACCTTAAACCGTAAATACTTCAGTATGAGTTTTTTAACCATGAGACTATTTTCTTAAACAGCCATAGTAGCATACGCTATGTAAGAAAATTATCTGTAATTCTATAAAAAATTAACAATGGTGCTGGGCATCTAAAATGCCTTTTATAGCAGCACCTGTTGCTCCTCTTTTTCATCCTCATCCTCTTCCTCTTTCTCACTCTATTTTTTTAACGCATGAACCAAACAAAGCCTGCCCATTGCACTGGCTTTATTTATCTTTAATGTCTTTTGATATAGATTAGTTCCCTAGCCTTCTACTTATAAATAATATTAATCTATTAAAGAGGCCAGACCAGGTATCTTGAAGTATATTCCATATTCAGAATGTGTCAGATTGTTTCTTTATGATGAGATACAGGCTGAAAAATTTTGGGCGGCAAGGACATTTTATGAGGCACACAGTGCCAGGCTTTACCATTATTATTGACAAACATGGTCACTTAGATGAGAGGTTGAGTAGCAGGTCTCTTCATTCTGAAGGTGTATTCTTCCCCTGATATTAATAAGTAATCACTCAAAGGATATCCTTAAAACCACAAGAATAACTTATTTCCCTTACAACATTTTCTCCAATGGTTTTAGCATCTACTGATGATTCTGGCTAGATTCAATTTATTACCTGGGATTGGAAAATGGTCCTTTTCTAATTCAACATTTTCTACATTTAGCCAGCAATTTTCTCTAAAGCTTTTGTTTTTGTTTTTGTCTCTTCCTTTATTTCTTGAAAGTCAGTGTGTTATAATTCATTATTGCCATTATTTTTTTAATATATAAGTAGTCTCAACTTTGACCAGTAGTAGCCTCTTCAAAACACCTCTTTGAGCATATGACTGGAGCTATTTCATACATATTTGGATGAAGAACATTTCCAATATACTTAGTTGCAATTCAAATTAATAAAAATAGGGGGTTTACCTGAGATCATGGACATTGATTTTATTACTGACCAGCACACTATATTTGGGTAAGTCAGTAATATTGCAGTTAAATAATTTGTGTCATGAGACTTTTCATGAAGAACTTAGTATTTCAAAGACATTCAACCTACGTGGTTATTTAATCTGCTCCAGGTGTTTTCTGAAACCTTCCTTAACCAATGCTGCCTATCCTGATGCTACAGTGATGTTGCTGAAGTTTATCAGCAACAGCAGTAATATCATTAACACAGGTTTTAGTGGGTGATTAAAAATAATTTTAATAAACTAAGTTTAACAAAGATTTTGGAATTACATAGCAAACTCCCTTCTGAACAAACTTTTTTGAAAGACTTACGTCTTGTAACAAATCAAGTCACTGGAACCTTAGGAGACCAAAGAATTTTGAGTTCCAAAGAAATTTCCAGTCTAAGTCCAAAGCAAAATTTTTGCTTTTTCATTAGCCAATTATTTTGCTTACTATAACACCTTCCCCTTTTCCCTCACAGAAATCTTTAAAACATACAAAATAACTAAATAGAAGAGTGTAACAGTATAATGCCAACCTTACATATATGCTTTACCACAATTTATTAAATTTTTATATTTTATCTGTGTCTCTCACTGTATATATATATATATATATATCATATATAACATATATCTTATATATAACATGCATCATATATATAGCATGTATTATATATGACATATATATAATATAGTCATATTAGAAAAATGGATTATGTACTCAGGCTTTAGTAAATGTCTTTACCTGTCCCTAGCTAGTGACATTCCATTTGCTAAACTTTGTTTTTCACCAGACACCTGGAAAACGTCATTTTCATATCTCACCTTATATATGCTTTTGGAAAACAAAGTAGGTTCTCTTATTTTGCATAAAGTATGAAGGAAGTGGTATGAAAATCAGGTTTCCAGGTCCCAGCACCTAAATTATATTTTCATTAATGTTTTCTCATTTTCTTAGCCCATTTGATTACTTCCCAGTAAAGGTACACGCTGTTAAGATTATTTTCAGAATTTTCATTATGGCCTTAAACAGATGTCTAGAATTGTAGTGACAGGCAGCTTACCTATTTGTACATCTCTCACTTCTGTCAGAGTATGCAATTTTGATTTGCTATATCTTTGTAGATGAGGCAGTTTTCTGTTTATTGTTTATTCTGATTATTAATCTAAATTTAATGTTAATTAAATACTGATTGTAATCCTAAAAATGTTCATGATATATTTTATTCTTTGGTTATTTTCCAAATATTTTTTATAATTTAGGTTATCCTCTAAATATACTAAAGTATTAGACACATGTTAGTTTTTTATTACTAGAATATCTTCACATAAATTTGTGTTTGAACATTGATTTTATTTATCTAAAGTCTTAAATTTCCAAATCTCCTCTAAGTCAGAGCTAATCCTCAGTTACCCAGGATAGCATGGGATTGTTGAGGCAGTGCTGAAGCATGTTTTTTGCATTTAGTATTGAAATATCTAATAGTAGTAAAGTTTCAGGTATTTTATTTATTTATTTATTTTTTTTTTAATTTTTAATGTTTATTTATTTTTGAGACAGAGAGAGACAAAGCATGAACGGGGGAGGGTCAGAGAGAGGGAGACACAGAATCTGAAACAGGCTCCAGGCTCTGAGCTGTCAGCACAGAGCCCCACGTGGGGCTCGAACTCACGGACCGCGAGATCATGACCTGGGCCAAAGTCGGCCGCTTAACCGACTGAGCCACCCAGGCGCCCCTCAGTTATTTTAAAAGTAAATAACAAGGTAAGGAAGTAACTATGTCAAAGTTAGAAAACTGCCTTGGATCTCCCTAGTTAGCACTTTTCTTTCACTCTTCTGGATGCCTCCATCTTGACCAGAAGCCAGACTTCCACTCAAACCACGAATTAAGAAATCAAAACTGCTGTAACCTTAAATGATGTATAGACTTTTGCCATTTATATCCCATGCATCCATTACTTTAGAAAGGTTATTGGTTTAGGGGAACCTGGGTGGCTCAATCCGTTAGGCATCTGACTTCAGCTCAAGTCATGATCTCGGGGTTTATGAGTTTGAGCCCCACATGGGGCTCTATGCTGACAGCTCAGAGCCTGGAGCCTGCTTTGGATTCTGTGTCCCCAACTCTCTCTGTCTCTCCCTACTTGCGCTCTCTCTCAAAAATAAATTTAAAAACCTAAAAAAATTAAAAATAAAAAAATATTAAACTCTAAAAAAAGTTATTGGTTTAAATATAAAAGAGCTAAAATGTGAGAGTGTAATAATGAAACAACTGTAAACAATTATCAAATGAAAATATTGTAAATGGTACTAAAATGTCCAGAACATACAGTGATTATATAAAAAGTTTGTGAAAGCAGTATCTGAATCAATGCATTTTGTAAGAGATGTGTCTGCTTTTAAGTGAGTTTTTTGGTGAGTGTGTTGTCAATAGAATGTGATTCTTTCTCTTTATAGGAGATAAATTTTATCAGGCATTTATAACCATATTTTAGGATTCTTTTTTGTTAGGTTAGAAACGCTAAATCTAATTTAGCAAATTGAGGTAAACAAACTTTATTAACCTTACTAGATACAGCACACTGATATTAGTTTAGTTGACTTTCTTAGAAAGGTCTCTCATATATCAGTTTGACAAAAAATTGCTTACTATCTTTAAATTCTGACTCTCTCAAACTATTTCAGAAATTATTTCTTTTTTAAACTTTAAGTATAGACGTTTAAGGAAAGAGACATAACACACACAGAGATACACAGTTTTTCTTTCCTTGGATTTCCTGACTATTTTGTAGAAGGGAGAAATAATTTATCTGTTATAAGCATAGGCATATGACTAGCTTTACCATGAATAAACTTACTAGCAATATTTCCTTCTGTATCTTGGCTAATCACATTTTTCATGTTCCAACAAGGCAGGCAATATTTTACTTTAGCTTTGAATAAAATCTTAGACACTTGGAAATAAGGAAAAATTATTTTTTAAGGAAGTGTATGCAGACCCTGTCATATATTTTTAACCTCCATGGACCATCTTACATATTTTAATATTTCTCCTTCTTAGTAAATATTATCATAAATCAAAATTTTGCTGTAAGATCCTAACTTTACTGTAAACCAGGACACTTTAAAATTAAAGGTGCTCCAGCAGTCAAGTATAAGCAGTTGTTAAAATCCTCTAGGAGAACCCTTATAGGAGACACATTCATATTTCTTCCATATGGGATCACTCACCCCTAAAGGGATTTAAATTTAATGGGAGTTTTTTTAATGAAATAATTTTGCATTTCTTTCTGACTGCTTTTTCTTTTGTTTTTCTTCAAGATGGAGACATGCCTATTTTATTTTTTACAACATATTCACATTCTTTCCTACAGTCGTTTCTTTTCCAATTCATTTAATTCATTCCTAAAGGAATTCAACACTAGACATGACTTGTTCGTGAGTAAACACCCAGTTTTTAAAGGAGTTATGCAAAACCCTGAGTAATTTTCCATATATGATGGAAGGATGTTGAAGTATATGTGATTTTGTGTATACACAGGCAAATTTTTCTGCTACTCATGTTTCTCTGAATATGACTAGTTACATGGGATAAGAAGAAGGGCATAAAAAAAGGAGCATTAGTTCCAAAGTTATTAATCTCGAGCATTTACTTTAAATATAGTATTCATAAGATTTCCAAACAACTGTCATGAGTTCGTTGGCATTCCTTGTTCTCTAGTTAATTGCATCTCCTTCTGTTGACCTTTATATTGCTTGGAGAGTTGAATTACACATTTGTCTTTGGCAAAATGTCTTTAGCATTGTTGAATTTTTATGAAGGCATCTATATCCATAAAATCAGAACAAAAATGATGTAAAATACCAATAAAACTATGAGATTTTTTTCGGGATGATGCACTGAACATCTTTTTCTCCCAACATATTCTATTATTGTTTCTCTCTTAGTAATTCAAGCCAATGCATAGTCTCACAATTATAGGGAAACTACTCAAGGAAAGGCCAACTGGCTCAAAGGTTATACTGGAAAAACTAAGAATTCTGCCATGCTTTGTCCATTTGTACTTTCCAGCAAGTGTCAGCTACATAATTTGTAGGTCCCAGTAAAGAAAATGAAAACATTGGGCCCCCTGAGCATAAAGTATTTTAAAGTGGTATGATGTATATAAAGTTTTCAACTCTTCTTTTTTTTTAATTTGTTTTTAATTTTTATTTATTTTTGAGAGAGAGAGAGAGAGTCACAGTGCAAGCGGGAGATATTAGAAACAGAGGGAGACACAGAATCCAAAGCAGGCTCCAGGCTCTGAGCTGTCAGCACAGAGCCAGATGCAGGGCTCAAACTCACAAACCGTGAGATCATGACCTGGGCAGAAATCAGATCAGACGTTTAATTGATTGAGCCACCTAGATGCCCCAAGTTTTCGATTCTTCTAAAGTCTCTCTCAAGTTGTTGTGGTGTTTTTATTTGCTATTTAATGCCCTTCTAAGTAAAGAAAAATGCAATTTTATGTTATTAGCGTATGTTTACTGTTTATCTTTATATCATGCCAGATTTTTTTATGTGACTATAAGAGCATTTAACTCATCTGCAATAACTGAAATTATACCAGTTGTATTTCATAGCTTCCACATGCATATACATTTCTCTCTTACCTGAACAGTGGAAGCACAATATGGAAATAAATCAACAGTTTTTACTTCACTTACTGATATGTGTACATTCTATAAGACTGTAACACTATAACTTTGGCTTACTGATGAGTAATGGACTGAGAGGAGAAAGAATGTGAGTTGCTCTATCTTTTCCCCTCCTTCTAGGACAATATTTTCAATTGAAGTTGTTGGCTAGGGAGGTAACATGAGTAAGAAAAGATATGAGAGAGTCTCTTGGAGGGTCTGTGTTTCCTCGAATGAAACTGCCTTCTTTCTGCATTTGAAGCGAGTTTGGGTTCTAACAGAAAACACGTCTCTTGGAGAGCTGTTGGTATCCCATTCACTCAGCCATAGACATAACACACTCATTTTGTACTCCCTTGCTGTTTTGCTGAACTTACTGTGCATTGTGAGTCCTTTGGAATTTGGTGCTCCTGGAGCATCACAGAAGCTACACGTAAAAGGGTTGGCACAGAACACAGGATGCAAATATTATAAATGTCACCTCTGCCTATACACTTGTGTTATTGGCCCATTGGATTTCACTTACAAATCACAAGTTCAGAAATAAATTAAGTATTTCAAGAAGGCACAGCAACACATTAGAGCAAATTCAGGGCCTCCTGAACTTCAGACCCTTTGCAATTGTATTAATTATATGCCCATAGAGCTGAGCCTGACTAGTAAACAGGACGTGTCTTCTATGTCACATGACTTGCTTTCTGGAGCCCATGTTTTCTCACTTCATGGGCAGTCCATTTTAGAGAGTTTCCCCCTCTATGTTTGTAAGATTACAATAATTGTGGTAGCTAATCTGTGATCTGTGTCGGAGAAAGCAGCTTTGCTATGGCAAGTCACCTGCACCACCATCTCTATCTGGTGCCACTGGGTACAAAGCCTCTTTTGTTTCTTAAAATGTGATCCTCCTATCTTTTTAAAAGGCAAGTTTGAAAGTAAGCATCTGACTGTGAAGTCTGAGGGAAAAAAAGTTTTCTTATATAAACAATTGAAAAATACACGTATTTTCAGTCTGTCCCATATCTTTGACTTCAGAATAATAAGTGCCAATGTGGCTGAGTCTTTCTGGACTTCTATAATTGAAACTGACTCATTCTCAGTAACATCCGTCCCCCAGTAGGTAGATATGTTTAAGCTGCTATGTCAGTTATGATTCAATAAATGCCTTTCATCTTTAGCATATTGCTGATTTCTTTAACTGCATTCCTTTCCTTCATGGTTTTATGACCTTAATATCTTCTACAACTTTAATTATTCTTCTACTATGAGGTTGAAGTAATATTTGAATGCAAGTTTTTTGTTAGCTTGTTTTTGCTTTTGTAATATGCTTTCTGACAGCCTCCCTGAAACCAAAATGTGAAAATATGAAAAATATTGTAAAGACCACTGATGCTTTCTCTCTGCAGAAAATGTTTGGCAGATCTCCTTTTTTTTTTTTTTTTTTTTTTGCATTAGAAAGCAAAGCACATAAAAATTCAAACAAAGACTATCAGTTTGAACATCTTGAGAGGGAATTTCCAGTGACACTCAGGCTTTAACATTTTCTCTTGCTGTGACACTATGATTTCATCTTTTGTAAACTTACTTTCTTTTTTTTTCCTTGAAATTCCTTTAAAGGGATCTTTTATGTTTGATCTAATTATCTGATGAAGATTAAATTTAAAGGATCCATATAATATTGAGTTTATAAAATGAATTCATTACAATATGTAAATAGGAATTATCAATATTAATTATATCAAAACATCACTGATTTTTAGTTCCGATATGATTTAAAATGTAATAGAAATTTAATATTCATCTAGGCAAAATATTTAGTTGTATAATTGCAAATATATGAAGACACATTCTGGAGGCATTTATCAGTTTAGTAGAACACATATCATGCTACAAACCTGTTTAATTTTGCTTTCCAAAATTATGCTCCTTTTTTTCAAATATTGTACGTTGACTTCTCTGCTCAATCATGACATCTTTGCCACCTCATAACTTTTAAAAAAATTTTATGTTGTTTGTTTTGAGAGAGAGAGAGAGAACAAGTGGGGGAGGGGCAAAGAGAGAGGAAGAGAGAGAGAGTCGCAAGCAGGCTCTGAGCTGTCAGTGCAGAGACTAATGTGGGGTTTGAACTCACAAACTGTGAGATAATGACCTAAGCTGAAACCAAGAGTTGTATGCTTAACTGATTGAGCCACCCAGGTGCCCTGTTGCCTTATAACTTTGAATTGCAATTGGTTAGGTCTAGCTTCAATCATGCATGATATTAATTCAGCTCTTCACAATCAAGTAAATAAATCCATATTCCTGATGGAGGTAAGATTATGTCAGTGGTCTGAGGTTCATGGATCCAATAGGATCAGTTCTATAGTATAGTCATAATCCTCAAAAGGTATGGTTGTGGGCAATATTCTCAGAAGGGGATGTGAGGATGGACCAGTTAAAGGCATTCATAGTACACACGTTACAAGAGTTTGCAGAGTGGAGCTATCTGCAATGTGCAATGTGAGACATGAGAAGGGTTGGGGTTCAGTTAACTTAGAATTTGAAGTGAGCTTCACCTACTGGACAGCAGTAGAGTAAAACTTATACATAAGCATTTATGTTTATTCTATAATCATTTATAATAGCCAAAATATAGAAGAAACCTGTGTTCATCAATAAATAAATGGTTAAAGAAGTGGTATATGTATACAATGAAATATTACTCAGCCATAAAAAAGAATAATTCCTTGCCATTTGTGACAACATGCATAGACCTAGATGGTATTATGCTAGGTAGAGTAAGTAAGACAGAGAGGGGCAAACACTGTAAGATTTCACTTATATGTAGAATCTAAAAAAGAAAACACCAAAAAGCAGAAAAATCCCATAAATACAGAAAACAAACTGATGTTGCCACAGGGGAGGAGATTGAGGGATGGGAAAAATGAATGAAGGGGAGTGGTGGATACAAGCTTTCAGTTTTGGAATGAAGAAATTATAGGGATTAAAGTACAGCATAGGAAATACAATCAACGGTATTGTAATACTGTTGCATGGTGATAGATGGTAGCTATACTTGTGGTAACCTTAGCACAACATATGCAGTTGTATATTATGTTGTGCACCTGAAACTAATGTAACATATTGTGTTAACTATAATTTTAAAAGTTTTTTTTTAAACAAAAAATCTCATAGGATTTAAATGTGAAAAAAAGAACTGAAATACAAAAGTAGTTGATGAAATTCCAAAAATAAGGGTAGAATATGCAGATGCCATAATAGTATGACATGACTTGGAAATAGCAAGTTTAATATTATTTCTGGAGTTTTACGTTAAGAACAGAAGTAGTCATTTAGTGGGAATTGCAGATTCCTAGGTAGTCCACATTCATTTGCAAAGTACAGAGAAATCTTGAGAATTATAATCAGAAGATGATGATCAAATTTATTTACTTATAAGTCACATCTCTTAAAAATTCACACAAGAAATTTAAATTGAGAAAGTAGCTATTAGATTTAGGTAAATCATAGATTTGGAAACAAACGACTCATTTAAAAAATGTTCTAGTACTTCTCTGGAAGTAGCATCACATACTTGGTGTTATGAATTTACAAATAGCCTTCACATATATTTGACTAGAAGCTGAAAATCAATGTGCTGGTTTCAGTAAAAAGGCAATAAATTTCTCTACTCAATGAGATGCACAAATATAATAATTACACCAAAACTGGAATAGGTGCTTTTTGGTTGCTTTTTTGTTTGTTTGTGTTTTTTCTTCATTATGAAAGCTAAACTTTTTAAAAAATTTTCCTTATATTTCAGGCACTCCATGGCTATTTATATTCATTATATCATGTTACTGTTACAATCCTTCAAACATCAACCTTTTTTATTTATTTTTTATTTTTTTAATATTTATTTATTTTGAAAGAGAGAGTACAAGCAGAGAGAGAGGGAGAGAGAGAATCCCAAGCAGACCCTGCATTGGTAGCACAGAGCCTGATGCAAGGCTCGAACCCAAAACCATGAGATCCTGACTTGAGCCAAAACCAAGAGTCGGACACTTAACTGAGTAAGCCACCCAGGTGCCCCAAACATCAACTTTTTTTAAAGACCAAAATAATCATTGATCCAATTTTGAATTTGTAGTTTTCATATTTGGTTGCATTACCTCAGAGCCTAACTAATTCATTTTAATTTAGGTTCAATATTTCAAGAACTCCTTTCTAATTTTCTCCCAACACTTTCAATTCTCTACATTACCATTCACTGTTACTACTGGAAATAGTAATTACTTATATAACAAATATAGTAGGTATTTTTATGGCGAGAAGGCTGACAATCTATTGCCTATTAGTGCACAGCTGTCATTGGTGTACAAAGATTTTGAGAGTTTGATACAAAGTTTTAAGCTATTATAATACAGATCTGTAAGTTATGATACAGTAATGAAGAAGGATAAGCTATGATGACAGGGCAATTTTCAATCCTGTTCCTAAAAACATAAAAAATTTAACAATATCGAATGTCAACTATGCCCCAGGCATAGTAAGTCCTTGGCTTTGAAGATATAATAATGAACCAAAGTGTCCCTGACTTCAAGGAGTGTATAATAAAGTGGAGGATACATACAATAAATAGAAAAATAGATAAAAAATAGCAATAAGACTGGCATCACAACTTATTTTTTACTAGAGTTTCATAAACAGCATGCAATTACTAAATGCTTTTGAGTGTATGACTTACGTCTAATAATCTCCAATTTGCAAATTATACTTCTTTGGAAATGCCATTATATTTTGGAGAACACTATATAACAAAATTATCAACTATTGTAATGCACTTTAAAAGATACCTTAGTTATATTAGAATAAATGGGCTTTTAGGAAGCTCATTTTAAAGTCAGGGAGGTGAGGATAGTTAAGTATTATTCTTACATTATTCAGCTATACTTAATACCAAATTTGATCCAGATAATGAAAGACAAAATAGTCTTGATTCAGCTAAAGTGTTCCTAGTAGACCTTTTATAATTCTGGGAGAGGTAAAAATAAAGTGTTTGCACAGATAACAAGGTCATATTCAGAGATGTCAGGCATTTGATGTCCAACATAGAACATTGGTAGAACTTTGATTGCCACCAATTTTCTTTGTTTATGACATCTGCTTCCTGTGGTATGGAAAGTGGGGACAGATACAGAAGTAAAGTGTAGGACAAATATTAATTGTGACAATCAGTGTTCCTGAGGTTTTGAAACAACAATTTAAAAAAGTCAGCAAATGATCTTAGATAGTAACTCAATCTGCTAAAGCAGATAAGTTGATAAAACAAAGAAACCCTTGGTATAAATATGTGAACTTTAAAATTTCAAATGAAAAGTCATGGAAAGTTTATGGATAGTTAAATCCTAATGAAATTACTTATATTTATAATTTCACATGGTTTCAAGTGAAATAGTGTGACTAATTAAAAAATGAGAAAAAGAGAATTTATTAGTTAATATGCAAACGACTGTGGTACTTCTCTTAGAATTTTCCTTATAATTCTATATTATATGTAGAATATGTGATTTTATATTAATCATTGTTAAGTAAGCAACAATTACTACTCAGTATTTGAGTGTCTGAATGAAAACATCTATTGATCTTTTAAGAATGCAGAATTCAGGTCCAGGTGGATTGGTTAGACACATTCAGGGAAAACAAGGGGTCAACAAGGCTGTCCCCTTAGCAGTTTGGGAACATTTATTCATGTTTTTCACCACTGTCTTTTAGCTTTATGTGCAGAGACACTATGAACTTCATAATATTGTTGCGGAGACAGATGAGATAATATTTATATATTTATATTTATAAATATAAAACATAACAAAATAATACAAAAATGCAACTGGCATTGAATATGCCAGTTTAATAAATGTTCACTGAAGAAGAAATAAATGTACTGTTTTTACAGATGAAAAAGGAGGCAGTTTTAGTCTGATAATGACTAAACTTCTCTTTCAAGATTCTAAAGTGGGGATGTTTTGTTAATTCAAACACATTCACTAATAGAATAAGACAATGTGCAATCATTAGATTTGTAATTAGGACTTAAGAGAGGGACAAATAGAAGCAGTATTTTCTGGTAACTAAGAAAAGTTAATATTGTACATTGTCCTTATACTAGGACTATGTGTACCTATGTTTTGAACTATACATGGCACAAGTGCAGATTTCTAATGAGGAGCTACTTCACAGACAATATTTTAATATGGTATTGAGAGACTTTTGACCCTGGTATGTTTTTCTATTTCGGAAAAGTACCTAATGCAATTTTCACCCTCCAAGCAGATGTAGCACATGATGAATTATGTCCAGATGAACATTCTTTATCTATCTATCTATCTATCTATCTATCTTTAATTTTTATTTTTTTTATTTTGAGAAAGAGAGAGAGTGCACATGCACAAGTGGGGTTGGGGTAGATGGAGCAGGAGAAAGAATCCCAAGCAGGCTCCATGCTCAGTACAAAGCCCTACGTGGGGCTGGATCCCACGACCATGAGATCATGACTTGAGCTGAAACTTTAAAAATTGACGTTTAAACTACTGAGCCACCCGGACACACTTAGATGAACATTCCTTTTAATGAACTTTGTGTTATTTGAACGAAGTGAATTCTGAATGATTATTGCAGTCTCTCAGGTGTAACCTCCATTCCATAAATTGTCCTTCTCCAGTACATCTCATTGCACACTAATCAATAATATATTTTCCATTCAGGGTTAGTGCATTTACTCTACAAAGCATGGAGACATGGTGAGCCTCTAAACATGTACATAACAGAGTAGAGAAAAATGATATTTGGTCAAATGATAGTGATACAGAGTAGAATGTAATAAGGATGGTAATAAAGTTTAAATCTTTCTGGTAAGTAACATTTACTGAATAACTACCATCTATGACACTTTTTTTGCTTGATTTTTAACATACACAGCCTCAGTCTTACTTGATTTTCCCTAAACATTGTGAAGTCAACGGGCACCTGGATGGCTCAGTCGGTTAAGCTTCTGACTTTGGCTCAGGTCATGATCTCACAGTTTGTGGATTCGAGCCCCGTGTCGGGCTCTGTGCTGATAGCTCAGAGCCTGGAGCCTGCTTCAGATTCTTTCTCCCTCTCTTTCTGCCCCTTCCCCACTCACGCTCTGTCTCTCTCTCTCAAGTATAAATAAACGTTTAAAAACTTAAAAAAAAATACCATTGTGAAATCAACATAATCATTTTATAGATAACAGAAAAAAAAAACTGAAGTTAGTAGAGGCTAAGATATTTCTTATAATTCTACCTCAATATACCTTATTCTATATATACATCATATTATTTAGTATCTATACAGTACCCTAAAAATCTACAGTCTCTCATCTCCCTTTCCCATGCCTCCTGTCAGACACTGACATCAGCTCTTACAACCTTTCACCTGGACTACTCCTAGTTAATTCTATGCCTCCAGGTTTAAATATTTCCCCTCTCCTTCCCACATATCAGTAAGGTCTGCTCTTGTTATTTCTCTGTATAAAATCTTTCAGGGATTCCCTATTGTGTGAGGACGTGACAAATGTTCTCTGCAGGATACACTAAGCCTTCTTTGAGCTGCATTCTCCTGTTCCACTGAACTTCTCCCCTGCAGCTCTTCGCCCGGAATCTGATGTTCCTTCTTACCAAGTGAGTTGTAGTTTTTGATCTGATTGTGCACAATCATGTCTCTGAGCACATTTTTCCTCGGTTTGGATTTCCATATTCATTCTTTAACTTCCAAGTCAAGTATCACTTCCTCTATAAAGCATGTCAGACTAAGATACTTATTCTTGAGATTGTCAATACCATGTACCATATAAGTCCCCCAAAATATGAAAGTATGGTAAGGTTTTGTTCCCCAAAATATGCCTCAAAAATTATTCAAATTATTCAAATGACAATTATTCAAATTATATTTGAATTTCTTATATTACAGGACTCTTTCCAGTTTCCTAATTACTTAATTACTATTTTGGATAAAAAAATTAAGGAAGAAACAATTATCTGACACAGTTTTAATTATTTTTGACTTTAGGTGCTTTTTTAGGCAACGTAATAAGACTTGTAAAATTTAGGTTTTTGTTTTGAACATATGACAGATTGAGATAGATTAGTAGTTATTCGAAAGTTTAGGGCTTCACAACTACCAGTGTTGGATACTAAGAAAAGTGATTTTGCAATAGCTCTTTTTATGGCTCCTTTACTTTGCAATAACTTTTATTGGTCTCTTTTCTTTAAGATGCCACCAATTCCTTGATGAGGAGAGAATGTAAGCTGCAAAGGCAAAGGCTGTTTTGTCAGTAAATGGCATTATCACCAGAATTTTTAACAGTTCTGAGCTCAGAGTGTGCACTTAATAAATAATGCTAGAAGAGATCACCCAGTCACTCTATCTTCAGCCATTTCAGTGTTTGGCATGCAGTAAGCAATTAATTATGTTTTCTAGTAGGAATGCATTATTGTAATGATACTGAATAAATGAATATCATACAGTGGCTGCTGAGCAGAGGAATTCTGAATCAAACCAGATTTGTCTTATGCTAAATCTCACAGTGTTTCCATTGCCTCTGGAAAACCAGAAAATGGGTAGATTATTTCCATCTTTGAGTTAGGGGTGGTAGCTTGATATGAAACACATTATGAATTCATTAAGGTTGAACTGAAATTTCCCACATTTTATAATGTCTCACTTATATATAAATTTTATTTACTAATTTAGTAACTTTTATTTACTAAATTAGTAAATTTTATTTACTAATTTATATTTACCAATTTTTAGGTCAAGAATTCTTAGCTGAGTGAACATTCCCAGCAGCATATGTTGACTTCCAGGTGGAAGTTGTCATTCATTGCTTGAGGCTGAATAACTAGTTTTTACTCTGCCGGGAAGAGTCCACAAAAGTCTTGTAAAAGCAGAAATTTTTATCCTGTAGATAGCCAGAATAAAGGGTCTTTATGTAAAGAACATTATTAAAACATCCATTTTATTCAACCATTCCCTCTGTAGCTTCACCTGCAATACTGGCAAATTGCTGACACTGAAAACACTGATCCAGCCCTATTCTGTCCCTTTGGAAATAGGGATGCCTTGATTAGACCCAGGTATCCAATGTCAACTCTATTAAGACTCACCACAGTCTGCATCCAGTCTTTTTGATTCTCCGAAGCAAACCAACCCATCCCAGACTCTTTGTATGCTGGAGACAAGTCAAAAGAAAGACTTTTGCTGAGTCATTATATTAAATCTTACAGCTATTAAGAAAAATCTAATTATTATTTCCTAAAAGTGTTTTATACTTATAATGCCCTACTTGATACTACCCTACCTTTTGTCCATGCATCTATGTGTCTATATGATTCCTCTAAAAAATAAAACAAAACAAAAACCTTGAGTTCTCTTTGAAGCTTAAAACCTATAAAGATGTCTCCTTCCTCCAAAATCATGATAACAACTGTTTGTCTCTCATGACATGATCATTCAATGCCACATCCTTTATATCCCATTATTTGATAGTTAATTTCCATATATTACAAATAATAAGATGGTAAAAGAACTGTGCTCATTTAATTACCTCTCCTTACTAAGCAATTAGTAAATTATTCTTCATCTGAATTACTAGAGCTTATCAGATGTCTTTCATTATACTTTTTCCTTATGTTTGGCCTATGGAGTCGACTGCAAAAGACTCTGCATTTGGTTCATTTATGTTTATACTGATTAAAATACAGGGTCTGCTATCATTTTTTGCTGGTGGCAGTATCTTACTGTCTCTTTGTTGTTCTTTGAACATGTTGCCTATTCCCTATAATGGTCTTGATTTATCTTTCCTTAATTGGGGTCCCCATGATATCAGTTACTCAAGGAATGTCTCATTCTCAGAGTTCTTGGATTTTAAGAACATTGCCCTTCCTTAATTAAAATGCTGTGTAGTCAAGCGGCTCAGAGTTTGAATTCTTGGTAGGGATTTGGGAAAAAAAGATACTCATAAATTGTGGCAGAACATGTGAATTTTTACATCCTTGCTTTCTTTGTCAAAGACTGTTTTCTTCATCTAACATAATGATATCCTTCCCAAATATAGAACATACTTAACTATCCCTCAGGGAGACAATGTGAGTCCCACTCAGTCATTTTATCTAGCTCAAAGTTTAGGCTCTCTGCATGATGTAAGAGCTTTATCAAGTCTTGGAGTTCCCTTTGGTACACAGACATATGGACTAAAATTGTTTTCTGTCCTCTATTCCAAACTTATAGGCCCAATGTGTAATCATGTTATAGGGTCAAAACTTCCCTTCTCATTAGGAGAAAGGACAAATTAAAGACACAGATGTCACTGATTTGAAGTAATTATGACATCTCAAGATAAGGAGAATATCACTCATGATTTTACCAACGACCTTCAAATAATCTCTAATTTATGGAACTGCCACATCAACTATACATGCATATGTATAGTTTCACTCAGTGTGAAGATTTTTTTCATATTAGTTTAGATTATGGTTTTTTATATACTTTTGAAAATTGAGTATCCATTTTGATAAATTATCTGTTTATTGATCTTTGTAATAAAGAAAAAGTTAAGTCGTGCAAATTTAAAGGTGAAATTTATATTAATTTTTTAAACAACACTGAGATTAGTAGTTCTGAAGTGCAGAGATGAAGCTAGATTTTCTGGTGTTTACACATTTTTATGTGGATGCTAAAACTTTTAACTGTATTCTCAAGTGTATTGTTCATTTCATGGTCACATGGATTCAGTTGAATCTGGAACTAACTAAGCCTTTGAAATAAATAAAGGAAATTGATCTGTAAAATAACACTTTTCTCTCAGATTAAGTTTGTAAACAACACAATTTTGCATGTTATATTATTACCTAAATTCTCAAAGTTTCATTTAATATTTTGGCAAAAAGAAAAAAGTAAATATTCCACTGTCAGGAATAATGCCTTGAATTATTATTTCAGCAACAGCTATCTCATTACAAGAAACACAATTGAATGTGTGTTCCCTGATTTAACATCTAATCTAATATTTTGATACAGATGCATGAATGCTGAAATCATTAAATACAAGTTAATATGTATAATATACAAAAAAAAGAAAATAAATGGATGCCTGTCAAACAGATAATTAGATGAATCAATATCCTGGGATACATTATTACATTAAGAAGCTTTAAAGAGCAACAAACATTTGCCAAGATTTTTAAGTGTAAAGAATCTTTATAGTGCCCTTTAAAATACATCAGAGAAATACCACTATAACCACAATGCATTTATAAAAACATAATGGTCATTTTCCTTAGTATTTACTTGGGGGTGAAGCAGAGGTAATGAAGACCAGAGTTTCTTCTAAATACTTATTTTATAGCCATTTATTTCCATCATAATAGAACTAAAAGATTGATACTATCCAGGTTGCTTAGGTCAGCTTGACTTTGAAGCTCTTTTTTCTGCACAGAACTTTGAAGTAAACTAAAGAGCTAAAATGTCTTAAGTGCCCATCACAATATTCTGTGGTTGAAAACTACATGAGAAACATTACAGTTAGGGTCAGATACCTTGATATGATGCAGTGATGTTGGTTCAGTCAATGAGCTTGGTGTGATTAAAAAACTATTAATTAATTAATAATAGTATAAATAAATAGTATAAATTACTATTAATTTACCTTAATAACTGTCTTCAACTATAAAATAAGGATAAAGAATAAATTTCAGGGATTAAGTGTATGAAATGCTACATATGTGTTTTCAACTGCCATGGAAGAGATTTAGTAATTGCAAGCTATTATGCTTGGTCTGCAAAGGAGTATGTGCATTAACCTATAGTCAAACAAAAGCAACAAAAAGATTGTCAGAAAAAAAAAAAGTATTTTAAAGGAGGTAGTTTAGGATGAATTAAATGTAGAATAAAATAGAATAGTTTAAAATCAGAGGCAGAGAGGACAGTTAAATGTTATAAAATTGTCCCAAATGTCTGATAATACACTGAGCCAGGGTGAATGGAAACAAAATATATGAATATAGTTCTTATTTTTTAAGGAGTTACAGATATTTAGAGCTAAACTATGTAATTTTACTCAAAATGTATATAAATATACATATGTAATACTTGCTATAGCGTGGCCTTGTATATTTTCTTTAATTCTGAAAAGAAAGCTCCAGAAATATTAGCAAAACTTTAAATGCACTAGCTTAATTTTTTAAGAGAAAATTGCAACTTAGAGTACGATATTATTTAGCAACAATTAAATGCACTATCTTAAATTTTTTAAAGAACACATTGCACTTCAGAACCAAAATTTTAACAAAAATAATCTGAAAAAAATGTTAATATGTTAGGACTTCTTCGGTAATATATGTGAGGTGGGAAAAAAACAAACAAACAGAATTTTGTCTCAATTAATTCTGTGTCTATCCAACTCTTTTAATGCTATCTTTGCAGCAATTTAAGGACTAAACAATCAACAACCTTACTAATAATTATAATTAATCTCTGACAAAAAAGCTTTATTTTAAACTTTAAAGTATGGATACAGTTTTTTATGTATGATACCTTTCATACAATGAAACATTATCAGGCACATTACTAAACAAGAATGTAAAAAACAAAGAAATAACAGAAAATAACAGGCCTATGGGGAAATATAACAGAGCTATCAAACACGGGCTTAAAAATAACTTTCAGGTAAGGGAATGCAAGACATGTTTTGGCAGAGAACTAAAAACAAACAAAAAACAAAAAACAAAAAAAAAGGAAATAAGGAAATCACCTATTGGAAATAAAAATTAAAGTACAATAACTGAAATTAATGATCTTGCATATGTGTTTCCTGGAATATTAACTACATTTGAAGGGAAAATTTTGACCTGAGGTGTGTGTATGTGTATATGTGTGTGTGTGTGTGTGTGTGTGTATTCAGAATAAAGCAAACAAAAAAGAAATGATTAATATACAAAAAAATGAGACAAAAACTATATTTAACAACATAGTTAAAAGGTACAACAATCATATAATTAAAATCTAAGAATTCTAAGAGATAATGATATCCAAGATATAATATCTAAGAAATATAAAAGATATAATGGCTGAGTCTTTTAAATAAAATGTAAAAAGACACCAATAAAGGATTAATATCCAAAATACATAAAGAACTGATACAACTCAATACCCAAAGAACAAATAATCCAATTAAAAAATTGGCAGAAGGAATGAATAGACATTTGTGCAAAGAAGGTACACAGATGGTCAACAAACACATGAAAAGATGCTTCACATCACTAATCATTAGGGAAATACAAATCAAAGCTACAATGACATAGCATCTCACACCTATCATAATGGATACAATAAAAAACATAAGAAAAAACAGGTGTTGGTAAGGATGTATAGAAAAAGGAACCCTCTTGCACTGTTGGTGGGAATGCCAATTGGTGCAGCCATTGTGGAGAACAGTATGAAGCTTCCTCAACAAATTAAAAATAGAACTACCCTATGATACAGGAATTGCTCTCCTGCGTAATTACCCCCAAAATACAAAAACATTAATTCAAAGGGATACATGCACCCTATATTTATTGCAACATTATTTACAGTAGCCAAACTACCGAAGCAGCCTAATTGTCTATTGATAAATGAATGGATAAAGAAGCAGTAGTATATACATATCATGGATTATTATTCAGCCATAAAAAACAATGAAATCTTGCCATTTACAACAAGATGGATAGAGCTAGAGAGTATAATGTAAGTGAAATAAGTCAGTCAGAGAAAGATATATAGCATATGATCTCACTCATATGTGGAATTTAAGAAACAAAACAAATGAGCAAAAGGGAAGAGAGAGAAAGAGAGAGAGAGAGAGAGAGAGAGAGAGAGAAACCAAGAAATTAACTATAAAGAACAAACTGATAGCTACCAGAGAGGAGGTAGGTGGAAGGAGGTGGGGGTAAATAGGAGATAGGGATTAAAAAGTTCACTTATCATGATGAGATAAAATAAAATTATTTTTAAAAGACATAAAAAGACATAATTCAATGTATTTTCCAACATAGAGGGCCACATATTATTTGTAATTCATTGTTCACCTGGGAGATAGTTCAGCTATTTCAGATATTTGGATCTAGGTCAAGTTACAGTATACATTTCTTAGGAGAAAAATCTTGAGAAAATTTTTCTTAATCCAACATGATAAACCATATTGCAAGTGGCCATTCTCCAAGATTTTGATGAAAGTGGAAGATGAGAGAATCTGATTTTCAACTTGATATTTCTTACAGTCCATCTAAGACTTTCCAGAAGCACTGAGGACGGATACTAATTGGTAGGTTTACGGTCACAGCCTATTCCTAAGGCACCCAGAAAAGTGAGATAACAGGAAAAGAATTTTCACAATAGAATGTAAGTTGGAAATTACAACACAGGTAAACTTTGAAAAGCAACAGAGACTTCTAGTACAAAATAAATTAATAAAATAAAATTAATACAATTAAATTAAATTAAAAAATGCCAAGCCACAATGTCAAAAGCCTTTCTGAACCCCAAACAGAATAAAGTAGAAAGTTATACAAATTAAAAATGATCTTTTAAAAATCAGCCAAAGTAGGAGTCAAGGAAGTGAAGAACTTATTTCAAAGGAGCACCCATAATAAGATAGATAGCTGACTTATCAAAAAAAATAAATAAATAAAAAGAAAAAAAAGAAAAAGGAAAAAGAAAAAATGCCAAAAGATAATGGGATGACATCTTTGACAAGCTGAAAGAAAATAATTGCAAATCTAGAATTCAATGCCAAGTGAAAACATCCTTCAAAAATGAATATTTAATGCATTCATTTTCAGGTAATGAAAATTTGATAGAATTTGTCACCTGCAAACCTATGATGAAAGAAATACTAAAGGATTTTTTTTTAGACAAGGGGAAGATGATTTCACAGGTACACTAGGACCCTCAGAATTTCAGATTAATGAATAACATGATAGGTATAAACCTAGCTATGTATAATGAATGGAGTTGTACTAGACAGTATTTTCATATCTCGTGTAACTAAAGATATATATTTAAAGTACATGGGGCGCCTGGGTGGCGCAGTCGGTTAAGCGTCCGACTTCAGCCAGGTCACGATCTCGCGGTCCGTGAGTTCGAGCCCCGCGTCGGGCTCTGGGCTAATGGCTCAGAGCCTGGAGCCTGTTTCCGATTCTGTGTCTCCCTCTCTCTCTGCCCCTCCCCCGTTCATGCTCTGTCTCTCTCTGTCCCAAAAATAAATAAAAACGTTGAAAAAAAAATAAAGTACATAAAATAACATGATTGGAGAAGGTAAAAGAAGTTGAAGTGATCTAAATTCTAAAACGTTTCTGTATTATCCAAAGAGAAGTAAAAGTAATTTACTTACTGTTAGAATTTGATATGCCAAGGAAAACTTGTCATAAAATCTTACTTATCTTCTAAAAGAATTTCAGTAAACAAATATAAATAATGTGTAGCTACCAAGATAATACAGGGGAAAATAGAATAATAAATATTAACCAATTATAAGCTAACCAAAAGAACAGGAGACTAGTGTCTGAGGTCAATCTTAATAATTTATTTTAAACAAGCTAAACCAAATCAAATTATTTAAAGGTGTTTTCAATATCTTCTTGCTATTTTTATTTATTTGTGGGATCTGTAGGAATGTCTGCTTTTTTATTCTTGGTATTGGTTCTTCTCTTTCTCTCTCTTTTTTTCTGATTCTCTTTTCAAAGAACCACTTTTAACTTTGGTGGTCTCCTTTAATAGAGGTTTTAAAACATATTTTATTATTTATTGCTTTTATATTTATTACTACTTTTAGTTTATCTTCTGAAATTCAGACACTTATGTGGTCCAAAGGACACTGTTGAGAAAGTGAAAATACAACCCACAAAATGGAGAAAATGTTTGTAAATCAAGTATCTGATAAGAGATGTATATTCAGAATATATAAAGAATTCAGATGTATATTCAGAATATATTTAAAAATTTATATATTAATAAATATGTTAAATTTTTAATATATAAATATTTTGTATACTTAATTTAGAGTGTATATTTGTATATATTAATATATATATTAAATTTATACATTTAACAATGCCTTCCCACAAATTAAAATTCAGGATCAAATGACTTCAGTAGTGAATCCTACCAAATATTTAATTAAATAACTGACATCAATGTTATACAAGATTTTATAATGCAACTAAACAGGATTCACTGAAGGGGAATGTGATAATAGTTTAACCTTCAAGCTTCAATCGATTTAATTCATTATGTTAACAGAATTTAAAAATCATATAATCATTTTTATCAACATATAAAACTTAATAAAATTAAATATCCATCATTTAAAAACTTTAACAAACCATTTATTAATAAACTAATGAATAGTTTATACAATTTGAGTTGTACATTTGTGATTTGTGAAGTTTTGCGTGTGCAATATGCTTCAGTAAAAAGGTATAAACACATTACATAGAACAATAAAATATTTTTCAATTTTGCTTCACTAAACTTTTAGTTTCTGCAAGTGTTTTTTTTTTTTACATTTTTTTAATGTTTTATTTATTTTTGAGAGAGCTAGAGCATGAGAGGGGGAGGGACATAGAGAGAGGGAGACACAGAATCCCCTCTCTGAGCTGTCTGCGCAGAGCCTGATGCAGGGCTGGAACCCAGGAACCCTGAAATCATGACCTGAGCTGAAGTCAGACGCTCAAGCGTCCTAGTCACCAAGGGGCCCCTAGTTTCTGCAAGTTTTTAAGTCCGTGCACGTTAAAAACAGATTGCTACACTCTCTGCTTTACATTATTTTGCATTTTATTTCTCTAGAGAGATACAGGTTTTATTAGCTTACATAAAAATCAATGTAAAAAATCAAATCAAAAAGCAGAAAAGAAATAGCATACTTACAATCTAAAGGAAGTTTAATTATATATTGAATGTTTATACAAATTAAATAAGAATATTCTTCCAAAAACCTCTCATAAAAGGCAGGTGTTTTTAGGACTGACACTGGTACATGTTGGTTTAAATAGATTTCACCAAATTAGAATAGATTAAGAAATGAGTTTTACCGGAGAGAAATAAAAAGGAAGCTCATCAGTGTAAAGATGCATCTGGGTTCTCATGCTCCACATTATTTTGTGGAAATATGTTTCAGGTCAGGATTTCTGTTGGGTATGCGAGAGTTTAGTTGTAGAGAAAACTCTCCTTCCGTGCATCTTCCTCCAATAAAGCAACAGGAGGAAAAGGTCCTGTCAATGTAGAAATATGCAAGGTGCTTTGTACCGGCAAGTCTAGGCATGGATGTCAACGCTTCTAAAGTTATGTGGAAAGCTAGTGCCCAGCACTGGAAATGCTGGGATAGCTGGAGTTTGGGGGATTTGGGGATGTTACATTCCCCCTGTGTGAAGAGAGAAAGCCATGGCCCTCATAAAAAACAAAACATGGCTTTATTTTCTCTTATTGGGAGAAGAAGGCTTAGGGCTAACTTTATCCTGGCAATTGATGGTGAGTTTTCAGCTTAATTTTCAGACAATTTGCTCCTAGAATAAAAACAATGCGCCCCCAATGCTCTTTTAGTAATATATTAAAACATAACACTTAGTACACAGTAGGCACTCAATAAATATTTGCAGAATAAATAAATGTATCTTTTTTTTTTTTCTTTTCCTGAGGAAGAGAGAACCTGATAGGAATCATGCCTTGTTACAAAGGAGTTACTTGTTACTTCTTTCTACCCAGGAATTTGGTCCTTTGTGAATTTAATAAAATTGAATTAAATAGTATAATGTCAACAGAAATACTGAGAAAAATTTATTCCTTCTATATCAGAAATGAAATAAAAAGGAATAATTGTCCATATTTACTTTTTTTTTTGCTCAGGAGCATACTGTATATAGGATTCTTAGGTTCCTAATTATATAAATTAATTAAAACAAAAAGAAAAATAATAAAAAGCAAATGAACAAGAAACTACTATAGAATTTCCACATGCCTTAAAGCCTAACACTACATTTTATTGTTCTTTTTATTTATATATTTCCAGTTCTACTCTAATACAGAGAAAACTTAAAAATCAAGGCAAATATGAACAAAATTGTGTTTCAATTTAAGAATTTCTTCTTTCAAAGGAAAAATAAAAAGGTTAAGTGATAAATATTGTTAAGTCAGCTTGGAATACTATGTGCCTAAAATTGATGTGTGATAATGAGAAGAAATCAACTAAGAAACTTACTAAGAAGTAAGAGCTAAAACACAGGCCTAATGACTGAGTTGTATTTATTCCATCTAAAGGTAACTTCACTATTTTACTTTGCCTACCTGCTAAGGATATGCCTTAGCCCTTTATCTTGGAAAGTCAGTGAAAATTAAAGGAGCAGCCTTCCCTGAACACTAGAAAGGATCTTAACTTACTAAGAATTTAGCATGACTGGACTAATGTTGCCAAATAAAATAGAAAATGAATTAAATTTGAAAATCAGATAGATGGGTATATTTTTGGGAGAAGCATGTCTCAAATATTACATCATGCATTCTTAGGCTGAATATTAACTAACTGCAAATTTAATTGAGCATTCCACATTTTTAACTGCAAATCTGGCCATAAACTAGAGACAAACAAAACAAAACAACAACAACAACAAAACAAAGCCCTGAGGGCATCAGCTATGGGAACTTTAGTAAAAGTGAAAGAAAAAATTTCCAAGACTACTTTTACTCTCCCTTCTGAGAAAACCTTCACCAAACCTATATTGTGTTGGGTAGATTCTGTTTTTTGAAAAGTTGTAAGTCTTATTTAACCCTTGAGGGACAAACAGTTAAATTGAAATAAATAATTTAAAAATATATTTATGCATTTCTTTCTTTTTACTTGAACTGATCAATATCACCAGAGTAATAGGAAATATAAAAGCAGATAAAATGATTTTTTTTTTCTGTTGGCTTTTATAGTTCTACTTTGGTTTTTTTTTTTGTTATTGTTGTTGTTGTTGTTGGGAGTATTTTACTTTAAATTTGTTTTCATTTGCATGTTAAAGCTGTGACAAGCCCTTTTCTTAGTAAATAGAAGTTTCCTTTGTGTTGCTTATTTTTCCAATGTGGCTGCTAAAATGTAAGTTCTTAAACTACTCAAAGGGATTTAAAATGAAGTCCTCTGACTACCTGAAAGTATTAAGGGGTTTGTTGTAACTGAAATTTGAATTAACTACTGTCTAACTTTGTTAAGCCAAGAGCTTTCTCTATCTCCTTCTTTAAAAAGCTGCATTTCATTATCAGTAGGTCCAAATAAACTAGATTTTAATTAATCTCATTTCTTTCTCTTTTTAGCTGTGTATTCTAGAAAGCATTACCTATCAAGGGACTTAGAAATCTCAACAAATATGACAGAAAAATCCTTGATACTTTGCTAGTTGTATATAAAATATGACCTTCTCTCCTTTTGAATTTTCTTCTGTTTAAATGTGGCAATTGAAGGAATTTTACTTTGGTGCCTACATCTTCCATTAATCTTAAAGCACTTATAAAACTCCAGAAAACTTAACTAATACATTTTGCAAGGTTTTTCTTTTTGTGGTATCAATTTGCATTTGTAAAAGCAATGATTAATTTATAGAAGATATATGTAGAAAGCATCAGGATTCAAATAATGTTTTAAAAATTAAAAAAAAAGAAACTCATTCTTGGTAGTTGGAAGCCTTTATCCCCAACTAAGCCAACAACTCTTGGCTAGAAAAAAGTCTGAAAGAAGATAGACTAACTTCCAGGATTTAAAAGCATTTTCAAATCCTAATTGTCTTGGAACATAAATGCAGTCATAAGAAATAAAATTGGTTTGACAGGAAAGTTTCTTAAATCAGCAGGTCAAGCAAATCACAGTATTTTTTTTTTCCAGTAAGATATAGTTCCCTGAAAATTTTTGAAACATGAAGAAAATAGTTCAATGTTACTTATCTTTCATATTTTAGTATTATATTTTACTGATTACCAATTTTTGTCAATCTCCATCCTAGGTGTTCTTAAGTATTGATTTATCATTTCCAAGATTATTTATTGAATGCCTAGATATATACTGTTATTATTTTGCAGATGAAGTAAATTATAATTGAAGAGCTTAAGTAATTTTTTCACTGCTAGGAAACAGCAGGGTGAGCAATGAACTTTCAGATTTATATAAAGACTATGAACATTACTTTATGTCACACTGTCTGTTATATAAGCACTTTGTCTCTAACTCATCTACCCTTCTAAGTATCTATTGTAATTTCATGTATAGTTGTAAAAATGAAAGAAAAACATGATTATTTGAAGTGATTGGTCCTAGAAAAGGAATATACAAATGGCTGTCTTCAGGCAAGAATACATTTTAGCTATAAAGAGTAGTCTCATGCATCTAAGTTACTTTATAGTCTTCTGTTTCTGATCCCCTAAATTCATAGCAGCACAGTCATAGCTATTTTTAAAGTTGATCTTGTGATTTGAATCTGAGAAACAACAAAGCTATATTTTAAACCACATATTTAAAAAATGTAATAAAATAGTTTGTACTCCCTTACAACATAGATATTTCCATTAGGAGAATACGAATACATATTTTAGACTTTAAAATTATAAATACATTTTCCTGATCATTCATTGTTTGTTTTGTTTTTTTCTGTGATTTTGTATAGATTAATAATTCCATTTCATGTGGAAACTATGGAGTCTGGAGCTGTGCAAATCTGCTCTTGATTTCAGCTACAAGGTATTGAACAGATTAATCCTGGGTCTCAGTTTTCTCATCTGAAAAGTGAAGATAATAACAATTGTCTCTTGAATATTATTGTAAAGGTTTAAGGAGATCATGGATATAAAATAACAATGACAGAGAAAATGCTTAGATAATAGCATAGATAAGAATGATAAAGCATAAAGGAATGAATGAAAGATGACTAAATCAGACTATCTAAAGCAGAAGTCAGAAGGTATCTGAAGAATATTTAAAACATGGAAGATTATGTGTGTTTTAGATCTCTTAGAGGTTAAAGAACTACTATATTAAGAGAACTTAATTAAGTGAACCAGAAGGATAAGAATTGGTAGTTGGAAATTAGAATGCTTTTTTTAACTAAATTATATTTTTGGATTGTTTCATAAATAACATGAGCTCTGACTGATTATAGCTAGTGTTAGAACTTGATAATTGACACAGTAGTTGAAGTGGAGCAAAGGAAAGGAGATAAGGAGATCAAGGAACCTAGCAGCCAGGTACCTCTTTTGATGTAAATTCATGTACATGAATTTCTGCAAAATGTGTTTGTTCACCTGTAATTTAAATGATGCACATCTCTCCAACCATATTCTTCTGTATGCATTTGCTAAATAGGACTATCGGCATTATTCTTTTAAATTTTTATTGCTATTTATTTACTTTTTTTGAAAGAGAAAGGGAGTGAGCACGGAAAGGGCAGAGAGAGAGAGAGAGAGGGAGAAAGAATCTCAAGCAGACTCCATGCTGTTAGCACAGAGCCTGATGTGGGGCTTGACCTCACCAACCATAAAATTATGACATAAGCCCAAACTCAGAGTCAGACGGTTTGGAATTTGGATGAGTTCTATATGAAATTGGCCTGTAAAAACATCAGAAAATGATTTTGACAGTTTTAACTGACTGAGTCACCCAGGTGCTCTTATTATTTTAAATAAAATAGGTAGAAATTGGGAAAATAATATTTTTCCTATTGGGATCATTGACAAGAGTATGCAAACTGTCACGATTATCTTAACCACATGAACATATTCTGTCAATAGGAAAGATTAAAAAAATGATAAATAGAGATGGATATAAGGATGGATGGATGGATGGATGGATGAATGGATGGATGGAGAGTCTTAGTGGAGCTAACCCCAATTTCAGTAACCCAATATCTTTCTCTCTAGAATTTAGTATTTGTTTCTTAAACTTATCCTAACGTAATAAAAATTCCCAAACTGATACACCAGGAATCCAAGATATTCTTTTCTTAAGCTAGTCTAGGCATTTCTTTCTCTCACTTCTGAAAATACCCCAGTGCTAATGTAAAAGAATATAGCCAATAAACTCTCATCCTCAGATCCACTCGCCAACATTTTCTATTTTGTATTTCCTTGTGTTGTAGACCACAATCAAGCTGTCTTGATTAGAATCGGACATTGGAATCAACCAACTGAAGGGAGAGATGTGCTGGATCTTTCCTCACCATCCTTCTGTCTTCATAAAACAATCCTTCCTGTCAGACAATCTTCTCTTGGGTGGAAGTCTAGAGCTCTCCTGTATGTGGTAACTACTGATCTACCTTACTACTTCCAGCTTACAGGTGATAATGGCATTTTTTTCTTTTGCTACATCAGGGTGTTTCACTATTCTCAGTTGATTTCTATTATTCTTCCCTACACTTTTGCAAATATTCTCCTTATTAAAATATCTTCAACTACCTCTTTTGTATGTCTATTTCTTGATGGCACAATGACTGTTACATATATTTAAATTATTATAAATACACAAATGTATGTGTTTTTAATTCTGATGATATATGTGAATATATATCCATTTGGAAATAAATAATATAAACACAGCAATAAAAAGGTAGAATAATTGATTTATTTAAATATTCTGAAATACATTTTATTTTAAAATTTTATCCTCAGTTCAAATGCTTTTTTCATTAACCACAGTCACTGATTTTGACGTTTTTACAGGCCAATTTAATACAGAACTCATCCAAATTCTAAAGATAAAATGACTTGTTACTTCAAACTCCTTGGTAAGTCTAGTTAAGTGCAACACTGTCAAAAAACTGAAGAATAGGGCTCTAGATTCGTAGATATATAAATTCAGAATGACATTCCCAAGTTTTATTTGAGTTTTCTTGTATAATGTCAAAGAAAAAATATATTGGGTTGAAAATTTTCATCACTTCTCCATTAATTAGTAAAATCATAAAAGAAAATTGCCTTTTTCCTTATAACTTTGGGTATTTTTGTTTGAAAGCAAATATTTGCAATCATAAGGACTCTTAGAAATCACACATACATATGAGTGAGGAATTTGTTTGTACCTGTTTGAATTTACAAGACTTTTTTCTATTTCACCACGCAATGATATGTTATTTTTTCCCTAAAAGTGACTTCAAAGTATTATACTATCATATATATTAATCGTGATAGTAAAAAAACATTATCACAACAGTTTCTACTGTGCCAATATGACAACTTATTATTTATTCTTGTCTATAATACAAGGCAATGTAATATGCCTTTTCTGCATTAAAATATAATTTTTGGCAATATACAAAGCAGAGACTAAGTATCATAAAAGGCCATTTCTGGTAATAGCACTTGGTAAAACTCTGAAAAACTGGGATATGTATACATAGTTGTTTGTTCAGTTAGTCACATAATGAATCCATTAAAGTAATTTTCTGATTTTCTAAAACAAGGACATTTCAACAAACAATAGATAATTGTAAATATTTTAAAAAATAATTTTAAGTAGCTCTTTTGAAAAATAATTCATGTAAGTGACATCCTCAACAGAGCCATTTCATTAAAACACATTTTAATGGTAGTGTCTGAAGTAGTGTTAAAGAGACTTATAGGTTTAATTTCTAGGATGATTTGCTAAAATATTCCACTATAGGTAAATGGACAACCTGCTATAATGATCAGTCACTAAAACTTACTCATTGTCTATTTAAGATTGCACTTGACAAATTGATATTTTTATTCATCATACAGTTTCTTAATGACAGAAAAGCTAGGGAATATCATAAAAGGTTATTCTCTTGAGTAAAATTATCTCATCTAAACTGAGGCCAGGTTGTTCTGGGGTAGCAGGATTCTGTTTAAAAAAGTAAACTGATTCAGCAATTTATGAAATAATGCTATATATAAAATGAGCCCATAGCATTTGACCACTGAAACCATCAATCTGCTTTATTTAAAAAGTTGTAAAATGTAATGCTTTCTAAAAAGTCATTTTGTTACTCCTGGATATGGTCAGTGACCATAAAGCTAAAATTCTCATTGAAATAAATAATTCAAAATGGATTAGGAGACCCTCTTCAAATGGGTAATTGTGACAGAGACTGCCTGTTCCTTACCCCATCATATGATATTCCTTTCTCTCTTTGAAATAACATCAGAGATTTCCAGGTGACACTTAATGGTCTAAACTAACATATCTCCCAGCAATTTATATGTGTAAATTCTAGAATAAGAGAAATAAAATATATGTGCCCTGGTTAATGGAAATGTCATTTTAAAAGTGTCTTTTTTTCACTTAAAAATTCTGCTGGTTGGATGGTAGATGTGATGGTTGGAGCTCAAGCAGGAATTTTATTATTTTTTTTTTAATTTTTAAAAATTTTTTATTTCAAAAGAGAGAACGCGTGCATGCAAGTGGGGGAGGGGCAGAAAGAGAGGGAGACAGAGAATCTCAAGCAGGCTCTGCGCTGTCAGTGTGGAGCCAAAGACAGGTTTTAAACTCAGGAACAATGAGATCATAAGCTGAGCCAAAATCAAAAGTCTGGTCCTTTAACCAACTGAGCCATGAAGATGCCCTGTGGCATTTTAAATAATAAGATAAAAAATTCATGGATTGTGAATTTTGGAACAAGGAATTAAGGACACTAGTTCTTTTGTGCTTATGAAACAGCAAAATTAAAGTTAAAAAGACGTAAGTAAGATAATTAGAACATCTCATTTTTAGTTTTGCTCATCTAGCAAATTTCTGGTAAAAGATGTTCTTGACAAGAATCCAGTTAGGTTTTGTGAATGTTGTTATTGGAAATGGTACAGGTTACTTTCCAAATACTGGTATAAGTGAATTGACTGGCAGTTGGTTGCCCAGATCTCCAGACCAAACATAAATAGACATTTCGTTTGACAGTTACCAGGAAGAATTTATAAGAACTGCTTCTTCTCTTAGAAACTTGAATTAGATCTAGTTGAACAGTTGAAATAATCTGTAGATTATGTGGTAATATATTCTCTTCTTTCGTGAGTGTGAAGTCTTTATTCTGAAAGTAAAATCTTGACTACTTTTTTGAAAGTGAAAGAGTTAATAGTTAAGGAATAATTAGTTTTAAAAAGAGCTAGTAGATCATAGTTGGAATAAATAATTCAGTAAATATGAGTAAAATAAAAAGAATGTAAGGTTCTAAAAATCTGAATAAGTGAGAGAGTATGGCAAGTAATGAAAAGAAGACATCACACAAGTTAGCCCAACTGAAACTAGTTAATTTGTGAAAGATAATCTCAGATATCCCACCAAAGAACAATTACCCCAGGCCCCTAATTTATTCATTTTTGAGTTTCAAATGAATAGAAAACATCATTGATATAAAAATCAATCCAACTATCTCTCTGCCCTTAATTAGATATATGTAGCTCAAATATCAGTACCCCACGAAGTCATGTATGGCATGTGCATAGATATAGATATATAAACATTCATAGAGATAGAGATAAAGGGAGAGAAAGACAGAATATAAATATGTCAGGGAATAAATACATTAAAAAAATCAATTAGTTCAGAAGCTTCGGCTCCTGAGTTGGACAGGGTAGTTTAGCTTTTACTACACCAAAAATCCCTTTTTAAAATGTCTGGATAAAATACAGGGACTGTATGTTCGGAGGCTTCAGACAGTGTTGAGACAATGAGAAGTGCTGGGGCTAAGAATCTGAAGAGAGAAGCTCAGGGATATTTGGCAGTCTTAAGAAGAGACTAAGATAAAAAGTTCTGGATGTTCTGATGCAATGAATATTTCAGGACTTCTCTTTTGCTGTTGAAGGTCCTGAAGTGATAGGCATGAAAGGGAGGTTGACCTAACATTATTAGGTTTTGAAACCAGCCTCGGCTCACACAATTGCCAATTGACACACACACTTCAAAACTACCATACATAAAAAGTTATTTGGCATGCATAAGAAAGGACAACAGGTCCAAAAAACAAGAGAAAAATAGACCATAGAAACAGACCGATAACGATGGGAGGTATTGGAATTGACTGAAAAGAATTTAAAAGAAAGAATGTATTTTTAAAATATTCAACATAGAAAACATAGATGTAATAAATAAATAAAAAGTTCATAGTGGAATTAAACTCTATAAAAATATTTCAGGTGAAACAGGGAGAGGATAAGATGTTCACTATCAAATGAGGTTCAAATTCAAAAAACTTCATGTATAAAATGGCATTTTAGCTGAGTTTGGAAGAGTAAGCTGACAAGTATGGATGTCAGTAAAGGAAGGATTATTAATGTAATTGAAACTTCTCTAGGCATTTAAAGTAAGTTCAATATCAAAACCCACACAAAATACACCCCCAAATGATTGTGGAGCCTGTGTTTCATCAATGAGAAGTAGAAGATTAGAAGAGAGTCAAAAACACAAATAGCAGACTAATCTCTTTTTCCAAAGTTGAGAAAGGTTGATTCTATACTCTGTAAACAAGTAACCATAGAAATAATTTTAGCAATATACAGAGTAAATATTGCATAGGCAATTTGAGTGATGATTCGGGGCCAAAATAATTCAACTCATGCCAAATTTTATTGGTTTCTTTCTCTTTTTTTTCCCCTAAAAAAACTTTTTTTTCTTGAGTTGCTAAATTCAAAGATGAGGGTCATACTATACACATAATTTAGTTTGGTTTCTACAAAACATGTGAGAAAAAAACCTGCCATTTTTAAGTGTGGACCCAATGGCAGGGTTACAAAATGGATTGAAAATCAGTTAGCCAATAAATGCAAATAATTTTGATGGTCTGGGTCAGTCTGGACTTCCTCTTAGACTTTCCCTGTCACTATTCTTCTTATTTTAAATGAATTATTAAATAAAAATCTATATATTATATTTGAAGAAGATACAAATGTAATACCATATATTATATTTGAAGAAGACACAAATGTACAAGAGATGAAGCAATAAATCTTATTTTTTTCAATTCAAAGTAATCACAATAGGCTAAAATAGATGTCTGAAGTGAAAATGATAAACTTCTGTAATAATAAATGTAAAATAGTGTTTCTAAGTTCAAATATTTAATCAAACAGAAGCAGGTTTTTGGAAATAAGGCTTGTACAATAGTTTACATAAGTGTGTACTACATTTGGTTGACCAAAACATCATTATAAATCCAGGTAGATAGAATATTGTATAAGCTGAATATAATTTTACACCATGTTAGAATAACAACAGATTGTGTAGTAATATTGTGGTTCATTATGAGCATTCTGTGCAAGAGGGCTAATGGTTAACTAGAAAACATTCAGAGGCATTTGACTGGAAAAATGAATGAAGGAAATTCAAAATAGGAAAAAATGCCAAAAGCATTAGTATCCAAAAGGGTTTGATATCAATTAAAAATAATTTTTTAAGTTTATTTATTTATTTTGAGAGACAGAGAGAACGAGCAAGGAAGGGGCAGAGGGAGAGGGAGAAAAGGAGAATTCCAAGCAGGCTCCACACTGTCAGCACAGGGTCCCACATGGGTCTGGAACTCATAAACTATGAGATCACGACTTGAGCTGAAATCAAGAGTCAGACACTTAACCAACTGAGCCACCCAGGTGCCCCATCAATTAAAAATATTTTGTCAAAGTATTTAAAAATATAATAAGCTCTGTTAAATTTTACCAATTAGATGAAATAATCATTAAATGTTTTTTGTATTCTGATTTTGCTGTCAATAGAATTTTCTCTCTCTCTCACATATATATAGACTCATATATGTGTATATGATATACACATAAATATCCATATAATGTATATAATATCTATCTATCTATCTATCTATCTATCTATCTATCTATCTATCTTTCTATCTATCTAATGAGCAGGATGTTGGTATATGGCCATCACAATTTTAAAGTTTATGAATCTAAGTGTTGAACATAAATATCTTTTGTTAGATTACTTTCTTTTTTTCAATTTGTCTTATAAAGAATTGTTAAAATATGTCACTAGTAGAATCTATACTGAGAAGCCTGTCTGTGTCAATCTGTTCCAATTTTATGATTAAAAATATTATTAGTTATGACTTAGTAGGCTAAAAGAGAAGAAAATTGTGTAGTTTACCTTCGCTGGAATAGATTCTACAGTAAAATGTGCACCCATTAGCTTTATGTCTGGGTTTTAGGAGATATTAGAACCTGAAATTATTCCTTTTCTGTTTTCAGATCTTCTACTGAGTTCATCTCTGCAATTCATGTCAAATTTTCTCTCCTGTAAATTTTAAAAGATCTTATATGTTTTGCCCATTTGACCCAGTTCTTGATTCTACACTCTAGTCTACTGTTCTTTCTTCAGAATCAGAATTTTGGGATTAAATGTATTTCAGAATAACTGATATCCTCAGTGTTGTAATTGGGGAAGTTGAATCTCAGGTATGTAAAATATCTTGTACAGAATCACATGCCTGATTGGCCATAGTTGATGTGATGAAGTCACAATAAAAAGTCAGACTTAATTGTTTCTTTTTTTTTTTTACCTTAACACTGCTTCCTTATTTTAGACATGTCAATCTTTTCTAAAGAATCTCTAAGCTCTTTAGAAATACCAATGATGTTAATAAAATGCTGAACCTACAGTAGGTATTGAATGCATGTAGATTTGTTGACTGAGTTGCAATTTGCTCTTTAAAAAAAAAATAAGCACAAAGGAAATCTGGTTTAATTCCACAGAAAAATAATGTTATAACCTACGTTAAAAACAAACTTTTAGAAACTTCAATATATTACAATGTGGCTCTGGGTCAAAGGAAACATATTCTTTAATGTAATGGTATAAATTTAGTTATTGATTTTCTTAAAACAAAAAAATGGGACTTTGAAATTGCTTTTAAATATTTTCTCATAGAAGAAATCTATAATTTTTTTTAAAATTTTTTATTTTAGAGATAGAAAGCAAGTGAAGGACAGGGGTAGAGGTGGAGATAGAGAGAGAAGGAGAATCTTAAGCAGGCTCCATGCATAGAGTGAGCCTGATATGGGGTTTGATCCTACCACCTGGGATCATGACCTGAGCCAAAATTAAGAGTCTGATGTTCAAATGACTGAGCCCCCCCAGGTGCCCCAAGAAAGCTATCATTTTATCTTGAAATAATATATGTATGCACTAAATGAAATACATGTGCAGTGATATATAAATACAGTGCTATACATGTATAGATGTGCATATGATTAGTTCCTCAGGAATGGAGATACATAGGTGGATGATGAATGAGATGACAAGTGAGAGAAAGAGACTTTGTTAGTAATTATATTCTTCAGTTCTCTGCAACCAAAGGATCAGGCAATTTTTTTGGAAGGTGGTCACATTTCACTACCACCAAGAATCACTCCTGGATAACCCAGAACTAAACAGTTGAGAACAAGCAACACTGTTGTTTGGGACGGTGCCTAATTATAGAAAAGCCACATCCCAAATGGAAGTTCAAAACTTTTCAGGGGTGCCTGTGGCTCAGTTGGTTGAGTGTGTATAACTCTTGATTTCTGCTCAGGTCATGATCCCAGGATCATGGGATTGGGCCCCATGTTGGTGTCTGCATTGAACATGGAGCTTGCTTAAGATTCTCTCTATCTCCCAGTGCCCTTCCACTGTTACTGCTCTCTCTCTCTCTCTCCCTCTCTCTCTCTGAAATAAATAAAATGAAAAAAAAAACCAAAAATAAAAAGAGAAAGTTCAAAACTTTCCCATATTAAAACAAACTATCGTTCACTTAATGTTGTCTTTGTTTCAAACATATTTATTTCAGGTAAGATAATTAGTAACATCTCCAAAGGAAAAGAAGTGATATTTTACTTTGGCTAATTAGTCATTACACATTATTTTTTTCTAAGTTCTAGTTCCTATGAGCATTATATGACTTTATCTAATTTGAATTCTTGTCACATTATTTCTGGAAAGCATATCATTATAAAATTAAAGTTTAGTAATCCAATATTCCTGTTTTATATGTCAACTCCTCAGAATCTGATTATTGTTGTTGTTGTTATCTGAGGAGGATCTATTAGAGAAAATCCTTTAGTGTGATTCTTAGATATGATTCTAAGAGATTGGCATGAGGAGGAAGAGGGTGACCCTACAGATCTACTGTCAGTGGCAAAGTAAATAAGATTAGTGATCGGCCCTATGAGGCTTGACAAGAGCAGTGAGTAAGAAATAATACATAGATGGTACTAAAACCTGTAACATATGTCGTAAAGTTGCTTTAATCCAGAAAGAAGGGTAGAAGTGAAGTAGATCTTGAGCAAGACAGAAGTTATGAGTGAACCTACAGGAACTTCTAAGGTCTTGACAACTCAGAGGGGAAAAGAAAATTCAGAGTGGCTAAAGCCAGAGCACAGGAAGCAAATGGACTGATGGCCTGAAGTTCTGATGCTGTAAATGCAAAACTGGTCTCTTTTTTGTTTGTTTGTTTCAAATAAAAATCACTAACCGTCAGCTTTCATTGTGAGCTATAGTAACTGAGTTTAATGAGAGCTAGAAGTTTACTAGGGTCTACTAGAAAGTTAGATAGGAAAATTATTTTCTTTTATTTATTTATTTATTTTGACAGAGACAGAGATAAGGAGAGAGAGAGAGGAAGAGAGAGAGAGAGAGAGAGAGGAAGAGAGAGTGTGAGGTGTGAGTTGGGGAGGAACAGAGAGAGAGGGAGAGACAAAATCCCAAACAGGCTCTGTCAGAGCCCCATGTGAGGCTCCATCTCATGAATTGTGAGATCATGACCTGAGCCAAAAATCAAGAGTTGGATGGTTAACGGACAGAGCCACCAAGACACCCAAGAAAATTACTTCCTAATAAGTCATATCTTCCCTGGTAAAAGCTGTATCTCAATCAGAGAAATAATTTTAATAATAGTAAGTACTACCAAAAACTTGGAAGAAATTACAAGGATGATGGAGCTGAGACCCATTTCTACCCCAAACACTTATACTCAGATCTCTATAAAAAAATGCATCCATTTATTATTGTTGAAATTTTTTCTTTTAACTATTTTCTCTGCTTATCAAATTTTATGTTTTATATAATGTTTTATTTCAGCACTAAATTCTCTTCTTAAAATATTATAAGAATATGTGATGTTAAGTGATTTTTCTTAAACTGATTTAAGCTTTTTACTCTTAATCAAAGGACTTTGTCAGGTTAAAATGAGCTAGGTAATAACACTAGCCTAGAAAAGATGATGCTTAATGGTTTATTAATAAGAAAAAAATGTGTAGCGGTAAATTTGGGATGAAATCTGTTCTGATTAAAAACTATGTTTATCAGAGGGTTAATAAATTTACATATTTACTAAAATTACATATGTTGTAACTCCAGGGTTTGGATAAATAAGTCTAAATTTTATTTTTCATAAACGCATAGTGGGTTGACAAAAAAAAAAAGCCCTTTCTATAGATCTAAAAGTTCAGTAAGATGTATTTTGACTCTAAAGTCAAGAAAATGAAAAAAAGACCCAAAAATAGTGTGGTTCTCTTCCATCACATTTCTCAAAGTTCAAATTGTCATTTGTGGTTATAACTTATATTTTGTTGTTGAAAATGGACTAGAAAAGTGACAAATCATGATTTCATTTTCTGATATCAGAAATGACAAAAAGTACAAAGGTTCTAGATATGCTTCATTGTGAAGGTACAGCAGAAATGGGCCAAATTATAATAAACTTTTAAAATCCTTTTTACAAATGATACTCTGCAGGAAAATATCTGCTTTGAATATCATAGAATAAAAAAAAGAATAATGTCTTGTAGTAATGTAAAAATAATTACTTATGTGTTTTTTTTTTCCTTCTTCTTCTTAGGTTCTACTTTATTTGGCAAAACTCAGAACTGACAATTCATATCTCTCCAATTTTCCAGAGACAAAAGGGCCATAGATTGGGGATCATCCACCACCATCTCCAGGTTTTATACTCAGGCACTTAGACATGGTTTAACTGATAACCTGACAAAATATTTACTACTCCAGCAATTCATAAGTAAACCGTATCTATTTGAATGTAGATTTTGTTACTAATCTCTGGTACAAAGGTAAGATTCATAGTTGTCCCCACCTTAGAATGAACAATCAGATCATTATTTAATACGTATTTGTTTTATTTTTTTGAATTGCCAGTGTATTTCGTAAGTTTTCTTTTCTGAACCATACTAATACAAGTTCCATCTTTCATACCTATCCTATCGAAATCTTGACGTGTCCTCAGCTCTCTGCATGAATAGCACTCTTCTCTGCCACGTTCTTTTGTCAAGATTTTACTAAGAAATTTTTGAAGGTTGTTATAGTCTGTGCCTTTAACTTGGTAACTTAGGGAAAAATCACATTTGAAACTTTGTTTCTGATTCAAGAACTGAAAAGTTTACAGTAAGTTGAAATCACTATGGTATTAGCAAGGCCTGAATATAATGGGAATCCAGTAATTGTAAAAAGGTTTAATTTTCAATAAATTTATCAAGTGCTGACTGGATTATATGCCAGACAGACTGTATATATGCTAGCTGAGATCCTTGTCTTCACAGCACTTATAATTTATATTAAAATGTTGAAAAGTATTATAAATATGAGAGTTAATAAATTGTACTAAAGCTACTGAAGTGAATATTAGAAAACATGCACTGTTAGTGATTTTCTTTCACTGAGTTAAGCTCTCTGTTATCAAGTGAAAAACTTTCAAGTGAAAATGAACTATTACAGCTTATATATCTTACTCAGACCTACCAGGCTATCATAAGGGTATGCCAGAAAAGAAGACATTTATTGATTTATCAACAAGGTAAAATATCAAAGGGTTGATTTAGGAATTTTAATATTCCTAAACAATTTTAAAAAGAACAGTGTTTTAATAAATCTGATTTATTAAATATTATTATTATTATTCAATTATTATTATTATTAAATATTTATTAAATATCTGATCCATTTGGTGGTAGAAAGTGTCCCTCAATAAATATTAAAATTGTGAATTGCAAAGATGAGTAAAAACAGAAATACAGTTAATACAGAAATAAGAGTTTTCAAAACCAAATATCAAAAGTGGAAGAGATTGTTGCTAAAATTAGGCCAACACTAGTGATGTTATCCTGTACAGAGTAAACCATTTTTTTTTTTGAAAGAGTGTTACTGCCATGCTATTTGGTGTTTATTTATTGTTTTTTCATTGTGACAGCATTAAAGTACATTAAGTATCCTGGTCCCTTCTCATTTATTTGCCTATCCAGTATATATTTCATGATCCACAATTTTTATGTTTTCAACTCTTTGTATCATTATTGTTCTGTTGTGCCCACACAAGGAAAAACACACCTAGAATTAGGTCAGATATTTGCTTCTTTAGCTCATTCATCCACCTAGGAAGAATTATTTGAGAAAATGCTATAGTTCTGCCTCCCAGTAACACTATTAATTCTTATTCTTCAGCCTTCAGTCAGTCCTTCAATGTATCCTTAGTCAATGCACTCTGCTTCCTGGGCAGTGGATATTTAAAGCCCTTCCACTTTATTTTTAAAGTTCCTTGGGGGATCATCCCATCACTCTCGATCATAATCTCCTTTTCCACTTCACAGACAAAATAGAAACTAATAGACCTTAATTGCTTGGCATTTCCCCCTCTCAACCACTGTATCTTTTTCAGTATACACAAATCATTTCTTAATTTGTGCCCTCTATACATGAGAGTAAGTTTTTGTATGTCAAGACCATTTCCTGACATACGACTGGCTATTTTCTCAAAACACTGAATTTCTCCTCCCACCAATGTTTTATTACCTGTACAATATAACCTCTCTAACCACTTTTTTTCTACTGTGTTTTCTCATGCAGCATTTAACTGTGTTCAAGTTTACCTGTTTTGGAACAAAACAAGGAAAAAAAACCACTTCTTTCTGGAACCATGCATCCCTCCAGACCCATCCTCTCCTTCAGCTATGCAATTCATCTCCCCTCCATGTCATAAGGGACTCTTGAAAATAAGCTTACTCTGCTATCTATCAGTAATCCCTTTATTCCTCAACACACCAAATCTGGTTTCAATCAGCTTTATTTCTTCAATAATCATCAGAAAACTTCACTAAAATTTCTCTGATAACCATGGAAAAAAATAACACAGCACTACTGTTTTGTTACTATTTACAATGTACCCTTTATGACTCTCATTGCATTTTTGTTCCTCATCTGAAACTATGGACAACTCTCTCTTCCTTGAAATACCTTCCTCTTTTATCTTCCACTCCTTTACACTCCCCGGTAATTCCCTACATTTCTGTCCACATGCATAATTTCACTTTCTTTCAATGTCATTGTTATTTCTCATTTTTTTTTCAAATGTTTTAATGTTTATTTTTGAGGGAGAGAGAGAGAGAGACAGAACATGAGTGGGGGAGGGGCAGAGAGAGAGAGAGAGAGGGAGAAACGGAATCTGAAACAGGCTCCAGACTGTAAGCTGTCAGAACAGAGCCCTTTGCAGGGCTGGAACTCACAAATTGCAAGATCATGACCTAAGCCGAAGTCGGACGCTTAACCCACTGAGCCAGCCAGGTACTCCTTCTCCTCATTTATTTTAAAATTGATGTTCATCTTGGATCCTTTTTATGTATGTTTGTTGATTAATCTCATCAACTCCATGGATTAATGTTCCATTTAGAAAATATATTTTTGCAATCTTGACGTTTAATCATTTATTTTTGTGCAAACTTAATCATCTTTTATGTTTATAAATATTCCCCGAACCCACCAATATACACTTAGAATGTCTTTGTGAGGGGGGAAAGAAAAATTTAGAGAAGGAAAGATGTTAAAGAGTTTGCTTAGAATCTGTAAACAAATTAACATATACATAGAATCAGCATTATTTCAATTTTTCAATGTTTGTGTTGCAGAAAAATAATAAACATTACATAAACCCTTCTCCTCTCCACCACAGTTCCTAAATTATGGCTACATGTTTCAGTTGATAATATGGCATAGATGCTCACAATGCCTATTAGCATCATGACAAAAAGAATGAGGACGCCCTTGTTATTAATACTCAGCAATCAACTAGATGTATGACTTTAGTTAAATCATTTAGTCTTGCCAACTTTCTCTCTAAAAGAAGGACTAAGAATCAGATGCTTCCTAAGGTAGTTTAAAGATTGTAAATAATTCAACTAATCCTTACCACTTTTACATTTTCTAAGCAAAAGAGCTATTGTTTACTTTATGGCTCTTCATATTTACATCAACACTGCAGGAGTGCTGAAGAGCTTCAAAGAGCTGGCAAAGAAACATGTGGATGCAAGTCCCAGAGTCCATTAACCTCAACTGAGTAGGTTTATTCTCAGTTGCAAGTTTGTGTCCAGACATTTCATTATCTCCTCCTTTACTGTCAGCTGCCAGGATGCTTTTGTGGTCATTTGCATAATTTAAACTGCTGTCACTGACAATCTAAGTGTTGCTTTAGTATATCTCTTGACTCTAATGTATATGCAGTCATATACATTAATATTAGGCTCAAATTAAGTGGAGTCTAATTCTGTCAAAAGTGTGCAAATATTTAGTGTCTCCTTCAAATTCCTTATTTCTGAGAAAACTAAAGGAATGAAGAAAACCTAACTACTTGAGCACAAATGACTGACTTTTTTGAAATATGTGGTCAAAGTGCTATAATGATTAAATTTATTTTTCAGGTTCTTCATCTCCACCTCAGATATAACAATAATTTAAGAAGTGTCATGTTCCTAGTTTGCTTTGGGTCATCTTTAAAGTATAATTTAAAATAATCTTTATGGTGCAAATGTATTAAGAAGAAGCACATATCAGGAGAACATCTTGTGTTACGCGTTGGGGTAATTTACCTGAATGCAGGACACCTTGCCCCAAAAGGCAGGATAAATCACCTGTCTTTCTACTTTAATTCTTATTCTTCTCAATATCACTTCTTCTCCTTCTAGAGTCTGATTCCATTTCTGGAATCCATTAAGAATTTTATATTCCATTTACTAGTACCTGCTTCTTTTCATATAATCTAAATTAACCCAACTCCACTTGACAGTTGAGCTTCTAAGAAAAAGCTCAGTTCATCATTATAAAGCTGACCCAAAGGAATGGATAAAAAGGCTTTTATATAATAAAACACCGAGCTCTGGCAATCACAACTTTTATTAACTGGCATACTCTAAAGAGCCTAAGCAAACACATTTGAGAAATTGATTTCCCTAGGTAATATCCCTGGATGCCCTAAGTAAAATCCTTTGCTGAATAGTTAAGTTGGAAAAGACAGAAATAAAATAAACTTTTAATGTGTAACCACTCCTATCATCATTTTTGGCTTTAAAAAAATTTTGTAGGAGTCAAGAAGATAATTTTGCAATTTATAAATGATGTATGGCAAGCAAATTTAGGTTTGTCTCTGTCTTGATTTAAAGGGTTTGTGAGGTTTGTTTAGTTGTTTTTTTCTCTTTTAAAAAATTTCCCAAAGTTTAGACTACAGGGGTCTTCATATGTGTTTCTATTTTATCTTGGGCTTAAACTCTATGATAGGCATCACTGTATGGTACTATAATATGCTGTTTATTTTTGGTTCTTGAGAGGAGGAATTCAGCTGTACTAGTTTTTATATTCTTAATGTCTTGCCTGACAGTTTATTTTGAAACTGAAAAAAGAAAGAGCTTTGTATTTTTTCCTTAGTATATGAATATTTGCTTATATTTTGCAATTTACAAAACACTTTTGGCTACATTATCCCAACCATGTGCTCAGGAGATCCTGACATTTTGGAATTTGTCAAGAAAAAAAGAGGAAGAAAGAAAGAAAGAAAGAAAGAAAGAAAGAAAGAAAGAAAGAAGAAAGAAAAGAAAATCCAAGTAGTCAGATATATGTGCCAAATAGTCATATAAGAATTTTGCAATTAGTTTCAATAAGCAAGAGAAGATTAATTTATTGTTTACCAAGAGGTGCCTCAAAGATTTGAAGAAAACGAAGAATAAAGTCCCAAATTAAATTAATCTGGCATCAAATGCATTCAGTTTCCAAAATGCTTCATGTACTTTGCTTTTGACGAAACAATAGCACTACTTTTTTTTTTTTAAATCATGTAAGGTTGCATTCATAAAATAGTCACATATTAGAGGGTAAAGAATGCTCCCAATACTATCCATAACTAATATGCATCATACTAGATAACGGATACTATTTTCCCTTATAAAAATATTTGTGACATTTATTAAGAGATTCAGTAAGTAAAGGTTGAACAAATGCTAGTAGGAGAGCTTCTCAGAGTGCTGCCTCTGGAGTGTGAACATTCTAATGCAATGCCAGAAGTTCACCACTGACCATGCATCCTTGATTAGACAGTTATCAGCACCTAGGTTATAGTTCAACCTGAAAAGCACACACATAAACATTACACATGCTGAAATGTTTTTAAGTAAATTAATATTCTAAAAATTTGGAAAAATATATTAAAGACAGAATTGAATAAATTATGATTCCAGGTAAAATATGATGATAGCTCAGGAGTAAGTACTATCCTTCTCTCATACATTATTTTGTGAGTATAAGAAAAAACTTTCCTGGCTCATTCAATCTTTGCTTACTGCCTTAGGATAATGGGTAAACCCACAGCCAAGAAAAAGAGTAATAACAATAGGAAATTTGGTGTCAGACCTGGGGTCTAATTTCTTAGTTCTGCCACTTACTTGCTACATGAATGTGGAAAAATTAACCTTTCCTCTACAGCACAATTCCTTACTCTGTACAATGGTTACCCAACTATGATCATCTCAGATAGATGTTAACTTATTCATTCTGTATTATTTTAAAATAGTATCTCTCAGGTTTCTCCTCTTCGTCAAGGATTTATGAGAGGATAATAAATCATATCCTATCTTTCTTGGTGCTTCTATTCAAATGAGTAAAATGATGAAACAGATAATAAAAAATGCATATATATGTCATATAGTGGTGGGGTGAAGCATGAAGTAAAGTAACAGTGGAGGGGATAGGTATAGGAGCACCATTTTATGTAGAGGCATATTTAATCACTGAAATCTGATGTAAGAATATTCCAGCAGAGAGAAGTGCTAAGGCCACAAAAAGCCTGTGTATTCTAGGATTCAAAAGAAGTCCAGCATGTTATAATACAAATAAACAAGATTCAAGGTTCAAGGATATGAGGCCAAAGAAGGAAAGAGATGATTGACCAGCTGGATTGCGTGAGAATCAAATGAGGTAATAGTATAGTGCAGTCCTAGGCATATAGTAAGTGCTAAATAAATGTAACACATTTAATCTCAGAATCAATCCTACTGGGAGAGAGACTGCTACCTAAAATATGCTGCCCTGGGATAGCAACAGGAGTTGATTAACAGCAGCTTATGGAAAAAGCAGTGATTGAAAATTGTGGCCCTAGACAAACATCTAATCTAACAAACAGCTTAATCTAGGGGTTTGCCAAAGACAGACTCTTTTGGATATGTTTATCCATTTAATTCTAAGTCTTTCTATAGTAAATACTGTCAATCAAGGATTACCGTAAAAGGTCTTGCTCACAAATGCAAATGTCACTGCTTGTAAATATTGAAACACCACATAGACTGAGTTGGTTCCAAGTGTTGTAATTGGTATCACTAGAGGCTGATCATTTTTAGGTTGTCTTATTCATATTTTTCTATTGGATGGTTGAAAAGTTACAGTTGATTAACAATAACAAAATAACCAAGGGGCTAATAAAAAGGAAGAAAAAATTAAATAAAAGAAACATCAATGTGTTCTTAAGCAAATTGTTTTTAACAGACACAATTTTTGAGTAGGTGTGTTAACATGTCAATAGAAATATAGAAACATTCAATATCTTATTAGCACCTCTTGTGCAACAATTATCTCCTTCATAGCATTGATTTTTATTGATTCATTAGAAATAATTACTGAATAGTTATTCAGATTATTTGAGTGCCAATAAAATTCATATATTTATGCTTTAAAATTTGTGAGGAAAATATACATATAAAATTGTTTTTGAGTGACAAAGTAAAAAAAAAAACAGCTGCAGCTATTAAGTGAATATACTGTTTAAGGCATTTCATGTCTTAATAGTTGAATCTTCCTGTGGTACATAAAGATAAAAGTGTAATACTGCATAGACTATATACTTCAAAGATATGTACAGCTGGTCCCACTCTCAGATGGGTCTGAGAGAAGTAAAGGAAATTTCCATTAAGACTGTGTGTGGTAGGTTTTCCTACATTTTCGTGAACTTTCAGGGTTTACTATTTCATCTAATAGTATTGGTGGTTCGTAAATAATTCTCAAATGGTTACCTGCCAAGGAAGCTCACTAGTTTTCAAACTGATTGACGTGACTCGTGATAAAAGACTCTCTGCCAAAGTAATGTTCAGATGAAATTATTATATTGATGGATCTCAGACATTTCTTTCAGTCAATTTGTTCAGGATAGGTTTAGGATTTTCATTGGATAATGCCATAATTGAAATACTACTGCTTCAGAGAAGAATTTTAAAAAAGCAAATTGAAGGATTTAGTAAGTTAAAAATTTTACTTATGAAAAAAGAAAATATCCTTAAACACTTAGTGTAAGAGAGGCTAAAGCCCTACAAATTAAGAACATAAAATGATAAAATTGGTGAATAGTTTGTTGTGTTTATTAGAGTTCCTGGTTGGGGGAGGGACTAACAAAATATATATAAAGTAAAAGTAGATTCTTTAATCCCAGAAAGAACAGGATGTTTTTAGATTTTAATACTTAAAGCATCATTGTTATAGTCTAGCATTATTGCATACTTAACATTTTCTCTGGCCCAGATACAATTTCTTTCTTTTCTTTTCTTTTTTAAGATTTGACTTGAACAGCAAAACAAGCTATCTGAAATCAAACCCATTCTCGCATTTCTATTTCCTTTATTTAGATTCTGTAGGGAGAAAGGAGAGCTCTATCTTGGTTTGGACAGAAAACTAGAGAACAACAGGTAGAGGACTCTATTTTCTTCAAAGTTGCGCTAATAGAACTCTTTTTTATTCACTTCTTTCAAAGGGATAGATAGTTCTTTCAGGAAGTACAAGACAAAATATTTGAATTCTAAATTTAGTCTGCTACTATATTACTTATAAGGATGTTGGATAACTTAAGGAACAATTAAGTTGTACACTTCAAGGGCCTCAAGAAAAACTGAAACCACAACTTCGCATGAGGTACCTGGATCCTCTCTTTCTCCCCCAACGCCCTGCCATTTTCTCTCTCCCTCACTGATTGTTTTTACACCGTTTCTTCAAGTAAGAAAATATGGGCACTATCAGCAAACAAAATTTATATGTTAAAGCTTTAACTAAGAGAAATATTCTGATTCATTTACTGAGATTCCAAATCATAAATGGAGAAAACTTTTAAATGGTCTGTTTTTTGTCTTATATTCACATATAAACTAATTAATTGTAACTCGAGGGCCAAAATCATGCCACAGTAATGGCGACTTCTGTGTATCCATCTGGATGGAGAGTTCCCGAACTAAGGTTAGTGTATGTTGAGCATAATACCATAAATATCTTCTACAGAGTATGCAGATACCACTAACAGAAATACATTTGTATTACTGAATGTATAAAGTAATTTACCTTAGTCATTTAATTATGAATTCTCCAAAAAATCAACTTTCTCTGTTATCTTAAGCTCGCAAAGATCCTGAGAGACTTATAAACACTACTATTTTAGTGAGGTTGACGTAAGACCCAGCCATTTTAATGTTGTAAGTAGGGGCAAGAATAGAGATGGCCCAGAAAATAGAATTTACAGATACTATTAAGAACAGGTCAAGATTCTAATCTGATTAAAGAGATAGGAAGAGTGATTGAACAGAAGATTTCTCATTCAAGAAAAACCAACGGAGAATATCTAAGAACTTGCATTCTGATGTCAAGCTTCCTTGATTCTAACTTAATTGCTATCACTCTGGGTAAGTAATATAATTTTTCTAAACTTTAATTACCAAATCTTTAAAATAAGTATGGTAATAAAATCTATCTACTAAGCTAATAATAAATGGATTGTGCCATGAGAAAAATTTAGAAAACTGCCAACCACATAGTATGGACTTTGTACATGCTAGCCATTATTATAATTTTGTTACTCTGTGGAAGGAAAGTTGAAGAAAACTTATGTAAATTTTTCTTAAACCAATATGTGAGTAAAAATATTGAAAAATAAATCACAAAATTTAAAAAGTATAGAAAATAGAAACTATTCCTTTCATTGAATGGGAGTTTAAAATAAACACTAAGGAGTTATCTGAATTTTATATTCTATAATTGTACTGATAATTATATTTTAAAATATGATGCTTTTGAAATATCTTTTTCTGGAATGTGATTTTTTTACTTACCTCCTTTTCCCTACAATTGTGGGTTTTTGCATATGTATGTATGTATGTATTCGTGTAAAAATAAAAAAAAAGATAAGTGATTTTAAAGCCTATTACTGAAACTTTGAGCTATGTATATAAATTTTCTATTGTACTCTTTTGCATTTATGAACATAGGGTAATTGCTCCTGTTCCACTATTGTTCTTCATACATTGAAAACTGGGTATAAATAGAAAATGAACAAAATGATATGAGTACACTCAGTACTAATTTTAGTACACTTAGATTCTAGACTGTTTAAATAGAATTCTCCTAAAAGTTCACAGGGAAAAGATCAGTTTCTTAAAAGAGTACCATTGATAGGTAAGTATTCTTAAATTTGATCTATCTCATATCATTCAACAGCAACCTAAGTGTTTCAAAGCACTGCGATAAATAACTTGGGATACAAAATAAATAGAAAAAGTCAAAGTAGTTTGATTATAATAGTCACTTAGGAAGAATCTTCCTAAGATATTTAAATTTCTGGATCTTGCTCTAGACCAGGGTTCAGCAAACATTTTCTGTAAAGTGCCAGATAATAAATATTTTCCACACTGTGGGCCATATAATCTCTTTCACAAATACTCCACATTGCCACTGAGATAAGACAGTGGCCACACAAAATAGGGAAGATGATGAGTATTTATTGTATTTTAAAACTACAAAAAACACCATGGTCTGGATTTAGCTGGAGCTGGAGAGCGATAGGTTTTTAGACTAATTGAATCAATCCCTGGGACCTTTGAATAAAGATTTTAAATAAGCAGCATAGGTGGATTGTCCTGATCAGACATATGTGGGGAACATAAGGACACGTATTGCAGGTGGCATGTGCATTTTATTAGATCTCGGTTTATAAAGATATTATATTCCTGAGATTTGTAGTTAAGCTCCACAGAGACTAAATGGAACAGGTAAGAGAGTTGTACATGTGATTGAACATGTGATTCTTTAACTCTATTTATTTGGATAGAATATAAAGCATTTAAGCTCTTCAAAAAGGTCATAATGGAGAGAAAGGAGTGCCACAAACACCATTTAAATATTTATGTATATATATCTATATACACACACATATATAATTTTTTTTTTCATGTGAGTGAGTTCCTTTGTCAATTTTAAGCAGTATAATCAAGCTTGAAGGTCACTCTAGATTTTCGGTTTCCCTTGAAAAAACTGACATATTTGACATTCTCTATGTCATCCTGTTTTGCATTTTTAAAAGCCAAAGCTCACCTGGAACTGAATATTGCATCCCCCTTTTAGTAAAAACATGTTTTTTTCATGATTCACGCAATCCTCACCTGGCGTACTTAACTCATTAGGGTTAGTTGAATGTCCTAGCAGGTATTTAATTTTAGACTCTTGCTTTACAGTTATTGTGTATACATTTCACTCATCAAGAAGAGAACAGAGGATCCTAGAGGGATTTCTTTAGGGGAAATGAAAATTGCCTGCTAATGGGTAGAAAGATTTAAAGGTTACCAAATGTATAATCCATTTCCAGAAAGTACCCATTTATCAATTCAGACTGATTATATATCAGCATAATTTGAATACTTTAATGTATGCATGCTTAGTATTAAATTTTCCTATTACACATATTCCAGAGTAATCTGATAAAGACTAAAATAAAACAAAACTGAACCACTTTCCCAAGGCAGGTTAAATGAACACTGCATTAAACTTTTGTAAATGTAAATATCTCTATGTCTTTTAGACATTCTGTTTCTTATTAAAACTAATAAATGAGATTAACTTTGAAGATATTTTAAACATTTTTGTAATGTTACATTTGTAAGGTAAAATGAGGGTGAAAAAGCTGTTTGGGATTCAAGGCCATGAGACACAAACCTCAAAAATATAAGGTAATGAATTTTAGGAGTAATAAAAATTAAAAAATTGTTTTTTGTTTTACTATTTATTTTTGAGAGAGAGAGAAAGAGACAGAGAGAGTGCAAGTGAGGGAGAAACAGAGAGAGAGGGAGACACGGAATCCGAAGCAGGCTCCAGGCTCTGAGCTGTCAGCACAGAGCCCTACCCAGGGCTTGAACTCACGAACTGTGAGATCATGGCCTTAGCCTAAATCAGACACTTAACTGACTGAGCCACCCAGGTGCTCTGAGTAATAAACACTTTTAAAATGTCAGTATATGAAAATAATCTCTTAACATTTGACTTTATAGTCTCATATTGTTTCCCCGAGTTTGAGTTGTGGTATTTTAAATTCTGCCTGCCAATCTTACTGGAATTTCTTTCATCTCCCAACATCTACCTAATAAACCAAGTAGGATAGGATAACTCTATGGAGGAGGCACTTATTTTGTTTATTTTTCAGACAAAGGGACTGAACTGTAGAGAGACTCATCTTTTCAAGTCACCTACTGCAAGTTTCAAGGATCCCATAATCCCATCATCTTTCATGGGACATTGCCTCCAAAGACAGGGATATACAACAGTGGATGAGGAAATTATGCTTTACAGATCACAGTCCAACATAGGGCTTGTTGCTGTCTAACTTTGCATAATCTTCATAATCTCTGAGTATTGATATGTGAGGAAGTGATATCTAGAGTGTAGCTCAGGAGAGAAGCTAGCCAACTAGGAGAATGGATAACAGAAAGATATGAGGAGTTTATAAAACAAAAACAAAAACAAAAACCTAGGTCCTTGAATGTCTCTTCAAGCTGCTGGATTAACCCACTGCCTTATCTCAAAATTTTTGTCATATGAGATACTAAATATCCATAGAACTTAAGTCACCAACAGTTGTGTTGTATGTTATTTGCTACCACAAGCACACTAACATGAGGAGAATATGACACATGGTGTTAATCCCATGCAAAAACTGATAATTGATAATTGAGTACACTTACACTACTGCATGTATTAAGAACAGTAAAAAGTTTAGAATTATAAATTAACTTAAAAAGCAAGTGGCTTAATATTATTCTAAATTTATGTATCATAACTATAATAGACAGTAGAGTTTAAAGCCAGCCCTCATTTTTAAAATAGTTCCAAATATTCATGTTAAGTGTTTCGAGTAACCTTATTATTTACGACCTACAAATATGAAGCGTCTGACATCTATCTATTTATCATCTCTCTCTATTTCTCCCTCTACCTACTTACCTATATGAAATAACATGCTGCAAATAAGATAGCAAATAAATTAAGTTTTAAAAAAATATTGTATATAATATTCACTAGTATTTGCATAATCCAATTCCACAATTACCTACATTAAAATAGACAATTTATGGGGCACCTGGGTGGCTCAATTCAGTGGAACATCTGACTTTGGCTCAAGTCATGATCTCACCATTCTTGGGTTTGAGCTTCTCATTGGGCTCTGCGCTGACAACTGAGTCTGGAGCCTGCTTCAGACTCTGTGTTTCCCTCTCTCTCTTTCTGTCCCTCTCTTGCTTGTGTTCTCTCGCTCTCTCTAAAATAAATAAAGAAATAAACATTTTTTAAAAAAATGAACAAAGTTATTACTATTTATTAGGGCCAATTACACATATCTAACTTGTGAGATATTATTAGCACTGTTATCAGTTCAACCACATACATTTTTCAGTTAGATAATAATCTTGGCTATATAAATCTAGATAGGAGCTTCTTGTTTATGACTCTCTGGATGTATGAGACAAAAGATTAAGACTGGTTAGGAAGGCTAAAAATAGCTGAATCCCATATTTCTATTAGCAAGGATAAAAATTGCATACTTTTAATATCCTGATCTGATGATCAAATCACTAATCTCAAAGTGTTTTACTGTTAAATATTGTTTAAAGATATATGGTTTTAGGATTAGCATCATGATTAATGTCAATAATGTTTCTGCTATTTGATAGAAGATTATATGCAAATAAATATTAAAGATTAAACTGTTTCTCATTTAAGATAACCCAATTGTGATAGATTTATGTATGTACAAAAGTTTATGTGTGTGTATGTACAAATATTCTAGTATGTATAAATTTTACCTTCGTGTGTGTGTGTGTGTGTGTGTATGTGTGTGCGTGTGTATGCACATGATGAGTGAGGGGCAGAGGGTGAGTATTTCATCAAAGTTTTTTAAATGTCCTACAGTTGACTGACAGTTCACTGTCAGTTCACTCTGGTAATTCTCTGCTGCATAGAATCACTCTGAAGCCAGTTCAAATATTTTCTTCAGTGTTATAGATATTTTAAGTGGATTTATTTCACAATTAATATGTAGTACCCTTGATATTTTACTTCTTATCTCTATTGGCTTCTACACAAAGCAGAATTCAAAGCCTTTTTAGAATGATCCAAAAAAAAACATGTCTCCTTATATTCCATCCTTCTCAGTTTCGATCACAGTGGGGAGAATTATTTCTTTCTGTTCACTGGATGTGGGGCCCCAGACTGACATGACTCTTATTGGAGATTCCTGATATGTCTGGGTAATTGAGCTGGGGATTTTTCCAAGCAAACTCTCTTCTATGAAACAGGGTTGAATTACAGGCTGGGGAGATGTAAATGCAGATCATCATTCTTCAGAGATTTCTCTTGGCTGAAAGCATAGATGTGATTAGACGTTCAACAGTTTCTTTTCTTCAAGCTAATCTGTTTACCTCCATGTGGGTGGGCTTAAAACCAAATCTAAAACCTGAAATTGTTTTGTCATCAATGTTGACTGTCAGAGGCTCTGTCTACATGAAGCCAAAATAGCCAGATGGAAAATAAAAAGTAACATCCATCATCTAAACATTTTCCTTTCCCAATGCCAAGCGTGTAGATACTTGGAAACAATGTCATGGTTGACCGAATGTTTTGCTTTTAATCTAGATGTTTTGGCATTGTGTAGATACAACCTCAGCATGCAACTTTACTTCCTGTACAAAATTCCCAGATCTGCACAATGGTAGAGATGTTTTTTTAAAAAATAATTCACTTAAATGTAACAAATATGTGTGTGTGTATTAAACTCTTCACTTGAATAATGCATTATGCTTACTTGGTATTGTAGAGTATATCATGCTGAATAACCGTAGTTGAAAACAAAAAGTAATCGCACACATGCACAAGTAACTAAGATTATTGGCCTACTATAATTTGTAATATTAAAAAAGTGCATTTTCATAATGCAACCGTATCAGAGAGGGGTTGATATGGCAGAGCAGACAGAAAGGAGAGCTGGGGAGGCCTCATGGAGAAACAGATTTGTTTTGAAAGTTAAAAATAACCAGGGCTTCTTAATAAGAATATGTGAATTTGAATGGCATTTAAGGTACAAAATGTATGAACGGAGTAGGCAAACACTGGCCTATTGACCAAATTTGACTGCTGCATATTTTTGTATATAGGTATGTGTATACACACTGGTTAGTTTGCTTTTTGTTTACTTATTGCCTATGGCTACTTTAGCATTACCTCGTTAACCTACAAAGCCACAGATATTTACTATACGGTCTTTTTGTTTTAATTAAAATAATTCTTTTTATTTAAAATGAATTTTTTTTAACGTTTATTCATTTTTGAGAGAAAGAGCATGAGTGGGGAAGGGACAGAGAGAGAGGGAGACAAAGAATCTGAAGCAGGCTCCAGGCTCTGAGCTCCCAGCACAGAGCCTGACATGGTGCTCGAACTCATGAGCTGTGAGATCCTGACCTGAGCTGAAGTTGGATGCTTAACCGACTGAGTCACCCAGGTGTCCCTTCCCCCCGCAATTTTTTTAATGTTTATTTTTGAGACAGAAACAGAGCATGAGCAGGGGAGAGAGACAGGGAGATACAGAACCCAAAGCAGGCTCCAGCCTCCAAGCCATCAGCACAGACTCCAATTCGGGGCTCAAACCTACGAACTGTGAGATCATGATCTGAGCCAAAGTCGGTCGCTTAACCAGCTGAACTACCCAGGTGCCCCTACTCTATAGTCCTTTATAGACAGGATTTGCCACCCTCTGGTATATAATTTGTTTAGAGTAGTAAGGTAGAATACATTGTGATTGGCAAGTAGGATGGATGCCACTGATGTCCGTGCTTTGGATCAGGGGGCATTGAATACATCAGATTAAAAATAGGAAAAGAAAGAAAGGAAAAAAAGGATTGAAAAGGAATTTCAGTCCAGAATGTTTAGGATATTACTTAATAGTATTAATACTTAATAGGATATTACCTAATAGCAAGATTAACCATTTACTGTTGACACAAAATCAGTGACAATGTATGTAATTGTTTGAAGGCTGAAAGAGAGCAGAAGTATTTTGGGAAGTATTTCAACATTTTATTAGCTTAAAGATAACTCTATTTAATTGAAATTTGATGCCAATGGTTTTAAAAACAAAGTAATTATGATGTAAATAATGACTCCTTAATTTATTCATTTTGCAAAACCAAATGCCAATGTTTTAGATGCTAATATAATTTGTTACCTAAAAATGACGGTCCTAGGGTCTTATTGCTTGAGATTATTTTTTAATTGTTTTTAATGTTTGTTTATTTATTTATTTATTTATTTATTATTTTTTGTTTTTAAAAATTTTATTTTTTATCTTTATTTTTATTTTTTAAATATGGGATCTGCTTATTTATTATTTTTTAAATATAATTTATTGTCATGTTGGCTAACATACATTGTATACAACGTACTCTTGGTTTCGGGGGTAGATTCCTGTGATTCATCACTTACATACAGCAAGCACTTGGGATGAGCACTGGCTGTTGTATGTAAGCGATGAATGTTTATTTGTTTTTGAGAAAGAGAAAGACATACACACCGAGAGTGTGAGTGGGAGGAGGGGCAGAGAGAGAATGGGAGACACAGAATCTGAAGCAGGCTCCAAGCTCTGAGCTGTCAGCACAGAGCCCAATGTGGGGTTTAGGAAATGTGAGATCATGACCTGAGCCTTAGTCTGACGCTTAACTGACTAAGCCACCCAGGCACCCCTGCTTGAGATTTGAAATTATGAATGGATTGGGAAAATTATGTAAATGTGCTGGGTTTCATTTTGGAAACTAAAGGATTAATGACAACTCTTCTTTCATAATGTTGATGGCTGAATCAAATAAGGTGTTCCGACTAGAGCAGAGATAATAAATAGTTATTATTGTGACTGTACTTATTATTTAATTGAGGCATAAATGTGTTTTACTTCAAAATAGACTTCAAGCAAATAGTTTCTGGTTTATAACTTAGTTTAACAATGTTTTGAAGGCTAAAGTACTGCTTTTTCTGCAGGGAATATATAGAGCTCTATATCACTATGGCCTGCATGTTTTATCCAGCATAAAGTTCAAAGGAAAGCTAAGGGAACAAAGTGGTGCCTGAAAATAGACATGGAACATTTTTTCTTTGCCTATTCACTTTATCCTCATAGCTCTGGCCATGTCTTTCTTGTATGTGGCTTTCACAAAATGTGAAACATAAGATAAGTTTAAAGTGATATGGGAAAAAAAGATAAATAAAACTTTGTTTTTCAGACCAAGACATAGTACAGATTATGACTTCATGTTTCACATATTTAATGTAATTTTTTTACTTTAACAATACACACACACACACACACACAATACAGAATTAGATTGATAATGGCAGGTACCCAAAAATAAACTTCTCAATTTTAGTTATTTTGGGAAATACTTATATATCTCATGATGGATACACAACACAACATTTACAATAGTAGTTAGTTACAACACATGGTATCTAGTCGCTAATGAAAGTTTCATTTAGGATAAATGAATATGTTCATAGAAAATTATGTTGAAACCCTGAAATTTACTTCAAAACATGCATATTCAAATTACTTTAATTGCAATTTTTTAGAAAGAACAACTTCCAATAGTGAAATTATGATTATGTAAAATTGGAATATAAAGATAAATGCATATGTAAATAAAGTATATAGATATAAATGAATGTACAATATTTTCATGAATAATAATTGCAAGTTTGTAAATATATTTGATATTTATTCTTATTGTGTTGCTTTGTTATTGTTAGGCTGCTCTAATACAGGCCATAATAATGAGTTGGACAAGTTCATTTCTGTCTTTATAATGTTGTGAATGTTCATCATGCCATTCTCTCATGGTAGAATCTAGACGGGTGTCAGGGCAGAACTCTTCAATTTTGTTGTTGATTTCTTAGGCTCCACACATGACTCATCAATTCTCAGTTTGCATTATGTGGTGATTGATTGGGACCTGGGATTGTGAGAGGATATGTTGAAGATGGCAAGTGCAAATATATGATTTGAACTTTATAGTGGAGGTTAGTCATCACCTCACGTAGCTGTTTTTCTTAATGTAGGTCATAAACTGGGAAAGAAGAAACTTGACTCTGGTGAAGAAGGAAAGAGAAAGGAAATTGAGATGCTATTGTACCAGGCTGGCCCTCATGGTAAAGATTTCCCTTCCTTTGATAAATAGTATATTTTTTAAGAGAGGTGATTGAGAATATGGAAATTGATGTTCCATGTGTTTCCTACGGGAGCTATTTCTTTTTCCTTCCCTTCCCTTTTCTTTCTTTCTTTCTTTCTTTCTTTCTTTCTTTCTTTCACAACCACTTAAATGAAAGCTACGTAGATCCTGAAGTATTTCTTACAGACTGGCTCTACCTTTGGATTTAAGATATCTGTTAAGTTCCCCTATGACATTTGTGCTCTAATTAAAGGAAAATAGAGAGTATGTCTATTCCCTTCAAAGATAAGACTCTGGAAGCTATATCTCTTCATTCATTCACATTGGTCAGAATTTGGTCACATGGTTATTCTTCTTGGAGAGTGTGAAGTATATTATTTATTCTGGAGACCATGACATCAGCTAAAATTTGAAGGTTATAATACTAAGGGAGAAAATAAAAATCAATATGGGAAAATAGTTAACAATCTGCACCACGATGATTTTGCACTTAAAAATTGAGCTATAAAAAACAAATATTAATACTATTTTTCTTATGGAGTTGTCAGTAATTGATCTGGGCATGGTCATTTTATGTGTTACGTGTTTGAAGAAATATCACTTCTACTTATTGGCAAAATATTCAAGTAAGTAAATGTAATTTTCAATGAGTAGTTATTTTTCATTTTCTTTTTGTATATAATTCAGAGATATAATACTTTTTCTAGGAAGTACAGTATATTATTATGAACACTAAAGAATAATTGTGTCTCTTTTGATCATTGTATTGTGTCCTCAAAAATTTACATTCTTGAAAATGTGTGTATGTTTTGAGATGATGAATATCTTTAAAACACTAAAAACCTGAAGCTATTGTGCTTTTATTCTTAAAGAAACATCTCATATAATCCACAGTTCGAAGGAACATGATCAACTTGCATGCAATATAAATGATTAAAAGGGAAAAACCAGTGAATATAAAATGTATCATTAAAGAATTAAATATTTCTGACAATATATAAAAAGTAAAGAAGTTCATTGAAGGAAAATTATGGCCTGTATGTCAGAGCTTTTCTGCATTGTAGAAAAACATGCTTTTTGTAGAAGCTTATAATTATGCATGAACAGGAAAAGAAACGTTTTCCTGTTTTAAAGGTTTATTTTTTTAGTTATTAAAATAAGTAAAAAAATATTTCTGTGTAAGCAATTTAACAAACAAGTCTCGTAAATTTAAATGAGTTAACCTGAATAACTCATATAAAATACCTAATAACTAATTCTGATGAAGTGAGGAAATCAAATAGGCAATTTGAATTTAATGCAGCCAATTTTATGTACAACATTATAATTTCTCACAATTTGAGTTTTACCATACTAAGCTTCTTTAATCTATACCATTAAAGAAAAGTGAATAAAATATAATGTTGATTTGTGGGATTCGGGCAGTTTTACAAAATTGAGAGCAAGAGCTGTTGAGGGTTATATCTCATGATATAAATGGGAACAGAAAAGAGAATTTGGAGAGCAGAGCTGAGCAGTCAGAGAAAAATACAGGCAAGAGTGGAAACCACCTAATTAAAATAACAGTGAGTAATGGGACTGTCAATACTGTCTAGTCTTTTACAAATTTTTCTCTGTATTAGGACTTTTTTCTCCAGAATTTTAATTGCTCTATATGTTTTTTACAATACAGTAATTGAAAATATTTTTAAAAGATCACACTACTCATATTTTAAACTGACACTGAAATCAGTCTTATTCTTGCATGAGAATCAAGTATATATTGAACATACATAGTTTTCAAATTAAATGATTCTTTATTCATGTGAGAAAAGTCTTTCCAAAGGCAAAGAGGAAAAGTATTAATATATTAAGAGGTGACATGTGTTCCCAGGATCACCAAGGAATTTTAGGGAGTGGAAGTGAACGCTATTAACAATAGACACTGCTAGCTGGATCTGCTTTCTGCTAACTAAAATATAAAGTCACTTTTACTTTATTCCACTCTTCGTGTTTTTTTTTGGGGGGGGGGAGGATTTTCCTGGACAACAATCTTGTTCTTCAATGGAAAGGAATTGAACATGAGTGAGATTCTTCCGGAGGTGAAACTCTTCTGGATCCTTATTTGGTTATAGGCAAGTCTCTAGAGTGCATTTATACCTTGGCCTGCCCTCTGTCCCTTGATAGAAGCTACTTGGAATTTTTCTTCTATGTCAATGACTACATGGATAAATTTGCCTAATTCAGGGGTGTCACTTTTCTACATGTGAGTTATAATCTCCAACTCAGGTCCTTGCGAATAATTAAGTTGATATTTTTTTATCTCTGTTTCACTCTTTATAAATCATTTCCAAATCCACTTGGAAGGTAGAAAGGGAAGCAGGGAGAGAGTATTGATATTTACTCTCAAACCCCAACATAATCTAATTGCTGATAACATGACTAAGTACTATCAGCACTATCTGAAAGCATAACATTGTACAATGATGTATAATAATGTGTGTACAATATATATACTAAATGCACATACATATATATCTTAGTAAGTAAAGCTAGTCATCGGAAAATTTAGTAATTATACTGGATTGCCTTTAAATATGTTTTAATAGATGCCCTAGATTTATTAAATTTACATCCTTCTTTTTTTGGTTAGGAGTGGGGGGCTCTTCTACCATACCACAGTTTTCCTATATCAGATCCTTTACAGATTTTTTTTCTTTCAGAAATTATCTTACTTAAATCTATGAATGTTTCTGATTTCATTCAGGTCTCTCCAGAAATGCCACCTCCTCAGAGAAACCTTCCTTGACTGCTAAATAGAAAGTGTCCTCTTGGTCACAACACCATTACTCCCTAAACTCTTACTCTGACTTACTTTTCTTCATTGCACAATAACTCTCTGAAGTCATGTATGTTTTATGTGAATTTTTAACCTTCTTTACTAAAGGATTTTGTCTTAAATTGGTCTACAGAAAGACCACCAGCAGTTGCAAGGAGAAAGGATACACATCATGTGTAACCAGGATGTCTCAGTAAGAAGGTGTACAAAAGAACTTGTTATAGGATTTGAGCTTGTGAAAGGAGATTTGGGAGACTGTGTAAGAATGTGGGGTATTATCTGGGTTGGATGCTTAGTCTCTTTGAGCTAGTATAACAGACCTTATAAACTGAGTGGCTTATATACCACAGAAATTTATTACTCACAGCTGTGAGTGCTGGAAGTCTGAGAACTTAATGGTCAAGGTACGGTAAGAACACTCTTCTGGGCAGCAGATGCTCTTCTTTCACTATATACCCTTACAAGGCAGAAAGGGTATGAGAACTTTATGAAGTTCCCTTTTTAAGGGCACTACTGCTATTCATGTTCCATGTTCTAATCCAGTCCCAAAGCCCCACCTTCTATTACCATGATATTGAGGGTTAATATTTGAACATATGAATTTTGGAGGGATGCAAACATTCAGTACACTCCAGGCTATTCCTTTGATAGCAGTGCTATTTTATTTTTTTCTTTCTCAAGGGCACATCAAACTAAGTCTTGGAGCAAATTCTTCCACATATACAGGCACTTATTAATCAGATGTTTTCTAGCAGGAAGTATGAAAAGAGTCATGCAAGCTATTCCAGTTACCATAAAGAGCCACTCAACTTTGGAGGCTCTCATCACATTTTATGAAAATTCCACATTTGGCAGAATGATAATCCAGAGACAAGAGTCTATCCCCCTTTATTAAGCATCAGCAACCAGAAATGCTACTAAAAAGAGCTCATTAAAGGCCTGTGTAAGAATCATGATTTCAGAGCCATCCCTTAAGAAATAGGGTTCAGGCCTCTTTGGTTCTCCAGGCCATTTGCATAAGTGATAGGTAGTGTCTCTATTTTATCCACTCTATTTTCTTGATATCTCCAATTTCTCCAAAGAAGAGCTTATTTATCTTACTAAATAACAAGTTACTAATTTTACCAACAAAACTATATATTTTATATGCTAAATAATAAGATCTTATGTGCTTATTGAGATATAAATAAATGAATGGCTTGCTTTGTTACTGCTAGGGCTCTTCGACTTCATGATATATTGTTAGCTGACATCCTGAAGTGTTGATTCTCAATTAAGGCAATTGATTTTTCCTCATTTCCAGATATTCCATACAAAGCCCTTACAGAATATGGTTCAGTTCACAAGCCTAAAATATTTTAAGTAAATCAAAGACATTTTAACAACATCAGTATTTCCTGATTTTTCTACTAAGTTTTGGCTAACCATCAGTTTCCTTTGTGGGAACATTTTTCTCTGCATACTATTGGACAAGTAGTGTTCACTCATTTACTAGGGCCTGCCTGGAAAGAGCAGAATGAATGTGGTTTCAGAACAAACTCTGAGATGGATGCTGATGACACTAACAGATGGGGAATGACAGCTACACTTCTTACAGCTGATTTGCCAGTTATTTCTTGGAAAATGATCTGAGCTATGCCTCTAAGGCTGCACCACCCACCTAGAAACTTCTGAGTGTAGCAACTATAGATTGATCTTCCCTCTTGAGTTACTGCCTGAAGAATATAAAATTGCAGGTAAAGGGAATTACAGATTAATTTTCTTCAATCATTAATGTATTTTTGGTATTGCAGCAACATTTCTACTGCCGTGAAGATATCAATGAGCAGGCCTTGATTTTATTAAATCTATTGTCACTTAAAATTCTATGGTTTAATGTGTATTCATTTATAAAATGCATATGCTATATGAATATTCACAACTCTAAATATATGCTGTAATCCTTGGTAGTTAAATCTTATATCTTCATACTCATAAGATTAGTATGTTATGAGTATTAGTATGTTTTGAAATAATAAGATAAAATCTTCTTTCCTGAGAATTTCACAATGATTCCTTTAAATACAAATAGATATTTTACAAATGGATATTCTCTCATTACAGATTTTTCTAAGACACTTCACCAAAATAATTGATAGATCATTAACTCTAGCAAGGATGAGCATATTTGTAGTCTTAGAACTTTCAGCTATATTGTAAAACATGTACCCTGAAGGCATTTTAAATGCGGGTCATCCTGGAGAAATAAAGGCCAGAAGTTTGCATACAATTCCCATTTTGTTTGCCCAAGTCAAATCTCCTCTACACTGTTCCAGATAAAAGAGAAGAAAAGGACATAACTGCTGGTGGTATACATTCTTGGGATCTGAACACTTTCTTATAAATTATTATGTAGACATATGTGTTGTTAGAGGTAATTTGCTAATAATAAAAGGCAGACATTTGTAATGATTTGCTCTAAGAACAATAGACCAGTATCTCTGTGGTAGCATCCTTCTCCCTCAGTTAACTCAGTCATACTCTCAAGAGTTGAAGGAATATAAAATGGGGGAGTGAAGCATGCCCACTAGATATCTTCTACTTCATTCTTGGAATGCTCCATAGAAAGTGTGGTAAAGAGTCCCTAAATTGCTTCTTCCTAGAGTCACTATCTGCATTACCTGAATAAGAGATTTTAGTGACTTCCTTAAATGTTTCTAAGAGTGTAGGCTGACTAGGGAACAATGGTATCCAAGAGGAGAAAAATTATTTACTTTTCTTGAGAGCTCAGAATTTACTAACATCAGTGTCAGTGAAGGAGACATAATACAGATTACTTTCTCCTTTCCCAAGGAAAATATTATTCATGTGATGCCATTTGTTATTTATATATTTATTCATTTATTTTAATGTTTGTTTATTTTTGAGAGAGACAGAGAAACAGAATGGGAGTCGGGGAGGGGCAGAGAGAGAGACACACACAGAATATGAAGCAGGATCCAGGCTGTCAGCACAGACCCCGACACAGGGCTCAAATCCTCACAGATGTGAGATCATGACCTGAGCTGAAGTCAGACACTCAACTGACTGAGCCACCCAGACACCCAACCATTTTTTATTTATAATCTAAAGAGCAAGATATAGAAATGTTGATTGTCGCCCTCATGACAATAAAACAATATTGTATAGCAGGTATTATTTTAACCTTTTCCTCATTGGTTTGATTGACTTTTTGAGGCCTGGGTGTTCCTTTTTACTGTAAGTACTCCTGAGAAAAGCAAGTTGAGAAAATAAAAAGATTACTATCATACTATGCCCATTTTTGCTATATTTGCTCAATTTTGCTATATAATTTTTTAATCTGGTAACTGAAATTACAAAAATGAATTGAAAATGTTATTAATCTACTTCTAAAATGAAGAAAAAAAAAGAAGGGAAAATGATATAGTTATTTCATTTCTTTTACTATATCAAATTAGAATTTTATAATTACCTCTAAAAGATGCAAGAAAAACATAAGAAACAGTAATAAAAATTCTTCAAAACTACCTATATATTGTAACAAAGAAAAAAACATTATTAAATTAAGTTTTGCTTTCTTTTTGTATTTTTAATAAAATTAGGGCATTTTAACACACTAATTAATAATGTATTAAACGCTAATGTTTAAATGTTTTTTGGTAAGTGAAAGAAATTTTTTTTCATTTTCATTTATATTTAACAAATTAATTTAGCCTAAGAGTAAAGGTATGTAAAGTTAAGATCACTAAGATAAATTTTATATTTTCATGATTTTTTTTGCATTTTTAATTTTTTATCACTATTTCACCCTTCTTTTTTTAACCTACCCAGGAATGTAGGAAATCAAACAACATTGGAATTTGATACTCTCATTAATTAATTTCCATTCAAGAGATTATTCCATTTTCCAATCATCACCTCAGTCCCAGCACTTTTACCAAACATTTTGCATAGTGTGATTAATTGTCATTATTTGTGGATTTCACAATTGTTGAGTTCTCTTATTTGCTAAAATTTATTGGTAACGCAAAATAAATAGTTGAGGTACTTTCACGGTCACTCAGGGACACATACAGGGTGGCAAAAAATTTGAGTTGCCTGTGCCACACATTCCCTGCTTAAGTCACACAAGGCAAGATTTGGCCCTCTTATTTCAGATCTCACAAGTGTCTTCTTCAGGATGTATTTAGTGCTATGTTTTGGGGCATTTTAGTTCGCATTTTTTTTTAATGTATGTAGTTTTGCTGGTTAAAATGGCCACCAAACATAGTACTGAAGTGCTGTTTAGTGTTCTTCGGCCCAAGAAGGCTATGGTGAATCTTATGAAGAAAATAGGTATGTTAGATAAGCTTCCATCAGACATGAGTTATAGCGCTGGTAGCCATGACTTCAATATACTTTTTAAATGCTTATTTGTTTTTGAGATAGAGAGAGAGAGAGAGAGAGAGAGAGAGACAGAGAATTTGTAGGGAGCTCCAGGCTCTGCGCTGTCAGTATAGAGACCAACGTGGGGCTCAAATTCACGAAACTGGAGATCATGACCCTAGCCAAAGTCAGACACGTAACCAACTGAGCCACCCAGGGTCTCGCCCTGGCTTCAATTTTAATGAATCAACTATATACGTATATAGTTGAGGTATTTTAAAGCAGAAATTAATATAAAACAAAGTTCTGTATTGATCATTTGATGAAAATACTGAGACTGGAGCCCACAGGAACCTAACCCTGTGTTTGCTCTAGGAAAAATGATTCAGTATTCGTTAATCTACTGTTTATGTCACTTAATAGAACTGCAGCGTGAGTCACACATATTGGCTATACTTATCAACTCCCAAAAATGTTCACTTCCATTTTTTTTTTTGCATATGGCATCCAGTGACTATTTCCACCTTCAGTTTTGTGAAGATAAGTAGCAATTTAAAAAAAAGCCTTTGAGAGTTGTAGTTGTATTACTAAAGTTGAATTGGCAATCCATTGCAGAGTTGGAAGTTAAACATATTATTTTCTTAATTGGTCGATATATGTTTAACCTGTTGGCCATGCTAAATTTCTCCCTATACTTCATCCTATACATTCTGATAATTTTAAAGTTCCAGTGTTTTATGGCTCTACTATATTCAGTCCCATTCTTTAATTTCTATCCTTTCAACCTGTGATCTCCTCATCTCCATTCTTTAATTTCTATCCTTTCAACCTGTGATCTCCTCATCTCCCACTTGAACTACCACATCTATACTCAAACAAGTTTCCAAGTCTATGGTCTGTCAAAATAATTAAACTAGGAGGCCAGTTAACTGAGGTGGCTCTGGTGCCCTGGGAGCCTACATGGAAAACCAAACTTAACCCAGAGTCAGTGCGCTCAAATCTGAGAACACAAAACTTAAGAACAATCAATCACAAACAGCCATCACCTCTCTAACAGTTGCATCCCTCAAGATGTATAATGCAATAATATGACATTATCTTAAATTTCCCCCACACACCTTATAGACTCTTATGTTAATACTTCTTTTTCTGTTCACCTTCATTAATGATTTTCTTATGCTGCCCCAGCTTTGAACTGATATCAATTCTTCAAGGAAGTTTTACTTTGATATATTTTCTCCATATGCAATACATGTTGTTAGAAATATTTCATTTATATCATTGCATTTGTTATTTTTTTAAGTTTATTTATTTATTTTGAGAGAGAGAGAGAGAGAGAGAGAGAGAGAGCCAAAGAGGGGGCAAGAGAGAGGGAAAGAGAATCCCAAGTAGGGATTCTGACAGCACAGAACCCAATGTGGGGTTCAAACTCATGAACCACAAGATCATGACCCGAGCCAAAACCAAGAGTCAGCTGCTTAACTGACTGAGCCACCCAGGCACCCCAATCTTGGCATTTGTTGATTTGAGGCAATGTAAGATTATATTTTCAAAACTGGACGCCTCATTCATCTTTGTATCCTTAGAGCCTACTGTGCGTCATCTAGATTCTTAGTAATGTATCAATAATCCTTAAATGATTGTTAAGGTTAACAAGAATCTAATTCAGCTGAAATACTTATTTCTAGAAATTTAGATTCATAAGATATACCATCAAAGTTGCTAGTCATTACAATTTAGGACTTCTGTAAAAAAAAAAACTGTTCCAGGTAATTCTTTTTTTTTTTTTTTAAGTTTATTTATTTTAAGAGAGCATGGGAGGGGCAGAGAGAAAGGGAGAGATGGAGAATTCCAAACAGGCTCTGCACTATCAGAGCAGAGTCCTATGCAGGGCTTGAATTCATAAACTGTGAGATCATGACCTGATCCGAAACCAAAAGTTGGTCGCTTAACTGACTGAGCCACCCAGGCTCCTCTAGGTCATTCTAATATAGATGATTCTAGGACCACATATTAAGACATCCTAGCTTAGATAGTATTTCATGTCCCTTTTATATCTAATAGCCCATCCTTCTGTTGAGGAACTAGAACAGAAGACAACTATTTTCATAGTTATAATTGTGTTAAGTCCGATTCTAAATGTATAGCATCATTATACAAATGTTATAATAATGATAAAGTCTTATACCTTTGTATGGCATTGAGAGAGTTTCAAGTTTAGGATGATTGTTCAGGAACAAGGTAAACATTTCTGTAGTTTGTCTTTTTGCTGTTGTTTTGTTGTTAGTGTTCTAGAAAATTACTCTATGCAGGAAGCAGTACTATATTGTCCTACTTTGTATATCTCTATTTGGTTCCCAAACAGTAACAAAGATGGAAAGACTTATGAAGATGTACTTTTGTTAATAGGCTTTAAGCATTTATTAAAGAAAGAAAAAAGTAGGAGACATTTTATAGAATAGAGGAACACATGTTCAAAAACACATGCACCAGAAATCTTAACTTAAAATATCTTCAAAGACAATTTAACACATTTCCTGGGGATCCTATTATTTTAACAACTGTTGTCAGGAAATTTAACCTCATTTTTATCATAAACTTATCACACTGGAACTGTTTTTTTTTTATTTCTACGATTTTATAAGCAGAGAAGATAGAAACCTGCTGTTCACTATGCATATGTACGGAACACTCACTAGAGAAAAAGACTTTATTATATTGTTACTCAGATTATTAATCTCCAAAATTTTTTAATACAGTATATAATCAAATTCATTTTGACATTTTCCTGGAAGTCTAGCCAAAAACGAATTGATACTGGCTTATTAGTCTGCAATTGTGGATGCTTTTTATTTTACAGCTTCTTTCTCTCTAGAAGAGAAGGGACTGTAACCTTTTGGGAACTGGTAAATTTTTGGTAGTTATTTGCAAGGCCATTCAAAGTTACTGTCATTCTCTGAAATCAGTTTATCTAAACAAAAGTTGCAGTTTTAAAAATTGCCTCTAGTTCCAGACATGCATGATTATCATAGCAGTAGCTGATCTCTAAAAAGTAGAAAATAAGGAACAGAGTAGAAAGCAAAAGATGTATTTCAGGCTGTGATTATCCCATTTTAGCATAGCAGCTATGCTGCAGGATGAACAATTCAAAGCACTTTTACAGATTAGAAACAAAGTACCCAGATTGCCAAAGCAAAGGTGATGGCTGAACAGTGGCTTTCTTGTTTCCCATTGCATTTTCATCAGAGAAATAACCTTACTGAGAATGTATATTTTTCAGCTCAGAAACAGAAGCTATCGTTTTGGTTCAATAAACTGATAGAAAAGCCAAGGGATTCCCACTAATCTCATGGAATTTTGTGCAAGAATCGTATATACGTAAAAAATTATTTTCTTCTACAGCTGATTGTAATTATATTTTCTTAACAATGTCACAAAAATGTTTTGTTTCCTATAAGATGCTAAAGAAAAATTAAGAATGTTAAAAATGTATACAAAACTACACTGTTCAAATATAAAGTAAATTATTCAAGCAAGGCTAATTTCTGGATATTTAAAAAACAGTTTATGACATTAAGACATCAAGCATATAAAATATAAACCCCAAACTCCACCACCAAGTTGTTTAAAAGTATCCTAGTTAATTGAATAATTATCTCTTTTGAATATGTTTAATATTTTCTAATGAACCACACTCAACAACTCTGTGTGTGTGTGTGTGTGTGTGTGTGTGCTTATTCTTTTGCAGTCTTCAAACATCAAAACAGAAAAAAAATGAGTTAAAATTCTGTTAATACATAACAGGTTTCTGTTGGGTGATTGAAAAACTCCTGGGAAGTCAGGGTGTGACAGCTCCAGTGTCAGTTCTGTGTCTGTGTGCTGAGGTCCCACAGAGAAGCACAGACACTGAACCACCCCAGATGGTTAGACATGAGCTGCCTACGGGCAGGGTGCTACAGAGACAATTTCCTAAGCTTCTGTCAAGCTCCATTATCCATCCCCTGGGAGTGTATGATTTTAGAAATGATAGTCTCAATAATTTAAACATGAAACACAGTTGGAGGGAGGGGGAGTCAAAGCATGTTATTTTCTCAGTGTTCTTCTTTTTAAGCATGTTTATTTCACAATTTCTTTCATACCATTAATGGTCATACTTCTAAGCATTTCACACCATGTATTAGTTCCATTTCTCTTGAAAAGTTTCTGTTCAGAGTAAATATTTTGAAGGTTTCCTTGTGCTAAAATGTTGATGGCTGTCATAGTAGGAATAGTAACAATAATTCTCATGAGGACCTGACTTGCCATCCAGTGTGTAAGAATCTCCAGAAGGTCTTTTTCAAATTACACATACATGCCTTTCTCCTTTCTCCCTTCTTTTTTGCAGGAGGAACATTAATGTCATCTCTCAGTTCCAATGGAAGTGTAACGTGAAATGTTACTGATGGAAGTGGACTGTGTATAAAGAGTGTGCAGGCAGAGAAAGCATTGAGACCCACACATTTTGGCAATAATGGACAGAATACGTTCCCCACATACAGTGCCGGCATCAGTCAGCTACAAACATGTAGCAGATGGGCCCTGTGACAGTTAAGCAGAGTAGAAAAGGTGTTGTGAAAAACTGATAGTTGCATAAGAATACCTTACCCATCCATGCCAAAGTTACAGGAGTAAGCTCATTCTAACAACACTGTTTTAATTGAGCTGTGCATGACTAGAAAACATTTTGTGTTGTTTTTAAGGCACAGCATTAGCTATTAACTCATTTTCAGGAAATATATAATTTACTCTGTAACTCACAATCTTTCATCACCATAAAACACAAAGCAAACTTTTGCATGGAAAATGGATCCTGATGAATGAATTGTGTCTGAGATTAGTGTGAAACACATAAAAGTGAGTCTAAGGAAGATTCCTAAAGCAATGGATTAGTGATCATTAAAAGAAAGTAAAGGGCTTCTGACATAATGAAGGGAACCTCATACCAGCAGGACTTCACACTTTTCTGTAATGCTGTCATGACAGAACATGTATCCTTGTTTATATAACAGTTCCTAAAGAAGACAGACATTTGGGTCTTGTCCAATCAAAACAAATTTTAGTTTTAGTTATATTTTTAACTAGAAAACATAACTTTAGATTATAATGCAGAGAAATTATACCCTGAGTTATGCATGCACATGAACTGAAAGTAATTACGTTGTTCTTTTCATGTAGATTATTCTTTCAGTGGTTATGAAATTTGAGTTTACAAGCCACATTAGCAACATAGAACATATGAAGCTGAAATATCAAGAAATGTATAACTTTAAAAACGAAAACTGTGTCATAAAGAATCTTCACACTGGATATGCAGACTTTTCAGTTCTATAAGTGACACGATGTGGTATTGACTGTAGATATTATTTTCATTAGCTCTTTTCCTCAAGATTTAAAAGAGCATTTTTCACTCATGTCCTAAACTTACTAGTTCCAGCTGTATCACCCCATCCTACTCATTCTTCTTTCCGCAAGAGAAAAACAATTATACACATCAATTTAAAATAACTGATGAGATATAGCCCATAAGGTAAATTTATATTACTAGTTTCTATTGTATTAAATGTTATTTTTACTATAACTAATAAAATAATATTATGTATTACTTACCACTTACTGTAGTAAGTCCTTTATATACTGTATTCCATTTAATGACTACAAACAACATTTTTAAGATAGGAAAAAAATTTCACCCATTTTATAATGGCTTACAAGGCTTAAGGGAATTCACCAAATTTAAATAGAGAAAAGAAGATATAATTAAATATCCATACCTGTACATATAACACATAGGCCTTTAACATTATCATCATTATTATTAATTAAGTATAATTTCTGCTTGTACAATGGTATTTTTCCCATTGAATTCAACAGTATTTTGACATTTTAAAAATGGGAACTGCATTGACTAAAACTGAATTCATCGTTTACTTTGGCATGCTGTATTGCTTTAACATCTTTAGACACAATTTCAACAACCCTTGAGGCAGAATTTAATGAACTGTATTCACTGCCTGAAGTCCAGGCAATATTCAGGGCTCCTTGAGTTAATCTGGTAGAATCCTCAATCTGTGCATGATTTTTCTCTTTGGAAACACCAGGTTGGTCAAGGATATATTTAAGTACATTTGAAAAACATGCCATTTTCTGACATGATGTCAAGAAACCACCCAGTGCTGCGAATGAAATTCAAATTTCTTATTTCAGCACCAAAAGACCTTCACTGCTGAGTTCCAGCCTAATTTTTATCTTTATAACACACCAGTGTCATCTCCATTCGATCTGAAATATGTCTACTTATTATTTTTGAACATACAGTTTTCATTTTTACACTTCTGTTTTCCTCAGTGTGAAATATTTTTAACTGTTTTGTTTAGTCCTTATTTGTCTTCAAGACCAGTCTCTAAAGACACCTTTTTTTTTAATGTTTATTTATTTTTGAGACAGAGAGAGACAGAGCATGAATGGGGGAGGGTCAGAGAGAGGGAGACACAGAATCGGAAACAGGCTCCAGGCTCTGAGCTGTCAGTCAGCACAAAGCCCCACGCAGGGCTCGAACTCACGGACCACGAGATCATGACCTGAGCCGAAGTGGGCCGCTTCACCGACTGAGCCACCCAGGCGCCCCTAAAGACACCTGTTTTGTAGAATGCTTCCTGATCTATTTGTGAGAATTTATTTCACTTTCTTTTTTGTTTCTAACATGCACTATTATAACCATAGTATAGTCATAATTACATTGCAATTTATTTATCTCTTGCTTCTTTTTCCATTTGTATTTCTCTCCCACTAGGCTATAGATTTCTTTGAATAAAAAACATCCAGATCTTTGATATTCAATAAGGCTTATGAACTGAATTATGTGAAATCAAGGAATTCCTCATGATCTCTCACATATCAATTTATTTTAAAATCAATGTACAATTTTTTCCCCAGTTGTTTGTAAATGCTGCCTCTGAACATCCTCATCTTAAAGTTTGACTTACTTGTGGCAATCAAGTACATTTGTAATGTTTTTATTGAATAGTCCTAATATAGTGATGAAAAAGGGAGCATTTAAGTTGAGTTTAGAATTTGTCACTATCTGTGTGACTCAGCTTTTTAATCTGCAAAATAAGGATAATAATCATTAATGATTGTACCTCTTTCATGGGTTTGTCTGGAGGTTAAATGATACATTGAAAGGACTTAACACAATATCTAGTATATGTTAAGCACAACAAAATGGCAGGAAACTTAGGTTGTAAACTCTGGGAGGACAGAGATTTTTCAAAGCTATATCCTCAGTGCCCTTTTATGGTTCTAGGCATAAAGTGGTGGTCCAATAAATTTACTCTTTGAACAAATGAAATAATTTCAAATACATTAATCTTCCCTAATATTGTTATATAAAAAAATTCATACTCGATTTTGAATATTAAGTAAGAATAATCCAATTAAGAAAGGGAGAAGAAGGCAAAGTATATTCTTTTTTTTTTTAATTTTTTTTTCAACGTTTATTTATTTTTGGGACAGAGAGAGACAGAGCATGAACGGGGGAGGGGCAGAGAGAGAGGGAGACACAGAATCGGAAACAGGCTCCAGGCTCTGAGCCATCAGCCCAGAGCCCGACGCGGGGCTCGAACTCACGGACCGCGAGATCGTGACCTGGCTGAAGTCGGACGCTTAACCGACTGCGCCACCCAGGCACCCCGGCAAAGTGTATTCTAATGAAAGAAACAAGATTTCAAATAGAAGAAGGTATAAAAGAGGCATTGTAAATTGGGAAAAAGTCAGATTTACAATTTTGAAGGTTACAATACCTTTTCCCCTCCTCTTCCTCTTCATCATTAGTTACCATAATCAGTAATAACAGGTACCAAATTAATGACAGGAGAGTGGGGATGGAGAAATTATGATATAATACAGAGTTATTTAGAAGTCATCATGTATAGCTATGATTATGATATTGCCATCATATATAGTTATCCATTAGTTATTAATGGACATGAGAGTTTAACAAGAGGAAAATTTGAGAGTGAGCTCCAAAAATATATTTACCAAGTAGGTTATACAGGGAAAGAGTCCATTTCCATGATATATGATGATCACAGATTTAGACACTGAGTTTGAGATATCTGTGTAAGACAACCAAATGAAAATATCCAATAATCAATTGCACATATTCTAGGGATTTGGAAGGCATTTGGTCTGGAAAAGTAGATTAAAAAATCCATCACATATAGATCCAAAATTAAATCATGGCAGCTCACTGAGAAAAATGAAGAGAATGAGAAGAAAGGAAATAATGACAGAAAACTAGCAAAAATGCATATTTTAAATTGTGAAGTTCAAAACATAGAGTATGTTGTCTCTGGAGCAATAAGAAGAAGGAGATGGGCCAATGCAACCCAAAGCCACAGAGGAATAAGACAGACTTTGTGATTTTGACAATTATTATTTTTAATATACTTAAAAATGCCCTCATTGGAGTAGAAAATGGAAAATCTCAGCTACAGTTGGGAAGTAATAAAGTAAAAATAATGTGTCTTTGAGGGAAATCACTTTACACAGTTTCTGTTTTCTTTGCGAAGTAGGATATGTTATCTGCTAATTCTCCATGACACAAAGGAGAAAGAAACAGAACATTAATCAAGACAATTCTGAAGGTGGAAAATAGAACTCTTTGTTTTTTCCTTTGAGCTGGTAGTAGATGTTAAGTGCTATATTTACCCATTAATACTCTGCAAAGTCCCTGGTTAATGATTCTAAAAGTATAGACAATTCATCAACACATCATTGTAAATGGGCATAAAATGGATTTATGAATAAGCCTCAATTTTTATTTACTACCCTTATTTTGAGTGAATATGGATTTCTAATATTCATACACACATACACAAAAAAAATCTGTAAATTAAAAGATGGCTGTTGACATTTTTCACAGGTTTAACTGAATTAAAAAAATATTTCATACTTTCTATTCAAGGACTCTTTTTGCTAACTTTTCTTAATCTCATTAAAAAGAAAATGTTTTTTGTTCAATAATGATATTAAATTATTTTTGCTAGTATAGCAGAACAACAAACATTAATTCATGGCACAACTCAAATATGCAATAAAAATGCTCCTCTTTAATTTCTATCGGTCTAAATTATCAAATTTGGGGGAGCATAACTTTCTGAAATAACACCATTTTTAGATTCTTTTGACTAGTAGCTCATTTTTGAATAACCCAGTTTTCCTTGGATCAATGCTCAGTTTTTCACATTTCCTCTCTTGCCATTCTGACCATGAGACATAGCTGCTCCATGTTCAGACTGTCTAATGATACTTGGAGGAAATGAATGAAGCTTATTTTGTTTGCATACACATGTGCAGGTTTTTATGCTATTTTTGAGGCCTTCTTCTAGGTGATGTGGTCTGATCTGGGCGTTTGCACAGGAACGCAGCTGGCCCAGTTGAGCCATTGAATCTATTGTGCTGGCTAAGTCTGTGGATCTCATTTTTTTTCTTCTTTTTTTTTCTCTTTAAGTTTTTAAATTACTTGACTTTTTGCTCTATCCCCTGATCTCTGTTGGTTGATCAGTTTCAGGAGCCATGGTCTCATCACTATGGCCTATATAAATTTCTGGGCCCCTTTATACTGTGCTTTGGCCACAGGGACTCTGTATAGTACACTTAGATGTTCTGGTATGGATAATGTATATAATCACTGCTGTGCCATAATGTAGAATACAGCACAGAGCTTAATGCACAGCTTCTCCTAGAGCCTTGTAGTCTCCCCTCGCTCTAGCTATGTCTAGCCTTAATGCTTCTTATTTATGGTCCAGAACTGGGATACGGATACAAACACACACACACACACACACACACACACACACATACACACACACACATATATACGGAGAAAGAGAAAGAGATTTAATGAAGATTATAATATCCTGAAATTTTCCATCTTGAAAAGGAGAAAAAATATCTCATCAGTATAAACAGCTAGAGAAAAAGATGTAAATAGATCTGTCCCTCAGGGTGAGCACAGATACAGTGCTATGGATATTCTGGGAAGACAAATTAGTAAAAATATCACAAGGCACTTGAACTGGGCCTTATTTCTGAAGTAACAATTTCTGAAGTAAATATGAATGGAATTTGGCAAGCAACTGAGGTACTTAGGTTATTCTTAGAAAAGTAAACAATTTCAGGCAAGACACAGAGAGAGGAAAGGATTGGGCCTGTATGAAAAAAGAATTTTTAACTGGCTGAAAGACAGAGACTGTGAAGGAAGAAATGGAATATAACATGCTATAGGTGGAGGAGAAGCATATTATGAAAGGTTTTCAGGGCCAGATAGGAGGGTGGTCATTTTTCTATATGCAATTATTGACAGGTGAAGGTTACTGAGTGGGGCTGGGACCTGATCAGAATTTTTGTTAAAGCAGTCCTATTTGAATGTAGGCACTCTTGAGAATTTCAGAAATGATGGGAACCCAAATTCTTTCACTCAGTTTACTTTTCAAGAATTAATTAGTAAGCCTGTGTTTATAATGCATTATTCTGCTTCACAGGAAGCTAGTCATACATATGTTGTGCAATAGTCAGAACTTTGTTTTGACTATTTATTCCTTCTGTTTAACATTTTCACTGCTCAATCTTGTCCACTGGTTTCAAACATCAAGATTACTTTTTTATTCTCACTTAATGAAAATTTCCTGTTCCATTGTTTTATCCTGCTGTGTTCAAAATCACTAATTTCATAAAAGACATGCAATTTAAGTTACCTGTATTATTTTCATAAGGATGATTTTAATGGTCATAATTTTATGGTGGGAAGGAGCAAAAACTCTAGGGAGAGATAGCATACCTGCTCTCAGAAAGTAAGTAGCCTTGTGATCTGTCAACATGGTTATACTTAATGCTCTGCCATAATTAATTTAGGGAACTTAATTTCAAAGTTTAATTCTCATCAATAGTATAACATATCTTATAAAATGTATACATGAATTTTATTGGATCTGACTTTCTAAATTCATGAAATAATCCCCATCACACACACACATACACACACACAACACACACACACACACACACACACACACACAGGTTTATTGGCCACGTTTACTGTTTGTACAAAATATTATTGGTGATAAATTTACGAGACAGTCTCTCCACTCTTAAGAATAGAAATAACAATTCTAGGCATTGTGATTACATATCTCATTCAAAACTATTACAGAGGAAAAGAATAGATTACTAATCACTAAAGATGGACAGAATACTTTATTTTCAATGCAAATTTTAGCAATGAATCACTTTATATATATTTTTCCTCTTAGAATCAGAGGAATAGTCATTAAAGTTTTATTAAGTTCAATAACACTCTCATATTCTGCAAATTGCCTTCTTTGCTCCTGCTTTCTTCCTTCCTTTCTATTTTCCTGTTCCATATGAATTCAATCACTTAAACTAAGAGTGAAATAAACAAGGATGTACTTTTTGCAGCAACTTCATTAGGCATGAACAGTGCTAAATTTTTACATATTGAAAAATTATGTTCATCAATTTTAATAATATTGCTTGATTAATTTGAGCAATGTTTTTATTAAACTACTCTTTGAAATGTAAGTACAATGCTTAAAAATATGAGCAAATAAGAATATTGTATCATAGTCATATTTTTAAAGTGACTATATGTATGAAATACATGCAAACTTTCCTGTAATTCCTATTATATCAAAGAATATATATACAGAAACAAGTGATATTTAAATATATTTCCATTAAGAACATAAAATATCATAAAATATGAAATAGCAAATAGAGCAGGGTGATAGAAAATGGAATAACGGACTTCCAAAAATATATGTGTCAATAAAGCACTTAGGATTTCCATAAAAGCATAAAAAAGGCAACAAAAGAGTGAAAGAACTTAATGCCAAGCATCAGGCCCTGAAAATGATTGCTTAATTAGATCAAACTTTATTTAGATATGTATTGTTGAGATTCAAGGAGAGTCAAGTGATCATCTGTTTCTCTTCCTGCATGCAGATAATCGTAGGTAATCAATTTTAAAGATTATTGTAATAAAAATTTTTAAAGATTATTTTGACATATCATTTATATAAAAGGAAATGTATGTTATATTAAGTACATATATACAACTTTTTAAAAAATGAAGTGAATGACTCTATTCACAACCCAATTTTAAGAAGAGGGTAATAAAAAGTATGATCATGATCCATACCTTCTTTTGGGGATCAGGTCCTTCTTTATTTCCAGTGTGGATAAGCACTATTTGACTTCTGTGTTCAACATTCACTGGTTTTCATTTAAGTCATATATATTTAAATGAACGTGTATATATATTCTATAGTGTAATTATATTCTGTATTATAATTACATATTTTACTATATATTAAGTTATATATTATGTCTTATATATACATTTATGTATAATACACAATATGATTTTAAGTTTTAATTTTAAACTTTACATGAACAGTATCCCATGATGGACAATCTTATATAAGAGTTCTATGTCATTCAGTTTTATTTTCTGAATTCACCCATGTTTATATCTTAGAAATAGTTTATTCATTCCACTGTGGTAAAATTCATTATGTCAATGTACCATTATCCATTATCCATTTTTCTGTTTATGTACATTTGAATTGTTTTTAGGTGCTCACTTTTATATATGCTATTATATGGGTATTTTGGTATATTTCTCCCAGTGTGCATAATGAGGTATATGTTATGAAGTGGAATTGTTATGCCATATACAGATCTTGTTTTTGTCAGACATTGCCAGATTGTTCTCTGTCTGAAATTAGTTTACAACATAATTTATAATCTATCCATAGCTTATCCTCAGTTGGCATTAATAGTCATTCTAATATCTGACCACAATGTATAAAATATTTTCTTATATTTGGTTTGGTTTTGTGTATCCTTAATCATTGATGATGTTGAATTTCTTTCCATGAGTTTATTCACAGTTCTTTTGCATTTCTCTGAAATGTGTGTATGGATTTTCAGCTATTTATTTTTCTATGGGGTAATTTTCTTCCTATTGGTTATGTGAGTTGTTTATTTATTATAGGAGGATCTACTAGCTGTTTACCAAAATGCGTTTCTTTTTACTTTCTGGCTCAAGCTAGGTTTTATTTCTCAGTCTCTTGCAACAAAATATATTATGCAGCTTGGAATGTGAATGGAAATGATGTGTGCCACTTCCAGGACAAATGCATAAAAGCTTTCAATGTACACTCACCCCAGTACTTCTCCCTCCTGAAAATCGGGATGAAGACCTGGCCACAACCTTGGAAAAGGCAGGTTGAAGATTCTTTCCTGACTAATGGTGTGAGACAAAGTCCCTCCCCACATTCACCTATCCCTCCCCTCCATCATCAGCAGACACACACACACACACACACACACACACACACACACTGCTACTGCTACCACAGATCAAGGCCACTCTGCACTGAAACAATAAGAATTACAACTTTCAATGCATTAAGTCTGAATATTAAGTTCTCTGTTTTTGCTGCATAGTCCTCACTCTACTAATGCATGTATGATAGAATACAATCTTTTGGTCATTAGACTCATTTCATATACATTCTTCCAGGTGTTGTTTTCTTTGGTGAAAACAAAATTTAATTTTAATATAGTTGAATTTATTGTACCTTTCCTTTAAGGAATAGCCTTTTTATTATTTTTTGGCTTGTTACAACATTGTACTTGCCAAGGTAAAAAATGTATTGCTTTATATTTCTTCTCACAAAAGGTTAATGCTTTTTATTTTTCTTATTTGAGGCTTTTAAATATGATGTAAAGATGAGAAACAATTGATTTCATATCGATAAATTGTCAGGACATAAGGTTTCACCTAAACAATCTGTTCCTCACTGATATTCCCTAGCCATAAATCAAGCTTTTAATATATGTGTAGGTCAGTCTCTAGGTCTCTCTTCAGCACTGCTATCACACTGTCTTCATTCTTTTGCCTCAGAATATTTGCATATCCTGTAGAGCAACTTTTCATACACAATTTTTCTTCTTCAGATATATCTTCTCTGTTTTTGTCCTTGTTTCCATATAAATGCTTAAATGTTAGTCAAATTTCATAAAACTTTCAAGTTTGGATTTCATTGACTCTGAAGATAAATTTGAGTAGAATAAACCTATTTACCATTGTGATTCTTTATATTTCATACTTTTCCATTTATTTAGGTCCTTTGCAATGTTCTTTACTAAGAGTATATATTATCCCACAAACATATTCCATGTGATCTGTTAGATACAGTCCTGATTATATCATTTGTTGCTATAAATTTTAATAACTTAAAAATAAACTTTTATTGGCATTTAATACATAAAAATAAAAATGTACTTCTCACAATTATACATCCAAACAGAGTTTTTTAGATAATGAGTAAGCACATTTAACCAGTAGGTCATAACCATCTCAACTTTCATGCATTTGATTAATGTTTTATAATTTGGAATTTTGACTAGATTGCTAAACACACTGTTTATTTTTATTTATTTTTTATTTTTTTTTCAACGTTTATTTATTTTTGGGACAGAGAGAGACAGAGCATGAACGGGGGAGGGGCAGAGAGAGAGGGAGACACAGAATTGGAAACAGGCTCCAGGCTCTGAGCCATCAGCCCAGAGCATGACGCGGGGCTCCAACTCACGGACCGCGAGATCGTGACCTGGCTGAAGTCGGACGCTCAACCGACTGCGCCACCCAGGCGCCCCCTAAACACACTGTTTAGTTCATTGCTCATGCTTTTTTATTGGACATTGTAATAATGTCAACATGATATATAAGTTTCTGTTCTTCTTTTGTCTCAGACTGCTAACTGAAACATGACCCATTGGCATTGATTTTCAGACAAATAATGTACTGTTTGAGTACAGCACTTTGGTAGACATTATGCATTCCATTGGTTTATACCAGAAATGGAATTGCTATGTTGTAGGATATTAATTAATTCAGCTTTAAGAGATTGTATCATACAGATACAGTTTTCTAAAGTGGTTGTATTAAAAAAACTTACATGAAAAAGTAAAATAAATAAAAGAGATAAGAATAAAAAGAGTGGAATAATACTGTATTTTCACAAATAACAACAGAATCTTTGTGAGATTTGTAGAAAATTAACAAGTGTATAGTTATAGAACATTAGAATAAATAAACACTTTTAGCAATTTTACTCTATGAAAGATAAACAAAATAAGTTTTATTGTTATAGATGTTAAAGACAAATAAAATGCCATTCCTTCAAAAGGTATTGTAGAGTTTACTCAAATCTGTCAAAATATTATGAGACTTCCACTTCCAGGAATATGACAGGTGAGATATTTTTCAAAGATCCTCTTACTGTATTGCCTAGATGTTTTATAAACACAATAAATAAAATTTTACATGCATAGCTAAATGTTCTAGAGAGGAAACAAATCTCCAGTACTCCCTGATAGCAAATAAAGAAGGAAAATAAGAAACTGAAGCCACAGTAAAATTGTGAGCAAAGATGAAATTCAGAGCAGGTTGACACTTTGGGGCAAAATGGGGAAAGAGGCTTACTGGGGTTTGGAATACAGATAGAGGCTCCATTTGGTTCAAAAATATCCCTCCAAAAAATAAAAAAAAAGGATAAAAATATATTTTCTTGTTAGTTTAACACTTTTTCTATTGCTTATTTTATTCCATTTTTAAATTTCTTAAATGCATTAAGGGTTTATTTTGTAATATACATTTCATAATTTCAATATATAAAAGCCATGGGGTCTAAAGCTTTTCCTTTTTTTTTTTTTCTGTAGTGAGTTGCTCATGGAACTTGAAATTTTTTTCTTATAGCTTATAGTTGGCTGAATATTATCTGTGGAAAATACTTAGCCTGAATAGAACATGACTTCCTGGGAGAAATTTTGCTTTTGCTTCTTCTGGGTGTCAGAAACACTATCAAACTATGACCATTTTAAATCATTTCCCACACTGTGATTGCCCAAATCGTCTAGATAATAGAAATTCAAACCTCAAGATCACTTAAAAGCAGTCTTATTTTTGTTACTGGTATTAATATTAGCTTCTTATCATTAATATTCTTTGTTGAGGTCATGACAGAGGCAGACATTTTTCTTTATAGGCTCTTTTAATTGATAAATTCGCTTTTGTTCTAGTCTGTGGGGAATAAGCTTAGGAATCCCCCCGGGCTTACACCAATGGGTTAACAAGGTATAAAGAAATACAAAGCCATAGAATGTTCACACCAGAGTTTGGGTTAACCAGATTGGCACCCTGAGAATAGGGATGTGCAAAGGCACCTCAAGAATAGGTAGGTGCATAGGCACCCCAAAATAGAAAGGGGGTACAGAGCCCCTAGAATACAGAGGGAAGGGCAAAGGCCCAAAATAGAAATGGGTGCAAATGTGCCCAATACATAGGTATATGAAATAAACAAGATTAGATATTCAGGGTGGAAGCACCCCCAATTTAGTACTATAGCAGAAAAGCTGCTTTCACAGGAAGATAGGGCCAAGATAGGTAAATTGGTGAATTGGACTTTGGACCACTGAGCTGCAGGCAAAGCAGCCCAGAGCAATGATGGTGAGGAAAAGGTGCCTTGTTAACCCTGAGGTTATTCCATATCTGTCACATCCCCTAGGCTAGCTAAGATAAATAGGCACTACACCTCCTGTCTGCCATTAACGACCATCTACCCATCTGCCCAGTACCAGGATTTTGTTTTATATTGACCCAAACCCCAAACACTGTATATCTTCAAAATCCCCCTTTTCCCTCACATCCCAAAGTTAATGTTCACAGTTTCTTTGTCCCTTTGTGCACGTCCATTGCCATGTTTGTAAGCCTTCTGATCTAAATAAATATGGGGCAAGGACCCTTATTCAGGGCTCTTGTCTTTTCCCGGAACATTAGCCATCTCTCACTTTAATCCTGTGTCCGCTCTTTTGCTGGCCAAAAGAGAACTTTAGACTGAGAGTCCATGACACTAGTCTACCTTTTCATGCATTGAGAATGTAGACTTTCTATGGGCTGAAGTCTGTTGTCACCCCAGCCACACAGGCCCACACCAAGCCATTTTTCCTTTGTGCCCAAAGTGCTACACTGTCTTAGATTCCATGTTTGCTGACTATTTTCTAGCAAATTAAAACCACAATAACATGTCATTTCTCACCCAACAGAATGACTATAAAGTAAAAGGCAGATGATAGCAAACACTGACAAAGATGTAGAAAAATGGGAATCTTCATACTTTTCTGGTGAGAATGTGAAGTGGTGAAATCATGTTACGATTCATGTTCATATGCATGGAAAACATACTCTTAAAAAGGAAATATAAATTTACCATATGATGCAGCAATTCCACTCCTAGGTATATACCCAAGAGACTCAGAACATACATCCGCATGAAGATAAGTACACTAATGTTCTTAGCAGCATGATTTAGAAGAGCTATGAACAAACCTCAAAAACATTGTGCTAAATGAAAGGAGTCAATCACAAGATATCATCTATAATATGGTTTAATTTATTAAAAATATTATGAGGGGCACCTGGGTGGCTCAATCGATTAAGCATCCAACCTCAGCTCAGGTCAGAGCCTCACTGTTTGCAAGTTGGAGCCACAGGTCAGGCTCTATGCTGACAACTCAGAACTTGGAGCTTGCTTCGGATTCTGTGTCTCCCTCTGTCTCTGCCCCTCCCCTACTCACACACTGTCTCTTTCTGTCTCTTAAAAATAAATAAATATTGAAAAATAAAAAATAAAAATAAAATATCATGAAAACCCAAATCTATATAGAGATTAAACTCAAACCTATAGTGGTTGCCTAGGGTGAGTGGTTGGGGAGCTGGGACAAATATTAACAGTAAATGAGCATGAAGGATCTTATTGTGGTGATAGAAATGTTATAAAACTGATTTAACACGATATTTGCACAACCTGCTAAATTTACTAGAAAAAAATAAAATAAAATAAAATATACATTGACTTACACACTTGAAATGAGTGAGTGATATATTACCTACATAAAAATCATGGTCTATGTTATATTATATAATTATCACATAAAATTATTTTCAAGGTACATATTTATATTCAAAAAATTAACTTCACTTCTAGAACAGTTAATTTTAGATTATGTCTTTACAGTGATTATTTAGCAGCATAATTAGCCTGTTCTTATCCAAATGCACAATCATCTTTTTTTTTATTTTTATGGAAGCTATTTCTATGCCATTGGTCTAACTATGATGCCAGATATTTAATAAATAGGTGAAAGAGAATGTATGCCTGAAGGAAATCCTATTTTGATCAAAAGAAGCCTTTTGAAGCATTTATAAGATTATTTCCATCAGCTTTGTTTTGCCAATAAGGACTAAAGCACAGATATTGAATGACTATAGATCTTTTTTTTTCAATCTGATAGCTTAATTTTTAACTAATCATGCCTATACAGATTCCAAGAAAAGTAAACAAAAACTGAAAGTAATCTAATAAAATTACTTTTATTTTTTGACATACGTGTCTAACGTCTGTCTTTTTCTAATTAAAGCCATTAGTTGGATAATATAGACTTGCAACTTGTGAAACACATAGTGTTATAAAATTTGGATAAAATGCCTTTCAAATAGGAGCCTTAAAAGTTTGGGACAGTAGTAATTTTAGTGAAAACAGCTGCATACAGTATCTCTAATATGGGGTAGTAAGTATTCCAGACACCATCATGCTGGTCTATTGCATGTCGGAAAACTTATTATTCCTTTAAAAAACATCACACTAAAGTTGATTCTTAAAGATCCAGGTGGAAGTTTAGTTTTAGAATGAAATATTCCAGGGAATCTATCATATCTGTAATTAATTAATTAATACTGCTGAATAGGCCTGACAGCAAGATAAACCATGCAGTTAGGTGGTTAAGATCATTAGAGCCAGATTAGAGCAGAGGTAACTAGATTACTAATCCTCTTTCAAAAATAGGCTAACCCATGAACTAGCCTGAGGGGTGGGTGGGGCGAAGATTCTCAGTGACTATTGACAGAGTTTTTGTTTGTTTGACCAAACTTCTTTAGTCAGTTCTTGAAATACTTCTATGTCCATCTATGTACTTCCTTGTAAAAGTTTTATGAAGAACCCTGTTAAGTCCATTTAACCAGAAAATTCAACAGCATTCTTCTCAAAGCTAGAACAAGCAATCCTAAAATTCGTGTGGAACCACAAAAGACCCTGAATAGCCAAAGTAATATTGAAGAAGAAGACCAAAGCAGGAGGCATTACAATCCCAGACTTTAGCTTCTACTACAAAGCTATAATCATCAAGACAGCATGGTATTGGCACAAAAACAAACACATAGACCAATGGAATAGAATAGAGACTCCAGAATTCCACCCACGAAAGTATGGCCAACTAATCTTTGACACAGCAGGAAAGAATATCCAATGGAAAAAGACAGTCTCTTTAACAAATGGTGCTGGGAGAACTGGACAGCAACACACAGAAAAATGAAACTAGACCACTTTCTTACACTATTCACAAAAACAAACTTAAAATGGATAAAGGACCTGAATGTGAGACAGGAAACCTTACAGGAGAAAGCAGGAAAAAACCTCTCTAACCTCAGCCGCAGCAATTTCTTACTTGACACATCTCCAAAGGCAAAGGGAATTAAAAGCAAAAATGAACTATTGGGACCTCATGAAGATAAAAAGCTTCTGTACTGCAAAGGAAACAATCAACAAAACTAAAAGACAACCAACGGAATGGGAAAAGATATTTGTAAATGACATATCGGACAAAGGGCTAGTATCCAAAATCTATAAAGAACTCACCAAACTCCACACCCAAAAAAACAAATAATCCAGTGAAGAAATGGACCAAAAACATGAATAGACACTTCTCTAAAGAAGACATCCAGATGGCCAACAGGCACATGAAAAGATGCTCAACCTCACTCCTCATCAGAGAAATACAAATCAAAACCACACTGAGATACCACCTCCTGCAGTAAGAGTGGCTAAAATGAACAAATCAGGAGACTGTAGATGCTGGAGAGGATGTGGAGAAATGGGAACCCTCTTGCACTGTTGGTAGGAATGCAAACTGGTGCAGCCACTCTGGAAAACAGTGTGGAGTTTCCTCAAAAAATTAAAAATAGATCTACCCTATGACCCAGCAATAGCACTGCTAGGAATTTACCCAAGGGATACAGGAGTGCTGATGCATAGGGACACTTGTGCCCCAATGTGCAGCACTTTCAACAATAGCCAAATTCTGGAAAGAGCCTAAGTGTCCTTCAACTGATGAGTGGATAAAGATTGTGGCTTATATACACAATGGAATACTACTTGGCAATGAGAAAGAATGAAATATGGCCTTTTGTAGCAACGTGGATGGAACTGGAGAGTGTTATGCTAAGTGAAATAAGTCAGGCAGAGAAAGACAGATACCATATGTTTTCACTCTCATGTGGATCCTGAGAAACTTAACAGAAGACCATGGGGGAGTGGAAGGAAAACAAAACAAAACAAAAGTTGGAGAGGGAGGGGACCAAAGCATAAGAGACTCATAAAAACTGAGAACAAACTGAGGGTTGATGGGTGGTGGGAGGGAGGGGAGGGTGGGTGATGGGCATTGAGGAGGGCACCTGTTGGGATGAGCACTGGGTGTTGTATGGAAAACAATTTGACAATAAATTTCATAATAAAAAAAATAATAACCAGAAACTCCCACCCTCCATATCTTATCTCCCTCAACATTAGATTAGATTTTTCATCCTCCATCATCATCCTCCAGGTGATGTCTGATCACCCTGGTCTGTCTTCAGTTAGAATCCTGTTACATCAGTTTAGCCAGATCTCCTCCTTACCCTTGATGTTTCCTCTTACTAATTTTCCCCTCTTGTTGCTTAGCTATAAATGTTGTATTCAGCATTTGCTCATGGTGTATTCAGAGTTGAGCTCATTCTCTCTCCCCCACTATATAATCCCATTACAGTAACCCTTATATCTATTATGAAGATCCCAAATAAAGTCTGATTTATCATCTTTAATGAGCTTCACTGATTTTTTTCTCTTTAACACTATCAATGGGGAAATAATTTAAGCATAATTATGATTTCCTTTAGAAAATTCACCTAAGAATTAACTTTTAGAACAATCATTTTGGGAGGAGGTAGTTAATGCTAAAATGTAGATTGAACAACTTTGATGATGCTTGGAATGCAACAATTTTTCTTTATTCATTGAAAAAAAATATTGAAATACATCACCAATTGTGTTAAAATCTAAATAAGCTTGCCCAAATAGAGGATCTTCCTGCATCTCATAAGAAGTCCACAGGAATTTTTATGGGCAGAATCATCACTTCTTCAGGGAACATAGCTTTGCACATTTTAAATTCTCCCTGGAAAATGACTGACTGATGTCCCAGTGTTCTGTGTCACATAGTAGATAAAGAGCTGGAAATCATCGGCTACCTGACTGAACTGTAAAACAGATTTACTGTGTCTGCTGAGAAGTTCCTTATTTTCATAGCAACTCTGTAGATTTAGCAGGATGAGTTAGTGACAAAATGAGGAGATTAATGTATAAACTTTCCAAATGAGTTTATATTTTAATACCCACTGGAATGTTGGTAATTGCCATCCTAATATAATCATTTAGATTTTGTTGGATTGCACTTTTTTCTAATATCAAACAATTTTTAAAAGATTAGATCTTTATAAATGTTTTAATTTGGTTGCCATCATGGTAGTTAGTTGATAAGATGACCCTCCAAGTCCAATGAACCACATTTCCAATGAACCAAGTCCAATGAACCATCATATCCAAAGATGTAAATACCCTTCATTATTTAAACTTGGGCTGACCCTGATGTAAGCAATGTAGTGCAGCAAAGATGGGTTGATCTTTCTGATTATAAGATTATAAGAAACCCAGTTCCTTCTGCCTTAGTCTCTTGGAAGCTTTACTTGGGGAAAGCAGGACATAATGGAAGATATCTAACTACTTTGAGATTCCTGTATTATGAGAAAGCCAACATGGAGGGTTTTCAAGAAGAGAAAAATGCTTCATCAGTTTCTTACTGTTATATAGGTTATATTTTCACGTTCAGTCCACAAATTTTGCACATAACATTCAAGTCTATAATTGACTTCAAGTAATAGGAAATTTGTAATCTCTCACAGCCACCTATGGTATAATTTTATTCATCATCTGTCCACGCATACAAGTCTAAAACTTCTATTCACCATTTAGATTTTTATATAAAACTGAATATACAAGTAGAATACTTGTATTTAAGTGAATATCAACAAGTATTTGGATTTGAAATTATTTGGGCTATTTCTTTTTTTTTTCTTCCAAATGTTCTATGGAATTACAGGAGCTTCATGAACTTAGATAGTAAATATAGCACTTAAGAAATAAATGAAAAGGACATATATTTATAAACATAACAAAAAGGAAGAAATGCAGTAAAGGAATTACATTTCTTGATGTTTGAAGAATTCACAGGTATATCAAAAATCTGTTAATATTTTAGTTGATTTCAATGTCTTGATATGATTTAAATACACACAAAGGTACTGTATATAAATGCATATATATTTAATTCATGTATATATTCTGTATATTCACATGTATTTATATATATGAATCATGTACAAGAACCCTAAATAGGTCTTTAATAATTAAATAAGAATGATAAAAAATATCAAATGGAAATGTGAAAAATTCTCTTCAAATATGATAGACATTACAAAGAATGACATATATATGTCCATTGATATAAATGTTAACAAAATGTATTGGAAATAATCATAAAATGCTATAATTTTGTGAAGGAAATGCATATTTAAAAAATTTAATTTAGCCTATTGGACATTTTCATTTTTCTCTGCTTATTTCAAGCCTAAATATGAGCTTTCTGGCATGCAACAGAAACAACAGAAGGAGACCAAGTAAAGATTAGGTCATTCTTAGCCATCATGTTCTGAATTCTTTTTTTGTTTCAGTGCCATCACTGAATTCTCTTTTTGATTTGTTTCTTATTCTAAATTGCCTCCGTATTTCTACTGAGTGAATTTTCCACTCTGCATTATCAATTTAATAAAAAAATATTATAGACTCAATTTGTATAAATATCTGCTAAAGTTCTCTCAGATAAGTTGTCTTGGAAATATTTTAGGTGGATTTAAAAACCAAATATCTTCAAATAAAAGTACAAATAAACACCTGATACAATTAATATTATAATTTCATATTTTTATATTGTTGTCAATAGTGGGGAACCAGTAAGAAAAAAAATTCTCATAAAAGAATAAATTTATAAAAATGAGGTTGTCAGAATTGAAAAGCTTCAATCATTGCTAAACTCTTACATTAGGCTTTCTGAAACAGTATCGATAGCTGATTTTAGAAGGAAATTTTGGATGTTTTATAGTTAAATCACTGTTATCCAAAATATCATTTTTATTTGAACATTTGATGGCAGTGAAAATATGGTTGATTCTTATTCTAAATCAAAATCATTTCACAAAAAAGAAGTTTAACATATCTTTTCTCCTTTCATAAAAGAAAGTGATACTATTTTAAAACTCACATTACTGAAAATGAGAGATTTCCAGACATCCTGCTGATCACATGAAAGTATTTAACTACACAGTAAGGAATTTGAGTGATGTTACTTAGCCAGAGGAAGGAAAAGAAGGGCAAAAGTGATGCAGAAGCATTTTTCCCCATGATTCAAATTAGTTAGGCATGTTGATTTTTGTGGTTGCTGCTAAAAGTGCATTACAACAAGATTTTAATGAATCTGTCACATCCTTCGCTTTATTTCCAGTTGGAAACATGTGGTCTCATTTAGAATATCTTTTTTATTTTTTCCTTAGGTCACTTGGCACACCCCAAGCTATTTGATTTCTTTTAATCAAGAAAATGAAGCACATTTGCTAAGTCTTTTTATTAATCTGATTTTGACAAACATCTAGGATTCTCAATTCTTAGGTTTAGGCTAGCTTAACTTGGGATATTAAAAAAAAATAAGTTTGCTACAATCCAGTTTATTTTATGAAAGAAAATCAGGATAAAATAAAATCATTAGAAAAACAGAATAAAAAAAATTGGGAAAGATTAAGATGATAATGACTCTAAGAAATTTATTATTCAAAATTCTTCTGGATTGAGGTAAGACAAATGTTATTAAAATTATATATTTCACAAGTATATATGTGCATGCATAGATGTATATTTATATTTATAGAGGTATAAAGACAACATGATTTTGATACAGCTGTAAGTCATAAGAAAGTTGTAAATGATTGACTATTTCTTTTTTCTAACTATTTCGTTTAAGAAGAATAAATCTAAGATACTTGGAAGAGAAAGAATGAGTATTTTAAAGGTAGCAGAAGTAGTCACCTTATAGATTTCACCTACAAATTAGGAAAAATAGTAGGAGTTGATTACTCACTATATATATATATATACGTAAAACTATATATATAGTTATATATTATATACACATATATATACATATATATAACGTATATATATAGTTATATATATGTATACATATATACGTATATATATACGTTATATATTATAAACACATAGAAACATATAAACATATAAACACATAAAAGTTATATATTATATGTTACATATATATAATATATACGTTACATATTATAAACACATAGAAACATATAAACATATATTATATATTTTATATATATCATATATATTATGATATAATATATCACAATATATCATATAATAATAATATTATATGAAAATATGATATGAAAATATGATATGAAAATATGATAATAATATTATGATATGAAAATATGATATGAAAATATGATATGAAATATCTTACAGGAAATATACACAAAAAGATTTGTGTATGATAAATGGGAGACCTAGATGAAATAAACCCATATGAATATTGCATGATATATACATGTTATAAATATAAATATGTATCACACCATGTGCTGTATATAATAGATATTTATACCATATACAAGTATATATAGAGCAAGATTGCTAGAAAACAGCCACATGGCTATCAAGTGCATGGATATACATCTGTATATTTAGGCCTAATTAACTTGTAAAAGCAATGACTAATCCATTCCTCATTATGTGTTCTCTATAATAATGTTTATTAAGTGTTCCAAGCACAATGCTACAATAAATAATGTCATGATGAGAATCTTAGTTGCTATCATCAAGGAAGTCAATTTTCCTGTGTTCAAAGAACTTAATATCCAATAGGAGGAAACAGTTATATAAATGAAAAAGCACAAAAAACTGAATTTTATGACAGAAGAATAAATAAAAGGATGGGGAAGTGGAAGTCACATGTTCCATGTAGTCAAATACACTGTAATCTGATTTTGAGCCACAACACTTATAATCTGACAACTTTGAACTCTCGGAGCTATATATTCAAAATGGATGTAATACAATTGACCCTTAAACAACACATGTTTGAATTGTACAGTTCTGCTTATATGCAGGGTTTCTACAGTATAGCACTGTAAATGTATTTTAACTTCCTATTGATTTTCTTTTTTATTAATTTTTAAAAATGTTTTTATTATTTATTTTTGAGAGACAGAGAGACAGAGAGAGACAGAATGTGAGTGGGAGAGGGGCAGAGAGAGACCTAGACAGAATCTGAAGCAGGTTCCAGGCTCTGAGCTGTCAGCACAGAGCCCTACACAGAGATCCAACTCATGAGGCTTGAGATCATGACCTGAGCCGAAGTTGGACACTTACCTGACTGAGGCACTCAGTCGTCCCTTTTTTATGATTTTTCCTAATGACATTTTCTTTTCTGTAGCGTAATATATTGTGAGATTACAGTATACAATACATAGAATATACAAAATATGTGTTAATCAACTGTTTATGTTATTAGTAAAGCTTCTGGTCAACAGTAAACTATCAGTAGTTAAGTTTTGGGGGAGTCACAAGTTGTATGTAGATTTTTTACTGTGAGCGAGGTCAGTGTCCTTAAAGTTGTTCAAAAGTCAGTGGTAATATAACCTATTCAAAAGCTGTTAAGAAGACTGAAATTAATAAACTTAAAATGTCCAGCACAGTATATATGTCACATGTAACACTTCAGTAAATTATATATATATATACATATATATATATATATATATATATATATTGCTGCTATTATTACTACCAAGGTGGCTACATGAACTGGCAGTTGACAAATTTGAAATTGTCACTGTATATAAGTGGGATTTAGATGATATGCAAGCATATTTAATATTCTGAGGAGTTTCTGTCTATAAAGTTATTCAAATAGAAGAGAAGTGAACAGATTAATTGTAGGTAATATTTATATCTGGGTTGCAACTCTGAAATGGGTTGCAATAGATTGTCCCTGTGATTCCTGAGTATAATTCCACAGGACATAATATGAAAATGGAGAAAAAGAAAATATTGATCAAGTTGCCATAAGCATTACAATTTTCTAGATAAAGAGAACCCAAAGGAATTAAGAATTTTTGTGATGATCAGGGACACCTTGATGGCTCAGTCAGTTAAGCATCTGACTTCAGCCCAGGTCATGATCTTGGGGTTCGTGAGTTCAAGCCCTACTTCAGGCTCTGTGCTGACAGCTCAGAGCCTGGAACCTGCTTCAGATTCTATGTCTCCTTCTCTCTCTTCCCCCTCCCTGCTTGCATTCTTCCCTCTCCCCAAAATAAATAATCATTAAAAAAAAAAAGAATTCTAATGATCAACTAACTTGTTAGTGGTGTCTATGGAACTCAAGCCAAGGACATTTGTTTTCTAGGGTGTGCCTTTTCCATTGCACCCTGCAGCATTATATTACAGTGTGTTGACTCCAATTGCAACCCATAACAATCTGTCCCCCATGGGACAGTTGGGGCTGATTTTAAATATTACATTACAGTAATGAAATTTCACCTATTTTCCTGATAATAGATAGATATAAGTTAACCTGTTTTTTATTTAAGGCTTGAGGAAGTTCTACTCTTTTTTTGTGCATTGATATACCATTTATCAACTTGTATTTAGAAAGTTAGGATTCTGGGAGGAAGATGGCAGTGTAGGAGCACACTGGGCTCACCGCGTCCTGCTGATCACTTAGATTCCACCCACACCTGCCTAAATAACCCAGAAAACCACCAGAAGACTAGCAGAACGATTCTCTGGAGCCAAGCATAGATGAGAGGCCCACGGAAGAGGGTAGGAAGGGCGGAGAGGCGGTGCAGGCTACACAGACTGGCACTGGCAGGAGGGAGCTGGGGCAGAGGGGCAGCCTGCTTGCAAAGCAGAGCCCCTGAGTCTGGCTTGCAAAAGCGGAGGGGCTGGACGGAGTGTGCTCGGAGAGCAAGCAGGTCTTAACATCTGGAAGGTTATGAGCTAACAGCTTTGCTTGGAGAGCAGGAGGGCTGGAGGACAATGGGAGGGAGAGTTGTTGAGCCCCGGACAACAGAGCACAACTTGGCGGGTAACAGAGGTGCTCGCCAGAGCCATCTCCCTCGCCCAGCCCCCAGCCCAAATCCCAAAGGGAACCAGTTCCTGCCAGGGAACTTGCCTGCACCCTGCAAACACCCAATGCTGTGCTTCTGCAAATCCATCCTTCCGGCGGGGGGTCTGACTCACTCCCAGTGCCACAAGACCCCTCCTGAAGTGGATCACTGAAGGAAAAGCGAGCTGAGCCTGCCCCTCCCACCCCTGTGCACCTTGCCGATCCACACCAGCTAATACGCCAGATCCCCAGCACCACAAGCCTGGCAGTGTGCAAGTAGCCCAGAGGGGCCACGCATCCCCACAGTGAATCCCACCCCTAGGAGAAGGGAAGAGAAGGCACACACCAGTCTGACTGTGGCCCCTGCGGTGGGCTGGGGGCAGACATCAGGTCTAACTACGGCCCCGCCCATCAACACAAGTCATTCAAGACAGCACAGGGGAAGTGCCCCGCAGTCCCACACCACTCCAGGGACTATCCAAAATGACGAAACGGAAGAATTCCCCTCAGAAAAACATCCAGGAAATAATAACAGCTAATAAACTGATCAAAAATGATTTAAACAATATAACAGAAAGTGAATTTATAATAATACTCATAAAATTAATCACTGGGCTTGAAAACAGTATACAAGACAGCAGAGAATCTATTGCTACAGAGATCAAGGGACTAAGGAACAACCAGGAGGAGCTAAAAAATGTTATAAATGCGCTGCAAAATAAAATGGAGACAACCACAGCTCAGATTGAAGAGGCAGAGGAGACAATAGGTGAACTAGAAGATAAAATTATGAAAAAAGAAACAGCTGAGAAAAAGAGAGATAAAAAAATCCAGGAGTATGAGGGGAAAATTAGAGAACTAAGTGATGCACTAAAGAGAAATAATATACGCATAATTGGTATTCCAGAGCAGGAAGAGAGAGGGAAAGGTGATGAAGGTGTACTTGAAGAAATAATAGCTGAGAACTTCCCTGATCTGGAGAAGGAAAAAGGCATTGAAATCCAAGAGGCACAGAGAACTCCCTTCAGACGTAACTTGAATCGATCTTCTGCACGACATATAGTGAAACTGGCAAAATACAAGGAAAAAGAGAAAATTCTGAAAGCAGCTTGAGATAAATATGCTCTAACATACAAAGGGAGACCAATAAGACTCGTAACAGATCTCTCTACTGAAACTTGGCAGGCCAGAAAGGAATGGCAGGAAATCTTCAATGTAATGAACAGAAAAAATATGTAGCCAAGAATCCTTTATCCAGCAAAACTGTCATTTAGAATAGAAGGAGAGATAAAGGTCTTCCCAAACAAACAAAAACTGAAGGAATTCATCACCATTAAATCAGCCCTACAAGAGATCCTAAGGGAGATCCTGTGAGACAAAGTACCAGAAACATCGCTACAAGCATGAAACCTATAGACATCACAATGACTCTAAACTCTTATCTTTCTATAATAACACTGAATGTAAATGGATTAAATGCGCCAACCAAAAGACATAGGGTATCAGAATGGATATAAAACAAGACCCATCTATTTGCTGTCTACAGGAGACTCATTTTAGACCTGAGGACACCTTCAGATTGAGAGTGAGGGGATGGAGAACTATTTATCATGCTACTGGAAGTCAAAAGAGAGCTGGAGCAGCCTTACTTATTTCAGACAAACTAGACTTTAAATTAAAGGCTGTAACAAGAGATGAAGAAGGGCATTATATAATAATTACATGGTCTATCCATCAGGAAGAGCTAACAATTATAAATGTCTATGCGCCGAATACCGGAGCCCCCAAATATATAAAACAATTAATCATAAACATAAGCAACCTTATTGATAAGAATGTGGTAATTGCAGGGGACTTTAACGCCCCACTTACAGAAATGGATAGATCATCTAGACACACGGTCAATAAAGAAACAAGGGACCTGAATGAGACATTGGATCAGATGGACTTGACAGATATATTTAGAACTCTGCATCCCAAAGCAACAGAATATACTTTCTTCTCGAGTGCACATGGAACATTCTCCAAGATAGATGACATACTGGGTCACAAAATAGCCCTTCCTAAGTATACAAGAATTGAGATCATACCATGCATACTTTCAGACCACAATGCTATGAAGCTTGAAATCAACCACAGGAAAAAGTCTGGAAACCTCCAAAAGCATGGAGGTTAAAGAACATCCTACTAAAGAATGAATGGGTCAACCAGGCAATTAGAGAAGAAATTTAAAAAATATATGGAAACAAATGAAAATGAAAATACAACAATCCAAACGCATTGGGATGCAGCGAAGGCAGTCCTGAGAGGAAAATACATTGCAATCCAGGCCTATCTCAAGAAACAAGAAAAATCCCAAATACAAAATCTAACAGCACACCTAAAGGAACTAGAAGCAGAAAAGCAATGGCAGCCTAAACCCAGCAGAAGAAGAGAAATAATAAAGATCAGAGCAGAAATAAACAATATAGAATCTAAAAAAACTGTAGAGCAGATCAGCGAAACCAAGAGTTGGTTTTTTGAAAAAATAAACAAAATTGATAAACCTCTAGCCAGGCTTCTCAGAAAGAAAAGAGAGAAGACCCAAATAGATAAAATCATGAATGAAAATGGAATTATTACAACCAATCCCTCAGAAATACAAGCAATTATCAGGGAATACTATGAAAAACTATATGGCAACAAACTGGACAACCTGCAAGAAATGGACAAATTCCTAAACACCCATACACGTCCACAACTCAATCAGGAAGAAATAGAAAGCATAAACAGACACGTAACTAGTGAAGAAATGGAATCAGTTATCAAAAATCTCCCAACAAATAAGAGTCCAGGACCAGATGGCTTCCCAGGGGAGTTCTACCAGACGTTTAAAGCAGAGATAATACCTATCCTTCTCAAGCTATTCCAAGAAATAAAAAGGGGAGGAAAACTTCCAGACTCATTCTATGAAGCCAGTATTACTTTGATTCCTAAACCAGACAGAGACCCAGTAAAAAAAGAGAACTACAGGCCAATATCCCTGATGAATATGGATGCAAAAATTCTCAATAAGATACTAGCAAATCGAATTCAACGGCATATAAAAAGATTTATTCACCATGATCAAGTGGGATTCATTCCTGGGATGCAGGGCTGGTTCAACATTCGCAAATCAATCAACGTGATACATCACATTAATAAAACAAAAGATAAGAACCATATGATCCTGTCAATCGATGCAGAAAAAGCATTTGACAAAATTCAGCATCCTTTCTTAAAAAAACCCTTGAGAAAGTCGGGATAGAAGGAACATACTTAAACATCATAAATGCCATTTATGAAAAGCCCATAGCTAACATCATCCTCAATGGGGAAAAACTGAGAGCTTTTTCCCTGAGATCAGGAACACGACAGGGATGTCCACTCTCACCGCTGTTGTTTAACATAGTGTTGGAAGTGTTAGCATCAGCAATCAGACAACAAAAGGAAATCAAAGGCATCAAAATTGGCAAAGATGAAGTCAAGCTTTCACTTTTTGCAGATGACATGATATTATACATGGAAAATCCGATAGACTCCACCAAAAGTCTGCTAGAACTGATACAGGAATTCAGCAAAGTTGCAGGATACAAAATCAGTGTACAGAAATCAGTTGCACTGTTATACACTAATAATGAAGCAACAGAAAGACAAATAAAGAAACTGATCCCATTCACAATTGCACCAAGAAGCATAAAATAACTAGGAATAAATCTAACCAAAGATGTCAAAGATCTGCATGCTGAAAACTATAGAAAGCTTATGAAGGAAATTGAAGAAGATACAAAGAAATGGAAAAACATTCCATGCTCATGGGTTGTAAGAATAAATATTGTCAAAATGTCAATACTATCCAAAGCTATCTACACATTCAATGCAAACCCAATCAAAATTGCACCAGCATTCTTCTCGAAGCTAGAACCAGCAATTCTAAAATTCATATGGAACCACAAAAGGCCCCCGAATAGCCAAAGTAATTTTGAAGAAGAAGACCAAAGCAGGAGCCATCAGAATCTCAGACGTTAGCCTCTACTACAAAGCTGTAATCATCAAGACAACATGGTATTGGCACAAAAACAGAAACATAGACCAATGGAATAGAATAGAAACCCCAGAACTAGACCCACAAACGTATGGCCAACTCATCTTTGACAAAGCAGGAAAGAATATCCAATGGAAAAAAGACAGCCTCTTTAACAAATGGTGCTGGGAGAACTGGACAGCAACACGCAGAAGGTTGAAACTAGACCACTTTCTCACACCATTCACAAAAATAAACTCAAAATAGATAAAGGACCTGAATGTGAGACAGGAAACCATCAAAACCTTGGAGGAGAAAACAGGAAAAGACCTCTCTGACCTCAGCCGTAGCAATTTCTTACTTGACACATCCCTAAAGGCAAGGGAATTAAAAGCAAAAATGAACTATTGGGACCTCATGAAGATAAAAAGCTTCTGCACAGCAAAGGAAACAATCAACAAAACTAAAAGGGAACCAATGGAATGGGAAAAGATATTTGCAAATGACATATCGGACCAAGGGCTAGTACCCAAAATCTATAAAGAGCTCACCAAACTCCACACCCGAATAACAAATAATCCAGTGAAGAAATGGACCGAAAACATGATTAGACACTTCTCTAAAGAAGACATCCGGATGGCCAACAGGCACATGGAAAGATGTTCAACGTCACTCCTCATCAGAGAAATACAAATCAAAACCACACTGAGATACCACCTCACGCCAGTCAGAGTGGCCAAAATGAAAAAAACAGGAGACTATAGATGCTGGAGAGGATGTGGAGAAATGGGAACCCTCTTGCACTGTTGGTGGGAATGCAAACTGGTGCAGCCGCTCTGGAAAACAGTGTGGAGGTTCCCCCCAAAATTAAAAATAGACCTACCCTATGACCCAGCAGTAACACTGCTAGGAATTTACCCAAGGGATACAGAAGTACTGATGCATAGGGGCACTTGTACCCCAATGTTCATAGCAGCACTCTCAACAATAGCCGAATTATGGAAAGAGCCTAAATGTCCATCAACTGATGAATGGATAAAGAAATTGTGGTTTATATACACAATGGAGTACTACATGGCAATGAGAAAGAATGAAATATGGCCCTCTGTAGCAATGTGGATGGAACTGGACGGTGTGATGCTAAGTGAAATAAGCCATACAGAGAAAGACAGATACCATATGTGTTCACTCTTATGTGGATCCTGAGAAACTTAACAGGAACCCATAGGGGAGGGGAAGGAAAAATAAAAAAAGAGGTTAGAGTAGGAGAGAGCCAAACCATAAGAGACTCTTAAAAACTGAGAACAAACTGAGGGCTGATAGAGGTGGGAGGGAGGGGAGAGTGGGTGATGGGCATTGAGGAGGGCACCTGTTGGGATGAGCACTGAGTGTTGTATGGAAACCAATTTGATAATAAATTTCATATAGTAAAAAAAAAGACCAAAAAAAGAAAGTTAAAGTAGCCATTTAAAATAGAACAGGAATTGGGCAGATGAAGGCATTTGATCAGATAATTTCTTGATTAGAAGAGGTAATTACACATCACTTATGTATGTTTACTCTGTTGTGAGATAGCTATAATATTTTTGGTTTCAAAAGTTGCTAATTTCAATTCAACCACTAGTTTTATTTTAAATTTAAGCTTGTGAGAAAAATGGGCTAAATTATATCCTTTTAAAAAAAATAAGTATTCATTCCTAAAAACATTTTTATGTAATATTTTAACATCTTGAAATCATCACAATAATAATGATAAATTATGTCACTAGTACCTACTCTTGATATAATACAGTGAAAATGGTATTTAACTTCTATGGTCTTTCTACCCCAAACATATAACCCCAGTTTATTTATGAGAAAAATATCATACAAATCTCAGTTGAAGAATATCATACAAAATAATTTGCAAACACTCCTCAACACTCTGAAGATTACCAAAAACAAGAAGAGTATGAGCTAATAGCTAAGGGAAAACTAAGGACACATGGCAATTAAATGTATCCTGTGAACCCTGAAACTAAAACATAGGACTACATAAAAACTGAGATGATTTGAATAAAATCAACATTCACTCAGGTATCATGATAAATGTGTCATACTAATGTAAGAAGTTAAAAATAGAGAAAACAGATTTTTATATTTAAGAAAAATCCGTAGCATCTGCTCAATATTTCCGTAAATCTAAAACTGTTCTAAAATAAAATATTTATTTAAAAAAAACACCATATGAAAAACACACTATTATTCAAAATCTAGCATAATTCATCGTAACAAATATTTGGCCTGTGCTTACTATATTCAAGCTATGATAGATCTTCAGGATGGACAAGGAAAATAAAAAGTAGTCCCTTCTGAGAAGATAAACAGATGAGAAATTAACATGGAAAAAAAAGGTCAACATTATTACTCATTAGGGAAATGTAATAAAAACCACAATGCTATACTTCCATAAAATGACTAAGATTGTATGATCTTTATGTCTTATAATAATAGCCTGGAAACCACACCAATATCCATCAAGAGGTAAGTAAATAAATAACTTGTATTTATAGCCTTACAGTGGACTACTGTTTAGCAATAAAATACATGGAACATGGCTGAATCTCAAAGTAATTATGCTATATGAGAGAATCCAGATAAAATGAATACATACTGCATGATTCCATTTTTACAAAACTCTAGAAAGTGCAAACTAATCTTCAGTGACAGAGCAAACGAAGTGTTACTTAGGAATGAGGTGGGTGTTTAGTGATTACAAAAAAACATGAGACATTTATGGAGTGGTGGATACGTTCAAGATCTTGATTGCAGTGACAGTTCCATGGATATAAACATACCCATGTATGGCAAATCCATCAATTTGCACACCTGAGATATATACAATTATTATATATCAATTATGCCTCAATAAAGCTGTTTAAAAAAACCCTACATTTTGGGCCTAATATTCTATAGTAAAATTAAAAGAAATAAATGTAAAAAGCAACTTTTCCTTAAGAATCATATTCTATTGAAATCTGGTAGTTGCAATAATATCATTTCTTTGTATTTGTGTATTTTATTTTAAAATTTTAAATTAGAATTCTGTTTCTCAGTAACAGTCACTTTCTCAAGGTCACATAACTAAAATGTGGCATAGCAGTACTAACACCCACATATACTGACTCTCAGAATAGTGCTCATTCCATTAAACTTGGTGATTCAAGTTGAGGAGTAACTGCATAGTTATTGTTTCCTTCAATGTTTGCAGCCGTGAACACAACATTGAAAAGAATGTATAGCAAATATTGGAACATGAATACTTATGTGGGGATGAACCATAGTACATCATCATTTAGGGGACCTTGACCTTTCATTCAAGTAACTATGCTTTCTATTTCATATGGTCAAAAACATTCAAGTTTAACTATGTTTACAACGAATGGTAATGTCTTTAAAATATAGCAAGATTATTACCCTCCTCTCTAACGTTCCAAACTAGATGCATGAGTTCACAGGTACACGTTCATTTACTACTAAAGAAGTCTATATAAAATGGTTGGAAATAAAAAGGAAACCAAGAAGATCTTTGTGTACTATTTCCTTATGCAAGTTCTAGTCTTCTTATCAGTTCCTCAGAGTCATCACAATATGATATATTACATATTTTCCCTAAGTTAAATCTTCAGAGGACTTTTCTTTATCTTCGTGATGGATGGGTTCCTTCAAAACTGATAGTAGTCTGGAGGGAAATATGACTTCAAATTCTAGTTTTATTATTCTTAGACTCTTAATAAGGTTATCACACATCCCAATTGTGTTGAACATTAAGTTTTTTTTTCACTAACACTCAGGAAATCATATAATTATTCAAGAAAATGTAAGTATGTTCATTCCTAAAAGAGAAAGAGCTGACATATTCAGTCAGTCCATTATGACTACTGTTTCTTGGCTTATGTAATAGAAATGCTGGGGTTGATGTTAATTGAATCCACTTTTTCTCCCAGTCATGGCACTTCTAAAAAAAGAGTGAATAGTTTTCACTTTTTCCACAGGAAAATCCTTTTTTCTGCATTTAGAAAGAGGAGAGCTTAAAAACACCCAATACAATTAAATTATGTAAACATTAACACATAAATATTTTATATTTTATGACTTATCTATGATACTGTAAATACTTTATGCTCAGTAAGTGCATGTTTAGCAATAAATCTTTTCTCATATAAGCAGAATTAGTGAACCATTTAGAGTAATTATTTTGAAATCCAAATTCATAGTATGTTTGTGATATTTTATCTTGTCTTGATAATTAAAAAAAAATTAAAATTCATCAGTAAAGAACTCCCCCTGCTTCAAATCCCTCTCACACTCCAATTATCTCTGATTTCCCTTTCTGCCACCAGTTGGAGAAAACTCTCCCCTTTTTAAAGGGCTCATATGATTAGGTTTGGCCCACCTATATAATCTATCCATGTGAAGGTCAACTGAATCATATCAAGTAACCTAACTGGAAAAATAGGATGAGGAATCTTGGGCCATTTTAGAGTCTTAGAAATAAAATTTTGCTTACCATAGTGTGGAAGATTGACATTAGAAAAACAAATACTCTGTTTCTATTTAAATATGTTGCTATAAAACATAAATTGGATAAGCTCAGAATGGTGAGAATATATACTTGGTAGACATGATCTTATCTGCATAGGTGGAATTATTTGAAGTATGAAACCCAATGAAGACTCTAAAATGTCTTAGGATAAGCTGGATATAGGTGATTTGGGAGAATGGTGGTTAAACAAAATAATCAGGCTGTATGAGCATCTGAGAGGGAAAGTGTGAAAAATTGCAAGTAATCAGCAATTGATAAACAATATGACTGAAGTGTCAAACATGGAATTACCTAGAGCTAGGATGGTGAGATTGGTGAGTGCTGGAATATTCTGAGCTTTGGTTAATTACCATTTATCCTAAAGCAGTGGAAACACATTGAAGTAGGGATATTAAAAGGTCAGGGGCTTTTTGATTATGTCAGTTTCCCAGTTCAAATCAAAATG